>NC_134119.1:70096380-70816380 GCF_040939455.1 Microcebus murinus | reverse complement strand
TGCATATGTAAGGCATATATGGTAAATTTGTTAGTTTTTCTCTTATTAATCCGTCTTTTGTTACAGGGGTCCATCCCAACTAAGAACTAGAGAGAAAATTATTATTTCTCCCCTACGCACACATTTAAAAACGTCTGCTGGGGGAGACAGCAGCGGCCTCTGAGCACTTGAGCGGCCGTGCGCCTGCGTGGCAGTGCCAGCTGCTCTCTGCTGGCCCCGGGGCGGGGCCCGCCCTTCCTCCCTTAGCTGCCACCTGTTGGGGCCTGGCCCTCTCTGCTGGCCCTGGGGGCGACCCCTAAGCCTTGCCATATCTTGCTGGGTAAGAGGACGTTTGCTGACCAGGGGGCTCTCGGGCCGCCCAGACAGTCTACACTGACAATGTGACTTATGGGGGCGGATTTTGAGCCATGCAGCATCAGGTCAGCCTCTAGCGGGCGGGAGACCAAGACTGGGCGCAGGTGGGCCGCTGAGTCCGCACGGCCGGCCCCAGTAAAACTCTGCACACCAAGGCTCAGGGGGCTTCCCAGGTGGGCAGCACTCCATGGCGCTGTTGCCTGTCATTGCTGGGAGAAATTGTCACTGGCCACACTGGTCTCGTACGTGTAAAATCCTGGGGGCAGGAATGAGCTCCTCCTGTCTCTGGGTGACAGGAGGACGTCATCCCACCCCGCTGTCCTCAAGCTCACTGCAGTGGGAGGGGCAGCTGGAGTCTCACACCTGGTCCCTCCGGCCCCTGCCCCGGGCGGCTCTCTCAATGGCTGGTTTTCATCTGTCTCCTTTCACTGCAGTAAACCAGGACCACAAGCACAACGGCTTTTCTGGGCTCCGTGAGTCCTTCCAGTGAACTAGTGGCCCGAGAGTGGCCTTGAGGTCCCCCAGATGTTCAGCTGGTGTCAGAAGTGAAGGTGCTTTGAGTCACATATACAGCCCTCGTGAGGGGTGAACGGGACACTTCCAAAACAAGACAATTCTAGCAGCTCTACCCAGAGCGACAGTCGTCTGCAAATTCCCATCTGCCGAGTGTTACCCTGAGCGTGCTCTCAAGCATGAAAGATTTGTGGGGCTTTTAAAAAATAATATGTGGCAGGGAGAGAATAAAAGTAAGAAGGATATGATTATATATCTATTTTTTATTTATATTTTCCAAAATTTTGGGTTTTTTTTCAATTTAGAAACTGGGTCTTTATATGCTGCCCAGGCTGGACTTCTGGGCTAAAGTGACCTTCCCACCTCAGCCTGCTGAGTAGCCGGGACCACAGGCACCTGCCACCACATGTGGCTTGTTTTCTTTCTTGTCTGCTTCCTCTGACTTCTAAGTGGAGAGCTGGGGATAGGAGAGCTACAGTACAAGGAGGGAACCGGGTGAGTAGCTACTGCAATGGTCCGGGCGGGAGGCAATAGTGGTTTGGACTAGAGGTGATAGGTGGTGGGAAAAAGTGTAAGGAGGAATAGAAAAGACAAGACAGGAGGGAAGAACTTTCTGACCAGGAAGGAAAAGTTAAGATTTTTAAATGAGGACCAGTAGCAGCGGAGACACCTGCTGGCCCTCAGTCGAGCTTTCTGCTAAGTGAGGTGGCCTGGCTGGTTCCCCTGGAATTTTGTGCTGCTATCCAACTAAGGAAGGGACAGTTTTCTTGGATTCAGAATCACATGGGCAGTATTCTGAAGTCACCATTGTCAAGTCACTAAAATGTTTAAAAGCTAGTGATTGATCTTCAAAGTGTGTCTCTAGTTCCCATTTCTCCCTAGCTCTTCTCTAATTTTCAAGCAATGACAGTTTTTTCTATTTTTTTTTTTTCTTTTTGACAGGGTGTCTTGCTGCTGCCCAGGCTGGAGTGCGGTGTTGCAATCGTAGCTCACAGCAACCTCCAACTCCTGGGCTCAAGGGATCCTCCCACCTCAGCCTCCTGAGTAGCTGGGACTACAGGTTGGGCTAAAAATTAGCCCAGCTAATTTTTAATTTTTTTTGTAGAGATGGGATCTCACTATGTTGTCCAGGCTGGTCTTGAACTCCTGGCCGTAAGCCATCCTCCCACCTCAGCCTTCCAAAATGCTGGGATTACAGGTGTGAGGCGCCACCCCCAGCCAATGACAGTCTTTTCTAATGTGTTGCTTTGTATTTTGGGTAGTCAACACAATAAGTTCTCAACAAATCCCAGCTATTCCTGCTGCCATAGCTGCCTGTCATGGCACTACTATTATTGCACCAGTTTGGAGCATGCAGTGCGGGGTACACTTTGCAATTCCGTGCCGCACATCCCCACACTCGTTGCGTTACTTGTTTATCAGTCTGTGCCTTCCCTGAGACTGCGAGTGTCTCGGGGGCAAGGACTGCGTCTTGTCCTTCCCTGAGTTCCAAATGCCCAGCACAGCTCCAAGCAGAGTTAATGCTCAATAAATGCATGTAGAACCAGACTGCAGCATGTCTAATGCGTTAATATAATTCCCAAGCAATGGGAAGAATTTCACTAGCATCTCTATAGCTTCAGTTATGTGGATATAAACGCTTAGACCACCTGCTCTTTCCCCTGCAACAGACAGTATCCAGAGGTGACCTTCCAAGGGCAGGCTCTGCTTGACTTCAAAAGTCAGCTCTGGGCTGGGCGCGGTGGCTCACGCCTGTAATCCTAGCACTCTGGGAGGCCGAGGCAGAAGGATCACTCCAGGTCAGGAGTTCGAAACCAGCCTGAGCAAGAGCGAGACCCGTCTCTACTGAAAAAACAAAGTAGAAAGAAATTAATTGGCCCACTAAAAACATATAGAAAAAAATGAGCTGGGCATGGTGGCACATGCCTGTAGTCCCAGCTACTCAGGAGGCTGAGGCAGGAGGCTCGCTTGAGCCCAGGGGTTGAAGGTTGCTGTGAGCGAGGCTGACACCACGGCACTGTAGCCCCAGCAACAGAGCGAGACTCCCGTCTCAACAGTCAGCTCTGTGCAGGAGTCTTTGCCATCAGGAAGCAGACACTGGAATAGCTAAGGCTGATGTGGCGTGGTGTCGGGACTTGCTTTGAAAAGAACGCCAGGGGCGCGGGCCGGCACAGAGCAGGCCGGGGACTCGGGGGCGGCACAGAGCAGGCCGGGGACTCGGGGGCAGCACAGAGCAGGCCACAGAGGGGCACGGGGCAGCACAGAGCAGGCCACAGAGGGGCACGGGGCGGCACAGAGCAGGCCGGGGACTCAGGGGCAGCACAGAGCAGGACGCAGAGGGGACGCGGGGCAGCACAGAGCAGGCCGGGGACTCAGGGGCAGCACAGAGCAGGACGCAGAGGGGCACGGGGCGGCACAGAGCAGGCCGGGGACTCGGGGGCGGCACAGAGCAGGCCGGGGACTCAGGGGCAGCACAGAGCAGGACGCAGAGGGGACGGGGGGCGGCACAGAGCAGGCCGGGGACTCAGGGGCGGCACAGAGCAGGCCACAGAGGGGACGCGGGGCGGCACAGAGCAGGCCACAGAGGGGCGCGGGGCGGCACAGAGCAGGCCGCACAGGGGACGCGGGGCGGCACAGAGCAGGCCGCAGAGGGGCGAGGGGCGGCACAGCCCAGGCCGGGGCACGGGGCAGCCGAGGGAGCGATGAAGATAAAGCACTCAGGGTGCTGTCTGGCCTGCTTCTGTGTGTCCTCACACTTTTCAAGGACACTGCTTCCCACCGTCACTTCTCACACCCAAAGCCAGAGTGATCTTCCCAACCCTAACATGCCCACATCGTTCCCCTATTCCAAATCCTCGCCGGCCTCTGGAAAAAAATCAGAAAGAGGCCAATGTTGCTTAATTCCAACCACACCCAGGGCTACGGAGGCTTAGCAGTTTCACAGGAAGAAAATGAAATACTGACAGAGCCTGGGATCACTGCTTTGGCTCCTCCGGCTGTCGGGGCCCTCCTCGGGGAGCGGAGCTCGGATGTTTTCCCTCCCGCACGCACCTTCCCGCAGAGCAACTACAGTCGACGAATATATGGCGACATCTCAGGAATCCGCAGCCCCGGGTTCCGGGCAGACTGCCCAAAGGAAGCTTCGCGCAGCGATTCCCGACCCAGCGGCTGTTTGGCCTGCATGCGGCCCGCACGCAGCTGGTGTTTTGCGTTCCGTTTTGTTGGGGACGTCCACAGTTGTCTACATTGAGATTCTCGGGGGACTCAGACAACAAAAGTGTCCTCCATCCTCTGGAGCAAGCAGGTTCTATAGTGCAAACCCTGAAGGTCACGTTTCCCAGGGGTGGACACACTAAAACCATTCGTCATGGGTCAGCTTTCCTGCGCAGCAGCCGGCCCGGCCCTGCGGCATGTCACTGCTTCTGACGGCCCTCGGTCCTCCGCAGAGGGGACAGGGAATGGGGCTGACCACCGTGACCCGCAGCAGCTGCTGCAAACCGCTGGCCGTGGGGCTGCTGCTGGTGACCCTGAGCTGTGTGGGATTTGTCACGCATGGAACCCGCAGCCAGGTACCCCATCGTTCAGTGCTGAGCGGCACGTGGCGTGCCCTATAGCAAGTCAACCGCCCACCAGAGTGATCTTCCCACACACACCGACTTCCCTGAAGTCAGACACGAGGCTCCACTCTCTGTGGTCAGAGAAGTCGAGACTCACGCAAAGCCTCTGCGTGCCCTTCCAGAAGAAGAGAATGTGTTCTAACAAAACACGACAACAGCAGCAAAAATCAAAAGTCCACAAGATGCCAGCATCGAGAATGCTGTGTGGGGCTTTTAAGAGCAGATTTCCACAGGTCCCTCTGCAGCTGTGTCCCTCTGCCCCTTTGCTTTCTCGCCCCTTTGTCCCGGCCGTCTGTGCCAACCACAGGGCCGCGACGCGCTGTCCGCCACTGTTCTGGACGCTGACTTTACACATCAAATTATTATTATTTTTTGAGACAGAGTCTCACTTTGTTGCCCAGGCTAGAGTGAGTGTCGTGGCGTCAGCCTAGCTCACAGCAACCTCCAACTCCTGGGCTCAAGCGATCCTCCTGCCTCAGCCTCCCCAGTAGCTGGGACTACAGGCATGCGCCACCATGCCGGCTAATTTTTTCTATATATTTTTAGTTGGCCAATTAATTTCTTTCTAATTTTTAGTAGAGTCGGGGTCTCGCTCTTGCTCAGGCTGGTTTCAAACTCCTGACGTTTAGCAATCCTCCCGCCTCGGCCTCCCAGAGTGCTAGGATTACAGGCGTGAGCCACCGCGCCCGGCCTTATCTTCAGTTTTTTGAGGCACCTCTCTCCTGCTCCCATAGTGGTTACACTCATTTACACTCCCACCAACAGTGTGCAAGGGTTCCCCTTTCTCCAAATCTCGCCAGCACTCGTTATGGGCTGGCATTTTGATAAAAGCTGTATTAATGTTTATTATGCGCGTACAGTTACTCGTGGCTTAGCAACAGAGATAGGGTCTGATAAATACACCGTCAGCGATTTTGTCACTGTGCCCGCATCACAGAGCGCACTTCTTACAGAAACCGCGGCGGTGCAGCCTGCTGCACACCCAGGCCGTGTGGTAGCCTGTTGCCCCGCCACTCACCTGCACCTGTGACAGCCCCGAGCACTGTAGGCCGTTGTAACGCAAGGTAAGTGTTTGTGTATCTAAACACAGAAAAGGCGTAGCAAAAACCCCGTGTTTGCCGAGACGTGGCCACGCAGTGCGGGGCTGCATTTCGGAGCCCGAGGCGGAGCCAGCTCGTGCTGCCCGCTGCGCCCACCACGCGCGTGTGGCCCTGGCCGGGCACAGCCACGCGCAGACAGCGCGTCACAGCTGTTCCTAACCTCCTGCACACGGTGGAAACCGGCGGTTGGGAATGGCAAGAGGGGCAGGCACAGAGGGAGTGAGACCAACCGGGAGGTCGCGGCGTCCTAGGGGTGGGGGGCGGTGGCCGCTGAAATAGAAGGTTCTGGGGTTTTCTGGACATGGAGCCGGGAGGATGGAGGAGGGGAGGAGAGGAAGCGGTGGCGCTGGGGTGCCGAGGGCAGAGCGAGCCCAGCCCAGGCCAGGATGTGGGTGTTCAAGGACGGGGGTCGGGCACATTCGGGCAGATTCGAGACCCCCACAGACACCACCCGGCACTACCGGCCAGCAGGAGTGGGGAGGAAGCAGAGTGGGGGTGACTGGTGTCTGTGTGTGAAAGCGAGAGCCAGCCGGTGTGCCTCCCGACTGCTGTGCACCTTGGGAAGCCCACTCGCCCTCTCTGTGCGTAAAAGAGGAGGAACGAGGCCTGAGTGTAGCCCGCTCCCCGATCTGGCTTGTGCGACTTCCTGCATATCCGTTTCCAAATCTGCGTGTTGAGGGAAAAAGCAGTTCCTCTTGCATAGGCATTGTGTGAGGATTCAAAGAGTTTTATGTACGTCTTAAAAACAGAATGATATATGAAATACAAAATTATATCTGAATGAAATATGGACTGATAGAAAAGGCAAGTCGGGAGAGTGCCGGCCCATGCAGGCGGCGGGAACGCTGTGTCAGCGGAGATGCGGCTCCGTTTCCGCGTCCAGTCCGTGTGATGTTTGCAAATGAGAGTGCACACGTGGGGACCGGGCGGCGACACACGCTGGTGTCTCCAGGTGCCGCTCCACTGAGGTCACGGCCACGTCCCTCCTGTCCGTCCCGAGTTGGTGGAAAGTGCCAGGCTCCTCCTCACAGGGCTGTTTCAGGGGCCCGCATGCTCTGCTCACTCCTGATTGTTGCCTTTTTGCCTTTCAGTTTGGTTTTTGGAAAAGTCATCCGGGCTCCAACAGTTCCTAGGGCTTTGACCACTTTGACCAGCGTTGGCTGTAGCCGACAGCCACAGGCAAACGCCCAACGCGACTGTAGCCGACAGCCGCGGGAGAACGCGCACCGACTGTAGCCGACAGCCGCGGGAGAACGCGCACCCGACCGTACCCGACAGCCGCGGGAGAACGCGCACCGACCGTAGCCGACAGCCGTGGGAGAACGCGCACCGACTGTACCCGACAGCCGCGGGAGAACGCGCACCGACTGTAGCCGACAGCCGCGGGAGAACGCGCACCCGACCGTACCCGACAGCCGCGGGAGAACGTGACCCCGACTGTAGCCGACAGCCGCGGGAGAACGCGCACCCGACCGTAGCCGACAGCCGCGGGAGAACGTGACCCCGACTGTAGCCGACAGCCGCGGGAGAACGCGCACCCGACCGTACCCGACAGCCGCGGGAGAACGTGACCCCGACTGTAGCCGACAGCCGCGGGAGAACGCGCACCGACCGTAGCCGACAGCCGCGGGAGAACGCGCACCGACTGTAGCCGACAGCCGCGGGAGAACGCGCACCGACTGTAGCCGACAGCCGCGGGAGAACGCGCACCGACTGTAGCCGACAGCCGCGGGAGAACGCGCACCGACTGTAGCCGACAGCCGCGGGAGAACGCGCACCGACCGTACCCGACAGCCGCGGGAGAACGCGCACCGACTGTAGCCGACAGCCGCGGGAGAACGCGCACCCGACCGTACCCGACAGCCGCGGGAGAACGCGCACCGACCGTAGCCGACAGCCGTGGGAGAACGCGCACCGACTGTACCCGACAGCCGCGGGAGAACGCGCACCGACTGTAGCCGACAGCCGCGGGAGAACGTGACCCCGACTGTACCCGACAGCCGCGGGAGAACGCGCACCCGACCGTACCCGACAGCCGCGGGAGAACGTGACCCCGACTGTAGCCGACAGCCGCGGGAGAACGCGCACCCGACCGTAGCCGACAGCCGCGGGAGAACGCGCACCCGACCGTACCCGACAGCCGCGGGAGAACGTGACCCCGACTGTAGCCGACAGCCGCGGGAGAACGCGCACCCGACCGTACCCGACAGCCGCGGGAGAACGCGCACCGACCGTAGCCGACAGCCGCGGGAGAACGCGCACCGACCGTAGCCGACAGCCGCGGGAGAACGCGCACCGACTGTAGCCGACAGCCGCGGGAGAACGCGCACCGACTGTAGCCGACAGCCGCGGGAGAACGCGCACCGACTGTAGCCGACAGCCGCGGGAGAACGCGCACCGACTGTAGCCGACAGCCGCGGGAGAACGCGCACCGACTGTAGCCGACAGCCGCGGGAGAACGCGCACCGACTGTAGCCGACAGCCGCGGGAGAACCCGCACCGACTGTACCCGACAGCCGCGGGAGAACGCGCACCGACCGTACCCGACAGCCACGGGAGAACGCGCACCGACTGTAGCCGACAGCCGCGGGAGAACGCGCACCCGACCATACCCGACAGCCGCGGGAGAACGTGACCCCGACTGTAGCCGACAGCCGCGGGAGAACGCGCACCCGACCGTACCCGACAGCCGCGGGAGAACGCGCACCGACCGTAGCCGACAGCCGCGGGAGAACGCGCACCGACCGTAGCCGACAGCCGCGGGAGAACGCGCACCGACTGTAGCCGACAGCCGCGGGAGAACGCGCACCCGACCGTACCCGACAGCCGCGGGAGAACGCGCACCGACTGTAGCCGACAGCCGCGGGAGAACGCGCACCGACTGTAGCCGACAGCCGCGGGAGAACGCGCACCGACTGTAGCCGACAGCCGCGGGAGAACGCGCACCGACTGTAGCCGACAGCCGCGGGAGAACCCGCACCGACTGTACCCGACAGCCGCGGGAGAACGCGCACCGACCGTACCCGACAGCCACGGGAGAACGCGCACCGACTGTAGCCGACAGCCGCGGGAGAACGCGCACCCGACCATACCCGACAGCCGCGGGAGAACGTGACCCCGACTGTAGCCGACAGCCGCGGGAGAACGCGCACCCGACCGTACCCGACAGCCGCGGGAGAACGCGCACCGACCGTAGCCGACAGCCGCGGGAGAACGCGCACCGACCGTAGCCGACAGCCGCGGGAGAACGCGCACCGACTGTAGCCGACAGCCGCGGGAGAACGCGCACCCGACCGTACCCGACAGCCGCGGGAGAACGCGCACCGACTGTAGCCGACAGCCGCGGGAGAACGCGCACCGACTGTAGCCGACAGCCGCGGGAGAACCCGCACCGACTGTACCCGACAGCCGCGGGAGAACGCGCACCGACCGTACCCGACAGCCACGGGAGAACGCGCACCGACTGTAGCCGACAGCCGCGGGAGAACGCGCACCGACTGTAGCCGACAGCCGCGGGAGAACCCGCACCGACTGTACCCGACAGCCGCGGGAGAACGCGCACCGACCGTACCCGACAGCCACGGGAGAACGCGCACCGACTGTACCCGACAGCCGCGGGAGAACGCGCACCCGACCGTAGCCGACAGCCGCGGGAGAACGCGCACCCGACTGTACCTGACAGCCGCGGGAGAACGCGCACCGACTGTAGCCGACAGCCGTGATATGACTTTTATAATTTTTCACTTATCAAAATGAAATTGTGAACATTTAAACATAACGTAATGAAAGCATATGTGTACGTGTTACCTATTCTGATTTACATGACAAGTGAAGCTGCCTGTAAAGTGAAACCAGCTCTCAGTGCTTCAAGCTGTGCTCACTACAGGCGGCCGCGTCCTCAGTGCGCAGCGCGCACCGCCGTGCGGGCCCAGGCGGTTAAATCTCATATTCGCTTGTTGACTCACTTATTCACTGAGCACCCACCTGAGAAGCACTGTGCCTGGCACCTGAATCCCCCGCCCGGCTCGCGCGTTCCCACCTGTGGGCCGCAGCTCGTTGGTGGGTGGTCAAATCAACTTCATGGATGGTGGTCAGCGTTTTTGTTTTTTTAAAGTGGACCAGGGGCAGGACGAGGAGGAAATGCAGCGTCAGCACATGCTGCTGCCGTGTGTCCCCGAAGTAAGACAGGGCCTCATATTCAGGTTTTCTCAAGGAGACACCCGAGGGCTTGTTTTCAGGGGATGTGTTATTTTTTTAAAGTACGGTACGACAATCTACATTTGTTCAAATATACTGAAGGCGTCTTCATCTGGAAGAAGAAACCCCGAATTCCATCCTGAATTTCTTGTGACTCTATTTCCTTTAGAACCATCGGCCCCGATCTCTCCCGTGGAGCCACAGAGCTGTCCCGGGGCGGATGAGAAGGGCTGCTCGGCGTCTTTCCCGCTCCGAGATGACACGCATGGGCTGTGCAGACGCGCTGCGTGGCCACGCCCGTCACTAGGGCTCATTTTCAGGGTGGGGCTTCTATTGCGCAAATGCTTAGACATCCTGCTGGGGCTTATTTTATGGGTAGGTCTTATTCTCGGGGAAACATGGTGAAAGTGTGGTTTCCACTGAATGCATATCGCTATGGCACCATCCTAAAGTTGACAATTCATAAGTCAAATTATTTTACATCAAGGACCATCTGTATAGTCATATATTTATGTCTCTCTGTCTCTCTATTTATGTATACGGGGCTAATTCCTTAAATCTCTCTCTCTCTGTGTCTATGTGCATATGCCACATATATTTTAAGGAATTAGCTCACATGATTGTGGGAACTGGTCCATCAGAAATGTTCAGGGCAGGCCGGCTGGCTGCAGACCCGGGAAGGAGTCAATGTGCAAAGGCCTGTCTGCAGCAGACGTCTCTCTTCCTAGGCGACCTCAGTCATTTTCACTTAGTCCTACCCGGACCCGTAAGGCCCACCCACATGGTAGAGAGCCTAGGGTTTAACCACTGTCACATCTAAAAGTTGCCTCGGCAACATGGGTCTGGGGTTTGACCACACATCTAGGAACCATGGCCTAACCAAGCTGACCAAATTAACCACCCTGCTCAACTTCCCTCTTCGCTCCTTCCAGCTAAGACTCATCAAAGCACCCCGTGCCGGGACATGCCCACTTTCTTACAGGGCCTAACTGAGAACAAAGCCTCATTTCTTTAGATCCCCCCCCCCCAAATCGCCACCTTAAAGGCCTAAATCTTATCATAAATATTTTTTCTTTTATAACAGATTATTTAATGACATAGTAAAATGTTAATGACATTTTAAGTGAAAAAAGAACTGAAAAAGCATAAGAATGTATACGTATCTGGAGTATAGGTACAAAAATAGAGATTATTAGGTTTTGATCATATTATGGGTATTTTTAATTTCCTTTTATATGTTGATTTAACTTTTCCCTTTTTTTAATGTACAAGTAATTTATAATAAAATTTTTGAAATTTTATTCATTAAAATATTTTTAATTGTGGTAAAATAAACATAACATAAAATGTACCATCTTAACCGTTTTTAAGTGTACAGTTCAGTAGCATTAAGTGATATAATACATCTTTTTAAACCCTTATTAAAAACAGTACATTTTATATGTGTTTTTCACCAAAATGTTTTTTTAAAAAGCCCCCAAACCCTCTTTCTGAGATTCTCCATGGTCCCCAGGGCATGCTCTCCCTCCTGTAACAAGTAGTGAGCTCCACTTGTGTGTTCCTGGTGGTCTTTGGCTGAGAGGTGTCGACATGTGTCCGCTATTCTTTGCTTACTTTTTGTTTTGAAAAGTAACACAAGTGCGTGAGATGGACATGTATGAAAAGAAACAGGAAACGGAGCGTTTCCTTTCCAATCTTGATCATCATCCCTCCTCCCAGCCCCGCCGGGTTTCCGTTCTCTAGCCCAGGGACCAGAAAACTGCCCTGCACAGGCCAGATGTGCTGCACTCATTTATGCAATTAATTTCACTGGAACACAGCCATGGCTGTTCCTTAAGAATTGTCCGTGGTGCTTTTGGCCTCACGACTACAGAGTCAAGTAGTTGATTCAGCCTTTTAGAAAAAATGTTTGCCAGCTCCTACCCTAGAGACAAATCCAATTGCCATTTCCTTGTGCTTCTTTGCAAAGCTGTTGTGTAGACATAGCAGCATCAATATGTAGCTTATCTTTGCTCGTTTCTCCTCTTTTAAAAACACAAAGAATGGCCCAGCATTGCACTGTTGGCTACTTTGCTCTTATCACTTAGCAACCTATCTTGGTGCCAATCGTATATCAATATTCAAAGATATTTTACATTCTTATTTATGTCCATCGAATATTCTACTTGCAGATTTTTGATAATTTCAAGGACCAGTTTCCTGATGAATTTCTATTGTGTTTCTCTTATAAAAAAATAACAGCAGCAATCTGGTGCACTGAATAATCTTATTACACAGAGGCTGTGTCGCCGAATATTGTTCTGACTTTTGGATGAACTCTGAGAATGTGATTGCAGATTCAAGTGTTTGCACTTTAGATAAGTATTGACCAATCTCCTCTAGGCAGGAGGGAAAATGTGCATATAATTTTTCTAGATGTTTGTGAATTCCTTCTCCTATGCGTGGTCACGCTGGGGATTTGGCGTTTAACATTCTAAGTTCATGGGAGGCCACTGGGAAGTTGTGAGTCTGGGTGTCAAAGGCAGGCAACGTCATCAGATTGGACACGTGCCAGCCCCGGTTCTGCCAAATCCCACCTGTTCCCTGTGGGGAAATTTGCTAACCTCAGTTTTCCTATTTGGGAAATGAGAATTAAATTCCTGCCAACCTCACAGAGACATTGTGAAGGTTGGACAAATCTACGTAGATGCAGAAAGCACTTGGAAATGCTCCCCTCACAGAGCCCATGCCTGACAAGCACCAGCCAATATTGTAACTATAACATTATCACTGACTCTAAACAAGACATTTGTAAAATGTCTATCAAGGTCAAACGATACAAAGTTTCAGTTAAACTCTGGAGGAGGGATAAGTTCAAGAGATCCATTGTACAGCCTGTTAACAGTAGTTCATAACAATGTGTTGCTTTCTTTAAAAATCACTGAGTGAATTTTAAGTGTTCTCATCACAAAAATGATGAATATGGAAGGCAATGCATATGTTCATTACTTGATTTAGCCATTCCACAATGTATATGTATTTTAAAACATCATGTTTTATACCATAAATGCAATTTTAATTTTGTCAATTAAAAGAATGAATTGAAAAACATTTTTACAAAGAAAAGCCTTGGCACAGTCTTGGTACTTAATGAGGCTTAAAACAAAACTGTGACAATTACTAGACCTAGATACTGTATATTGTCAGTTATCTGTTTATTTCAATAACAGTCCTCATAATTACACTATATACGTTGGGGTTACCTACGTGTTCCCGTTTAACGGATATACGTCAGAAATGGCCCTGAGCACATGGGGCTGCTGCTCCATCCTGCGTGTTTGGGCTGGTGTGAGTTCCCCACGGCTGCTATAACAAACTGCCACATACTCAGTGGCTTAAAACAACAGAAATTTATTACCTTACAGTCAGAAGTGCAAGAACGGCTCTCCCTGGACTAAAACCGGGGTGCTGGCAGGGTGCCCTCCTTCTGGAGGCCCCAGGGGAGAGTCCACCTCCCCAGCCACCTGCCGGAGGCCACCTCTGTGCCTTGGCTCAGCGTCGCCTCTTTTTCTCCAACCTCGAAGCCCTTGCCTTCCTCTCTCATATACGATGACCTTCATGATCACCTCGGCCACCCACGTAATTCAGGATAAACTCTCAGCTCAAGACCCTTGACTTAATCATCCCTGCAAAGCTGCTCATACCATGTAAGGTGCCATATTCTCAGATTTCAGAGACTAAAATGTGGATGTGTTTGGGGCCATTTCTTCTGCTTACCCCAGAGTTCTTCCTAATTTTCTGCCATGTAGCAGTGACACAATGAACACCTTGGGACACATGTCTCTCTGCACTGGTTATTTTCTGAGGGAAGGGCCAGATGCGAAGTAGCTGAGTGAAACTGCAATGCTATTTTCTTGTTGGGTGGGGCTGATCCATAGTCTCAAATTGCCACCTGGCAACACTCTCTGGAGGATCCTCTACAAAAACAGGTGAGCATCCAGTTTTCTCTGATTCTCAGTGCCTAGTATTCCCACTCTTCTTGCTATACCCAACCTGTAGGAGGAAAACTGATTCCCATTCAGATTTCCATGTGAAATGTTCTGATTGCTAGTGACTCCTGCTTGCATTCCTCTTAAAATCCACTTGCTAATTGCAGTCGTTTGTTTTTCTCTTGAGATATTTACCTTCTCTATTGATATTTCAGAGTTCTTCATATTCTAAGGCAATCAACAATTTGTTTCTTATATAGGTTGCAACAGATGCGTTGCGTGACTCCTTGGCTTATTTCTCCCAAGCATTAAAATTTTGTGGTTTTTGTTTGTTTTAATAATCATAAAGTCTGCCTTGAACTCATCTAAAACTAATTTTGGCATAAGCAGAAAGACTGGACTCTAACTTAATTTTGTATAAGTCCTTAAAAGTTTCTGGATACTCTCTTTCATCATTTTTCACTTTTAGAAATGGGGACACATTTGCATGTTAACAGGGAGAAGGGGGAGAGGAGGGACAAATCTACCTGCCATGCCAGCTTGTCTCTCCGTCCAGGTCTCCCCATGAACAATTTTCTGGTGTGTCCTTTCAGTGTGTGACTGTGTCTCTCTGTGCATTGACTTCTAACCATCATTCTTTTTATTTTTATAGCTGTTTATAGCATTTTCATACATATTATTGAAGACCTGGATTTACCCAGAACAAAAAACCCTGGAGACCATTCTTCAGTGCTGTGCCCTCCTCCCAGCAGCTGGCTCCGGTCTCCATGGCAACAGCCTGGGCTGGCCTCCACGCCCACAGCTGAGAGGGCAGGTGGGGACCAAGTGTTGGAATAAGGGCAGGAAATCTGCCCACTGGGACACAGAAAGGAGGGGACAAGGACTTGAGACTGGGGCCTGCAGGCAGCGTGCAGTGCCTGTGTCTATGCGTGCTAAATTGTGTCCTGGGATGAGAACTTCACAGAAGGGAGACCTGGTTGTGCTGAGCCTCCACCATCTCAGAAACCACAGTTTTCCTGGCTGGGCGCGGTGGCTCACGCCTGTAATCCTAGCACTCTGGGAGGCCAAGGTGGGCGGATTACTCGAGGTCAGGAGTTAAAAACCAGCCTGAGCGAGACCCCGTCTCTACTAAAAATAGAAAGAAATTAATTGACCAACTAAAAATATATATACAAAAAAAATGAAGCGGGCATGGTGGTGCATGGCTGTAGTCCCAGCTACTCGGGAGGCTGAGGCAGGAGGATTGCTTGAGCCCAGGAGTTTGAGGTTGCTGTGAGCTAGGACGCCACGGCACTCACTCTAGCCTGGGCAAGAAAGCGAGACTCTGTCTCAAAAAAAAAAAAAAAAAAAAGGAAGCAGTCACAGTTTCCTAGCAGCTGCGCAGGTGTCTGAGACGTGACGACTGTCTCCTCTCATCGCTCGCTCACTCGCACCTTCATTCTCCCTCGCTGTCAGAGTGCTGGCCGCTATCATCATGAGGCCCTGACCCTCACGAGTCCGGGAACAAAGCTGCGAGCGACCGTTGGTTCACAGTTGCCGGAGGCGGGCGCAGCCCACCATGCAGGCCGGCCAAAGGCAATTCCCACACGGACGCTACTGGAACAAGCCAGTGGCAGCACAAGCACTGCCTAACTCCACCACACGAGGGCCCCGGGGAAGCCAGGTCCACAGAGGCAGCCGGCGGAACGGTGGCCGCCAGGCGCTGGGCGAGGAGGAATGGAGAGTGTGTGCGTGCCGGGCACAGGGTTTCAGTTTGGGTTGATGCGGAGCTCTGGAGACGGGCGGGGTGACGGTCGCACAACGACCAGAGTGTGCTTAATGTCACTGAGCGGTTCCTTCAAAGATGCTTCAAATGGTAAATTTTATGGCATGTGTATTTTACCACAATTAAAATTTTTAAGAAAACAGAGAGAGAACAATGTAGATCTCCACAGTAGACAGAAAACAAAACAAAACTAGGTCCCTTTGCCATAGACGGGGAGAAGAAGACGTGGAGGAGGGAAAAACAAAACACAGATTGCCAAAATTTTACCAAATAAAAAGATGACTACTTTACAAACAAAAATAAGCAATGGGAGCCGATCCAGAGAAGATGGTGGACGAGAAACACCGCCAGACAGAGTGTCTCTGCAGAAAAGACAGATTCTAGTAGAAATTAGAAGAAAGAAGCAAGAAGATGAGCATACAGCGGACGAGGGACGGAAGGAGCGGTACCTGAGACCCCGGGAGACTCCACGGGAGGAGGCTGTGGAGGAGAACTGGAGGCTGAGACCACTGGAGCAGCCCGGAGACCAGCGGCAAGGGTAGGTGTCTCGGCTGTTTCCCCTCCCCTGCATTCGGGACTGTGGTTGGGTTCCCTAGTGGGAGGAGAGACCTGCGGACACCAGCCCAGAGATGGCCACTGCCAGTGAGTAGTAAGCCAGGAGCAGATGCGGCACCAGGCTCCCAACTCCCTCCGGCACCTCCGTGTGCACAGACCCGAGCCGCGCGGCAGGCGCCATATTGCCTCCTCCTCCCCTCCGCCGACCCTACCCGCGGCTGCCCAGAGAGACAATACAGCCACCAGCCGGAGGCACCTACAGGGAACGGGACCTTCCCTTTTGGGGCCCTACAGCTGACTAAGGGGAACTCAGACAGTGAGCTCCCTACCCGCCAGCCCTCCCAGGTGCTGCTGGCACGGTGATCCCAGGAGAACGGGGCAGACCCTGAGGCTGAGAGACATAGACCCAGCGTGGGCTCCCTGTGGGTGAATTGGGACTGGCACTCCACTCCCTGGTGGGGATACAGTTTGAACTCTGGGACCCAGAGGTCAGACCTGCAGACCAGATCCCATGCACCGAGGCCTCGCATTGTCTGCGGCACAAAAGGGATATTTGTGAACAGCCTACTGGGGTGTGTGTGCCTTCAGGGTCAGATCAGCGACCTAGAGGGAAACCCTCCCCCCAAAGGGAGGCCGTGCGCCCAGCCCAGGCGGCGTTCCTTCCTGTACAGGGAACTTCCCCGCCGGCAGCACAGCCAGGGGACGCCTGGTGGCGTGTGGTCTGGCCTGCTGGCAGAGGCCCAGGAGTAGCTGCGGAGTTGGGGAGGGTGGAAAGAAGCGAGGCCCGCTCCAGACTGCGGGTCTCAGACAGCCCCACCCCCACACGCAGACTCTCTGAGCAGGGCCATTCCAGCCCCTCCCTGGCAGCTTTGCCTAGAAGCAGAGAAAAGAACTTTGACCCCTGCTAATGGCATTGGTGGTGCCTGAGGGCAGGCTTACCCAACCCAGCTCCGCCCAGACTCTCTCCTAGACCAGCCCTCACTGAAAGGGAGAAAAGGACACACCTGGAAGTCCCAGGGCCCCACCCACCACCTGAGGCACTAGGGTTCTCTCTACAGGAACAAGAGCTGATAACAGGACATAAAACAACAGCATAGCCTGTTCCTCCAAGCAAGCACCATCTACTGACAGGGAGAGCATCCTGCACACCCTTTTCACGGCACCTACTGACTTATTATACAGGGAGAGTTCGAATCTCACCCACAGACACAACCTGCCAGCTCAGAAACTAAACAAGGCGTGCGAATACCCAAACAAAAACCTAAAGAAAAGAAACAACAATTGACCGACATGGGAAGAAATCAGTGAAGGAACTCAGGAAATATGAAGAACCAAATGGAAAACACACCCCCAAAGAGGAGCACCAGCCCCCTAGAAATGGCCACCAACCAAAATCAGGCAACCAAAATGACAGAAGAGGAATTTTGAATGTGGATCATAAGAACACTCACCGACCTGCAAGGGCAACTCAATAACCAACACAAAGAAACCACAAAAAGCCTCCAGGACCTGGAAAAAAGATTCACTAAAGAAACAGACACAATGAAGAAAAGTGTAACTGAACTCCTGGAAATGAAGAATCAATTCAGGGAACTACAAAATACAGTGGAAAGACTCAAGAACAGGGTAGATCAAACAGAAGAAAGAATCTCAGAGCTTGAAGATAACATCCTCCAATTAAATAAATCAGTCACAGAAATAGAGCAGAGAAACAAGAGAAAAGAGCAAAGCCTACAAGAGATGTGAGATTATGTGAAGAAACCTAATGTGAGGGTCATAGGGTTACCAGAAGGGGAAGAAGACAACACTCAAAGGTTGGACAAGAAATTTGAAGATATAATAGAGGAAAATTTCCCAGGCCTTGCTCAAAATCTTGATATACAAGTTTAAGAAACTCAGAGGACCCCTGGGATATTCAATGCAAACAGGAAGACATCACGACATGCAGTCATCAGACTGACCAAAATATCAACTGAAGAGGCCCTTCTAAGAGTTGTAAGATGAAAGAAGCAAGTAACATACAAGGGAAAGCCAATTCGAATAACACCAGACTTCTCTACTGAGACTTTACAAGCAAGGAGAGACTGGGGCCCCATTCTCACTGTTTTCAAACAAAACAATGCCCAGCCTAGAATCTTATTCCCCGCAAAACTAAGCTTCATATATGAAGGAGAAATAAAGACATTCTCAGACAAGCAAAGGCTCAGAGAATTCACCAAGAGAAGACCAGCCCTACAAGAAGTACTCAAAACAGCATTACGCACGGAACGTCATAATAATAACCCACGAATATAAAAACAACCAAAACCCAAAGATTAAAGGCCAGATATAACAATGGCTCAAGACAGAAATCATAGCAACAACATCCAACCCAACAGAATGAACAGCAATCTACCTTACCTATCAGTTCTCTCAATAAATGTGAATGGCTTAAACTCTCCACTCAAGAGACATAGGCTGGTTGAATGGATAAGAAAATACAGGCCAAGTATATGCTGTCTTCAGGAAACACATCTAACCTGCAAGGATGCATATAGACTAAAAGTAAAAGGGTGGAGATCAGTATTCCAGGCAAGTGGAACCCAAAAGAAGGCTGGCATGGCAGTTCTAATTTCAGACGATTTAGTTTTTAAAGCAACAAAAGTAGTGAAAGACAAAGAGGGTCATTATATAATGGTGAAGGGCACAGTCCAACAAGAAGAGATAACAATTTAAAATCTATATGCACCCAACTTAGGTGCACCCAGATTCAAAAAGCTAACCTTACTGGAGCTAAGCAAATGGATTAATAGCAACTCCATAATCACCAGAGATTTCAACACCCCACTGATGGCAAAAGATAGATTCTCCAAACAGAAAATTAATGAAGAAATAATGGACTTAAACAAACCTCTAGAAAAATTGGGTCTGACTGACATTTACAGAACATTCTACCCAAAATCCACTGAATATACATTCTTCTCATCAGCACGCAGGACACTCTCTAAGATTGACCATATCCTAGGACACAAAGTAAACCTCAAGAAATTAAAAAAAAAAAAAAGAAATCATACCATGTATCTTCTCAGATCACAGTGGAATAAAAGTAGAAATCAACCCTAACAGAAACTCACATTTCTACACAAAAATGTGAAAATTAAACAACCTCCTACTAAATGATTACTTCATAAATGAAGAAATCAAGATGGAAATAAAAAATTCTATGAAGAAAATGACAATGGAGAGACAAGTTATCAAATCCTCTGGGACACAGCAAAAGCAGTTCTGAGAGGAAAGTTTATCTCCATAAATGCCTATAACCAAAAGACAAAAAGATCACAAATAGACAATCTAATGAAACAACTCAAAGAGCTGGAAAAAGAAGAACAGACCAACCCCAAACCCAGCAGAAGAAGTGAAATCAACAAGATCAAATCAGAACTAAATGAAATTGAAAACAGGGAAGCTATTCAGGAGATTAACAAAACAAAAAGTTGGTTCTTTGAAAAAATAAACAAAATTGACATGCCACTGGCTAAGCTAACGAAAAGCAGGAAAGAGAAATCTCTGTTCTCCATCAGGAACAAAAAAGGAGATATCACAACTGATTCCAAAGAGATACAAGATATAATTTATGAGTACTACAAAAATCTTTATTCACACAAACTGGAACATGTGGAGGAATTGGACAAATTTCTAGAAACACACAGCCTCCCTAGGCTCAATCAGGAAGAAATAGATTCCCTGAACAGACCCATCTCAACAGCTGAAATAGAAACAGCAATTAAAAATCTCCCTAAAAAGAAAAGTCCCAGTGCAGATGGCTTCACACCTGAATTTTACCACACTTACAAAGAAGAACTAGTACCTATCTTGCAGAAACTATTCCATGACATTGAGAAGAACGGAAACCTCCCCGACACATTTTATGAAGCGAATATCACTCTGATACCAAAACCAGGAAAGGATGCAACAAAAAAAGAAAACTACAGACCAATATCCCTAATGAATATAGATGCAAAAATTTTTGACAAAATCTTAGGTAACCAAATCCAGACACTTATCAAAAAATAATCCAACACGACCAAGTGGGCTTCATCTCAGGGATGCAGAGATGGTTCAACATACGCAAATCTATAAATGCAATTCACCACATAAACAGAAGCAAAAACAAAGACCATATGATTCTTTCAATAGATGCAGAAAAAGCTTTTGACAAAATTCAACACCCTTTCATGATATGAACACTTAAGAAAATAGGCATAGAAGGGACATACCTAAAAATGATACAAGCCATATATTACAGACCCATAGCCAACATCATACTGAGTGGGGAAAAACTGAAAGCATTCCCACTTAGAACTGGAACCAGACAAGGCTGCCCACTATGTCCACTTCTGTTCAACATAGTGCTGGAAGTCCTGGCTACAGCAATTAGACAGGAAAGTGGAATTAAAGGTATCCAAATAGGGGCATAAGAGATCACACTTTCACTGTTTGCTGATGATATGATATTATATTTAGAAAACCCCAAAGATTCAACCAAGAAACTCCTGGAACTGATAAATGAATTTAGTAAAGTCTCAGGATACAACATCAATACACAGAAATCAGAGGCATTCATATACGCCAACAACAATCTAATTGAGAACCAAATTAAATACTCAATACCCTTCACAATAGCAACAAAGAAATTAAAGTACCTAGGAGTATACTTAACCAAGGAGGTAAAAGACCTCTGCAGGGAGAACTATGAAACACTGTGGAAGGAAATAGCAGAGGATGTAAACAGATGGAAATCCATTCCATGCTCGTGGATCGGCAGACTCAACATCATTAAAATGTCTATACTACCCAAACTGATCTACAGATTCAATGCAATACCTATTAAAATCCGATCAGCATTCTTCATAGATATAGAAAAAATAATTTTACACTTTGTATGGAACCAAAGAAGACCTCGAATATCAAGAGCAATTCTAGGCAACAAAAACAAAATGGGAGGTATTAATATGCCAGATATCAAACTATACTACAAAGCTGTAGTAATTAAAACAATCTGGTATTGGCACAAAAATAGGAATATGGACCAGTGGAACAGATCTGAGAATTCTGATATAAAACCATCCTCATATAGCCATCTAATCTTTGACAAAGCAGACAAAAACATACGCTGGGGAAAATAATCCCTTTTCAATAAATGGTGCTGGAAAACTGGATAGCCACTTGTAGAAGGCTAAAGCAGGACCCACACCTTTCACCTCTCACAAAACTCAACTCACGCTGGATAACAGACTTAAACCTAAGGTATGAAACTATTAGAATTCTAGTGGAAAATGTTGGAAACACTCTCCTAGACATCGGCCTAGGCAAAGAGTTTATGAAGAAGTCCCCAAAGGCAATCAAAGCAGCAACAAAAATAAATAAATGGGACATGATGAAACTAAAAATAGCTTCTACACAGCCAAAGAATCAGTCATAAAAGTAAACAGACAACCTACAGAATGGGAGAAAATTTTTGCATCCTACGTATCCGATAAAGGGCTGATAACTAGAATATACTTAGAACTCACGAAAATCAGCAAGAAAAAATCAAATAACCCTATTAAAAAGTGGGCAAAGAACTTGAACAGAAACTTTTCTAAAGAAGACAGAAGAATGACCCACAAACATATGAAAAATGCTCATCATCTCTAATCATCAGGGAAATGCCAATCAAAACTACAATGAGATATCACTTAACTCCAGTGAGAATGGCCTTTATCAAACAGTCTCCAAATAACAAATGCTGGCGTGGATTTGGAGAGAGAGGAACACTCCTACACTGCTGGTGGGACTGCAAACTAGTTCAACCTCTGTGGAAAGCAATATGGAGATACCTTAAAGTGATACAAGTGAATCTACCATTTGATCCAGCAATCCCATTGCTGGGCATCTACCCACAAGATCCAATGATACTCTACAAAAAAGACACCTGCACTCGAATGTTTATAGCAGCACAATTCATAATTGCAAGGCTGTGGAAACAGCCCAAGTGCCCATCAATCCAAGAATGGGCTAATAAAATGTGGTATATGTATACCATGGAGTACTATTCAGCTCTAAGAAACAATGGTGATATAGCACATCTTGTATTTTCCCGGTTAGAGCTGGAACCCATACTACTAAGTGAAGTATCCCAAGAATGGAAAAAGAAGCACCACATATACTCACCAGCAAACTGGTATAAAATGAGCAGCACCTAAGTGGACACATAGGTACTACAGTAATAGGGTATTGGGGAGGGGGAGGGGGGCGGGTATATACATACATAATGAGTGAGATGTGCACCATCTGGGGGATGGTCATGATGGAGACTCAGACTTGTGGGGGGAGGGGGGGAAATGGGCATTTATTGAAACCTTAAAATCTGTACTCCCATAATATGCCGAAATAAAAAAAAAAGAAAAAAGCAATGGCTTATGTAGGTGTTGAAAGTATAAAGACCAGCAAAGAATTATTATTAGAAAAGTCCGGATAGGGCCATCTCCCGGAGGTGCAGTCAGGACCGGAAGAGGGTTGGCACGCAGCCGGCCCTGGTCCTCCCCAGCTGGCTCCTGCCGCGCTTCCCTGAAAGTAAGACGGGCTTATGTTTATTTTTCCTCAAGAAGACACCCTAGGACTGATTTTCAGGAGATGTGCTATTTTTTTTAAGTACGGTACAACCATCTACATTTATTCAAATATAGTGAAGTCGCCTTCTTCTGGAACATCATCGTCACTCTGCAAACCCCGAATCCCATCCTGAATGTCTTGCGACTCTGTTTCCTTTAGACCCACCGGCCCGATCTCTCCCGTGGAGCCACAGAGCTGTCACGGGCGGATGAGAAGGGCTGCTCGGCGTCTTCCCGCTCCGTCACTAGGGCTCATTTTCGGGCTGGGGCTTCTATTGCGCATGCTCAGACATCCTGCTGGGGCTCATTTCATGGGTGGGTCTTATTTTCGGGGAAACACGGTAGACAGTCGCCTGTTGCCCTGTACACGTGAGTGTTATGTGCATCACTGTCTGTGTCTTGTACTTCACAATAAAAAAATGTCATGCGAAATTTTTTTCTTATGAACTTTTTAAATTTTGATAGATTTAGGGGTAGGTTTTTGGTTACATGGATGAAGTGTCTCGTGGTGATGTCTGGGGTTAGCGTGCCCGTCACCCGAATGGTGCACCTTGCACCGAGAGGTGGTTTTCCTTCCCTCACCCCATCTCCTCCTCCTCTCTTCTGAGTCTCCAATGCCCACTGTACTGCACCTTATGGAAAATTTTTTAAAAATTGTGAGCAATAGCTTGCTGTGAGAAAAGATAATCCTGTGACTTCTGAATGAAAAAAAGGTGGATAATTGCCATGCAGAGGACACTTTGTTTAAAAGCCTCTGTTTTATGACACCTTCAGAGAGTCGTGCCTTGTGGAGAATCACGACTCAGGAGTGGTGAGTCATCTGTCAAATTATGTGAATCATGCAAACCACGTGAAGATCAGCTCAGGGTGGGAACTGGCAAAGGAAGACTGCTATTAGAAATGTGTTTTTGTGCGGAGATTTGAGACATGACATTTATTACTTAAATGTCAAAGTCTCAGACAGGAATGCCACAGTAAAATGGCAATTACCAGGATGGAAAATGTGTGCCCACTTAGTACCCCGGGAAACAGGTGGATAGGAAAAGCACACAAGCTTTTAAGCAATTGCTTTATCAAATATTAGATTTTCTTCTCAATATACTGAATAACTGTTTGTCAGGATGTTCCAGGGCTTAAGGATCATATTTTTTTCTTTCTTCACTCCTTCCCTTCTTCCCTTATTCATTCCTTCCTCTTTCTTTTTTCTTTTCTTTTCTTTCTTTCTTTCTTTCTTTTTTCTTTTTTTCTTTCTTTCTTTTTCTCTCTTTTTCTCCTTCCTTCCTTCCTTCCTTCCTTCCTTCCTTCCTTCCTTCCTTCCTTCCTTCCTTCCTTCCTTCCTTCTTTCTTTTCTTCTTTCTTTCTTTTCTTTCTTTCTCTCTCTCTCTCTCCCCCCTCCTTCCTTTCTCTCTCTCTCTCTCTCTCTCTCTCTCTCTCTCTTTCTTTCTTTCTTTCTTTCTTTCTTTCTTTCTTTCTTTCTTTCTTTCTTTCTTTCTTTCTTTCACATCAACAAAGCAAAGGCAAACATCTTTATTTCTTAACCAGCCCAGAATTAGGATGATAAGGCCCCTTTTATACCGAAAGTGTCATAGCCCTAAGCTAAACATATTATTTGAAAAGGAAGGCAAGGAGCTTCAAAGATCCGCAGGGAGATTTTAAAGACTGACTCTAAGCAGGAAGTAGTGATCAGACACATCCAGGTATTCCTGACACGACCCAGGCAGATGTACTGAAATGCACAGATCATGGGTGTTCACACTGGCCAGGTGCTAGGGGACCTGGGTGCTTTAGGCTAGCATCTCTCTGCACAGCTATGTCCAGACCTGAACTTTCACCAACAACCTATTCACATCAGCAGAATTTATAATCACAAGAAATTGGGCACATCCTAAATGTCCACCCACATTTGATAGGTTAAATAAATTGTGGTGTGTCCATGCGGTGGAATACTATGCAGCCAAGAAAAAGGGTAGAGTGAATCTCTGTACTGTTGCAGAGAGATCACTAAGATACAGTGTATGATAAAAGTAAAACAAAAAACTTTACCAGTAGAACAGCATTTTTTTGTTAACAAAGGGAAAATGTAAAGCACACTTGTTTTGCATACGTAGTATCTCTGTGAATATACACCAAAAGTCAGGGAACCTTGGTTGGGAGATGAAGGGTGAAAAGAAACTTTTGAATAATCGCCCTTTTACATCATTTGAGTTTTCTATTATGTGACTATATTTACTATACAAAAAATTAAGATAATTTGTTAAAAAGTGAAACAGTGGAAAATCCACCGGCTCTGTTTTGTCTTACTGGGTGTGGGCACTTCTTGGCACAAAGATTACAGTAGGAAGCCCGCATCTCGTAAATGATGGAACAAACGTCTAGACCCTTCACCCCAAGGACGATGATATATTTATCTTCATTATCATTATTGGTTTTTTAGAATTATCTATATAGTAAGACTTTTTTTTTCCCTTATACAGGGTATAAGCTCACATTTTCAGTAGGTTTGTTATTATTTTAAATATCCGTTTAAATAGAAATATAATCTATAATACATTCTACAAAATAAATAGATCTTTAGCAAGAAGTTGGTGGCTTTTGACAATTGATAGTCTTTTTTTTTTTTGAGACAGAGTCTCACTTTGTTGCCTGGGCTAGAGTGCTGTGGCGTCAGCCTAGCTCACAGCAACCTCAATCTCCTGGGCTCAGGTGATCCTCCTGCCTCAGCTTCCTGAGTAGCTGGGACTAATTTTTTCTATATATTTTTAGTTGGTCAATTAATTTCTTTCTATTTTTAGTAGAGATGAGGTCTCACTCTTTCTCAGGCTGGTCTCGAACTCTTGACCTCGAGCAATCCTCCCGCCTCGGCCTCCCAGAGAGCTAGGATTACAGGCGTGAGCCGCCACGCCCGGCCGACAATTGATAGTCTTGTATAACCATTATCCACATCAAACTCTAGATTTCTATCGACCCAGCACGTTTCCTTGTGCTGTTTTCTAGTCAATCTTCCCCTATCCTACCTCGAGGGAACCACCTTTTACTCTCCTCATAGATTAGTTTTCCTTGTCATAAACTTTAATTTTATATACATATATACACACACACACATGCACATACACAAACCCCTTTATGTGTCTGGCTTCATTTGCTCAACCCAATAAGTTTTATATTTATCCAGATCATTCTGTTTATCAGTAATTTGTTGCTTTTTATGACTGGGTAGCATTCTGTTGTGTGGATATTTCAAAATTTGTTTATCTGTTGATTGACAGTTGTGTTGTTTCCAGTTTGGGGACATTATGCATAAGGCTGCTATAAACATTTTTGTACAATTTTTTTATGGGCAGAGGTTTTCATTTATTTTAGGCAAATACCTGGGAGTGAAATGGCCTGGTTAAAGGCTCTGTATATGGTTGATGTCCTGAGAAATTCCCAGACTGTTTTTCCACAACAGTTGTATCGTTTTGTGCTCTCGGCTGTGGTGTGGGAGACTCCAGTCGCTCTGCGTCCTCATCCATGTTCACCATTTCCAGTTTCTTTTATTTTAACCATTCTGGTGATTGAAAAATACTATCTCATTTGGGGTTTTATTTGCATTTCCTTTCAGCTAACTATGTTGCACATCTTTCCACAGGCTTATTGTCTATTTGTTTATCTCTTTTTGTAAAGTTTCAATTCAAAGTTTCTTAACCATTTTTTAATTAGACTGTGTCTTTATTATGGAATCGTAGGCATTCTTTTCACATTCTGGTTATAAGTCCTTTGTACAAGATATTCCCCCAGTATGTGGCTTGCTTATTCATTTGCTTAATAGAATATTTTGATGAACAGAAATGTTCCCTTTGATGTAGTCCAACTTACTTAACCTTTTTTAATGGTGAGCTTTTTGTGTCTCCTGTCTAAGAAGTATTTGCCTATTCCAAAGTCATGAGATATTCCTCTAGAATTTCTTCCAGAAGTCTTTAATGTTTAGGTCTATAATTCATCTGGAATTGGGTTATGTTTGTGTTCCAACATCCTTACTTGAAAAGACTTTCCGTTCCCTGTTGAATTGTCTTAGTTCCTTTGTTGAGAGTCAGTTGGCCACGCATGTGCAGACGTGCGTCTAGACCGTGCCGTTCCACGGGCGCGTGTTCTCCGCGCTCTGACACGGCACCGTGCTGATTACTGGAGCTTTATAAAGTCTTGACATCAGATAGCTTAAGTCGCCCGATTTTGTGGGGTTTTTTGGTTTGTTTTCTTAAGGTTTTTTTTTTTTTGTCGGATTGTCCATCATTCCATTCAAATTTTATAATAAATTGTGTCAATTCCTACACAATATGGCATGGGGAGTTAGACTGGAATTATAAGACCAACTCTAGGTGCATGGCCAACCTAATACTGTCAAATCTTCAATCCATGAAAATCACATATCTCTGTGCTTACTTAGGTCTTCTTTAATTTCTCTCAGCAATGTTCTGTGGTTTTTTAGAGTAGAAATCTTCTACATATTTTGTTATATTTACACCAAGTATTGCATATTTTTAGAAATTAATGTAATTGATAGTTTTAAATTTTTATTTTCCAATTGTGTATTGATAATTACTTTCCAAATGTTGTTTGTTTTTCCATGGATTAAAACTTTAAATAATTTCATCATATTTATTAATCTTTTTTTTTCTTTTCTGACCGTCATAATAATTTGGAACACCTTAATGCATCATATAAATCTTAACCTCTGCCAATGGTTACAGTGACATTTATAAAATAAAACTCTAATTTAATATCATATAAATAGTTGTTTTTACTCTTGCATATCTATTTATTCATTTTGAAAAAAATACAAATCGCTGAGCAGACAGAACAAAAAGAATTCTCTTTCACCTTGACCTTTGTTCTTTCACCTCTCCCAGTAGCAATTTTTCTAACACCAGGTACTGTGTATTGCCCCAGAGCTAAGTTTTACATATGTATGCATTCAAAAATATTCTACATTTGTTATGCATATATTATTATGCATAATACATTTTGCAGATATCACTATGCATAACCTATCGTGCACATATTATTATACATAAACTGTTATGCATAATTATGCATAACAATTATGCATACATAAACTGTTATGCATATTATTCTCCTACATATTATACAAAATGATGGTATAATCTATTTGACACCCGTGTTTCTTTATGTGACAATTCATTTTGGGCCTTGTCCCTTATAAGGACTTCATTTTCTTCTTATTGTAGCAGAATCTTCCAGGGCGAGGACACCAAGATTTATTTAACCAGTTGCCATCCCATGGACAATGAAGTTGTTTCCATTCTTTTCCTCAGGTTCCAGAAAACCTACAGCAAATAACCTCATGCATTTTGTATTTGACATTTGTCTGGGCCTCTCTGCTGGGTATAGTTCACGGTGAACATGCAGACAGGACCTTATTCCCAGCGGCTGGTGGGGATGCCCAAGACCAACAGAGAACCAAGAAAGGAAAGACACCAGCGAGCAGTCAGACAAGGGATGGAGACCAAACAAAGAAGGAGGTGATGGTGGAAGGAGGGGGCAGGCGTGGGGCTCCTGCAGGGCCAGGGGCTGCATTTTTCACAATCTTAATGTGCTTTTTTTTTTTTTTTTTGAGACAGAGTCTCACTTTTGTTGCCCTGGCTAGAGTGAGTGCCGTGGCGTCAGCCTAGCTCACAGCAACCTCAAACTCCTGGGCTCAGGCGATCCTCCTGCCTCAGCCTCCCAAGTAGCTGGGACTACAGGCATGTGCCACCATGCCCGGGTAATTTTTTTTTTTTTGTATATATATTTTTAGTTGGTCAATTAATTTCTTTCTATTTTAGTAGAGACAGGGTCTCACTCAGGATGGTTTCGAACTCCCAACCTCGAGCAATCCGCCCGCCTCGGCCTCCCAGAGTGCTAGGATTACAGGCGTGAGCCACCGTGCCCAGCCTTAATGTGCTTTTAAACACATTTTTTAACAAAAAAATTAATTACGGCTTTAAAACACATTTTTGACAATTCTGATGAACTTTTACAATCCTCCCAGCAAACTGATGGCCTGGGAACCTCAATTGTCCATGTTAGGAGTCACTAGAC
The DNA here is from genome assembly GCF_040939455.1 of Microcebus murinus. Classification (NCBI taxonomy): domain Eukaryota; kingdom Metazoa; phylum Chordata; class Mammalia; order Primates; family Cheirogaleidae; genus Microcebus; species Microcebus murinus. The sequence continues at coordinate 70,787,601 of NC_134119.1, read as the reverse complement.
AAATGCCCCACGATTTCGTTAATCTGCTCCATAGAGATTCATCGCTAGGGCGGGACGGGGCAACCACACCCCGTTGCTCTCCAGGGCGCATTATGAGGCTTTCTCTTTGGTCCCAGCCCGTCCCCTCATCCACCTCTGCTGAGGTTTCCATGGCAACAGCCCTCCCCTCCCCACCCCCATCTCCACCCCCTCATCCCCTCCTCAGAACATTCCCCAGCCTCTCAGCACAGCCAGAGCCCCTGAAGGGAAACCGGCTGCCAAGCTGTCAGGTGGGTCTCAGAATGGAGGGAAAAGCATTGTTTGTCATGTGAACTAAAATAAAATCTTAAGGCTCCCCCCACCTGCTGACTGAATGGACCCCTCCTGGTCAAGGGGATACCATAAAACTGAATTGCCTGCCATGAGTGTTAGGGACCGACCTTCCACAGCCCCACCGGACAGAAAAGCAGAGACATCGAGGATGCAATCACACAAGAGGAGGTTTATTTTCTGGCTAGCCAGGGTCCAAGACCCAGAGCGCCAACGCAGTGGCCACTCTTGCAGGCAAGGACCCTGACCGGGGTTGCAGCGTGCCTTTTATCCCTATGGTGCACACGCCATGCAGTGGCTGATCACGCGTGGATCATGCATTGACCTTTGCCATGATTGGTTGGCTGGCAGCCCCACTATACAGGGGTCCGAACAATGCAAAGTTGGCGCAAACAAGCAAGCAAGCAACGGTTTCCATGGCAAGCAAGCAACAGTTTCCAGAAGCCGGATGTTAGTTCCGGCTTCACTGGGGTGTGGGCCTTGCAGGTATGCAATGTCTCGACCCCTCACATGAGGAGGGAGGTCAGACAAGCCCCATCATGCCCCCTCCCTTCCTAGAGACGACCTTTGTAACTCACTGACAGGACTAAGGCTAAGCAAGACAAACCTGCAGGTCCTCAAAAAAAAAATAACACATGCCCTGAAAATAAGCCCTACGGTGTCTTCTTGAGGAAAAATAAATATAAGATCCTGTCTTATTTTTGGGAAACACAGTATTTGTGGTGTAAATTAAGTAAGGTACAACAAGCTACATTTATTCAAATAGAGTTGGCTGGGCGCGGTGGCTCACGCCTGTAATCCTAGCACTTTGGGAGGCTGAGGTGGGCGGATTGCTCAAGGTCAGGAGTTCAAAACCAGCCTGAGTGAGACCCCGTCTCTACTATAAAAAAAATAGAAAAAAATTAATTGGCCAACTAATATATATAGAAAAAATTAGCCGGGCATGGTGGCACATGCCTGTAGTCCCAGCTACTCGGGAGGCTGAGGCAGGAGGATTGCTTGAGCCCAGGAGTCTGAGGTTGCTGTGAGCTAGGCTGATGCCACGGCACTCACTCTAGCCTGGGCAACAAAGCAAGACTCTGTCTAAAAAAAAAAAAAAAAAATAGAGTTAAGTCATCTTCTTCTGGAACTCTCCAAATCCTGAATTCCATCCTGAATTTCTTGCGACTCTATTTCCTTTAGAACCATCGGCCCCGATCTCTCCTGTCGAGCACTAGAGCTCTGATGGGGGCGGATGAGAAGGGCTGCTCGTGGTCTTTCCCGCTCCGCAACGACAAACATGGGCTGTGCAGAGGCGCTGCGTGGCCACGCCCGTCACTAGGGCTTATTTTCAGGGTGGGGCTTCTATTGCGCACATGCTTAGACATCCTGCTAGGGCTTAGTTTATGGGTAGGTCCTATTTTCGAGGAAACACGGTATATGTCCAGTAGCTTGTCTCTGATTAACACAGCTCCTTATCTTAAAACTTTCCAAGCCTTTAGACAAAACTTCATTTCTTTAACCAATTACAAGTCAAAGAGTCTTTAAACCCACCTATATAACACCTGTGAGCCCCCCACCCCCGGCCGCTTGGAGATGCCCCATCTTTTTGAGCCAAACCAATGTATGCCTCACATGTATTGATTTATGACTTTACCTGTAATGCCTGTCTCCCTGAAATGTGAAACCAAACTGTGGCCCAGCTACAGTGAGTCCACTCGCCCAAGGGTTCTTGGGCGTGGCTGCGGGTCAGGGTTCCCAAACTTGGCTCAGTTAAATAAACCTCTTTAAATTATTTTACAGAGTTCGGTTTCTTTGCTGTTGACAGGCTCTTATTTTGTGTAGCTTTATATATTTTATTCCTAATCCAAGTCTTTACGGAAATGTGGGGAAGAAGATAGGCATGTGTACAGTTCAGTGGGCTGTGCAACAAAGTGCCCCGAGGGGCTTGGGCGGCAGAGACTCAGCGCTGCGAGTCTGGAGGCGGACGCCCACCTCGCGGGCGGGGGTCGGGCGGCTCCTCTGAGGCCTCGCCGCCTGGTGGGCAGGCCGGCTTCTGCGCCCTACATCTTCGTGTCTTCCCTCTGTGTGTCTGCTGGTGCTCAGATTTCCTCTTTCTATAAGGACACCAGGTGCACTCGGTCAGGGCCCACTCCAAAGACCTCATCTCAACTAGCTACCTCTGCAACGACCTTGCTTCCAAAGGCTAACGTCTGAGGTCTGGCGTCAGGACTGCGACATGACTGAGACAGACACGCAACTCAGTCCACAGCAGCACAAGTGGTTTCTTCTGCCTCCTCTAGAAAATGCAATTTCCCCTCTTGGGTACTGCATCTGCTTCATCGAAGACAGCACAAACCCGAGAAAATCCGGCAGGAGGATGCTCAAGTCGTGTTTTCTAAGGAGACCTGCCCATCAGGTGAGGGTCACCAGGGCGCGTGAGGGGCAAAGATGAAGAAGGAAGGAGCATCCCTTGGTCCAGATGCTCTTGAACGTGGGAAGGAGAAGTGATGAGCAGGGCAGCGCGAGACGACACCCAGGACAGCACCTACGGGGAGCGAGAAACTGTGGTGCAGAATTTGGAGTTTATGCCCCAGAAACAGAGCACTCCACTCAGCAGACAGTCGCGGGCAGGTCTGGCTGTTAGGGTCAAGAGTGGGTTGCTGGGATCTCGGTTTCCCAATTGCCATCTTTCTTCTACCACCCTCATGATTTTCATCTTTTTAATCTACTTAAATGTATTTACATTTGGCCACAATCACACCTATGACAGCATTATTTCACGGTAATTTTATGTCACTACTATAAGTATGAAATCAGTTTTATTTTATCTTCATACATGGAAGAGTAAAAAAAGACTAAACGCAAAACTTGTTGAAAAAGGACAACACCAAGTTAATAAATCGGGCTCTTGTTTTCTTTTAGGGGATGTACTTGGTTAGTTCACACATGCACAAATCTATATCAACTTTCTACAAAAAAAAATCAACAGTGTATGTGAATTAGTTTTCCAACGAAAACTCAGGAAAAAACCAAAGGACTGGACCAGCTGTCTTCCAGGTATGTAGCTTTATGGTAAAGGTGAAAGAGAACCCCCAAATTTCAATACACAGAAGGATGTGAGATTCGAGACAGGAGCAAGATGAACTCAGCAAACTCTAGAAGAAAACCTCCAGTTTCCTGAGCGCAGCCGCGCCGAGTCCCGGCCGCCGGAGCCGGCGCCGCGCAGGTGCCTGGGGTCAGCCGGCCGGGCGCGCTGGACAGGACGGCCTCCTGCTCAGGCCAGGCCAACAAAGCGAGGAACCGTCAGAACGTTACCCCAGGCCAGGCGTGCCAGGGAGAGTTCCCCAAATTCATTAAGCGTGTCCGTCAGGTGGCCCGGGCTTTACGCACCTGGCCATGTAAGAGAAAAAGAGGCAGGTCTCTCAGAGACGGCGTGACATGCTCAGCGTTCCTTTCCAAAGGGTAAAAAAATGGTGTCTGAGTCAATTAAGATTGTTTTGCTGATTGTTTCCAAGGATCTTTCTGATTATAATTATTTTCAGATTTTTCAGAGGCTGGAAAATCTCTTATTGTTTTCATTTTCTAATGCAATGGCTTGGAATTCCTGGATGTTTATGATGCTTCCCAGAACATAATTAGTGGTCCATAAATGCATTTTTGCTCTGACTTCCTGAGAAATATCCCAGACGTAAATGAACAGTATAAAGCAATGTGGGAAATTTCACTTTTCTTACTTTGTAACTCCACGTATAAATGTATATACACAGAATAATAGTATTATGTATAAATGTACACACACAGAATAATAGTACTGTGTATTTGTTTTCCTTTTTCTTACAGTGTAGCATAAGCATTAAAAAGGTGAAGCAAATGCAGCTTCAAGACCTATTCCTGACCTTCCACTTCTTGCACAATGTTGCCTCCTGCAAGTTGCCCACAGAGGAAATTCCGTGCCTTCCTCCACTGCCCGCAGGACGTGATCTTTCTCTTTGTGACATGAACTCCACCAGGGCTTGGGCTGGGCTGTGACACGATCTGCCCCTACTCCCCATCTGGAACATACATTTCCCATTTGTAGTGGTGAAATCCATCAATCTATTCTTTTATGCTGGTGGCTTTGGGTCATGTTCAACAAGGTTTCTTGCACCCCTTGATTACAAAAACATTCCTTCCTCTTTTCTTGTGGCAAATGTTTTTAATTACTGGTAGTAAAATCCCACAAATTTAGTGGGTGAAAACAACAACTTTGTCTGTGAGTCTGTGTCCTCTGCTCAGAGTCTCCGAAGCTTGCAGTCAGGTGGCAGCTGGCTCCATTCTCATCAGGCAGGTCGGCTGGGGCAGAGTGTGCCTCCAGGATCACCCAGGTGGTTGGCAGGATCTGTTCCTTGTTGCCAGCCATCAGCTGGAGGCTTGCCCTCAGCCCCCAGAGACACCTGTGCTTCCTTGCCATTCAAGCTTTTCCAGCGTGGTCACTCACTTTATCAAGCCAGCAAAGCGAGTCCAGCGTGAGCCTGCAAGGTAGAGTCTGACATGATATAGCATCGCCATGGAGTGACATTCTACCACCTGCGCCATATTCTGCTGGTCAGAAGCACGTCACACCCACCCACTGACAAAGATCCTTTGCTTGGCCAAACGTTAGTCTCATTCCTGAACCTTCTCCTAGGCCCATCTGTGCACTTCCTTGTAAAATCCAGTTTTGGCAAGAACCCTGCCAGGTCTCTTTAGCAAGAACCCCTTGCCCTTTAAATCCAATCACCTTGATATCTGAGTGGATTCCTCATCCTCCACCGACTCCCAGGTGATGTCTGATCACCCCAGCCTGTCTTCAGCAAGAATTCTGTGAGCTTGGTTTAGCCAGAATCCCCCTCACCCCTGAGGATTCCTCTCCGTCATTTTCCAACTACTGACCTCCACCTACTCTTTGGCTACAAATTCCCGCTTTCCCATCCTGTATTGGAATTGAAGCCAACCTCTCCCCACCATAGTCCGTGCGCCTATCTCAATGATTCTGAATAAAGGCTTCCTTACCTCACTTTAGCAAGTATTATTGAATAATTTTTACTTTAACAACACACCTCACAGAATGGATTTGCCCAGTCCTGAATGGAAAAGAAGATTCGATAGAAGAAACATTCTGGCATGAATCCTTGTGGTACCCAAGAAGGTGGGGTTAGAATGTCAAGACTGAGTCCAGTCAAGACTGAGTCTGAGGCAGACTCAAGCTCAGCTCAACGACCCACCATGGGTTGTTCCTTCCGGGGGATTAGCTAAAGGTTCAGCTTAAGTTCAGGAAATATATGCATTTCCACGGAACTCAGGAAGGGAGTAGCTTTTTGGAAACAGCCCATCACAGCCAGCAATGCAGAACCGTCCGTTCCCAGACCGTCCGAACACGTGAGTTGCAGCTGTCAGCTTTGCGCGGGCGTCCCTAGGTGCTGCTGATAGCCAGCTTTTCTTTAATTTCCTGGGGCTGGCTGCCTCTCCTCCTCACTGTCTGACATGATGAGTTCCTGTCCTGCATGCTTGCACGGGGGCCCCGTGCACAGCTGGCTCTTGTGTGAACACATTTCACATTTCCCTGCCACAATGCAATCCTGTTTCCAGATGAGCTTATTGGCGGAGACTCCACACTGCAGCCTGACAGTTCGCGGTGGACAATTCCTTGTTGTAGGAAGGCTGCCCTGTGCACTGTATGGTGTGTAGCGGCGTCTGTGGCCCCCACCCACTGGATGCTGGGAGCACATCCCCTCCCCGGTTGTGACAGTCAAACACATCTCCAGGCACTGCCAGACAGTCCCTGGGAGACAATCGCCCCAGGTTGAGACCCACGTAAAAGAAGCAATGATGCAAATTTCACTTTCTATTACTTTCTAATCTCACTTTATGGTCCGCTAAATGTTGGGCTATTCCCAGCCTTTGAGTCTTCCTGACAGAGCCCCGGACACGGTGGACTAGAAACAAGCCATCTGCACTTGTCCTTTCTGAATCTGCAGGCATAGTAAGTAACTGCTGCGCGCGGCTCAGAGCGGGTGTTTGCTGTGCAGCCAGCAGAGCCTGCGCTCGCCCGCGGCCCAGCGCTCTTGCTCAGTGAGACGCGAACCTTCCAGACAGCAGGAGCGGCTGTCGGCCTCCCCTCGCCAGACCCCCGCGCCCCGAGCTCCTCCCAGGGACAGACGCAGGAGCCTTCCCTGCGTGGCCCTCGTCCGTGGCGGGCAGTGGTGCGCCGAGCAGCAGGGAGCCGGGGAAGGGCGGGAGCAGGGAGAGAAGCTGAAGGAGTGTCAGGGGTTCTGTGGCGACTCGGGCGGAGTCGCGGGGAAGCAGGGTCACCAGAGAGCTGCTTAGAGAGGAGGGTGGCGGACGTGGGCTGGTGCGCAGTCACACGGACGCGCACAGGTGGGGCTTCCAGCTGCCTGGAGTTTGGCGCCTTCCAATCCAGCAGTGTTAGACAGCAGCCCCGTCAGGCCGCGGGCGGCCCACGCCGGCAGTCCCAGCTCTCTGGGAGGCCGAGGCAGGAGGATCGCTCTAGGTCAGGAGTTTGAGACCAGCCTGGGCAAAAGTGAGACCCCGTCTGTACTAAAAATAGAAAGAAATTAATTGGCCAACTAAAAAAAAAATATATATATATATATATATATATATATAAATTAGCTGGGCATGGTGGCACATGCCTGTAGTCCCAGCTACTCGAAGGCTGAGGCAGGAGGATCGCTTGAGCCCAGGAGTTGGAGGCTGACGCCATGGCACTCTAGCCTGGGCAATAGAGTGAGATTCTGTCTCAAAAAAAAAAAAAAAAAAAAAAGAAATCAAGCTCCTCATTGTCAAGCAACCTAGCTGATCAGCAAATCAAGTCAAGTTGATCTCCAAAATACATCTTCAGGTGACTCCAGCAATGGGTTAAATATAGTCCTATATTGCACTGGTCTCTTTATCTCTACTGCTTCCTCCATTCTAAGCCACTTCTCCTGTTTAACTTGGTAACTTCTAAGGTGGCAGTGATGCCATTGCATGTTCTGTTTATATCTGTTATGTTATCATGTCCTTTCAAAACTCCTATATTTTGTGCTTATTTTATATTACACATCATACAGTGGTTTATATAATTTATAGAAAAGTATGTGATATTTATTATTCATTTATAAACATGCCTATATAAGTATGTACTAAATACATATAAACTAGATAAATATTCTTTTATATTATTAAATATATAGATATATTATTAAATATATATTATATATTAAATTATTATATATTATATACTGAGTAGATCAACTTAAATTATATATCATATAATCATATAGTATCAGGAGTTCAAAACCAGCCTGAGCAAGAGTGAGACCCTGTCTCTACTATAAATAGAAAGAAATTAATTGGCCAACTAATATATATAGAAAATATTAGGCAGGCATGGTGGCGCATGCCTGTAGTCCCAGCTACTCGGGAGGCTGAGGCAGGAGGATCGCTGGAGCCCAGGAGTTTGAGGTTGCTGTGAGCTAGGCTGACGTCACGGCACTCACTTTAGCCTGTGCAACAGAGTGAGACTCTTGTCTCAAGAAAGAAAAATCATATAATATATTTATTATATAGTATTATATAATATATAAGGTATAGATAATACATCTGATGTATCATATAATATCTTATGCACAGTATATTATTATGCATGATATATGTATGTGTTAATATATTGTATAATATATATTATATGTTATTTATATTATGTATAATAAGCTAAAGACACATATAATACAATTATATATGTATAATATAGGTAATATTCATATTAGATATTAATTTAATGTTATATACTGGGCTGAATATATAATAAATACATCATTAAATACATTTACACATTATTAAATATATACATATATGTTATGAACATTGTGTCACACCTACATGTTAGCCAAAAGTGTTTTCTGGGTGCCATGACACTTGGTCAGCCAGACCACAGAGCCTCCCTGCACCCACATGGTCTGAAGAGCAGCAGCGCTGGCCTCTCTTAGGAACTTGCTAGAAGTCTGGAGTCCGGCTCCGCCTGAGCCCCTCAATCACTCCCGCCCGGGGGCGCCGCGTGAAGCCACGTGCACGCTGCAGCCAAGGGCCAGGCTGTCGGGGAGCGGGCCAGGCTGTCGGGGGGCGGGCCAGGCTGTCGGGGGGCGGGCCAGGCTGTGGGGGGGGGCGGGCCAGGCTGTGGGGGGGGGCTGGCGGGCCAGGCTGTCAGGGGGCGGGCCAGGCTGTCGGGCCGCGGGCCAGGCTGTCGGGGGGCAGGCGAGGCTGTCGGGGGACGGGCCAGGCTGTGGGGGGGGGGGCAGGCGAGGCTGTCGGGGGGCGGGCCAGGCTGTCGGGGGGCGGGCCAGGCTGTCGGGGGACGGGCCAGGCTGTCGGGGGGCGGGCCAGGCTGTCGGGGGACGGGCCAGGCTGTCGGGGGGCGGGCCAGGCTGTCGGGGGGCGGGCCAGGCTGTCGGGGGGCAGGCGAGGCTGTCGGGGGACGGGCCAGGCTGTCGGGGGGCAGGCGAGGCTGTCGGGGGACGGGCCAGGCTGTCGGGGGGCAGGCGAGGCTGTCGGGGGACGGGCCAGGCTGTCGGGGGGCAGGCGAGGCTGTCGGGGGACGGGCCAGGCTGTCGGGGGGCGGGCCAGGCTGTCGGGGGGCGGGCCTGCGGTGCGGGTTGGCGACGTGGCTGCTGGGAGGGCGAACCCGGCTCAGCACCGAGGGCCCCACCACACACCCCTGCTGCGGGGCCAAGGCCGGCCGGCCTGTCTGCCCTCGGACGCCTGGAAAGGCTCCTCCTCCCTGTCACTGCGAGCCCCGGGCTGACATCGCGCCTCACAGCCCCGAAGAGGCCACCCGACCTCTCCCGCGCCAGGCGGGCTCACTGCCCGGGCAGCGCTCGCCGCTGGCCCTGCCACGGCCCGGGACGCCGGTCCACAGCCCCGGGACGCCGGTCCACAGCCCCGGGACGCCGGTCCACAGCCCCGGGACGTCGGTCCACAGCCGGGGACGCCGGTCCACAGCCCCGGGACGCCGGTCCACAGCCCGGGACGTCGGTCCACAGCCCGGGGACGCCGGTCCACAGCCCGGGACGTCGGTCCACAGCCCGGGGACGCCGGTCCACAGCCCGGGACGCCGGTCCACAGCCCCGGGACGCCGGTCCACAGCCCGGGACGCCGGTCCACAGCCCCGGGACGCCGGTCCACAGCCCCGGGACGCCGGTCCACAGCCCGGGACGTCGGTCCACAGCCCCGGGACGCCGGTCCACAGCCCCGGGACGTCGGTCCACAGCCCCGGGACGTCGGTCCACAGCCCCGGGACGTCGGTCCACAGCCCGGGACGCCGGTCCACAGCCCCGGGACGTCGGTCCACAGCCGGGGACGCCGGTCCACAGCCCCGGGACGCCGGTCCACAGCCCGGGACGTCGGTCCACAGCCCGGGACGCCGGTCCACAGCCCGGGACGCCGGTCCACAGCCCGGGGACGCCGGTCCACAGCCCGGGACGTCGGTCCACAGCCCGGGACGCCGGTCCACAGCCCGGGACGCCGGTCCACAGCCCGGGGACGCCGGTCCACAGCCCGGGACGCCGGTCCACAGCCCGGGACGTCGGTCCACAGCCCGGGACGTCGGTCCACAGCCCGGGGACGCCGGTCCACAGCCCGGGACGCCGGTCCACAGCCCGGGACGTCGGTCCACAGCCCGGGGACGCCGGTCCACAGCCCGGGACGCCGGTCCACAGCCCGGGACGCCGGTCCACAGCCCGGGACGTCGGTCCACAGCCGGGGACGCCGGTCCACAGCCCGGGACGCCGGTCCACAGCCCGGGACGTCGGTCCACGGCCCCGGGACGTCGGTCCACAGCCCGGGACGTCGGTCCACAGCCCGGGACGCCGGTCCACAGCCCGGGACGCCGGTCCACAGCCCCGGGACGTCGGTCCACAGCCCGGGGACGCCGGTCCACAGCCCGGGACGCCGGTCCACAGCCCCGGGACGCCGGTCCACGGCCCGGGACGCCGGTCCACAGCCCCGGGACGCCGGTCCACAGCCCGGGACGCCGGTCCACAGGCCCAGCACGGAGCCGGCCGAGCGCTCACAGGGCACACTCACTGAAGCAATAAACGCAACTTCGAAGACATAAAGGGAAGGGAGGATGGACGGACGGAAAGAAGGGAAGGGGGATGCATGGAAGGAAGGGCGGTGGGCCAGCGGGAGTGGGGACTCCCGAGCAGTCCCCACTGCAGGAGGCGGAGTGGCCTTGGCTCGCCCGGGTTTCACTCTCCGCGTCTGGAACAACCCCGGGCGGACAGCGAGGGCCAGCCCGCATTTCTGAGCGGGGAGTCCATGCAGTGCTGAGTTCCTGGCGCCCAGGGCAGGCTCCCCAAGCCGCTTGCCCGCCCGCCGCGCCGCGCCCGCCCGCCTCGGCAGCCGCAAAGGGTGGGCGTGCTGGTCAGGCTGTTGCCACGGAAACCAGGCCTGGGAGAGGTGGAGGGGCTGGGGGATGGAGAGAGGGACCCCGAGACCGGAATCTTCCAGGTTCTGGTGTCAGATGGGGGATGGGATTAAAATCTCCGCCCCTCACCCAGGAAAGCCTCCTAAACGTTGGCCGCACCCCAGAAACCAGCCCTGGAGGGCCTTTCTTTCCTTCTTTCCTTCCTTTCTTTCTTTCTTTCTTTCTTTCTTTCTTTCTTTCTTTCTTTCTTTCTTTCTTTCTTTCTTTCTTTCTTTCTTTCTTTCTTTCTTTCTTTCTTTCTTTCTTCCTTCCTTCCTTCCTTCCTTCCTTCCTTCCTTCCTTCCTTCCTTCCTTCCTTCCTTTTCTTTCTTTCTTTTCTTTTTTTGAGACAGAGTCTCACTCTGTTACCCAGGCTAGAGTGAGTGCCATGGCGTCAGCCTGGCTCACAGCAACCTCAAACTGCTGGGCTCAAGTGATCCTCCTGCCTCAGCCTCCCAAGTAGCTGGGACTACAGGCATGCGCCACCATGCCCGGCTAATTTTTTTCTATTTTTAGTTGTTTGGCTAATTTCTTTCTATTTATAATAGCAATGGGGGTCTTGCTCTTGTTCAGGCTGGTTTCGAACTCCTGATGTTGAGCAATCCCCCCACCTCGGCCTCCCAGAGTGCTAGGATCACAGGCGTGAGCCACCGCGCCCGGCCTGGAGGATATTTCTATCTCAAGCCCTTGGACGTGTGCGGTCCTGTCTGCGGTGGATTCTGTCCAGGAGATGAAACAGGGCGAGCCTGGGCTCCGGGCAGCTGAGCCGTGCGGGACGGAGGGGACAGTGGGTTGTTCCAGGCGGTTCCAGGCTGTTCCCGGCACCGGGAACAGCCCGGGCAAGGCGGATCAGTCTTCCCTGTGGGGGTAAGCGGGAGAGGCGCGGAGGTGTCGGAGCCCAGCGTGGAGGAGGGCGCGGAGGCGGGTAGAGACTGGCGGACCTGCGATGGCCGAGCTGGGGCGCTACGCTCTGCGGCTCCCCAGCATAACAGCTGTGATCATTTTATTTTTGAATTTTTGTTTTAAGTTTTAAGAAGTGAGGTCTAGAACAAGAGAGCATGCTCTGGGACTTCCTGTCCCCCAGTCCCGCCACCCTTCCCGACCTGACTCCCTGGGACAGGCTCTGGGATGTTCGCTGCCCTCGCCCCGCGTGGGGCCCTGCAGGCCCCGGGAGGCGCGGTGCTAGGCGCCCAGCGCCAGGGAAGGTCTCCACCCACCTGCTAAGTCATATGCTACCGTGTTTCCCGAAAATAAGACCTGCCCATAAACTAAGCCCCAGCAGGATGTCTAAGCATTTGCGCAATAGAAGCCGCAGCCCGAAAATGAGCCCGAGTGACGGCGTGGCCACGCAGCGCGTCTGCACAGCCCATGCGTGTCGTCGCGGAGCGGGAAAGACGCGAGCAGCCCTTCTCATCCGCCCGTGACAGCTCTGTGGCTCCACGGGAGAGATCGGGCCGGTGGGTCTAAAGGAAACAGAGTCGCAAGACATTCAGGATGGGATTCGGGGTTTGGAGAGTGATGATGATGTTCCAGAAGAAGACGACTTCACTATATTTGAATAAATGTACATTGTTGTACTGTACTTAAAAAAAAATAAGACATCCCCTGAAAATCAGCCCTAGGGTGTCTTCTTGAGGAAAAATAAATATAAGACCCTGGCTTACTTTCGGGGAGACACGGTGCGGCAGTGATGTGGGATATATAGGGGATTTACTGCAGAGAATTTGAACACATTAACTGCCTTGGGGACTGTGCTTAACTCACTCTAGTTTTGACGCCCAGGCCAGGTGAAGCATATAGAACATCTTACTTGGTGGTGGTGTTCTTGTTACGATTAGTATTGACCATTTCATTCTGAAAACGTGGATTAAGGGAATAGAAGGCAATACATTTCGTTTTTCTATTTATGTTTATCTTTAAATTACACCCGGAAGTTTTTCAAATTCTAGTTTGGTAATAAAACACTGTGATCCCAAGGAAATGTTTCTGTTTTTTTTTTTGTGTGGCAGTCAATGTGTTAAAGATGAAATTTTAAAAATAGAAATACTCCATGCTAAATTTGTTCTCACAATGCCTCATTTTGGACACCATCGATCCAGGCAAGATACAGTGGTGGCTTAAAATAGGGTGGTGGCACAGGCAGCAAGAAAGCAGGGAGGCTTTGAGAGAGACGCCGGTGAGAGGGCCTGGGCAGAGCTGCAGCCCGGGGCTCTTCCCCTTGCCATAACCAGACCGGCTCTGACTTGCACAGTGTCTGCACTGCGGCAGGAGCTGACGGGTGGGCGCCGGTTTCTGGAGCTCCTGAGGGAGGGCTGGCAGGGCTGGAGACCTGGGAACCATCAATGTGGAGGGTCACTGGAGGTCAGATCACAGGGTTGTGCACTGCACAACTCCAGGGTCACTGCCCATGTGGATGGCCAGACCACCCAGGGAGAGTGTGGGGTCAGAGAGAAGCGTCTAGGCTTTTAGTAACTAATCAGAAAGGTGGGAATTGATGACGAAAATACTGCTCAACTCCACAACGGTTTTCATGTAAAGAGGAGGCCATATGTAAATCATTTGTATTCATCTACCAACACGTCTGAGTGTGTGTGTGTTTGTGTGTGTGTCCCACAGTCATGATATTTATGGGTAGGTGATACAGACAGAAAAGAAAAAGGGCTCCTAAATTCACCCTTGGTAAAGAAAAGTGTTTATTTGTAGCGTCCATCGAAAAAACAGTTCATTCATCTACATCTCCTTCACCCCCCACCCCCCAACCCACCCCCACCCCCCTACCAGCCCCGACCCACCCCGCACTCCCTACCCATCCCCACCCTCCTACCCACCCCCTACCCACCCCACACCCGCCTACCACCCCCCACCCCATCCCCCTACCCACCCCCTCGACCTACCCCCCCACCCCCCACCCCTCTACCCCCTCGACCCACCCCCCCATCCCCATCCCCCTACCCACCCCCCCTCGACCTACCCCCCCACCCCCCACCCCTCTACCCCCCTCGACCGACCCCCCACCCCCATCCGCCTACCCACCCCCCCACCCCCCACCCCCATCCCCCCACCCCCCTACCCCCCTCGACCCACCCCCCCACCCCCAACCCACACATCTTCCGCCTTCCATGCATCAGTCTCTCCATACATCCCACAAAGAATGAAAATGTATCTCTAAGAAAAAAGAAATTGTGACTTCCTTAATAATAAGTTTGTGTCTGCATTTATGCACTAACCACTAAATGTAAGAGTCACTGCATGGCCTCTTCCCCGCTCCCTCCCTGAATTCATCTCCATGCACTTTTGTCCTTCCTCCCTGCCCATCAGACACCCGGCCTCCTGTGTGCTCCAAGCATGGCAGTCATGCTCCACCTTCACACGTTTCCAGCGCTGCTCCCTCTGCCCAGAGTCCTTCTCTCCCGAACGATCCGAGTCTCTCCCTCCCTTCACTCAGGTCTGCTCAAATGTCACCACCTCCAGGAAGATCTCCTTGCTCTGCCGGCCTAAGGCGCCCTCACCTTCACTCTCCATCTCACCTGCTTACCCTTTATAGAACTTATCACATCTGTATCTTTCAGTTAAATGTTTTCACTCATAAAGGTCCAAAGGTGAAAGGTCCATAAGGGGAGAGTTTGTCTTGGTTTCTACTTTATCCATCACTTTTGACTCCTGCTGACTCCTAGGGGACCTCAATAAATACTCAGTAATAAACCATACTCAACGTGCTTTGTGAATGAAAGGACGAGTGAATGGATAATTCATCAGAGCACAGAAACTGGGCATTTGTTTATTCGTTCATTCTATGGGCTCATTTTCCAGCTCGATACAGAGCACGTGAAACAGAGAGTGGCTCAGCGAGCCCGCGCCGGCGAGCGCACCTGTCCTGTCTGCGCTCGCGCCACACGCCGCCGCTCAGTAAATGGAGGGCGAGGACACGAGCTGCTGCGTCGGGCGCTTGGAACGGATTCCTCATGTTATTCTGAGTCGGGGGAGGCTCTGGCAGCCGCGTCTGGGCTTTTTCTCCTGGTGCAAAGATCGGGACCAATGACGCATTTCACCACGCACAAAACACGCAGACGCGCGCGGAGGCGGAGACTGCGCCAGGCAGGCCTGGTCCCCGCAGTGGCGGAGCCTGACGTCCGCGCCTCCGCTCCGGTCCCCGGTCCCCGCGCAGGGGCCCCCACATCTGCAGGGACAGGGGCGGGCCCAGGCGGTTGCCATGGAAACAGAAGCTGGCGAAGGGGCGCCAAGGGAATGACAAAGGGCAGAGAGAGTCCCTTGGGACCGCACGTCCAGCCCTCTGAGGTCAGGCTGTGTGCAGGCTCCCAACCGCAGCGGGCGCACGGCGGCCTTCCGCGCCCGCGGGCCGGGCCCAGTGTGCGCCTCGCGGAAGCGCCCGGGGCTGCATCTCGGGGGCGTCTGCTCTTCGCAGGCTCAGTTCCTGGAGGGCATTTGTCCCAGGCCCCTGGGACCTGGCATGACTGGGCGTGTGTAGTCCTCTCTGTGGGGAATTCTGTCCAGGAGCTAAACCCGGGCGGAGCGCGCGCTCCGGGCGGCCCGCGGAGCGCCAAGGGCTCTTCCCGCCCTGGCGACGGGCGGCTCCTCGCAGCTGAGCCGTGCGGGGAGCGGAGGAGACGCGGTGCAGACCTGGGCGAGGCTGTTCCAGGCACAGGGAACAGCAGGGGCAAGGCAGAGCAGGCTTCGCTTCGCGGGAGAACCCGGAGGAGCGCGGAGGTGTCCGGAGCCCGGAGTGGGGGCGGGGGCGGGCCAGGCGCTGTCACCGCTCCATGGCCAATCTGAGAGACCAGGGCCTCCGGAGGGTTCGTGATGGGGCTTATGCTCTGGCGTCCCCTTCGTGACACCCTTAATAATTTTATCCTTGATTTTTTTTTGTTTTGGAAATGAATCCAGTGCGGCAGAAAAACATGTTGCTCTAGTGGCTTGGAGTCTCCCCGGCACGGTCGCCCCCTCCCCCCAGCGCGCCTCCTGGGGCCGGCTGTGCGGCCTCCCTTTGGGAGTCTGGCCATCACCGTCTCCAGACAGCCAGGGCCTCCCTCTAGGGCCGGGCCAGACCCCAGGAACCCGCCTCCCTGGGGCGGCTCTGGGCCTCTCCCCGCCGCGCGGACCCGCGCCCCCTGGCCCCCGCGGGGACCGGCGTGGGACGGGAGTCCGGGCGGGCGGCCCCGGCGTGGGTCTGCGTCCTCCCGCCAGGGTCGCGGGGTGCCCGAGGGAGCGCGGTGTTAAGTGAAACATGAAGCCACCGTGACAGGTCGTGGGGAGAACGGGCAACCAGGGAGAGCCTTCGCCTGCGTTTTGGACGCGGGCGCCGCACTCTCATTCGTGCGGGCCGGCGCCTGTGCGGCTCAGACGGCGCGAGGCCCCTGTGCGTGTGTCGAGGAGAGTGAGCTTTTCTGGTGGGAACAATGAGCTAAACAGAGGAGTGTTGCGACTTTCACCACATCACTTTCACTACTAAGCGGGAAACCGGCGTGAGGGCCGGAGGGCGGGGCTGGGAGAGCCCACCGTGTGGCCGCCGGGCAGGCAGGAGGCCACGCAGCCAGAGCGGGGCGCGGCCGGAGGCTTCGCTGCGCCGCGGCACGAGAGCGTGGACAGGCGACGTAGAGAGGCAGGGAGAGACCTTTGTCGCTGCAGGCCCCTGCGGCCTGAGGAGAAGCACCGGCGGAGCCGGCCCTGGCAGCTGCGGAGCGCGGGACCCGCACCCGGCTGGACACTCTGCCGCAGACCCGACCTCTGACCAGGAAAGAGCGTGGTTTGCTTTGAAACCACAAACTGTGTTCAGAGATCTGGAGATGCCACTTCCAAATCGTTTTTATTTTTGAACCCCAGCGGTGGCTGCACGTTCGTTCCTAAAAGCCCCGCGTCCAAAACGCAGGCGAAGGCTCTCCCTGGTTGCCCGTTCTCCCCACGACCTGTCACGGTGGCTTCATGTTTCACTTAACACCGCGCTCCCTCGGGCACCCCGCGACCCTGGCGGGAGGACGCAGACCCACGCCGGGGCCGCCCGCCCGGACTCCCGTCCCACGCCGGTCCCCGCGGGGGCCAGGGGGCGCGGGTCCGCGCGGCGGGGAGAGGCCCAGAGCCGCCCCAGGGAGGCGGGTTCCTGGGGTCTGGCCCGGCCCTAGAGGGAGGCCCTGGCTGTCTGGAGACGGTGATGGCCGGCCCCCCAAAGGGAGGCCGCACAGCCGGCCCCAGGAGGCGCGCTGGGGGGAGGGGGCGACCGCGCCGGGGAGACTCCAAGCCACTAGAGCAACATGTTTTTCTGCCGCACTGGATTCATTTCCAAAACAAAAAAAAATCAAGGATAAAATTATTAAGGGTGTCACGAAGGGGACGCCAGAGCATAAGCCCCATCACGAACCCTCCGGAGGCCCTGGTCTCTCAGATTGGCCATGGAGCGGTGACAGCGCCTGGCCCGCCCCCGCCCCCACTCCGGGCTCCGGACACCTCCGCGCTCCTCCGGGTTCTCCCGCGAAGCGAAGCCTGCTCTGCCTTGCCCCTGCTGTTCCCTGTGCCTGGAACAGCCTCGCCCAGGTCTGCACCGCGTCTCCTCCGCTCCCCGCACGGCTCAGCTGCGAGGAGCCGCCCGTCGCCAGGGCGGGAAGAGCCCTTGGCGCTCCGCGGGCCGCCCGGAGCGCGCGCTCCGCCCGGGTTTAGCTCCTGGACAGAATTCCCCACAGAGAGGACTACACACGCCCAGTCATGCCAGGTCCCAGGGGCCTGGGACAAATGCCCTCCAGGAACTGAGCCTGCGAAGAGCAGACGCCCCCGAGATGCAGCCCCGGGCGCTTCCGCGAGGCGCACACTGGGCCCGGCCCGCGGGCGCGGAAGGCCGCCGTGCGCCCGCTGCGGTTGGGAGCCTGCACACAGCCTGACCTCAGAGGGCTGGACGTGCGGTCCCAAGGGACTCTCTCTGCCCTTTGTCATTCCCTTGGCGCCCCTTCGCCAGCTTCTGTTTCCATGGCAACCGCCTGGGCCCGCCCCTGTCCCTGCAGATGTGGGGGCCCCTGCGCGGGGACCGGGGACCGGAGCGGAGGCGCGGACGTCAGGCTCCGCCACTGCGGGGACCAGGCCTGCCTGGCGCAGTCTCCGCCTCCGCGCGCGTCTGCGTGTTTTGTGCGTGGTGAAATGCGTCATTGGTCCCGATCTTTGCACCAGGAGAAAAAGCCCAGACGCGGCTGCCAGAGCCTCCCCCGACTCAGAATAACATGAGGAATCCGTTCCAAGCGCCCGACGCAGCAGCTCGTGTCCTCGCCCTCCATTTACTGAGCGGCGGCGTGTGGCGCGAGCGCAGACAGGACAGGTGCGCTCGCCGGCGCGGGCTCGCTGAGCCACTCTCTGTTTCACGTGCTCTGTATCGAGCTGGAAAATGAGCCCATAGAATGAACGAATAAACAAATGCCCAGTTTCTGTGCTCTGATGAATTATCCATTCACTCGTCCTTTCATTCACAAAGCACGTTGAGTATGGTTTATTACTGAGTATTTATTGAGGTCCCCTAGGAGTCAGCAGGAGTCAAAAGTGATGGATAAAGTAGAAACCAAGACAAACTCTCCCCTTATGGACCTTTCACCTTTGGACCTTTATGAGTGAAAACATTTAACTGAAAGATACAGATGTGATAAGTTCTATAAAGGGTAAGCAGGTGAGATGGAGAGTGAAGGTGAGGGCGCCTTAGGCCGGCAGAGCAAGGAGATCTTCCTGGAGGTGGTGACATTTGAGCAGACCTGAGTGAAGGGAGGGAGAGACTCGGATCGTTCGGGAGAGAAGGACTCTGGGCAGAGGGAGCAGCGCTGGAAACGTGTGAAGGTGGAGCATGACTGCCATGCTTGGAGCACACAGGAGGCCGGGTGTCTGATGGGCAGGGAGGAAGGACAAAAGTGCATGGAGGTGAATTCAGGGAGGGAGCGGGGAAGAGGCCATGCAGTGACTTGTAGCTTACATTTCATGAGTAAACACATAAATACATTTATCATTAAGGAGATGACAAATTTTTCTTTGAGATATATTTCTCCTCTTTGTTGGATCAATGCACGGATAGAGTGATGGGGAATGAGTGGAGCAATGGATTGACGATTAAATGGATTGGTGTAGAGATTAATGGATGGGTGAATGGGTGGGTGGGTGGACTGATGTGTAGTATATGGAGGGATGTTTACATGAATGAATAGTTGGTTGGATGAATGCTATTAATACAAGTAAAGTAAATATTTTTCCCCTGCAGATGTGAATTATGAATTCTAGAAGTCCTTTTTCTTTTCTGTCTATATCAGCTACCTGTGAGTGTCGTGACTTTGGAATGCATGCGTGCACACACACACACACCCACATTCAGAAGTAAAGTATTGGTAGATGAATAAAAATAATTAAAATAATGGCCTCCTCTTAACATGAAAACAATTGTGGAGTTGAGCAATATTTTCATCAATTCCTGTCTATCTGATTAGCCACTAAAGGCCTGAATCCTCCTCTCTCTGCACACTCTCCATGGGTGACCTTGGTGGGATTCCCTCTCATAGTATCATTCACATGGATGGCACCCCCTGGAGTTGTGCAGTGCACAACCCTGTGACCTGTTCTTCAGCGGCCCTCTGCACTGATGGTTCCCCAGGTCTCCATCCCCAGCCCAGACCTCCCTCATGACTTCAGAAACACACACTCACCCACCAGCTGCTCCACAGCACCGACCTTCGGTACTAACACTGCAGGCCAGAACTGATCTAATCACCAGCAAGCCCGTTCCCTCGGCCACGGGTGAAGAATCCCCAAGGTACGTCTTTGCCCGGCCACCTCTCTCCTGTATATCTTTCAAACCGTCTGAGCTTTCTCCGTCTCCTTCGTCATCACCGTGTTCTGAGCCGCCAGCGTCTCTGCCTGGCAGGCGGTGTCTGACATGGGGCATGGTGAGAAAAGGTTAGAGTGCTTTATTTCTATCTTTAAAATTTAAAATTTCTTTTTTTATTTCAGCATATTATGGGGATACAAATGTTCAGGTTATGTGTGTTGCCTACCCCCACACATCCGGAGTCAGAGCTTCAAGCGTGACCATCCCCCAGACAGTGCGCATCGCACTCATTGTGTTTGTACACACCTGTCCCCTCCTCCCCCTCCCGCCTGCCCGACGCCCCATAAATGTTATTCCTATATGTGCACTTAGGTGTTGATCAGTGAAACCAATTTGCTGGTGAGTACATGTGGTGCTGGTTTTTCCATTCTCGAGATTCTTCACTTAGAACGGGTTCCAGCTCTATCCAGGAAAACACAAGAGGTGCTCTAGCACAGTTGTTTCTTGTAGCTGAATAGTACTCCATGGTGTACGTATACCACATTTTGTTAATCCACTCATGTATTGATGGGCACTTGCAATTTATATTAATGCATAATGGCCAAAGCTGTGATGACTGTGTTGAAAATGTTGTTACTAAAATAGTTGAGTACAATGGAGGCGGAGAATGACTAAATCATTTGTAAGGACATTGGTTGGTGCCTCAGTTGCCTCATGTCTAAAATGGGCATCAGAGCATAGGCAGCCCTCCGAGACCTGCCAAGCAAAGGCACAGCCCTAGGCTTAAAAGTGCAGACTAAGGAGTCCTGCTGCCTGGGTTTGAATTCCAGTTCTGACACTCACTACCATGTTTCCGCGAAAATAAGACAGGGTCTTATATTTATTTCTCCTCAAGAAGACACCCTAGGGCTTATTTACGGGGGATGTGTTTTTTTGTTTGTTTGTTTTTTTTTGGTTTTTTTTTTGTAAGTACGGTACAACAATCTACATTTATTCAAATAGAGTTAAGTCTTCTTCTGGAACTTCATCATCACTCTCCAAACCCCGAATTCCATCCTGAATGTCTTGCAACTCTGTTTCCTTTAGACCCACCAGCCCCGATCTCTCCCGTGGAGCCACAGAGCTGTCACGGGGCGGATGAGAAGGGCTGCTCGGCGTCTTTCCCGCTCCGCGACGGACACGCATGGGCTGTGCAGACGCGCCGCGTGGCCACGCCCGTCACTAGGGCTCATTTTTGGGGTGGGGCTTCTATTGTGCACATGCTCAGACATCCTGCTAGGGCTTATTTCATGGGTAGGTCTTATTTTTGGGGAAACATGGTAGCTGTGCGAGTCTACACACTGACTCTCCTGTGCTTCCCTTTCCTTACATGAAAATTGGGGTAAGGTTAGAACATAGTTCACATGAGCCTTAAAAATTAGAGATTTAGAGGACTGAATGGCATTGAGTAAGTGCTATAGCATTGTTTATTAAACTAAACACAATATATAATTTCTAAGATTATTGAGTGGGTTCAACTTTGGGAGACATAGTGACAGACACTGCACAGGCATGCAGCAAACATTCCCTAAAAGTTGCCACAAATGCCCCTATGATAAGTGACAGAGCTGAAGTCCATCCCAATCAAGTTGTTGATTATGGTTAAAATTCGGGGTCCGGAGGAGTGGGAATTGGAGTGATCAGGGTTGGTATTTTGCCTAAGGAATAGAAGAGAGAGAGGAGAGAAAGAGGAGACAGAGAGAGAGACATGCAAGGGAGTCTAAGAGGAAGGACCCAGGACTCCAGACTGCCAAGGAATACAAGGACACCTGGAGGGGGTGAGGGACACTGAGAATCCTGGGGTCAGGAGAGATGTAGGTGAGGTCAGAGGGTTCATATCCCGACATTGTTTTGAACGTAAGTATTACTGCAGGGTCTGGAAAATTCCATTCTCTGTGGCTCTGTCTGCATCCCCCTTCAAGCACTTGCCTCTTCATTCCAGCCAGGGTTTCCATGGCAACGGCCTGAGCTCCTGCGCCATTCCTGAAAAAGGTGAGAGCCCTGTGGGGGAACAGGGCAGAGGGACGGATGTCAAAAGGCTCTGCGTCTGTGGTTCACGTGTGCATTTTGCACACGTCAAAACGGGTCATCGGCAGCGTCTCTGCAGAAAGCGAACACTGGCTTCAAGGCCCACCGTGGACGTGGGTGGAGATCCCAAGTATCTTCTGAGCACCAGCCTTTCGGGCCTCTCCTATGTGCCAGACGCGGCCCCAGGCACAGATCATAAAATGATGTGCAAAAAAGAACCAGGTCTCTGCCCTCCTGAACCCTTCCTTCTCCTACCCTTATCCATTCATTCGTTCATCCATCCTTTCTGCGACCAACAGCTGCTGAGAGCACACTGTGTGGTAGACCGAGCCCAGGGTGGTGGAGCCAGCAGAGGACTCAGCAGTCACGTCCACAGTCTAGAAGATGAGTGTTCTGTGGGAGTGTCACGTGGTGAGTACGGTGTAAGACTTCAGGTGGTGTTGAGTGCTGTGAGGAACAGCAAGTCAGGTTCACAGAACATGGGTGGGGTATTTTTAGATTGGGCAGTCCAGGATGGCTTCTTGGAGGTGGTGATATTTGCACAGGGTGATATTTTAATCTGAACGGAGGGAGGGAGCAGCTATGGGAATATCAAGAACAGGCCCTACAGAGGAATTCACACCTTGGAGAGCACAGCCTGGCGGCTGCCCTGCCGAGAGCCAGTGAGGAAAAGCCACTGTGGCTGGAGTGGACGGAGTCAAGGAGGAAGTGGACGGAGATATGGTCAGAAAGAGAATTAAGGGCCTGATCATTCAGGTTAAGGGGTTGACAATCCAGTGCAGGAGTTGGCAAACCGTGGCCTGCCCTGTTTTTGTAAAATATGGTTTTATTGGAACACAGACACACCCATCCCCTATGTTTTGTCTATGACCAATTTTATAGTATAAAGGCAGAGTTGAGCTGCCATCACCTATATCACAGGGAGTCCCTTTTGTCAAATCAGGTAACATTTGCAGGCTCTGAAAACTAGGATGTGGATCACCTTTGGGGCCCACCATTCAGCCCATCACAAATGGATGAGTGAATGGATGGATGGTGGATAGATGGGTGGATGATGGATGGATGGTGGATAGATGAGTGGATGATGGATGGATGGTGGATAAATGGGTGGATGATGGATGGATGAAGGCATGGATGCTGGATGGATGGATGGATGATGGATGGATGATGGACAGATGGTGGATAGATGGGTGGATGATGGATAGATGGGTGGATGATGGACAGATGGTGGATAGATGGGTGGATGATGGATGGATGGTGGATAGATGGGTGGATGATGGACGGATGGTGGATAGATGGGTGGATGATGGATGGAGGGTGGATAGATGGGTGGATGGTGGATGGAGGGTGGATAGATGGGTGGATGGTGGATGGAGGGTGGATAGATGGGTGGATGGTGGATGGAGGGTGGATAGATGGGTGAATGGATAGATGGGTGGATGGTGGATGGATTGGTGGATGGTGGATGGATGGTGGATAGATGGGTGGATGGTGGACAGAGGGTGGATAGATGGGTGGATGGTGGACGGAGGGTGGATAGATGGGTGGATGGTGGACGGAGGGTGGGTAGATGGGTGGATGGTGGACGGAGGGTGGATAGATGGGTGGATGGTGGATGGATTGGTGGATGGTGGATGGAGGGTGGGTAGATGGGTGGATGGTGGACGGAGGGTGGATAGATGGGTGGATGGTGGACGGAGGGTGGATAGATGGGTGGATGGTGGACGGAGGGTGGATAGATGGGTGGATGGTGGACGGAGGGTGGGTAGATGGGTGGATGGTGGACGGAGGGTGGGTAGATGGGTGGATGGTGGACGGAGGGTGAGTAGATGGGTGGATGGTGGACAGAGGGTGGGTAGATGGGTGGATGGTGGACGGAGGGTGGATGGGTGGATGGTGGACGGAGGGTGGATAGATGGGTGGATGGTGGACAGAGGGTGGATAGATGGGTGGATGGTGGACGGAGGGTGGATAGATGGGTGGATGGTGGACGGAGGGTGGGTAGATGGGTGGATGGTGGACGGAGGGTGGATAGATGGGTGGATGGTGGATGGAGGGTGAATAGATGGGTGGATGGATGGATGGAAGGGTGAATGGATAGATGGGTGGATGGTGGATGGATGGATGGATGGAAGGGTGAATGGATAGATGGTGGATGGATGGTGGATGGATGAAGACAAGGATGGTGGATGGATGGTGGATGGATGGATGGCAGGGTGAATGGATAGATGGGTATACAGATCGAAGGTGGTAAGTGGATGAACCTATGGATCGATGGGTGGATGGACAGATGGACAGTTGGATGGATGATAGGATGAATGGATGGGGGATTGCTGCAGGGATGGTTCAGTGGATCGATGGGTGGGTGGACAGATGGACAGTTGGGTGGAGGATAGGATGAATGGATGGGGGATTGCTGCAGGGATGGTTCAGTGGATCGATGGGTGGGTGGATAGATGGACAGTTGGGTGGAGGATAGGATGAATGGATGGGGGATTGCTGCAGGGATGGTTCAGTGGATCGATGGATGGGTGGACAGATGGACAGTTGGATGGAGGATAGGATGAATGGATGGGGGATTGCTGCAGGGATGGTTCAGTGGATCGATGGGTGGGTGGACAGATGGACAGTTGGGTGGAGGATAGGATGAATGGATGGGGGATTGCTGCAGGGATGGTTCAGTGGATCGATGGGTGGGTGGACAGATGGACAGTTGGGTGGAGGATAGGATGAATGGATGGGGGATTGCTGCAGGGATGGTTCAGTGGATCGATGGGTGGGTGGACAGATGGACAGTTGGATGGAGGATAGGATGAATGGATGGGGGATTGCTGCAGGGATGGTTCAGTGGATCGATGGGTGGGTGGACAGATGGACAGTTGGGTGGAGGATAGGAGGAATGGATGGGGGATTGCTGCAGGGATGGTTCAGTGGATCGATGGGTGGGTGGACAGATGGACAGTTGGGTGGAGGATAGGATGAATGGATGGGGGATTGCTGCAGGGATGGTTCAGTGGATCGATGGATGGGTGGACAGATGGACAGTTGGGTGGAGGATAGGAGGAATGGATGGGGTATTGCTGCAGGGATGGTTCAGTGGATCGATGGGTGGGTGGACAGATGGACAGTTGGGTGGAGGATAGGATGAATGGATGGGGGATTGCTGCAGGGATGGTTCAGTGGATCGATGGGTGGGTGGGTGGATCCTGCAGATGAAACAGATACTTGTCTTTCTTTTTATGGATCAATTTCATTTCAAATAAGGTCACTGGGTTCTGGAGCTGCTGCTATGTATTGGCTGCCCACACCTCCCACATGTGGAAAGTCCTGTCTTGGGCATGTGAATGTCTGAGAGTGGGAGTTGCTGAGTGAGGCAGGTGAGGGCAGCTGGACTAGCGGTTTGTACACTCTTCACTGACACAGTAAGCGTGGGCCATGGCTCCCCTGTGCCACCCTGTCTTTCCAGTGAGGTTCCTCAGGCCCTGTCTGGGGTGCTCCACTGCCCTCTCCACAGCCTCCCTGGGAGATACGCCAGAGCGAAGTCTCAGCAGCCCCATTGCAGCCTCTGCCATGTCCTCTCCCCCCCCCCCCCGCTCACTCCAAAGTAGGGTGCGATTGGGAAGATACTATCACAACTTCTATTTCATTATGTGCTTCATTTTCAGATTTGCTCTTTAAAAGATTTTTATAGGCCGGGCGCAGTGGCTCACACCTGTAATCCCAGCACTCCGGGAGGCTGAGGCAGGAGGATCAAGGTCAGGAGTTCGAGACCAGCCTGAGCAAGAGTGAGACCCCATCTCTACTAAAAATAGAAAGAAATCAATTGGCCAACTAATATATATAGAAAAAATTAGCCGGGCATGGTGGCGCATGCCTGTAGTCCCAGCTACTTGGGAGGCTGAGGCAGGAGGATCCCTTGAGTCCAGGAGTTTGAGGTTGCTGTGAGCTAGGCTGACACTACGGCACTCTAGTCTGGGCAACGGAGTGAGACTCTGTCTCAAAAAAAAAATTTTTTTTTGTAGTTTTATACCATACATAAGGTCTCCAGTCAGAAACGCCTTTCCTGTCTGTTCTTGCTATTTCTCTCCATTTGTCAGGGACCATTTTCTGCCTCATCCTCTGTTGTGGGTCTCAGATCCCTCCACCACAATGCCCAGGTGACCACACTGTCCTCCTCCAAGGTCTCACCCTGCCACTCCCCAAAATCTCTTTTCTACACCCTGAGTGTCATCCCAGATCCTGGAAAATTCCAGCGTCAGAGCATCTCCCTACCCCTCCCGAGCTGGCTCACTGTCCTCATCCCACTGCAGTTTCCATGGTGACCACAGGAGCCACCTCTGTGGTCTGTACCACAGGTGGGCATCCATGGAGGGGCGGGCCAGAGGTGTGGACTGGGAGACAGGGCTCACAGAGGGCCTGCCTGCCGCCCTCCCGTCAGCGACTTGTGCGCCACTTCTGTTCCAGTTTCACCCTTGGACAAACCCACCTGTTCATCCCGAAGATGCTTATTTGTAGGTTGGGTTCAGACCCCTTTGCCCCTTAACTGTCATTGAATCACGACCTGTCACAACCCCAGTGTGGTTCTTTGTGTCTGTCCTCAGCTTAACCCTTGGTGGATTCCTAGTGACCTGGGAACCGCAGCCCCTTGCTTGCGGGAGGCGCGCCTGCCGGGGACACGATTAATCTCAGCGCCTCAGCCTTGAAGTGCTCACCCTGTGTGGGACGCGCGCACACCGCGCTTCCCCGAAAGTAAGACCGGGTCTTTTATTTATTTTTCCTCAAGAAGACACCCGAGGGCTTATTTTCAGGGGATGTATTTTTTTTTAAGTATGGTACAACAATGTACATTTATTCCAATATAGCGAAGTCGTCTTCTTCTGGAGCATCATCCTCACTCTCCAAGCCCCGAATTCCGTCCTGAATGTCTTGCGACTCTGTTTCCTTTAGACCCACCGGCCCCAGTCTCTCCCGTGGAGCCACAGAGCTGTCCCGGGCGGATGAGAAGGGCTGCTCGCGTCTTCCCGCTCCGCGCCGACACGCATGCGCTGTGCAGACGGCCGCGTGGCCACGCCGTCACCAGGGCTGATTTCCGGGTGGGGCTTCTATCGCGCATGCTCAGACATCCTGCTGGGGCTTGTTTCATGGGCAGATCCTGTTTCGGGGAAACACGGCACAGTATTTGTCCTTTTGTGACTGGCTTATTTCGCCCAGCATAATGTCCTCGAGGCTCACCCATGGTGTGCCGTGTGTCAGAATCTCCTTCCTGTTTAGGGCTCAGTGATATTTCGCTGTGTGTGCAGCTCACATTTGGTTTAGATGGACACTTAGTTTGCTCCTACCTCTTGGCTACTGTGAATCCTGCAGCTCTGATTGCAGCTGTATAGGATCTCCCGTGTTCCTGCTTTCAATTATTTAGGGCATATATTCAGAAGTGAAAGTAAAGGCTCATACAGCAATCCAATTTTCAATCTTTGAGCAGCAACCATACTGTTTTCCAAAACAGCAGCACCATTTTACATTCCCACCAAAAGGGCACAAGGGCTTTGATTTCTCCAAATCCTCACCAACACTTGTTATGTTCCAGTATTCATTCATTCATTCATTCATTTTAGTAGCCAGCCTAATTCATGCAAAGTGGCATTTCATTGTGGTGTTTTTTTTTTTTTTTTTTTTTGAGACAGAGTCTCGCTTTGTTGTCCAGGCTAGAGTGAGTGCCGTGGTGTCAGCCTAGCTCACAGCAACCGCAATCTCCTGGGCTCGAGTGATCCTTCTGCCTCAGCCTCCCGAGTAGCTGGGACTACAGGCATGCGCCACCATGCCCGGCTAATTTTTTTTTTTTTCTATATATATATCAGTTGGCCAATTAATTTCTTTCTATTTATAGTAGAGACGGGGTCTCGCTCTTGCTCAGGCTGGTTTTGAACTCCTGACCTTGAGCAATCCGCCCGCCTCGGCCTCCCAAGAGCTAGGATTACAGGCGTGAGCCACAGCGCCCGGCCTTCATTGTGGTTTTGATTGGCATTTCTTTAATGATCAGTGATGCTGAGTATCTTTTCATGTGCTTTTTATCTGTATGTAGATATGTTTTTGGAATCAGGGCAATCTTTTTAAAATAGTATTTTGGTGATGGGAGTTTCCAAGTTACCACCCCTAGAAGCTGCCAGTGCTATCAAAGGTCATGGGGCCCCTCGCCCCAGGCTCAGGGGCCCTGCAGGATCTGGCCTATGCTGACCACCCCAGCATCCCTTCCTTCTCCCTCCCTACCACTCATCATGCACCACTATATTCCATGGACACTGCAGACTTCCTGTCCACTTCACACCCGCCTGAAACCTTCTTCTCCAAATCCTCCCACAACTGGGTCCTTCTGATTGTTCTGGAGTGGTTCACAGGTGAGCTCACCTCCTCCAGGGAGTCCTCCTGACCTGCCTTTTTAAGTGATGCTTGCCCTGTGTTAGTATCACCTCACTGTGTTTATTTCTTGTGCTTAGAATTTTCTGGAATTATCTTCTTTCTGTGTTTAGTTTTATGTTTACTTCCTTTCCAATCTCACAAAATGAGGTCTGCAGAAAGGCAGGGTCTTGGCAGTTCTGTTCACCACAGTAGCCCTGGTGCTACCATGTTTCCCCAAAAATAAGACCTACCCATGAAATAAGCCCCAGCAGGATTTCTAAGCATTTGCACAGTAGAAGCCCCACCCCGAAAATGAGCCCTAGTGACGGGCGTGGCCACGCAGCCGTCTGCACAGCCCATGCGTGTCCGTCGCGGAGCGGGAAAGACACCGAGCAGCCCTTCTCATCCGCCCCGGGACAGCTCTGTGGCTCCACGGGAGAGATCGGGGCCGGTGGGTCTAAAGGAAACAGAGTCGCAAGACATTCAGGATGGGATTCGGGGTTTGGAGAGTGACGATGATGTTCCAGAAGAAGACGTCACTCTATTTGAATAAATGTAGATTGTTGTACCGTACTTGAAAAAAATAACACATCGGCTGAAAATGAGCCTTAGGGTGTCTTCTTGAGGAAAAATAAATATAAGACCCTGTCTTACTTTCAGGGAGACACAGTAGGACACAGATGAGCTCATAATAGGGCTTCCTGAGTGAGCGCTGCTGCTCCCTAGGGTAGAGTATTCAGTCCCTGCAGCCAGCAGGGAGCTGGCACCTACTCGGCAGCCGTCCCTTCAGGTTGGGGTGGGGAGCCTCATGGCGTTCGGCAATTTCCACGGTGTAAATAATCCCCCCACGGCCATCCCGTGTTCAGTTGTTCAGATAGCTTGAGGTTTGAAAAAGAAGTGAGCTAGCTTTGCTTCCTATATTTCCTAGTTTTGGGTAATATATATTAGACTGTGTACTGCAAATGCTATGACAGCTGTTTTGTGTTTATCCAGTTATAATGATCATTTCCTGTATGAATGCACAAGATGCTTATAACAGAATGCATAAGGCTTTCATTACAGTTTAAGATTATAAAAGTAAAAATATAGTAATTACAAGTTTTCATATTTTTTTCTAAATTACTCAGATTTGATTCATAGCAGATATCTTTTGTTTTTGCTTTTTGTTTGTTCGTTTTTTTGTTTTTTGAGACAGAGTCTCACTGTATTGCAGGGCTAGAGTGCTGTGGCATCAGCCTAGCTCACAGCAACCTCCAACTCCTGGGCTCAAGCGATCCTTCTGCCTCAGCCTCCCGAGTAGCTGGGACTACAGGCATGCACCACCATGCCCGGCTAATTTTTTCTCTATATATTTTTAGTTGGCCAATTAATTTCTTTCTATTTTTAGTAGAGACAGGGTCTCGCTCTTGCTCAAGCTGGTTGCAAACTCCTGAAGTTGAGCCATTCTCCTGCCTCGGCCTCCCAGAGTGCTAGGATTACAGGCGTGAGCCACCGCGCCTGGCCTATTCTTGTTTTTGTTTACATATACAGGCTCATTACAAAGTGTATAAATTGTCATTGGTGGGAAAATGTAAAGAAATTTCTTTATATGTAAAAAAATTACTGTGATAAAAACAAGTTCTCTGATCTCAGAAAATAATTATGAATCAATTTATAACAGAATTATCTAATTGTCATAATTGGGTTACCACCTAAAATAATCCTTCTTTAAAAAATGCTATGTATTCTTAAAATGCTATTACACTCTAAAACAAAATTGCTTGATACATTTGCACTTTCTCTTGTAGTAAAATTTTATCCTTAAGTTATTGTACTCTAAAGACATTTAAATTATTGTGCTTACAGTAGTAGTTAATTCAAATAGCTATTATTTCTTGTGACAAAATATGTGTGTAAATATTGACACTATAAAATTCTGCATAATGTTTTTTTAAACATGCCTCACAGAAAAGTAAACTTTGGCATAAGATTTAGTATCAGGTCTATGTGTTAATCTTAGCAATGGCAATAAATTATGCAATCTCAAAAAAATTTTTGTTTACCTGAAATCCAAATTTAGCTGGGCAGCTTGTGTTTTTATTTGCTAAATCTGGGGCAACTTTAAATAATGGCAACAGCAACACTATTAATAATAGTGAAAAAAAGTTTTTTAAAGAAGTAAGAGGCCAAACATTATAAACATGATGATCTGTATTTTTCAGAAGTAAAATTCATTTCCTTATGCATTTGCTTATTCAACAGATATCTGTTAGTTCCTACGATACACCAGGCCTACAGCTCTGAGGGCAGATTGGCAAAACAAATGGCAGAGTGAAGACCTAGACAAGAAAAAAAAGAAAGAAGAAGTGTTCAAGGAAGAGAATAATGGATTTCACTTCTTCTAAGACATATTTTTCAGATTTTAATGCTTTTGCTGTAATTTAGTAAACAGTATTTTTCTTTTATCATGTTGCCTGAAATAATTTGCATCCCAAATCCATGACCTCAAAAAAGAAAAAAACCCAAATGAATTTGATATTTAATATAGACATTTGATTAATTCTAATAGATTGTTAAGGAAAAAAATCCCACAGCGTTTTAGATTAGATTTTTAAAACTTTTTTTTACTTAATTTTTTTTCAATTTTTAAAAAATTTCAGGATATTATGGGAGTACAAATGTTTTTGGTTATATAAATTGCTTTTGTGCCATCTGATTCGAAGTTAAAAGTGTGCCCATCCTCCAGATGGTGTGCCTGTACCGTTAGGTGTGGATTTACCCATCCCCCTCCTGCTTGATTTCTGATGGATGTGTTGATCTATTAGTTCCAATTTAATGATGAATACATTTGGTGTTGTTTTTCCATTCTTGTGACACTTCACTTAGAAGAATGGGCTCCAGTTCTTTCCAGTTAATACAAGACGTTATTAGTTTACCACTTTTTTATGGCTAAGTAGTGCTCCATGGTATACATATATCACATTTTATTAATCCACTCATGTATTGACAGGCACTGCATCTTTGGGTTGTTTCTACATCTTTGCAATTGTGAATTGTGCTGCTATAAACATTTCAGTGCAGGTGTCTTTTTTATAGAATGTCTTTTTATCCTTTGGGTGAATACCCAGTAGTAGGATTACTGGATCAAATGGTAGTTCTCCTTTTAGTTCTTTGAGGGATCTCCATAGACCAATGGATCAGAATAGAGAACCCAGATATAAAACCATCCTCATATTTCCATATGATCTTTGACAAAGCAGACAAAAACGTACACCGGGAAAAGAATCCCTATTCGATAAATGGTGCTGGGAAAACTGGATAGCCACATGTAGAAGACAGAAACAGGGTTCACACCTCTCCCCTCTCACAAAAATCAGCTCACAGCAGATAACAGACTTAAACCTAAGGCACACAACTATAAGAATTCTAGAAGAAAATGTGTTTGGAAAAACACAGACATTGACCTAGGCAAAGAATTTATGAAGAAGACCCCCAAAACAACCACAGCAACAACAAAAGTAAATAAATGGGACCTGATCAAATTAAAAATTTTCTGCACAGCCAAGGAAACTATCATTAGAGCAAACAGACAACCTACAGAATGGGAGAAAAAATTTGCATGCTACACATCCGGTAAAGGGCTAACTAGAATCTGTATAGAACTCAAGCAAATCAGCAAGAAAAAAGAAATCAAACAACCCCATTAAAAAGTGGGCAAAGGACATGAACAGAAACTTTTCAAAGAAGACAGAATAATGGCCAACAAACATATGAAAAAATGCTCAACATCTCTAATCATCAGGGAAATGCAAATCAAAACCACAATGAGATATCACCTAGCTCCAGTGAGAATGGCTGTTAACAAAAAGTCCTAAAACAACAAATGTTAGTGTGGATGCAGAGAGATAGGAACACTCTTACACTGCTGGTGGGACAGCAGACTAGTGCAACCTCTATAGAAAGGAGTTTAAACTTTTTAATTGACAAATAATGATTGTTTACATTTCTGAGGTACAATGTGCTGTCTTGATGTATGTATACATTGTGGAATGATTTTTTTTTTTTTTGAGACAGAGTCTCACTCTGTTGCCCAGGCTAGAGTGCCCTGGCCTCAGCCTAGCTCACAGCAACCTCCAACTCCTGGGCTCAAGTGATCCTCCTGCCTCAGCCTCCCAAGTAGCTGGGACTACAGGCATGTGCCACCATGCCCCGTTCATTTTTTCTATATATTTTTAGTTGTCCAGCTAATTGCTTTCTACTTTTAGTAGAGAGGGGGTCTTGAATTCCTGAGCTCAAATGATCCGCCTGCCTCGGCCTCCCAGAGTGCTAAGATTACAGGCGTGAGCCACCGCGCCCAGCCATTGTGGAATGATTATATCAAGCTAATTAACCTATCCATCCCTTCACCTACTTAGCATTTTTTGTGGCCGCTCACTCCAGTCTCTGCCTCCGTCCTGTGTGGTCTCCCTGCAGTGGCTGTGTCCTCATCTTCTCTTCTTGCTAATATCACGACACCCAGCGTGGAAGCCGAGAGCCCACCCTCATGACTCGATTTAACTAGGCTACATCCTGCAAAGACCTTATTTCCAAACGGGTCACAGGCAGGTGTCCTGGGGGCAGGACGCCGGCGTAACTTTGGGGACAATAGCACCCCGCCCTCGAGCCTTCTGCCTCCTCTCCCACTTCCCCCTTCATGCCACAGACACCCCACTTCTCCCCATCCCCTCGGCCACCGCCCATGGCCTCTGCGCCGTCAAGGGCCACAGCCTCGTTTGGTTTCCGCCTCCAGCCGGTGCCTGCCATCCTCCGTCAAGGCCCGACGCCGCCGGGCAGGGCCCCGCACTTCTCCCTCGGCCTGCCCGACTCCACCTCGCACCTCTTGGGGACCCGGCCTTCCGTTATCTCCGGGCCGCACCGTGCCCGTCCTTCGGTCCAGAAGATGGCCCTGGGGGGGCAAGGAGGCCCGGGGCCTGCCCCGGCTCGGCAGTGCCTGCGCTGTGCGCGTGCAGTCCCGCTGTCTTCGGGCCGTTCTGGATGCGACACGGCGCTCGCACGCAGCACTCACTGCCAACCGTGCCGGACACCTGCGCGCTCTGAGTTAATTACGCACCCCACAAAAATCACCCCGGCACCTCCGGAGCATGGAACCGGGCTGCTGTGCTTGCGGCCCGTGCAGCGGCCTGGTGCCGGGGCAGGGAGACGGACACAGGGCGAGGCCACACGACGACACAGGACTGGACGCTGCACCCGCGAGCAGCGCCCCCCCAGCTGGGAGAGGCGTGGAACAGTCTCCCCCAGAGGCTTCGGAAGAAAACAACCGGCCCACGCCTGGATTTTGGACCTCTGGCCCCAGGACTGCGAGCGAATCGGTGTCTGTCGCTCTGAGCCACGCGGCTGTGGCGCTGGGTCCCGGCGCTCCAGGAGACGAGCGGCCTCCTGGAGCCTTGCGACAGCCAAGGCGAGTCCCTGCCGGTCCTGTCGCGGAGGACCAAGCGGGGCGGGGCGGGGAGCGAGCACGCAGCTTCCCCCAGGCCCTGAGAAACAGGTCGGGCGCCAGGGAGGCCGGCCTCGGCCGCGGTGCCCACGCCCCGGCCCGCCCGCCGCTCCAGACCGCCCCGCCTCTCTCCAGGGCCTGGCCCTGCGCCCAGGGCCCGCAGCCGCTTCCTCGGGGGCCTGGGGCCAGCCGCGCCGCAGGGACGGTGGGTGGCTGGCTGAGAACCTCCCTGTGAGCCCGCAGTCGCCCGCGCTGCCGGGACAAATGCCCTAGCCTGGCTGGTCAGCACAGCCCACTCGACTCCTCTCAGCTCTGGAGGCTGCAGTGTGCGCCCGGGGCGCCCGCCTGGCTGGGCTCTGCAGGGCCCCTTTCTGGTTTGCAGGTCACCGTTATCTTGCCGTGTCCTCACGCGCGGACAGATGGATTCTCTCTCTCGGGTCTCCACTGTGACGCTCGAAGCGCATTCGGGAGGGCTCCGCCCTCATGACCTCATCCCCTCCCAAAGTTCCCGCTTCCTAGTGCCACCGCGTGGGGGTTAGGGGTTCAAGACACGGATTTTGGGGGGCCGCACATCCAGACCACAGCAAGCCCTTCGTTCAGGAACGCTGCTCATGGCCGTGACGATTTTGAATTGTCATGGTTTTGAGTTCCACCGAGATGAAAA
The DNA here is from genome assembly GCF_040939455.1 of Microcebus murinus. Lineage (NCBI taxonomy): Eukaryota > Metazoa > Chordata > Mammalia > Primates > Cheirogaleidae > Microcebus > Microcebus murinus. The sequence continues at coordinate 70,753,436 of NC_134119.1, read as the reverse complement.
TCAGGAAGACTCAACGAACAGCGTCGTTGCGGGTCGTGATGCTCACGGTGCGGGGACCTGCCCAGCTGGGGGGCTCGACCTCTCATCAGAGATAACCGGGGTGGAGGTTCCCCGCTGTATATGGGAGGCCCCACCCTTTATTCTTCCAATAGATATTTAATGCGTGTCCGCTGCGTGTCAGGGCACGGCCAGGAAATGGCTCCAAATGCTGGAGAATCCGCCTCCTCGCAGGGCCCCAGCCCCTCCCTGGCCCGCCCGCCTTTCCGCACTGCCGCTGCGGTTTCCATGGTGATGGTCTGAGCCTCCCCTCCTCGCTAAGGGCCGATGAACAGTCTTGATTAACCTATCCTAGAGATTGAGGTGGGCACAGCAGGGGAGGGGAGAGAAGGCTCAAGTCCCCCCCACACAGCAGTGGTCCGTGCACAGCCTTCGGCTGCCTTTGATTGGGGGTTTGCAGAACAAGAAAAACATGCATGTGGCAAGAATATTGAAAATTTTGAAGCATACAGTGCCTTATGTGAGGTGATAGATATGTTAACTAGTTTGATTTCATCATTCCACAATGTATGCACATACAAAAACATCACATTGTACCCCATAAATAGATACAATTATTATTTGCCAATTAGAAATAAATTTGAAAAAGTTACACACACACATAAAAAAATGCATGTGAGGGCATCTGTAGAGTCAGTTAGAAATCACAAATCTCCTGCATCTTCCAGTAATAGCAGCAAGATCAGAATTCATCAAGTCATTTCATAAATACTGGCTGAGCGCCTCTGTGGGTCCAGCCCTTGTCTACGGGCAGGAAGCAAGCGCCATGCAAACCGCCCCCCATCCCGCTGTTCTAGTGGGAGACACATTCGTTCATCACCAAAAGTTTGGTCATTTATTTTAAAAAGATGACCTTCTAAGAGACAGGCATCATGCTAGAGCTTGGGAAAATAGCGGGGACTAAGACAGACCACGCCCCTGCATTTGTAAAACCTGTTTTGGTGCAAAGAAGACAAAATCAACTAACACACTTAATATAACCTCAGAAGTTGAAGAGGCCTATGCAGAAACATAAAGCAGGAAATTGGAAGGCATTAATAGGAAAGGCAAGGGCTGTTTTAGGCGCACACTAGCCAAGTGGTGATACTGAGCAGCGGCTGGATGAGGGAGAACGCCCCCGGGGAGGAGGCTGCAGGCAGACGGAAGCATTCCAGGGCAGCTAACAGGACTGAGAGAAGGCTCGGACGTGAGGTCTGCATGGCAGCAGGTTATGAAGCCTCATAAAACTTTGGGTTTTATTAATGCATTATTTTTGTTCGGTTTTTAAATTGCATTTAACTTGGCAAATAATAACTGTATGTATTTACAGGGTACAATGTGATGCTGTGTCTGCACTGCGGGATGATGAAATCAGGCAGATCAACATCCATCCTCAACAAACCACCAATATTGACCATGGGACAGTCATGCACTTGACACGCTCTGAGAAACGGGCTGTGTGGCGATTTCATCGCTGTGCAAACATCACAGAGTGAACTGACACAAGCCGGTGGGCTGGCCCGCCACACGCGTGGGCTAAGCCCACAAACCTGCGCAGGCTCCTGGACCGGAAACTGCAGGCAGCCGCGCCACGGCCGCAAGCCTGTGGCATCCGAACACATCCAAACACAGACAAGGCACTGTAAAAGCAGGACTCTGCAATCTCATGGGCCCACGGTCACGTCAGTCTGTCGCTGACGGAAGTGTCACTGCGTGGCACAGGACTGTGTGGCTGACCGAGTTCCTGCCCCGCGCGAGGTGCCAGGTTCACACTGACGCAGGAGGCATCCTCTCTGCATTTACGGGGCTCACAGCTCTTGGGAGATGCTGGCAGCGATTAATCGAGCGGCTTTCAAGAGCGCCCAGTGTGCGTCCGGCCCTCTTCTGCACTTGTGCCAGGGACAAGCGTGCGAGGTGTGGCCTGCATTAGGGTGGTGGCTTTGGAAACAGAGTGGACCGTTCTTCGGGGATGGTGTTGCCTTTTGCTGAGCTGTTGGGGTGGGGAGGAGTTGATGGCTTCAGAACAATGAATAAACAGGAGAGTAACTTTATAACAGCATCTTAAACGAGTGGAGTACTTATTCTAAATGCTTTACAATAAATTTTCGCAACGACCCTGCAAGGTGGGTAATAGTATTGCCTGATTTTAGACAGAAGGAAACTGACAGAGTGAGGTTGGACAGCTTGTCTAGCATCAGGCAGCGGATAAGGGCAGAGCTGGGATTTGAATGGAAGCCCCAAACCCTGAGCTTGAACCCCCTGAGCATGCTCCTTGCAACGATGCCACCATCCAGAACTAGAAACCTGTGTGCGCGGCGTTGTGCGTCTGGGAAGCACAAAGCAGCAGCCGTGGCGCAGTGCAGGAAGGTGGGCGCAGTGCAGGAAGGTGGGCGCAGTGCAGGAAGGCTATCGGGCGGAAGAGCGGACTCACCTGCAGACACGGAATTCCAAAGGAATGCTGATCCCAAGGCAGGGAGCTGGGGGCAGGGCAGCCCGCAACACAGATGCAAATCGCTGCCCCAGGAGCTCCAGCCTTGCCCTAAGAAGTCATCCAGTTGACCACATGAATTTTTTGAGAGCCTCTTGTGCTCCTGGCACCTGTCGGTTCTGTTTACCACGCCTTTAAAGCCACACCTGTCAGCCTTTTAAGTGGACCAGAAATTTCAGAGAGATTTTGTTTAAAATACAGCAGTCAAAATACAACAGTCTCGATGCTCTATTCAGAGAGGCTGGGTATAGCGCAGGAAACGGCACTCTTTTCCCATTAATAAATATTTACTAAGCACCAGGGGCTTGCCGAGCACAAGCCCAGGTGCTGGGAAAGAGCCATCAGCCTGCCAGGGGCTCACCTCTGCCACGGACAGGAAGCCAGCCCTCTCCAGAACAGCCCAAGGTGCCCTCCAGGGAGCAGGCGTGAGTCTGGCCAGGAAATCACACCCAGTGTGGTTTGTATCATTCTTGTAAAGCGTGTATTGGAATACCATATTTTTTGTGTGTTCTTTGAACTGACTTTTTACTTTGTGAAATATTTAAAGACTCACAAGAAATTGCAAAAATATAGTACTGAGAGTTCCCACGTACCCTTCCCTCATTTTGCCCATCGACAGAAAAGAAGCCAAACTCTATCAAATAATTTAAGGAGGTTTATTCTGAGTCAAATTTGAGGACTGTGACTGGAAGCCACGCCCAAGAAGCCTTGAGCAAGTGGACTCGCTGTGGCTGGGTTACAGTTCGGTTTTATACATTTCAGGGAGACAGGAATTATACATAAAGTCATAAATCAGTACGTGGGAGGCATACATTGGTTTGGCCTGAGAAAGGTGGGACATCTCGAAGTGGGCCAGGGCTTACACGTTATAGGTGGGTTTAAAAATTCTTTGACTTGTAATCGGTTAAAGACATGAAGCTTTGTCTAAAAGCTTGGAATGTTTTAAGATAAGGATCTCTGTTAATCAGAGACAAGCTACTGGACATATATTTGTTGCGTAAATTGAGGACCTGCAGGTTTGTCTTGCATAACTTTAATCCTGTTAATGGGTTACAAAGAAAGTCTCCAAGAAGGGAGGGGGCACGATGAGGCCTGTCTGACCTCCCTCCTCCTGCAGGCAGTTTAGTTTTAGATTATCTCCTTGGCCAGGAGCGGTCCATTCAGTCAGCCAGTGGAGGGAGGAAGCCTTAATATTTTATTTTTAGTTCACACGACCAGCAATAACATCTGACAGAACCACAGCACAATGCCCAGACCTGGGTTCTGATGTTGGCACAGGACTATTAACTCAGGGATCAGCCTGTTTCTGACTTTAACTTTTTTTTTTTTTTTTTGAGACAGAGTCTCACTGTGTGGCCCAGGCTAGAGTGCGTGCCGTGGCGTCAGCCTAGCTCACAGCAACCTCAATCTCCTGGGCTCAAGCGATCCTCCTGCCTCAGCCTCCCAAGTAGCTGGGACTACAGGCATGCACCACCATGCCCGGCTCATTTTTTCTATATATATTTTTAGTTGGCCAATTAATTTCTTTCTATTTATAATAGAGACAGGGTCTCGCTCTTGCTCAGGCTGGTTTCGAACTCCTGACATTGATTGATCCTCCCGCCTTGGCCTCCCAGAGTGCTGGGATTACAGGCGTGAGCCACCACGCCCGGCCTTGACTTTTACATTTTTTATGTGCACCGATTCCTGTTGCTGTTGTATCATTCTGTGAAAATTTACCACATCCATGCAACTATCATGGTGACAGAGTACAGAACTGTTCTGTCACCACACACACACACACACACACGCGCGCGCGCGCGCACACATGCACACACACACACACACATACGCACACACACACACACGCACACACACGCACACACACGCGCACACACACGCACACACACACATGCACACACACACGCGCACACACACACACACACACGCACACACACACGAAGCAATGAAACAAAGCTCCCTTAGGAGCACACTTTTTGAATTACAAACTATGCATAACTAATATTCTTTAAAATGGAAAGAGACCAAAGAATAAACAGCAATGTGTCAGATGCAAGATACTATCTTTAGGTTTACAAAGATATGAGGAAGAAACCATCGCCAGGAGTCCAGTTTCATATTTGCATTAACATTTAAGTCATGCTCATTGAGTAGAGAGGAGCACACATTCTGCAGGGCCGGGCCTGCCGCGTGCTCCTCTGTGCCCCAGCGCCTGCAGCGCTGCCCGCGAGGCGGGGACATTCAGCAGGTGTTTCTCACATGACTGCATCATTCGTTTGAAATACACCCATTTTGTGCACATTTAGAGTTAATGTTAAGGGAACAAGCTGGCAGAGTAACCAATAAATCTGGCTTTTATTCAAAATCCAGTTGACACAAACCTAGGATGGTGAGGGGACATGACTCCTTCTCCAAAGAAAGCACCTGGGGAAAAAAAGTTGATGCTGGAAAAAAACAACAACTGTGATGCGTGGAATCTTTGTTCTTTAGGGAAAGTTCTCCCAAGTAACTTTACTGCAGCTGTTCCTGCTAAATGCTCTTTGTCGGACCCTGGTTTATAAGATACTGGGTCCTGAGCTCAACACTGTTTTCATTATCTTATGAGGTAGACTGCTCCACATTCTGATTTTACAAATAAGGGTTTGCATTAGTGATATCCCAGAGACATGAAAACACCTGCCAAAGAACCCACATTTTTATTTACTTGCAGACAATGAATGATGAGCTAGTGGGGTTTAGGCTAAAAATGTTAAATGTGCACTCAGTTTGACACAAAATTCCAGAATATTCCATTCTCAGAGGTTCCCTCTGCTGACTCTCAGCCACCTCCACTTCCTCATCTTAGCAACAGTTTCCATGGTAACAGATCGAGTTTGCCTGAGTTGCTAAGGAACAAGAAAGCCCTGAGCCCCACAGCGCAGGCACATCTCCCGAGCCTGTCCTCTGACGAGGCCTTTGCAGGGGGCAAACAGTGGCTCCAGGTTTCACAGAGTCTAGAAAGTCCCACGTGCTCATATCAACAGTGGCTGGTGGCAGAAATATTTGATATTCTTGCCATGTTTTCATCCATTCTTTTACTTACTCATTCAACAAATACATATTGAGTGCGTACAGTGGCAGGGCAATGTGCCAGGCCCTGGCCATACACTGGGGAGGAAGACAGAGGTATGAATTTTTCTCTCTCATGGAGATTACAGCCTGCCAGGAGATGTTTTCATTCAGACATTTATCCTACTCATATTGACTGTAGGTCCACCCTGTGCCAGACAGTGAGTGACAGAGAAGACAGACAGGCACACCCAGCTCTCCTGGGGATGGCAGTGGCTGGGTAGGGTCAACCCTAACCAAGCAACCAGCGCCCCATTGGTGACTTTTTATTTTTATCCAAGTGCATCCTTGGAACGGCCTGTATCTTGACTGTAGTATTGGCTTCGCAATATTTGTAAGACCCATATATTTGTCAAAGACATTTCTGTACCCTTAAAATGCGTGCATTTTCTTGTGTGCCAATTATACATCAATTAGTCCATTTTGGGGGGCAGGATCAAAATTTTATTGTTTGGGTCTCTGTGGACTCCTAAAGAAATCTCAAGTCTCCTAAAGAGTTGCTGACGGAGCAGAGCGGAGCCCGGCGGTCGGCGCTACCTGCTCGCCGCTCACTCGCCAGTCGGTCGGCAAACCTGTGCGTGCCGGACACTGTCCTAGGCCCTGAGACAACAGGGAGGGAGACAGGGGCGCCGTCTGGACCAGAGGCCTCTTTGTCATTCCACCCTTGACCGAGGTGCAGGCCTCCACTGTGGGAGCCAGAAGCAGGTGCAGCCCTGGGGCGCGGGGTGTGAGACAGACTATTCCAGAGGCCAGGGCTTTGGGGCAAAAGGAACAGGGAGGGGAGGGGACAGGTCAGGTGCTGGGAAGACGCTCTGGGGCAGGGATGTTTGATCTGAGGTCCAAACAAGGGTGGAAAGGGGTCCTGGGACATCCCAGAAGGAGCGGAGTGAAGGTCTTGGTGGGCGCGTGGGCGCATCTATCGCTGACGATTAGATTTGTGCCCCCAAATGAGAAGAGAATCTCCCAAGTACAGGTAGAAATGAAGTATGTGACCCTCCCCCGCCCACGAGGTGACTCCTTGAGGCAAGGTCATTCACTGGGCCGCAAGCGCCGACCGCCTTCTGATGGTTTGCGGGCCGCGGTCATTTATCCACGCGGGATCTTCACCACATGATGGAAAATTCCAGCTTGGGAGGCGCTGGCTCCCCCCCCCCGCCCCTCCCCGCCCACTGCGGTTTCCACAGCAACAGCCTCGCACCGCCCCGCAGGAGGCGGCCCAGGAGGGTGGCAGAACCAGCCCCCAGCTCCCCGCGGCGGGAGAGCCACCCCAGCGCTGCGGACTGCGGGGCGCGCAGGGACGCCTTTCCACGCGGGCGCGGGGCGCGCAGGGACGCCTTTCCACGCGGGCCCGGGGCGCGCAGGGACGCCTTTCCACGCGGGCCCGGGGCGCGCAGGGACGCCTTTCCACGCGGGCCCGGGGCGCGCAGGGACGCCTTTCCACGCGGGCGCGGGGCGCGCAGGGACGCCTTTCCACGCGGGCGCGGGGCGCGCAGGGACGCCTTTCCACGCGGGCCCGGGGCGCGCAGGGACGCCTTTCCACGCGGGCGCGGGGCGCGCAGGGACGCCTTTCCACGCGGCCGCGCAGGGACGCCTTTCCACGCGGGCGCGGGGCGCGCAGGGACGCCTTTCCACGCGGGCCCGGGGCGCGCAGGGACGCCTTTCCACGCGGGCGCGGGGCGCGCAGGGACGCCTTTCCACGCGGCCGCGCAGGGACGCCTTTCCACGCGGGCGCGGGGCGCGCAGGGACGCCTTTCCACGCGGGCCCGGGGCGCGCAGGGACGCCTTTCCACGCGGGCGCGCAGGGACGTCTTTCCACGCGGGCGCGCAGGGACGCCTTTCCACGCGGGCGCGGCAGAGCGGAGCCCGGCGGTCGGCGCTACCTGCTCGCCGCTCACTCGCCAGTCGGTCGGCAAACCTGTGCGTGCCGGACACTGTCCTAGGCCCTGAGACAACAGGGAGGGAGACAGGGGCGCCGTCTGGACCAGCGGCCTCGGACAGCAGGAGTCATCCGTTCACAGACACTTGGCTCTCTCTTCCGCAGGTCCTCCGGGCGCCCCGCGGCCTTGGGCGGCTCTCACGGAGCCCCTGCCCTCCCGCTCCGTCGCAGTGGGAGGGACCAGAGGGGGCGTCGGCGGCCGGGACCCTTCCCTCTCCGCAGCCGCCCTTTCCTCTGGCCGCAGCCTGGTCGCGCGTGCGCCCTCCCAAAGCACCTCTGCCCGCGCACGCAGTTCAGGCCTGACCCCGGTCTGGGCAGAGGCCCAGCGCCCGCTGCCCGGCCCTGCCCCGCCCTGCGGCCCGCGCCCGCCCCGCGCCTCCTGGCCGCCCACTCTGCGAGCGGCCGGGGTGGGACGGCGTCTGCCTCGCTTCTCAGCGGAACAGTGCGATCGGCTTTCAAAGGGCCTTGCTCCTGCCTCAACATCTGACCATCTCGCTCTCTCATACTTGCCCTGCCTGTGTTATTATTTTTCTTGGAATAAAAATCCCACTTCATAATCAGTGGTAGCTACAGAGGGTCCTTCTAGGAGGGGCTCGGAGTCGCGGCTTTGTGGAGGGGGATCCAGGGGGTCTGGACTGCAGGTTAGAGTCCGGACACCAGCTCTCCGTCAAGCACCAATGCTGGCAGATGATCTCTTGGCTCTAGCAAGCTCTGGATACATAGCCTTCGCGAGCTCTCGCGAGGGCGGCACTACGGTCTGGGCGCTCGTGTCCCCCAAATCCACATGCTGACATCTCAAGCTGGTGGTATTAGCAGGTGGGGCCTTTGGGAGGTGGGCAGGTCCTGGAGGTGCAGCCCTCAAGCATGGGATTCCTGCCCTTCCCAGAAGAGACCCCAGTGAGAACCTCTGCCCCTTCCGCCACCTGAGGTGACAGTAAAAGACAGTCATCTGCGACCAGGACATGGCCCTCACCACACACCAAACCTGCTGCTCCCTTGGTCTTGGACTTCTGCCCTCCACATCGTGAGAAATAGATTTCTGCTGTTTTTTGCTCTAGCAGCCCAAACAGACCAAGGCAGGTGGCCTTTGGTTATTTCCATAGCAAAGACCCTATTTCCAAATAAGGCCACGTTTGCGGGTCCGGAGAGCGTGAGCCTGGGAGGGGCCGCGGTTGGATCCAGCGCACACTCGAAGTCTGTCCTGCAAAGACAGTTCCTCTCTCGGACAGACTCCAGGTGTATGCGGGGTGTCATCCAGCCGACCCTTACCTGTGAGCCAAGGGAGTGCTCTGTCGTGTCGGCCTCTGTCCCAGAGAGCACTCTTCCACTCCTGCAGGAACCCAGTCAGAGCGCCTCTCTCACCCTGTCCTCCTCACATGGGCCCGGCTCACATCGCAGTGGCTCTTGCCATCCAAGGACCTGTCTGGCCACATTTCTCCATGGCCCGGGCACCCCCGCCCCCGCCCCCGCCCGCGGCCAGCACCTCCCCTCCCTTTGGACCAACTCGGCTGCCTGATGATCCTCCCGCTCGGAACCTTGCCATCCTCTAAGCCAGGGATCCTCAAACCTTTTAAACAGGGGCCAGGTCACTGTCCCTCAGACCGTGGGAGAGTGCGCACTGTGGGTCGGGACGAGTCGGCTGCTAAGCAGGACAGGCAGCTGCGGCAAAAACACCCGGCGGGCCGGATAAATGTGCTAGGCGGGTGGCATGTGGCCCGCGGGCCGTAGTTTGAGGACGCCTGCTCTAAGCGTTCCACACTCGGAACTCACGGCGACTTTCGTAAAAGGTCAGGCCAGGCCATGTTCCTTTCCTTTGAACACTTGACACTCTTCCACTGCCCCAGGACAAAGTGTGGGCTCCCTGTGGTGGCCCAGGATGCCCTTCTGGGGTGGAGTTCCAGCTTTGTGCCCTCCCCGCCGCCCTCCTTCTGAGCACTGGGCTCTGGTAACCCCCAGCCCACGTTCTCTAGGGACAGGCCTCTGCCCACGTCCCCTCTGGACGGTCCTCTCTGCTCGAGGTGGCCACTGCCCCTTGTCACCCTCTCGCTCTTCACCCGACTCCAGCCAGGTCTCACCACATCACTCCCTGAAGCTGCTCTCGTCAAGGTGCCGGTGACCCACACATCCCTAAACCCAGTGGCCACTCTCACGCCCTCCTGTGATCAGCTGCTTGAACTGTCCCTCCCTCCTTTCACCTTCAGGGGCAATGCACTCCCTCTAGTCTTTGCTTCACTTCACCAGGTACCCCCTTCTGGGTCCCCACCTCCCCGGCTCACCTGTAAGGACATTGAAGGGCTCCCGGGTGGGGGTCACGTCCATCTACCCCATCTGTGTTAGTCACTACCACTGCATAACAATTACCCCCAAACTTAGTGGCTTAAAATAATAAATGTATTCATTTTCTTGCACTGTTTCTGTGGGCCTGGGTGCTGGGAATGGAATGGCTGAGGGATTCTGGCTCAAGGTCTCTCATGAATTTGCCTCTACAATGTCTGCCGGGGCTGAACTGTCTAAAGGCTGGATGATCCATTTGCGAAGAGACTCACATTCCTGGAAGGTACTGTGTTTCCCCGAAAATAGGTCCTACCCATAAAATAAGCCCTAGCAGGATTTCTCTGCATTTGTGCAATAGAAGCCCCAGCCCAAAAATCAGCCCTAGTGACGGGCGTGGCCACGCGGCGCGTCTGCACAGCCCATGCGTGTCGGCGCGGAGCGGGAAAGACGCCGAGCAGCCCTTCTCATCCGCCCAGGACAGCTCTGTGGCTCCACGGGAGAGACTGGGGCCGGTGGGTCTAAAGGAAACAGAGTCGCAAGACATTCAGGACGGAATTCGGGGCTTGGAGAGTGAGGATGATGCTCCAGAAGAAGACGACTTCGCTATATTGGAATAAATGTACATTGTTGTACCATACTTAAAAAATATTAACACGTCCCCTGAAAACAAGCCCTGGGGTGTCTTCTTGAGGAAAAGTAAATATAAGACCCTGCCTTACTTTCGGGGAGACACGGCAGTGCAGGCTGTTCCTCGTCCCTGGCCAGCGGGAGCTCTCCGTGGTGCTGTTGGGCGTCCTCACAGCGTGGCGCTGGGTCCCCAGTGTGTGAGCCAAGGGGCCGTGCCTTTCTGGACCCAGCCTCGGAGCACTCACCAACACTCCTGTGTTCTCCCGTGGGTCGCACAGGTGAGCCCCGCTCGTCGTGGGAGGGGCCACACAGGGTGTGAGCACTGGGAGGCGCCCATCGCTGGGGCACCCCTCAGAGGCAACCACACCACCCTGACCCTCTTCCTACCTGACCTCCTCTACGGCCACTTTGGCCAAAACCAAAACTTTTACCAAAAATCTATGCTGATTTGCTACTCCAGCCTCGATTTTCCATCTGGACTCCTGCCTCCTTGGCGTCTCTCCATGGAGTCTTGGCATCTCCTGACAGTGCACCCGCGCCAAGATCTTCAATCCTCCTCGGAAGTCTGCCGCTCACCCCCACGTCCTCCCGGTCACTACAGAAAGCCCCCCCTCCGCCCGAGAGGCCAAGCTCACGGCAGGCATTGTCCTATCCTCTCCTCGCTCCTCTGCGCCCTAGCGCCTCGCCTCCAGTCGCCTGCGCCAGCCTTGGGCCACCGCTGTCCACTTGGTCCCGTGCCAGGCCTCTCCCCAGACCACGGTGGCGTCTCAGTGGCGAGCGTCCCACCCTCGACAGACGATCCTCCAACAAAGCAAGCGGCAGACCTGCAGATGACTCAGATCAGAGACGGCTCAGCCTCCACCCACCTCCCCCTCAGATGCAACCTCTTTCAGCAGCTCGCGGGATGAAAGGGAAACTACTGGCACTGTCCCACGAGACCACGGCAGCCGGCCGCTGGCCTCCCTGGGGCGCCTGCCCCAAGACTCTGCCTGCTTCCCTCTCACTGGAACCTCCTTTGTCCTCCGCTCCCCTGGATGTTTCTTTTTTCAGTCTTCATGTTTTAGCTCAAAGGTCAGATCCTCAAGTTGGAGCTGGGGCCCTCGGGTGAGGCAGGCTTGAGGAGGTCCCCAAAAGCCCGGTCAGCAGGACGGGGTAGAGGCTGCGGAGATGTTGGTCAGAGGACAGAGAATCTCAGCCACACAGGGGCATGAGTTCCAGAGAGCTATTGCACAGCACAGTGACTACAGTTAGTTTTTTCAAAAAGAAAAATAAGACTTAATGTAATATTTAAAAAAACAACATGAATGCACATAAATAAATAAATAAATAAATGCTCCTCCATAGTGGACAAACACCCCAAATTTAAATAAAGTCCAGTTTGTGCCAAGCTATACTGGACCCTGAGTATATCCCTTATATATGTGTTTTGTGTCATTTTTCATGATTTATTTTTTCCCTGAAACATTAAAGCAGTAGCAAAGATATTAAAAATGAAAAATAGGCATATCAAAACAAAACTCATAGAAATAGTTATATTAAAACTCATCTTATGTTTAGATCCTTCATTTATTTTTTAAAAACCCAGAATTTATTATAATTTTATTTTCCCAGCCTCAAGAGAGGCAAATTTACCAAAAATTATTTTCAAAATCTATTTCCAAAAAAAATTAACCATTAAAAAGGATACATAACACCATGGCTAGAGCCATATGAACTTTCCCTTCAGACTCAGGCTCTGGTATAGCTCCTCTGGTTCTGTGGGATCTGTCCTTATCTAAAATTCTATTAGGTAATATTTTGTTCATCATAGGTTTTTTTGTTTGTTTTGTTTTTTGCATTAGTGTGTTTTTTCCCCCAAACATGGCATTGAAACATTGCTTATCTCGATGACTGGTTGTTTGTTGGGCTTGCTCCGTGGCCAGGGCTCCGCTGTTGACTTAACCCTCAGGTCGGCACGGAGCCAGGTCTCCTCCGCTCTTCCACTGGGAAGCGGCTCAGAGGCGCGGCGGGCCACAGTCAGGGAAAAGGAGAGCTGGCGCCCTCCCCAATCTGAGACTGCCGACTCTAAAACCACAGAGACCCTCAACTCCGTGATTAGCTCCACCATCCAAAGAACGTCTGTCCCTGCCTCTCTCCTCCCCACCTCCTCCTGCTCCGTCTGCTCCTAGTCGCGGCCTCCCCTCATGTCCACGCCCCTGACCTAATGGCCACACAGCCCAGAGAAGCCCCCGAGCAATATCTGTTCTCGAAGTTTAATTTGCACGACCATCTGTTTGACCTCCTCCTCTCCCTCCCAGTGGCCAGGAAGTCAGCATCCCTGCCTGCTTCCGCGCCCTGCAGTCTCGGTGCCCACACAAAGCCGGTGCGCAGAGCATGCCATTTGTATAGACGATGACAACGATGCTCATGATTTTATTAAGGTCTACATCCCGAAGTCCTTACTGTCTACAAGTATCTTCTGGATCCAACCCCCCCCCACCATCTTCTCTCCTAAACACCCCCAGCTTGTCCTCAGCCACTCTGGTCTCCTTGTCCTTCCTCGATGCACACCACATTTTTCTACCCCAGGCCCTTTGCACGTGCTGCATCCTCTCCCCAGCATGCTCTTTCCCCATGATTTTCCTTCCCTCTGTGCGCCTCTCTCCTCAGTGACCCACCTGAGGGAAGAGTGGGCTGCCCAGTCATTTCCCTTGTTCTTGTAGCACACGCAGCGCATGCTGTTTGTGGCTGGCCCTCCCTGAGGTGCGCTTGCCATGAGGGCGCTCCCTGCAGACCCCGCACGTCCCCACGTCCCAGGGCTGCTCAGCCTGGGCACCACTGGTGCCAGGGGCCAGGAAATTCTCCGTTGTATATGTGTGCGTGTGTGGGGGCTGTCCTGCTCATTATAGGATGTTTAGCAGCATCCTTGGCCTTACCCACTTGCTGCTAATAGAGCCCACCCCCTCCAGTGGCGGCAATGTCTCCAAATGCTCTGCAGGGTGCAAGATTGCCCCCAGTTGGAAACCACTGCAATATCCTCTTTTTCTGGAGAAGGGTCTGCCATGAGCGTTGGGGTAAAATCAGTCGCTACACAGACAAACGAATAAACAAACGGTCACAGTGGGTAACATCTGCACTGCCGCGTGCCCAGGCAACTTGGAAGGCTTAACTGGGCACAGCCAGTTCATGACACTCCACAAACGTCCAACGGTGCAGTTTAATTACCTGGAAGAACATGCCCCCGCCCCGTGCTGTTCCATGTCAGCTGCTCCAGCAGGATTCCCCTAAAGAAATCTCACGGGGGGGGCGGGCCAGGGACGAGGCCAGCCCAGCCTGTTGCCATGGCGATGGCAGCTCCGTGGGAGAGGGACAGGGGAGCTGTGGAGCCGCAGAGAAAGGCTCAGGGCGGACGACTTCCGGGCTCTTGAAAACCGCCAACACACAAGCCCTGGCAGGGCAGGCCGGCGCCCGGTTCCGGGGAGAAGGGCAGCTCTCCTCGCTAGGGCTTTGGCAAACACAGCTCAACACATGCACTGCGAAGCTCTGTCGGTGAATAGACAAAGGACATCATTTCAGTTACTATACAATAAATAAAATAAAATAAAATGAGGTGATGCAGTGCACAACGGTAGGGATTGAAGTTTTGATATGCCACCCCCCGAATTTATATTTAGAAGCTTGACCCCTCCCTTGCCGCCCACTGAGATGGTATTTGGAAGTGGGGCCTGTGGGGGCGATTAGGGTTAGGTGGGGCCAGGAGGGTGGCCCCCTTGGTGGGATCAGTGACCTCATACAGAGTAGAAGAGAGAGATCTCTCTGTCTCTCCCCACTATGGGAGGACACAGCGAGAAGGCAGCCCTCTGCAAGCCAGGAAGAGTCCTCACCAGGACCTAAATCAGCTGGCACCTTCACCTTGCACTTCTAGCCTCTAGAACTGTGAGAAATAAATGTCTGTTTAAGTCACCCAGTTTGGCCGGGCGCAGTGGCTCACACCTGTAATCCTAGCACTCTGGGAGGCTGAGGCCAGAGGATTGCACAAGGTCAGGAGTTCGAAACCAGAGACCCCGTCTCTACTATAAATAGAAAAATTAATTGACCAACTAAAAATATACGTAGAAAAGATTAGCCGGGCATGGTGGCGCATGCCTGCAGTCCCAGCTACTCGGGAGGCTGAGGCAGGAGGATTGCTTGAGCCCGGGAGATTGAGGTTGCTGTGAGCTAGGCTGACACCACAGCACTCTAGTCCTAGAAACAGAGTGAGACTCTAACTCAAAAAAAAAATTAGTCACCCAGTCTATGGTGCTTTGTTATAGCAGCCTGTTATGGTTTGAATGATGGCGTCCTCTCCAAAATTCACACTGAAACTTCATCCCCAAAGCAGAAGATTTAACAGGTGTGGTCCTCGGGAGGCGGTGGGTTGTGAGAGTGGGGCCTTCTTGGAAGCAGAGAGTGGCTGTCACCAGATGCTAACACCAGCACCTTGGTCTGGGACTCCCTAGACAGCCTCCAGGACTGTGAGAAGTAAATTTCTGTTTTATGAATTACCCAGCTTGTGGTGTTCTGATACAGCAGCACAGACAGACCAAGACCCAGCCCGCAGCCAGCGCTGGGCAGTGGGCTCTGCTCTGGGGCTGGCCGTCCTCTTCCGGGGCCATTTTCTTGGCACGTGGCCGTGTGGACACGCGGGCTCTCAGGCATGGCTTTGAGTGGCTGTATGGCATTCCATTAGGTGAGCACGGCGTGATCTACTCATCCCGTGGTGGACACATGGTTTGGCCCCAGGGTCTTTCGCTGTTACGAACAACACTGGATATCTGGTGCCTGGAACAGAGCTAGGCACAGAGCTGGCACTCGCTACGCGCTTGCCAAATGGCTGGGTGTTGCCGTGGGCATTCTTGAACTTCTCTCCTTCCCACAAACGCGGGAGAATTTGCTCAGGTGAAATGTCTAGGGACAGAATTGCTGGGCGAGAGGGAAGGCACAGGTTCAAGTGTTGCAGATGGGGCCAAACTGCTTTCCCAAGTTGTGTTTACTTGTTTTTAAGGGGAGGTTACAGGAAGGCAAGAGCATCTGCCAGATTTGCTTCTTCATGTTACACCAGATTGTGGAAAAAATGAGTAAATAGATTATAAATATTATATATATATATATATATGTGTGTGTGTGTGTGTGTGTGTGTGTGTCCCGTGTCTTTATCCTGCTCTATGTTGCTAGTATGATGTGCAAAAAGGAGTTGACGTGGCAAGGCTGGCCCTCGGATGGTGTCTTGCCTGGGATTTTCCCTTAATGATAAGAGCAGCTCACTGAGTCCGGACGAGGCATGCAAATTATACGGGTTATGCTAAATACTTGCTGCCCCTCTGGGAGTCTGGGATTTGGGTACGTGCCAGGCAGCAGGTGCCTGCGTGACCAGCTCACAGGAAATACCCCAGGCACTGAGTCTCTACCGAGTCTCCCCTGTAGCTGACATTTCCCGGGTGTCGTTCCGACTCATCCCTGGAGGACGCCAGCGCATCCCCGTGACTTCTGGGGAACAGGGCCGCGGGAGCCGGGTTTCCTGCAGATGCCGCCTCCGCTTGCCTGTCCTGCTGACAGCCTACATCCGTGTGCTGTGACAAACCACAGCACACGTGTGAACGACTCAGTGCGGAGTCCCGGGAGTCCCCCCAGCGAGCGGGGAAGCTTGCGGGTGGCTTGGGGACCCTGGCACCCGCAGCATTCTTCATGTTCAAGAAACGCAAGCTGTTTCACACGGAAGTGCTTTCTGCCTTTGACCGTGTCCTTCTTTTAACGCGTCGTCTCACAAACGTCCTGCAAGGGCCAGAAGGCAGGCATTGGGGCTCCTGTGACTTCTAGAAGCTGGATTGCTGGGTCCAAGGGCAAAGAGGTTTGAATCTTCGATACACCCTGCTGGACAGACGCCGCCCAAGGCCTGCGCCTCCAGTGCCACGTGCCGGCCACACGGGCTGGGTGTGTTCACCTCGGCCCTCTGCTATGGTGGAAACCGCCGCACCGTTCGGCCCTGGCATCCGGTTTGGGGAACCCTAAGTGAAGAGAGACCCATGTTGATGTTGCCCTACCATCAGAAGGCTTCTGCTTCGTGAAAACCCTTTCACTCGCCCTGGCGGCCACACCATTTTGCATTTCCTCTCCCAGCCGCGGAAGGGTCCAGTTTCTCTACATCCTCACCTCCACTTTATTTTTTTTCTTCTGACAGCAGCCACCCCAGTGGGTGTGAGGCGGTGTCTCATTGTTTCTATGTGGTCAGGTTTATGTGTATCTTTTCTTTCCTCTTTGTCTTCCCTCCTGGTGAAGACGAGAACATTTGCACGCAGTCTCCTATGGAACGCGAAGAGGGACGGCTGGTGAACCCCACACCCACAGAGAGACTGTTCTGCAGCGAAGTCCGGGCTGTGGCCGCTCGGAGAGGAATCTGGGCCAGAATTAAACTGAAAGAAGGGATCATACAGGAGAGAAGTTTCTCCGGAAATCCCATGGCTTTTTGGATGAAACTCTAAGAATGTCAACATTCAGCTGGAGTGCCAGATAAATCAAACCTACCTCGGAATTTTCCCTGATTAATGACCTAAATGCCAGAGTGGAGCTCAAGTCCTCTATATGCCGCCTTCAATGGCTTTCTTGGAAACAGTAAAATGTGGCAGTGTTCTGGGGACATTCATTTCCAAAACATACACAAGGTAATACCAGTTGTCCATTTTATAGATTATGTCCCTGGGACCAGTTGTAAATAGTTTCTCTTCTACTTTTCTGGGGTTAAAAACCTGAACTCTAATTTTCTAATGGTTTTAGTTCCTGTAGAGAGTGACTTTATTGGGACCCTGCAAACCTATTTCCCAAATTCTGTAGAAAATTGCATTAATGTAAATCAATGAGAATAATTATAATAAATGAGCTATGTAATGTAAGTGTAATAAATGAAATAAAATAAATAAGAATAATCTTTATGATTTTGTAACCTTGCTTTCTGAGTGTGCATTTGTAAATGTACCCACAAAAGCATATTGAAATCGAATAGAAACCCTGTTTGTCCTTTCCCCCTCCCTACCTGCCTGCCTGCCTTCCTTCCCTCTCTCTCTCTCTTTCATTTGCAATTAGTGGCAGTATTTTGCAAGCAGCTTCAAGGCAAAGCATCCCTACTCTAACTGCATTGCTACCCCTAAGTCGTTCCATGTAGAAATTCTAGAGCTCCAACAGCTTCAGAATCCTGAGAAGAGTTTGAGTATTTATGTAAAATGCAAAGAGATTTCTATGAGGTGTTTGAGGTAAGGAGGGGCCATGGCTTAGATTTCTCTGTAACAAATCCAGTCTGTCTCTGTCTTCTGACTTTTTCTGATGAAAGTCAAGCATGTCTGGTGCAGGGAACCATGAGAAAGAAAAGGCAGGCAGCGAGACAGAGGGAAGGGACAGAGTCACCATTGGTGGCCTGATGTCCAGGTGTGGGCAGAGAGAAGTCAGGGCAGGCCCAGGGCTCTGTCTCAGGCACCTGGGCTGTGGGGGCTTTTTTCCCTGAGAAGAGAAACATTGCCACATATGCCGGGTGTTGATTTTCTGGGAAGAACCTCCCATGAAAGGTCTTGAAAAAGCCACGTGTGCCCATTGGAGGAAAGAGTAGGGTTTCCAATACTTCACTGTTCTAGGGAAAGCCTTACACACTGACTGGCTCTGCGTCTTACGAAATTCTTAGAGGGGAGGGAAGAAGACTGGATGTAGAATGATTGGGTCAAAGTGAATAAAAGGTGCTAAGGCTTTTAATCCAGAAAATGCATTTTATTCCATAGTCAGATAGTCCAGAGGTAATCACTGTTTTTATCTCGCTGTTTACCTTCCTGGCCTTTGAAAGATGCAGGAATGTGTCCATAAAATGTGCACGTGATTGGGGTTATTCTAGAGAATAATCAGGGTGTGAAGACCCTGCCAGCCAGGGCACTAAAACATTTTTAAAAGGGATGTTAGTAGCAGGGGAGGAAGAGCAGGGGAGGAAGAGCAGGACGAAGGCAGGGGATGGGAGGGAGGAGGCCCTGCCTCCCTGGCTGGGCGCCCCCTGGAGGCCCCTCACTCTACTTTAGAACCTCCACCATCGCTGCCTCCCTCCTTACCCTGCCCCGTTTCCCTTCGTGGCTCTCACTGTGATGTGACTGTGTGTGTCACAACTGCGTGACCTGCGATTTTGTCCCCTGGAGGCGGGGTTTCTGGACTCTCGCTCCTGTCGCACCCGCCCGGACGCACCTGGCGGCACCTGCCCCGCGCGCCGTGGCGGTCAGGGGCCAGTCGGGTCGGCTGCGGCCTGGGCACCGGTCCGTCTGGCGGGCCCGACCCACCTGGGCGGTATCGGACGCGAGAGGCCGCAGGTGCGCTCCCCGGCCAGGCTTGGTCCTGCGAGGGGACCTGGTCTTCCCCTTTCCAGCAGGAACTGTCGTCCCCCAGGCCGTTGCCATGGAAACCGCAGCCGAGGTGCGGGGTGGGGGGAGATGCAGGGCAGCGGGGGAGGCAGACTGTGTGCACACCCACGCGCCTGGGTGGCCTGCGCCAGGCAGGCGCGCCCTCCGCGTCTATCCGAACCGAGCGGATTCGCGCTCATCCGGCCACGGAGCAGACGGGTCTGTCCGCGGGGCCGAGAGAAGGGAAAGAAAGCCGGGCTCAGCCAGGGACTCGGGTCCCCTGGCTCGGGCGCACCGCGGGGCGCGCACCGGGCACTCTCCAACCCGGACCGGGAAGGAGACTCCGCGACAGCGCAGAACTCGCTCTTGCTACCACGTGCTGCTGAGTGAGATAAGCGGTCACAAAAAGGCACCCGTGCGATCCCTCTCCTCTGAGCACTTAGAATAGTGGAATTCACAAAGACGGAAATGAGAGTGGCGGGTGCCAGGGGCTGAGAGGAGAGGGTGGGGAATTGTTTCATGAGAACAGAGTTTTGATTCCACCAGATACAAAGTTCTGGAGATGGATGGGGTGATGGTGTCAACAGAAAAGAAGCCAAACTCTGTAAAATAATATAAAGAGATTTATTCTGAGCCAGGTTTGAGGACCTTGACCAGGAGCCACGCCCCCAAAGCCTTGACCAGGTGGACTCGCTGTGGCAGGGTTACAGTTTGGTTTTGTACATTTCAGGGAGACAGGGGTTACAGGTAAAGTCATAGGTCAATACGTGGGATTGAAAGGCCGTCAATACGTGGGATTTCAGGCCGCTTGGCCTGAAAAGGTAGGGCATCTCGAAGTGGGGGCTTACAGGTTATAGGTGGGTTTAAGGATTCTTTGACTTGTAATTGGTTGAAGACATGAAGCTTTGTCTAAAGGCTTGGAATGTTTTAAGATAAGGAGGTCAGTTAATCAGAGACAGGCTATGGGGACATATATTTGCTGTGTAAATTGAGGGCCTGCAGGTTTGTCTTGCATAGCCTTGGCTAGTTAAAGAGTTACCAAGGAAGTCTCCCGGAGGGGGGGGCGTGATGGGGCCTGTCTGACCTCCCTCCTCCTGGCAGGCAATTCAGTTTTAGGATATCCCCTTGGCCACAAGAGGGAGTCCATTCAGTCAGCTGGTGGGGGAGAAGCCTTAAGATTTTATTTTAGTTCACAATGGTTGCACAATATTATAAATATATTTGTTAGGGTTGAAAGCCTAGTAGGTGCCCATGGCACAGGTGGAGAGAGAGTTCTCACGCAGAAATTAAGATATAAAAATACAAGTTTTATCTTATCCTTCTTAGAGGGGAGAGAGAAAGGAGAAGGAGGAAGAGAGCAGGGAGACGGACGGGTGGCATCCTAAAGAAAGACGAGGCCAAGTGGCTCGCTGATTTTAAGGGGGGCGAAGAGAGAAAAATAATAGTGCAGGCTGTCAGCTGATAACAAAAGTGGCAGCAGGTAGACAACAAAAACTGCAAGGATGTCAAAGTCCAGAAGTTGGTTTCCTGCCTTCTCTGGAGAAGGGACTATCACGGGAGAGGCGGCTCTGTCCTGGAGATATGGCTGAGGCTCCGTGTAGCTCGACCTTCCGCTGTTTATTCAGGAAGTCTGTAAAAACAGAATCTCAAAAAAAAAAAAAACAATTTTGAAAGAGACAGATTTACTGTCTCTTTCCCATTTAGTCAGCTCTTTCCAGAAGTTGTGCAAAACAGAACTCCTGCAGGGTGCCTGTTAGGGAGAGAACTGTAAGATTGATCTTTAACCCTTGCTGGGGAATGATGGGATTAAGTATTTTCCTGTTATTTTTGCAAGGCCGCCCCTTTCAGTATTTAACACCATTGAGCTGTATGCTAATAAATGGTTAAAATAGTAAATCTTACGGTAAGTGTCCTTTACCACAATAAAAATAATGGAACGAAAAAGAAGAAAAAATTTCAGAAGTTGGGAGGGCACCAACAAACAGGACACAGTAAGGTTGCTGAGGGAGGGTCTAGGTGGGGGTCTGGGTGGGGCTTTTACACCGTTAGCGCCATTGCATTCTCTCCTTGCTTTGTTTTTTTAATTTCAAAATATTAGGGGGTACAGACGTTTTTGTTGCATGGATGCCTTGCACAATGCCTAAATCAGGGCTTTCAGTGAGCCCATCACCAGAATAGTGTTCATTGTTCCCTAAAGGCTTGTGCCCCTCACCCCTCCTTCTGGGTTCCAGTGGGCACACATGGCACGTAGAGATCTCCGTGCTTTTAAACTGGGTATCACCTTCCATGGCGTGAGCAGACCCCAGTGTGTGCATCCACCCTCTTGTTGATAGACAATTAGCTTGCATCCCTCCCCATTTCTCCCTCACTATGACGAGCAGCACTAGATATCACTAAAGCCCAGAGCAATGCCTGATGCATAGTTTCTGCTCAATAAATATTTGCCAAGTGAATAAATGTTGCAATGACCATCTTTGAACTTGTCTCCTTGCCATGTGTGTGAGAGTTTCACTAGGGCACAAATCTCAAACTGGAATTTCTGGGTGAGAGAGGGAAGGCACAGACGAGCTTCCTCACGTACGGTCACACTGCTCTCCAAGACAGCCTCGTCCCTGTATTCTGTCTTTTCCCCCAGCGACGTGTGTGCTGTGAAAGTACTGTATGCATTGTGTCCTTGGTCCTTGAAGAAGTGTCAGGCTCATAGCAGGTGTTCAGTGGACATTTTTTTTGAAAGTTAATCAGTGGACATATAAACAGGTTATAGTTGCTCAAATTTGGATAATAATGCATATTTAGGCTTTTAATCAGAGTTTTGTTTATTTAATATGCATCATAATATTAAACATGCTCCGAAACACAGTTTGTTCATTCAACAAGCACTTTATGTCATTGGACTGTAAAGTTCTGCTGTGACATTGAGCTTCATTCCCAAGCACACATCCTGTGGAGTTTTCAACTGGCCACTGCCCCTGCAAGGCCACCTTGACCACAGGCATGTGTACTTCTGTGAGTGTCTGCGGGAGGGGGCGTCCCAGCAGCGGATTTGCTGGGTCAAAGGGCACGCGCCTACTGAACCTTGGTGCCAGAGAGCTTGCGGGGAAGCTGCCGCAGCTCGCCGCGCCACCAGCCTGCGGAGGCGTCGTTTCCCACGGCTGCCAGCTCTGCCTGTCTATGTTTTCATCATTGTCCATCTGAAAATGGGAAAAGTGACTAACCAGTTGGTTTTCTTTTCCATTTTTTGGAGTACAAGGAAAGTTGGAACATCATTTTCCATTTCTTGAACATTTCCATTTTACCTTTTAAGGCTTTTCTATTTATATGTATTGCCACTCTTATGTATTTTGAAGTTCATTTTACCCCTGTAGTTTTTATACATCTCTTGCAATTACAACTCACATTATGAAAGATATAATTTATTTGATCCTTATCAGGTTGCAAGTAGTGTTACCCATTTTTGTCACTTTATTGTGTTTTACATCATTTTTTTCTTCTGTGCTCACTTTTTTTTTTTTTTTTTAGCTCCTATGGAGTCAAATTAATCCATCTTTTTTCTTTTTAGGGTTGTAAGGTTTTAAGAGCTGTGCTTACTGGGCCCTTTTCCACTCACATGATAAAAATATTCTCCCAAATGTTCTGGTGAGGAGAGGGGACTCGAAGGCCACCAGCTGTCTCCCTGCCCTGAGCTGGCATCCCTTCCTCCTCCTCAGACAGACTCTGTGGCACCCTCTGGCACCAGTGCTCGTGGACGAATTTGGGCCAAAGAGGGTTTGGATGGACAGAAACTGCCAGCGAGAAGCTCTTAGTCTTGGAGAAGTGGCTAAAATGTCAGTATCTGGCACAGGAGCCAAAGAAAACTGCAGCCCAGAGACCCATCACAGCATGTCCCACGAGAGCCCACGGCACGCGCTGGGAATAGTTTTCTCAGAAACAGCACGCCATGAGCGGTGTTTTAGAGCAGCTTATTCCCAAACCACACGAACGGTCTAGCAACATCTACTCCTAGCAATTCCTTGCAGACTCTGCCGACGCCCACGCCCATGTCTCAGGTTGTTAGCTGACTTTCTACGTGTTTCTGGGGTGGGTCTCACCCCTCAAACCTGCGGCGCCCTCCACTACCCGGTGGTTCCCTCCACGACCCTCCACGCAGAAACTCTAGAGCTACAACTTCTTGTGGGTCTCAAGGAAGAATGAAGTCTTTATTTCAAGAGCAAAGGAATCTGTTGAGATTTTTAAAGAAATGGAAGTGAATGGTCAGATGTTGCTTCCAGAATTTTCTATCTCAATCCTATGTGGAGAAAGGCTGGAAGTGGCGGGGAGAGGGAGAACAGGGAGGAGCTGGTCCTAGGAATGGGGCGGAGGTGATGGGGTGTGGGCCGGGGTGCAGTGGGGATGGGGAGCAGGAGCTGGCCCGGACACACAGCAGGTGGCGTCAGTAGCCTTGCTGGCAAAGGGTGGAGGGAAAGTCAGGGACACACTGAGGTTTCTGCCATCGGTTTCTCTAAAATGTTTTCTGAGTATAGACTGTGCCTGAGAGCGACGTTCTTGAAGGCAAGAAGCCTGAGGATGATTGCCTCCTGGGCAGAGAGCAGAAAGTTCTGGAAGGAACGACCGAGGAAGGGAAGGAAGACCAGTCCATCCGAGACAGAGCTGACAGCACGTCAGGAACATGCCCTGCACCCGTCCCCATGCAGGACACACGCGGGCCTGGGAGGAGCAGGGAGGACTGGGGCCGGCTTCTCCTGCAGGGGCCCCTTTCAGCTCCAAGTATTCCTCCGCCCCCGACAGCCAGCAGGGTCGGCCTCGTGCATAAATCCTCAGGTGGCTGGTCATTTCCAAGAAGGAATTCCTGGAAGTTGCATTACTGGGTCAAAGGAAATGGGAAGCCCCCGGGATGGGATCGGCATCACCCAATCATCACCTTCCACATCAGACAGCCGGCAGGGGGCAGGGAACTCACTTTTCTGTTTCTCTTACAGCATTTTCCTCCAGTCTGTTTTGTCTATACACATGTATGAATGCATATTGCGACATGGAATTGGGATATTCACCCTTTAGTAGCATTTTAACACATGATAACATTTTCCTCAAAACATTTTATTTCACTTCTGGAAAGACTTGTATTTTCTTGCTTTCTGAAAATGTAGCATTTCACATGTCTTACTATGTACACATGTTTCACGAATAGGTTCTCTGTTTGATCCTGCAAGCAAGGT
Organism: Microcebus murinus; assembly: GCF_040939455.1. Lineage (NCBI taxonomy): Eukaryota > Metazoa > Chordata > Mammalia > Primates > Cheirogaleidae > Microcebus > Microcebus murinus. The sequence continues at coordinate 70,729,376 of NC_134119.1, read as the reverse complement.
CATAGTAGATCCCCATGGAAATCTTTGTGCATGTGGCTGCACATTCATCTAGATGACATCACAGAAGTGGAACGAAGTTCGAGATCCAAGGACATGCATAGTGGGAGGATTGATGCCTATCGTGCAACTGTCCATGAAAAAGGCTGGGTCACGTTTCCTCTCCCTAGCAGGGTTGAAAACATCTGCTGTCCGTGAGCCAACTCTGTCTCAGTGATCGGCAGGATTTAGATACCTTGTTGAGAATCAGACATTGCACCACTTATTCACTCAAATCAGTCATTCACTCAGTCATGTGTTCCCATAAACATGTCCTGGGCGTGCACCTGCGCCAGGTAGAGACACACTTGAAGGCAGGGGCCCGTGAGTGCAGCCAAACCCTCTGGGAGGCAAAAGGATAAGTCTGGAAGAAAGGAAGACTGGCTCCTCCAAGGCAGAGCTGGGAGCGCGCGGGGAGCCTCTGTGGTTTCCTTTTGGAGGATCTGGCTGTGCCCGGGGTGGCAGAGGTAGAGGTGGGAGGGGACCTAGGAGCACACCTGACCTGATCGCGTCCTGCCTGGCTCTGCCTTCCTGGGGGCTCCATCCTCACCAGCCTCAGGAGCGTGTGACGGTCCTGGACTTCCTCACCTTTCACGGGGCGCAGAGGGACTGGAGTTCCCGGCACTGACTCAAAGGGCCTGCTTGGAACTCCCAGGGTCTTGACCAAGTTAGCCTTTGAGAAATGTCCAACGGAGCCAGCGAGACCGCAGGCCAGGTGACTGCGGTCATCTGACACCCTTAATAGCTTTTTAAAAATTGAACACAGTCCCTCGATGTATGTGTGCATATTTACTTGTAAATGGTGTTTCTATTATAGTCAACTATCATGTACACCTCCATGGGATAAAATACACGGCAAAGAGTGTCTGATTTCCTCACGGCAGCTGGCGTGGGGACCAGGGTCCAGGCAGAGCACGCTGGAGTCGGGGCTCTGGGCCAGAGAGGATGGGACCTGCTCGGTTTATAGGCAAGATGTGCTTTGGAGCTCGTCCTGGGCTGACTGCCAATCGACTAGGGTCTGTTTTCCTTCCTTCCTTCCTTCCTTCCTTCCTTCCTTCCTTCCTTCCTTCCTTCCTTCCTTCCTTCCTTCCTCCCTCCCTCCCTCCCTTCCTTCTTCCTCCTTTCCTCTCCTCCTTCCTTGTTTCTTCCTTCTTTTGGACAAATGATGAGAGAAATTGGGAAGCTGGTGAGTTGGGCGTCCTGAAACCTCCAGTTTGGTCTGGAATCGACTTGAGGAGAGAGCCTTGGGCTGGGGAGAGATTTGGGAGTCGCTGGGAGGTGGTGAGTGAGGTATTTATTGCAGGCACCAAAAAGCCTCAGGAATCAAGGTAAATAATATTTTAGGGCAATTACAAAAAATAAATCAATGAAAAAAATCTATGATGAATAAAATATCAACATTTTAAATGAAGACAGGATCAGTCACAGTGCCCTGCGGAACCTTATTGGCGCCTGAGGCAAAAGGGTAAATCAGAAGTACTGATCCCATCCTTATTTAAAATTTTATTTTATTAATTATGGATTTGTTGCATTGATTTTTATTTTTTATTAAATATTGCATTAAAATATTATTTAATCTTGAGTCCTGAGTTTTGTTTTGTCCTTTGGTGTCTCCTTAAGTTGTGCACCCAAGGCCAGAGCCCCGCGGCTGCCCCTGACCTGACCCCGCGTGGGGGAAGGGTCCAGGCTGCAGGAGCACAGGAAGGCGAAGGTCTGAGGCAGAGTCTGGAATTAATCAGCACTAAAGTCTGGAATTCCTACAACTCAACAAGAGCAAAACAAACAGCCCAATTCAGTAACAGGCAAAGGACTTGAGTAGATATTTCTCTAAAGAAGTTATACACATGGCCAACACGCATAGGAAAGAAGCTCCACACCCACTAATCGCCAGGGAGATGCAAATCAATAGAGTATGTACATTATACATATATATATATATATATATATATATATATATATATATAATTTTTTTTTTTGAGACAGAGTCTCACTCTGTTGCCCAGGCTAGAGTGAGTGCCGTGGCATCAGCCTTGCTCACAGCAACCTCAAACGCCTGGGCTCAAGCGATCCTCCTGCCTCAGCCTCCCCAGTAGCTGGGACTACAGGCATGCGCCACCATGCCTGGCTAATTTTTTTTTCTATTTATATTTTTAGTTGGGCAATTAATTTCTTTCCATTTTTAGTAGAGATGGGGTCTCGCTCTTGCTCAGGCTGGTTTTGAACTCCTGACCTCAAGCAATCCGCCCACCTCAGCCTCCCAGAGTGCTAGGATTATAGGCGTGAACCACAGCGCCCGGCCTCAAAATACTTTTCCAGTGTTGGAGAGGGCTGGTGGCACAACAGTGTGGATGTACTTAATGCCACTGAACTGTACATTTAAAATGGCTAAGATGGCAACTGCCATGTAATATTCATTTTACCACATAAAAATGAAATTTAGAATGTCTTTCCTCATACCCCTTAGGGGAAGCATTTCCCCTCAGTGTGGGCACATGCTCCTCCTCCTCTTCACCCACCCGCACAGGGCCCGCATGTGAGCGGCCACCTCTAAGACCTGCTCTAAGGTGACCTTGGCCCCGAGGGGGAAGAGGCAGCGTGCTTTGTCTGGGAACCCGACACCCAGCCAACCCACCACCCCCGGTGCTGTGACCGCACATCTTTGCTCGAAAACAGGCACCGGCCTCCCGATTTCGAGCAAAGCCGAATCCACTTATTTGTTCATTTATTCACATTCAAAAAATGATTGCCGGCATCCTCTTAGTCACCATGTCCCTGCGGGCACTGAGCGAACCCAGGAGAACAAAAGTACGCGCTGGCTCACCATGTCTCTCGCCCCGGACTGCAAGCTCTGCAAGGGGTCAGGTTCCTGCTTGGCCAGAATGCAGCCAGCCAGGCCTGGACGCTGACCACCCTCCTCACCCTCGCCGTCCCAGGGACGTCTGTCTGTCCGGCCGGCCCGGCCCGCCTGCGGTGAGAAGTCTGCTCTGCTGCTTCAGGCAGAATCCCGCGCGCCCGGCAGCTGGTTCCCTCCCGGCGGTTTCCACGCGCTGGCCCGACTGCTCCCTGGCTGAGTCCCCACGTCGCCGGCGGCCTGGAGCAGAGGCCGGCCTCTCTCCCCACGGCTGCGCTGCGGTCCCTGCGCCTCCGCAGGCTCCGGAAGAGAAGTCTTCCTCACTACACTGAACAAGTGTCGTCGAATGCTTTTTCTGTTTTGTAATGGAAGGCAGGGGTTTTGACCTTCCTTCTCTCTTTGGCAGGCACCCCTGTGCCTGGTGTCACCCCTGGCATGCAGTGGGCCTTCTGTAGACCTCTGCTGGATGAATTTAAAAACTTCTTTGAGGCCAGGTGCAGTGGCTCACGCCTGTAATCCCAGCTCTCTGGGAGGCCGAGGCAGGAGGATTGCTCAAGGTCAGGAGTTCAAAACCAGCCTGAGCAAGAGCGAGACCCCATCTCTACTAAAAATAGAAAGAAATTAATTGGCCAACTAGAAATATATAGAAAAAATTAGCCGGGCATGGTGGCACATGCTTGTACTTGGGAGGCTGAGGCAGGAGGATTGCTTGAGCCCAGGAGTCTGAGGTTGCTGTGAGCTGGGCTGACGCCACGGCACTCTAGCCTGGGCAACAGAGTGAGATTCTGTCTCCAAAAAAATAAAAAAATAAAAACTTTTTTGAAGGAGCAGATGTCTCTCTCAGAGCAAAAAATGTGCCTTTTTGTCTGCGTGTTTGCTGTTGTTTTTGTGCCGCCAGCTCCCAGTCCGTGCGTACTTGTTGAATACATACCTTGATAAATAAACAAACTGAAGAAACATACTGCGATGTCACTGGTGCTTAGAAGCAGGTGTGATTTCTGACAGGGTCTGGGGGCGCAGCCCCCTCTATGCTGGTTTGCAAAGCCTCCACCCCAGGAGCCCTTTACAGGGCAGAGAGAGCCTGCACGGACCACCGCAGTGGGGCCACGTGTTTGCTTTCAAGAGCCTGTTCAGGGAGCAGAGGCCACTCATGCTGTCACCATGGAAACCGTAGCTGGAAGGGGGAGGGGAGGGCTGAAGAAGGGAACCAAGGAGACTGGAACATCTGGCTCTGATATCAGAGTGTTATGTATGTTTTGGGGGGAGGGTTCAAAATACCAGGCAAGCACATTTTAGGTGCACAGTAAAAGTTGGTTGAAAGAATGAATGACTTCATTCTCCCAAGCCCACCCCCAGTCTGCAGTTGTCTTGGGAAATGCGGCTCCTCCTCAATCCGCGCGTCAGCCTGTCGGTGGTCGCCGGCTGGGTGGGGCTCTACAACGCGGCCTGCTCGCACCTGCTGAGACCTGCCTGCCGGAGACACGTGCCCTTACTCTTTAATTGCTGTGCGAATGCCACGCTGTAGGGAACCACTGCTTTGTCAATAGACATTGTTGCCCACCCCTCCTTTTTTTCACTACAGGGAATTTGGACAGCCCCATCCCTAGCTCAGGGCCTGGTGCGTAGCTGGCATTCAATAGTCATGGATAGCATGAATAATACTGCAATGAGCATCGTTGTACTTGAGTCCTTCCGGGGATGAAGGGTGTCTCTCCAGGGCATAAATCTTGGAGTGGATTTGCTGGGCTACAGAACACATTCCTCAACTCCAACATGACTGACATTTGGGGCCAGTTGTTCTTGTTGGGGGGCAGGGCTGTGCTGTGCATCATCTAATGTTTTAGCAGCATCTCTGGTCTCTACCCAGTAGATGCTAATAGCACACCTGCACTCCAAGTTGTGGCAATAAAAAATGCTTCTAAGCATTGCCAAATATCTACTTGCGTGGGAGGAAGAGGCAAAATCACCCCCCACTTGAGAATCACTGAGATAGCTTTTCTAGATCATGCCAAAGGGCTCTTCTGTTTCTCTTGAACTGGTTTCTTTTTCATCAGTTACTTCCTCTAGCCTGCAGTGCCTCTAGGAGGGGACCTCACCTGTGCTGGTTCTACTGGGCTGTCCCCTGGCGATGTGCTCTTCAGTCCGATAAAGACCCAGTTAGTTCCCAGATGGGGAACTGCAAACTTAGTGCTAAAACGCCGCGTCGACGGGCCTTCGCTCCCAGCCCACAAGCCCGCGGCTCCCCAGGCCTTCGCCCGCTTCCTGCGCTGCCTCCTTTCGTCTTGTTCCATCCAAATGGTAGCAAGGGGCATCTCATTTGATTTCCGATATCAGGTTTGTTAGATTATAAATAAAGTGGAATATCTTTTCATCTCTCTCCGAAATCTGGATTTTCCCTTTTTCTAGCAGCTTGTTCTCACTCCTGGCTCACCCTTTCCGTTTGGTCTTCAACTTTTGTCTTTTTGACCTGTTTACACTCTTTACATGGTAATCTCATAATTTTTAACTCATTGCATCTGTTTTTGCCAGTTTTTCTGTTCAATTTTTTTTTGTTTGGTGGTATGTTCTTTCCAGTTTGCCATATTTTCAGTATGTGTGTAGGGGGTCAGATTTGTCAGTCTTTTGTTTGGTGTGTGTTGTTCGTCGCTGTGTTTTTAGTGAGATGTTTCACACTGTGTGATTATTAAGATATTCACCCTTTTGCCTCGTGGTGAGCAGATAAGAAGGATTTGGGGCCCAACATGAACAGAAAGGAGGGTTCATGAGCCCGGCGGCGGAGGTGTGGGCAGGAAGCAGTGGGCCAGTGCACACGTGCCCTCGGTGCGTGCTGGCCTGAGGGGGGGCGTGGGGGCACGCTGGAAGGCCAGGCGCTCTGCAGCGGAAAGATTCCAGCCACGCTCCACAGTAGGAGGAGAAAATGCCATCCCACCAGGAGAGCTCAGCCCAGGCAGAACCGGGCTGAGAGCAGAGCGGGGACCCCTCTCTCCCTTCTCTGATCTCAGGTCTTGGGAAGGGCAGGCTCCACTGGGCTTTCCAGCTCCGAGGGCGGGCCAGGCGCCGTTGCGTGGCTGCGGGATGACCGGCCATCCGGCTTGCCCTGGGCCCAGGGGCTTCCCGGGCCCTGCTGAGGCTCAGCCCCGCATTGCAGGCAGACCGCGGAGCCAGCACTCTCCATGCGGGAGCTTGTTAGAGACGTAGATCAACAGGCGCCATCCAGATCTATCATGCTCCCGGCGAGCGATGGTGGGGACAGGCTTACCTGACAGCATCCTGGCTCCCACTCAGCCCTACCTGCCCTAGACCCTCCCCTCCACCCCCCAGGCACATTAAGTGCCTTTGTAAATTCTGATGCATTGACATCTTCCCAGAGATGATAATGACCCACCTGAGACATGCTGTCCACCTGCAAACCAGCCAATCCGGAGCCCACCTGATAGCTCCTTCATGGGGCTCTCACACTTGGAGCCACTGTGCACCTGCCCTCACCCAGGGCCAGGCACCAGATGACCAGGGACAGCCACTGTGCCCAGAGCCACCGAGATTACTCACACTGCAACCCGCGCCTGCCCTGCCTCACCCACTCCCGCCGTGGAATTAGGATAAAGGTGCTGCCCACGCTTTCCCCTCGCTCCGACGGGCCTGGGGCTTCCCCGGGGCCCTGCTGGTGTGGCTGGCCCTCCCCTGGGAACTGCACAGTGAAGACAAACTGTGTCTTCACTGCCTGTTGTCTCCAGATCCATTGCCCCTGCTATTCCCAAATAATAATAAATCCTATATTTTAAAACACTGACTTTTAAAAGCCTTCCCTGACTTCCATCTAAGGTAGCCACACAAGCCCCTTCTGCCACATTCCCTTTATTTATTTATTTATTTTTTTTTGAGACAGAGTCTCACTTTGTTGTCCAGGCTAGAGTGAGTGCCGTGGCGTCAGCCTAGCTCACAGCAACCTCAAACTCCTGGGCTCGAGTGATCCTTCTGCCTCAGCCTCCCGAGTAGCTGGGACTACAGGCATGTGCCACTATGCCCGGCTAATTTTTTATATATATATATATCAGTTGGCCAATTAATTTCTTTCTGTTTTATAGTAGAGACGGGGTCTCGCTCTTGCTCAGGCTGGTTTTGAACTCCTGACCTTGAGCAATCCGCCCGCCTCGGCCTCCCAAGAGCTAGGATTACAGGCGTGAGCCACAGCGCCCGGCCCACATTCCCTTTAAGAGCATATTTCTTTTTATTTTCATTATAGCATCTAAAATCACCCAGTTGGGGGGAAGATTTTTAAAAAATGAAATCTCCACCTAGAATTATGTCACACAGTCACTTGTCTTGTCCTGGGTCTACCAGCTAGAATACAAGCACCCAAGGGCAGTGAATCTGTCTGTCCTATTCCCTGCCACCTAAATCCACCACCTAAAGAATGCAGGGGATGTGGAACATTTGTTGAAAATGCGATGATGGATGGATGGATGGACAGATGAGTAGGCGGATGCTAAAAGACTAGTGACTGGTGATATCTACAGAGCATGGTAATATTTCATGTGTCTGCTATGGCTGGAGTCTCTGAATTTGCTAATTACCGCCATGAAACAAAGTCAAGGCAGTTTCTTGACCTGGAGTTGTTTCCAGAAGCTGATGGTGGGAGAGGAAGTTGTCTGAACCTTTCTGATAAACGAGCTGTCAATACTGTGGCCATCAAGTTCACCGCATGCCTGACTTTGGTTTTTCCATTAACCCAATTCAATGAATCAATTTTTAAAGAATGTTGCCCCAGGACACAAAGGTGCAGATGGAGGGGAACATCACAACATGTTTGTGAGATGAATTAACTGGAAACAGGACTATAAAATACAAGAACGACATATAAAACGAGAACTTAGTACTACTGCCATCAAGGGAAAATCACAAATTACTTTCCTCTGGACGATGCAGAAATATTTTATGTTGTGGTGACACCCTCATGAATGAAAACATACCCTCATGAATGTAAACTGCAAAAGTATATGCACAGTCGCAATTTTCAAGTAAAAATGTGCGTGCTGTCTACGCAGAGAAGCGGCCCAGCAGAAGCGCAGAGACAGGCAGGCAGGGATTCCGGCCGCGGCCCGACTGGCAACAAAAGTCAGCAGCACAGGCAGATCACGAGGACCTTTCATCCCCCTTGACCCAGTGGTTCAACTTCCAGCCGTTCTTTCTAGGGAATTAATGAGGCGCACGGAGACAGGGCCGAGTAGGGGCCGGGCGTTTCATCTTTCTCTGAAACAGCGAAATGTCAGAAGAACATTTTCCCTCCACAGACAGCCCGCAGCTCTTTCCTCTTCCCGGGAGGCCTCTGTCTCAGTCGGGCCCGGTGTACTTTCCAGCCCTTCCCTTCCTCCGGGAGGGAGGCTGCCGGCCCCGTGCCCTAAAGCAGAGGCTGGGCATGTGCCGCCGCGCCAGGGCTGTGCCGGGGCTGGGGGCGGTGCTGTGGCTGAGCCGGGCGGCCGGCCGTGGCGGTCCTGAGCCCCAGCCCCACGGGGCCTGCCTGTGTCTGGAGACGGCTCTCTGCAGAAGTGGCGGAGGTGAAACGAGGCCACAAGGGTGGCTCTCATCCAATCCGACTGGCGTCCTCACAGGAAGAGGCCATCTGGACAGCGACACACACAGGGGAGAGACCATGAGAGGACCCGGCGAGAAAGCGCCATCTGACCGCCAAGGAGAGAGGCCCAGGCCCCGACCGAGACAGCGCCTAGCCTCAGACTTCAGCCTCCAGAACCGGGAGAAGCACGTCGCTGCTGCTGAAGCCACGGGGCCCGTGGAGCTTGGTGGTGGCAGCTGGAGCAGACTCAGCAGGACGTGTGCACGTGGGCGCGCATCTGCACGTCTGCGCGTGGACACAGACACAGGACGCACATGTACACGTGCGTATATATCATGTGCACATGCCATCCACACGCCATTTTGTTTTCTAAGAGACTCATGAAGGCATCGGCAGCCACGCTGCGAGGCCCGGGACGTCTGAGGTCTGCAGGGCTGGCCGGGGACTCAGGCAAGAGCTGCTGAGCTGTGGGATGAATTTCTTTTTCCTCAGGGAAATCGCCGTTTTTGCTCTGTCGGCCTTCAACTGACTGAACTCGGCCCGCCCACACCATTGAGCATCATGTTGCTAGCCGCAGACATCAGCCATACCTACGAAACACCTTTACAGTGACACCTGGATGGGAGTTTGGTCGGACCGCTGGGCACTACAGCCTGGCCCTGCCCCAGCGCCCGCGTCACCCGGGTGGCTCTGTCCACCTCCTCCTCTGCCCCACTCGTCCAGGCTTCCAGCATCTCCCGTGTCCCTAAACTCGCCCTGGTGTCAGTCTCTGCCACCCCCATCGTGCTTTTAACCCACATTGGAGCCAACACGGACTTTCTTAAAAGGAAAGGCGCCCTCCTGCCCTCACTCCCAGACCTGCCATTCTTTAGATGACACTTCCCTTTTTCTGTACAACCCACCCACCACCTGCCGTCTAAGCTCAGGAATTTCCATGCAGGAGGGGCTGGGGGAGCTCTGTTTCGGGAATCAGAAAAGCTTGGAGGAGGAGGGGAGGCCCCAGGGGCAAAGCCCCCGACCAGCCGAGCGGCAGGAGCCCGTTTCCTCTCTGCTGCGCTGGGGGGCAGTCCATGGAGGTGTGGCAGGGCGCCCTCCTGAGCCCTCTCTACTGCGCTGGGGGGCAGTCCATGGAGGTGTGGCAGGGGGCCCTCCTGAGCCCTCTCTGTGCTTGCAGGCACCGCCTCCTGGTGTCCTCACAGGGCAGTCCTGCTGTGTCCTAGTCACCCCTCCTCATAAGGACCCCAGCCACACGGAATCAGGAGACCCTAACATACTAAGATCTTAAGATCTCATTTCAACTTGATTGCCTCTGTAAAGACCTTTCTTTTCTTTTTTTTTTTGAGACAGAGTCTTGCTTAGTTGCCCAGGCTAGAGTGAGTGCCGTGGCGTCAGCCTCGCTCACAGCAACCTCAAACTCCTGGGCTCAACCTCCCGAGTAGCTGGGACTACAGGCATGCACCACCATGCCCAGCTAATTTTTTCTATATATATTAGTTGGCCAATTAATTTCTTTCTATTTATAGTAGAGACGGGGTCTGGCTCTTGCTCAGGCTGGTTTCGAACTCCTGCCCTCGAGCAATCTGCCTGCCTCGGCCTCCCAGAGTGCTAGGATTACAGGCGTGAGCCACCACGCCCGGCCTGTAAAGAGCTTTCTTTCTGCAAATACGCGCACTCGCCACAGGGCTGAGGGGCTGTAACTCGCACGTGCGGGTATGCGGGACACGGTTCTGGCCACCGCAGGAAGCAGCAGGTGTTTGCTGGCGGTGAGGCTGCGCCTGCGCGGAATGGTCACAGGGAAAGGCAGACAGACTCTGTGAACAAATGTGTGTGTGTGTGTGCGCGTGTGCGTGTGTGAACTTAATTCAGACATGCCTAGTAAGGTGAAGCAATAAAAGTCCGTTCTTACTGATTTTGGTAATTGATTGAATCCAAGGAACTGCAGAAATTTAGTTTCAGGAGCATATATATCCCAGGGTAGGGTGGAGCTGCAGCTGAACACCAGCGGAACCCACGCCCCACGGAAAAACCCTGCCCCAGTTTGATTACCAACAGGGTCAGGGGACATAATCTGCAAAATCACCACCAGAATAAAATATTTTTGTGGTTTGGAGATGGAGGTCTCTAGAAAATGAGCCAGGCTGTGCTGTTTATGAGAAACTCGTTCCCTTGCTGTGTACAGACAGTTGGATTCCTGGGTTCAGCTTAGGAACCAAGGGGGGAACTCCACATGGGGTTGCTGCTTCTCAGGGCCTGGGGGTATTCAGTGAGAAATGTCATTGCCTCCTGACCCTCTTTTCTGCTCAAGTTTGGCCCAAATTCCTCCTATGGCACTGGGAGCCACGAGAGCCTGCCTGCAGGTGTTGGGCTGCCTCCCCCCCACATCGGGGGATGGTGTTTGGGTCAGGGAGAGGTTGATGTCTTCCTTTTCTGGCTCATCACAAGACAACATAGGTGAAGATTTTATAATCTTGGGGTGGAGGAGGCAGCACAAAGTACAATGTTAAAACCAAAATTCATCAGTAGAAATTATATGTGATGCCGTAATAGTCAAAAGTCTACACAGTAGGGGAAGATTGAAATGAAAATGGAGAGAAATCGTTGCAATATGCATGACAGTCTAAGGCATTATGCAAAAATTTATCATTTGTTATTACAAGTTGATAAGAAAAAGTTGAACATCTAAATAGAAAAAACAGGCAAGGTTCTTGAACAGGTTGTTCATAAAAGAGAAAGTCAAATTCAAAGGAAGATGAAAGGTGAAGGATGGTCTGTCTCATTTGTAATTCAAACACTGGAGAGCAAAGCCAAAGAGAGAGATCCTTTTCTTTCTCTCCAACCTCAAGAATGAAAACAATAAAGGGCACTACTTCAGGTCTGCAAACACCTGGTAGAAATCTCAAAATGTGAATAGAAGTGATTTTTTTTTCTTGAAATAACCATTGAAATTTTAATATTTATTCAAAAAGGATCCACACTAGAAATATAAAAATGTTAACTAAAGTACAAACAGAATTTTGATAGCAGCATTATTCATAATAGCCCCAAATTGGAAACAACCTAAATAACCATGAATAGGAAAATAGGTAAGTTATGGTGTGTCCATATTATGGATTACTGAGCAATACAAAGGAACAAAATATTAATTATTTAATAATCAATATTGATCAGCAAGATATTAATACATATAACACCATGGATATATCTCACAAACATGCTAGGTGGAAACAAGCACAAAAGACTGTATGATCCCATTGATGTGAGATTCTAGAAGGTCACAGGCCCCTAGAGATTAAAAGCAGGTGGGGCCGGGGTGTCTGGGGCTGGAGGGAGGGGACAGGTCCAAGGCAAATTTACACAAAGGAAGTTTCAGGGCTCATTAAACATTCTATACCTTGATTATGGTGGCTGATACAGCACACAGCTGCTGAAACACATCAAACTGCACTTAAAATGGGTAAATGTTATTAGGGGTAAATGATACCTCGCTAAATTTGAGGAATTAAAAAAAAATTCAACCTCTAGAGTAACCATTTGACTATATGTATCCCATAATATCACGTTGTAAATGTCAAATATATACAACGAAACGTATTTTTAGAAATCTGAACCTCACAGCTTTTTGTCCAACAAATAAGGTTATTTTTCTTGCAGCATAGAATGGGCGGAGTGGGGTGGGGATAGGGAGACAAATATTCACTCTTCTTACAAACATCTAGTAGCCGCCTGCTGTGTGCGGGGCTGGGACTGGGAGCCTGGAAAAGGTCCTTCTCTGCAGCCCAGTTTCCGTGGCAACCGCAGGAGCCGGAACTGGGGGGACCCGCAGATGGGGCGCCCCTGGCAGAAAGGGGGAGGGTTCCCACCCGGGGAGGGTTCCCACCCGCAGTTCCCGGATCAGCGCTCACATTGTGGCTTTTGTGCGCCCTAAAATGTGTTTTCAGGTGAGGTCCTTGGAGAGGGGGCGCACGGGGCGCGGCCACCCCTCCCGTTGGAGTGGGGTTCTCGGAGCGCCACAGGCACGACCTGGCCGGTCCCCAGGAGCTCCAAGGCCACGTCTGCAGGCCCCGCTCCCCCGGCGCCCCGCGGTTCCCACCCCCAGCCCGGACCCTCCTGAGCGCAGACGTTCCTGCTCAGAGGCCTTGGCGTTTCCCCTCTGCTATGTCCAGGGGGGCTCAGTCACAGGGAGAAACCGAGTCCCTTGGCGCATCAGACCAGACCCTTCTCCGAACCCACCTTCGGCCTCTCCGTGAGCCCAACCCCTTCGCAGCGTCCTCACTGAAGCCATCGGATGGCGCTTGGGTCACGTCTCCTCTCAAAACTGGTTATATATGGAAATAAATGACTGGAACTTCAATTTTCATTTATTTTTATCTTATCTTTGGAAAATTTTCCATGTTTTTTTTCCCATTTTTTAAAAATTTTCAGCATATTATGGGGGTACAATCGTTAAGGTTACATATATTGCCCATGTCCCCCTCTCCCCTCAAGTCAGAGGTTCAAGCGTGACCCTCCCCCAGACGTTGCACATCTCACTATGTTTGTATATACCATCCGCTCCTCCCCTTCCCACTTGCCCCACACTCAATATATGTTATTCCTATATGTCCACTTAGCTGTTGACCCGTTAATACCAATTTGCTGGTGAGTACATGCAGTGCTTGTTTTTCCATTCTTGAGATACTTCATTTAGTAGAATGGGTTCCAGCTCTATCCAGGAAAATACAAGAGGTGCTGTATCACCGTTGTTTCTTAAAGCTGAATAGTACTCCATGGTGTACATATACCACATTTTATTAATCCACTCATGTATTGATGGGCACCTGAGTTGTTTCCACATGTTTGCAATTGTGAATTGTGCTGCTATAAACATTCAAGTGCAGGTGTCCCATTTGTAGAGTGGCATTTGATCTTTTGGGTAGATGCCCAGTAGTGGAATTGCTGGATCAAATGGTAGGTCTACTTGTATTGCTTTAAGGTATCTCCATATTGCTATCCACAGAAGCTGAACCAGTTTGCAGTCCCACCAGCAGTGTAGGGGTGTTCCTCTCTCTCCGCATCCACGCCAACATTTATTGTTTGGGGACTGTTGATAAAGGCTCCATTCTCACTCTTCTGAAACAGAATAATTCCCAACCTAGAATCTTATTCCCTGCAAAACTAAGTTTTATATATGAAGGGGAAATCAAGACAGTTTCAGAAAAGCAAAGACTGAGGGAATTCACCAAGACAAGACCAGCCCTTCAAGACGTACTCAAGACAGTGTTACCCACGGATCAGCACAATAAACACTCATGAATGTAAATCTACTCAAAGCTAAAGATCAAAGCCCAGAAACCACAATGGCTCAAGAGAGAAAACAGAGCAACAAAGTTCAACCCAACATAATGAACAGAAATCTGCCCCATCAGTTATCTCAATAAATGTGAATGGCTTGAACTCCCCACTCAAGAGACATAGGCTGGCCAAATGGATAAAAAAATACAAGCCAAGTATCTTCTGCCTTCAGGAAACACATCTAATTTGCAAGGATGCAGTTAGACTAAAGGTAAAGGGGTGGAAAATAATATTTCAAGCAAACAGAAGCCAAAAGAAAGCTGGCGTGGCGGTGCTGATTACAGATAACTTAGTTTTTAAATCAACAAATGTAATAAAAGACAAAGAAGGTCACTATATAATGGTGAAGGGTACAGTTCAACAAGAAGACATAACAATTCTAAATATATATGCACCCAACCTTGGTGCACCCAGATTCATAAAGCAAACTCTACTTGATCTAAACAAATGGATAAACAACAACACCATAATAGTCGGGGATTTTAACACCCCACTGACAGCACAGGACAGATCCTCCAAACAGAAAATCAACAAAGAAATAATGGACTTAAACAGAACTCTAGAACAAATGGGCCTGACTGACATTTACAGGACATTCTACCCCAAAACCACTGAAGATACGTTCTTCTCATCAGCTCATGGGTCATTCTCTGAGACTGATCATATCCTAGGACACAAAGCATGTCTCAAACAATTTTTCCATGTTTTATTTCACACATAACATTTTCCCATGTCTATAATTTATAAATAAATGAATAAAAGTATATTAGAAGAATTAATGAATTAATTCTAACTAGAAATAACCCCAGACCACAACCAGCTATCCTGGTATCTCCCTGCCTCCCCTTTCCCTCCTCCTGCCTAACTTCTCCTACCCGGGTGAACTTTTTCCTTTCATCCCTAAATAACCAGAAACCTTTCTGAACTGGGTTGATGCTGGCACCTCAGCCTCTGGGAAGTTAAAAGTTGACCTAATTGGGTGCTGCAAACTTTGTCTGTAAGCAGGCCCTGTCCAGGCTCTCTCTAAACGACTTCTCCAGTTACTGCCCAACTCTGTCATATACTTTCTGTTTTCTGTGATTCCACTGTACCCACATAAATCCAAATGACCCAGCAATTATACTCCTAGGTGTACACCAAAAGAAATGAAAACATCAAGTTCATATAAAAACTTGCATGCCAGTGTTCATAGCAGCATTAGTCATAATAACCAAAAGGTGGAAACAAGTCAAATGTCCATCAACTTATGAACAGATAAATAAAACATGGTCTCTCCTTAAAATGGAATACTATGCAGCCATAAGAAGGGATTAAGTCTGGATGGATGTTACAACACAGATGAGCTCAAAAACATCACGCTAAGTGAAAGAAAGCATACCCCCAAAGTCATATATTACGAGATTCAAAATAGAAAAACCTAGAGACATAAAGTGGATTCATATGCTGCCCAGGGTTGGGGGTGTGGGGAGGAAATGAAATAATTGCTAATGGGCATCCTTCATTTGAAGGATGATAAAAATGTTCTAAAATTGACTGTGGCCATGACTGCACATCTCTGCGAATATACCAAAAACCACTGAATTATACACTTTAAATGGATGAATTGTATAGTATGTGACTATCTCAATAAAGCTGCTAAAATTTTTAAAGTAAATCCATCTGTTTAGTTTTGCTCTGAATGTATCACAGAATTTCATTCAATGAAAGCAGGCTGGCATTACGTAACACAATGTAAAATATCCACACACAACTGCTAGCTTCATGCCTTAACAGACCCTCACATTGGGAACCCAGAAAGCCAGGGGGCGGGAGGTTCACCCCAGGAAATGAGAGGGAGGAAAGAAAGAAAGAAATTGATGGACGGTGGAAACCTGGGACATGATCTGCAAAACAGAAAGTATTTCATGCTTTCATGGTTTGGAAGCAGAGGTCTCCAGCACACTGGCTGGTTGTGCTCTTTCCAAGAAAGCCAGTCTCTTCCTGAGTTGGATGGCAGCATATATATTGCTTGGATTCCAGCACAGAATTTAGCTCATTAATCAGGGAAAAATTCCATGGTGGGTTGTTGAACTGAGGTTTTATCTGGCAACTAGACTAGATGTTGACATTCAAACTACTTCTCAAAGACTAAGAGGCTACAGTCATAAAGGTTCTACCGTCTAAACTTCTCTATTTATTTAGGTTAAGCCCAAATCCTTCCATTGGCAACCGAGGGCTCCTTGAAGGACCATAGAGCAACGGTGTCCAATGGGATTATAATGCAGACCATGTTTATCACTGTAGGCTTTCTATTAGACATTTCTATGTTCTGTGGGACATTTTTACCATTCACTGTTTTTATTTTCTATTAGCTATTAAAAGAAATAGGTGGAATTAATTTTAACAGTATATTTTATTTGACCCAATATTTTAAAAATATTATCACATCAATGTGCAATCTGTCAAAATTGTGAGTGAGATCTTTCACACCCTTTTTCATGCTGCATCTTTGAAATCCACTGCGCCTCTCACTTCACACTAGCCACACGCTAACCCTTAATAGGCGCCGTGGTTGCGGCTGCTCTGTCACACACCTCGGCCCTCGCGCTTTCTCTGGGGAGGGGCTGCTCTGTGGGCTCCTGGACTATATCTTGAGGTCATGGCAAGAAAACTGAAGAGACTATTTCTGAAGGTGTTGGATGAAGAAGGATTTACTAAACGTGACACAAAAGGCAGTGAGCATAAAATAATACATCTATACCCCATGAGAAATGAAAATGTGTGTATGGGGAACCGCCACTATAGACAAGGCTGAAATGGCCGGCCCAGGTCAAATATGTAAAAATAATGATCGCAAAGGACTTTATATCACTAATATAAATATTCATAAATATATATTATACCTATACATTATAAATATGCAGTTAGAAGAAAAGTTAAACACCAAAATAGAAACGTGGGCAAAGAATGTGAATAGAATACTTATAGGAGAATACTTGCATGTATAACAAATATAAAAAAGATATTCCACCATACTTCTAATACCAATACAGATATTCAAATCCAATAGAAGGTGTCATTTCAAACTGACAAGATTGAAAAATAATATATAATAGAGTTACAAAGGCTATAGGAAAGTGGGTGTCCTCAAATGTTAGTGACCAAGTATGGATTTGGTGGGTGTACCACAGTGTGGAAAGTGTGTGTGAGGCCAGCTGGGGGACCTCACCTGGCCACTCGGGAGGCTGAGGCAGGGCGGTCACTTGAGCCCAGGAGTTTGAGGCTGCAGTGAGTTATGATCTGGTCACAGCCTGGAAGATAGATCTCTAAAAAGAAAAAAACCCGAAAATGTGTGTGCTTTGACCTAGCCAGTTTGTTTATTTCTGGGATTCTGCTGTCCACAAACATCCACACGTATTCAGGAACCTACAGAGTAGTTACCACATATCTGTCTACGTAGCAAGCAGCTGGCAACAAGTGTATGCAGCGAGCGCACTGTTAACCTGCAACCAGGATGCAGCATGTGATCACTGATGAAAGCTCTTTCCTCCTAAAGCAGATACTGTTTTTGGAGGAGCACATAATGTCATGATAACACTTCTGTGAGACAGGCAGGCTACACATATGTCTATCCACCTCCATGACAATTTTAAGCAAAACAATCCATTCATTCACGCACGTGTGTTTGGGCCGTGCACCGAGAGCCTTCCCTGCGCAGACTTGGAGCGAGGCTCTGCGGAGAGCGCAGAGGGCAGAGAGAGGCAGGCCCACACAGCTGCCAAGAGGAAACAAAGAAAACGCCTCTTTAGCAAGAAATGTGTCTATTTAAAGAACAGAAGATGTGTTTTTTCTGTGGTTCCACCCCTACCTACATGAGCTGGAGGAATTCTCCATCATGTGGGCAAGGCAACAAACACAAGATTGTTTCTTGCAACCTTCATTCATTCAATAAATATTCGTTAGGTGGCAGTGATGTGCCCGGCACTGGGTGAGACATTGGCAGTGACTGTGATGCCAAAAATTAAAAATCAGGGCCTGGGTGCTCATCAAGGGAATGAATGAATGAGGGGTGATTGCTGTAGACCAGATCCCCTGCCCCATTCACATGTGAAACCCTCGCCCCCAAGGCCATGGTACCATCAGGAGGTGACCAGGGTGGAGCCCTGGTGGAGAATCACTGCCCTTATGAAAGGGACCCTAGAGCCCAGGAGGTCTATTGCAGAACCTGGTGATTACAGTTACTGACAACATGTTATTCTTGAAAATTGCTAAGAGAGTAGACTTTGTGTTCTTACCACACACACACACAAATAAGTATGTGCAGAAACACACATGTTAATTAGCTTGATTTAGCCATTCCATGCTGTATACATATTTCAAAACATCATGTTGGATACCATAAATATGTATAACTTTATGTGTCAATCAAAAATCAATAATTCATTAATTAATTTTTAACAAGACCTCAGAGAGCTCCTCTCACTTCTCCCAGGTGAGGATACAGGCAGAAGACGGCAGCCTGTGAACCAAAACACGGCCCTCCCCAGACACTGAACCTGCCACACTGTGATCTTGGGCTTCCCTGGGAGAAATACACTTTCATTGTTTATAATCCACCCAATCCACCCAATAGTATTTTTGCTCTAGCAGCCTGAACACACTAAGATGATGATGTATTCGCACAATGATTTCCACACTGCTGCGAATGGAAGAATAAGTAGCTGTTTCAACACGGATAAATCTCCCAGATGGGATACTGAGCAGGACGGCCCATGGCCCCACAACGCCAGCCTCGTAACCCCATCCAAGGTCTGTGTGATCTCCGAGTTAATTCTCTTCATCGCCCTTCCAACCATCTGCAGGAATCGTCTCTCCTCTCTCATTCGCAGCTCTCATTTATTTCCCTTGAGACCCACTCATGGAATTGCAATCATAAGGACTAAGTGAGCAGTTTCTTCTGGATGACCATGTCTGTCCTACAAGAAGAACCTTCTAGCACAAACAGGCGTGTGGTGGGAGGTGAAGGGTACCTGTCCATTTGTTAAAAAAGACATGGAGTGTGCGGCTACTCTGTGCCGGGTGGTGTTTTGAATGGGCACATGTTTGCTTTTGGGGAACTTGGAAAGCTACAGTCTCAGGATCTCTTTCCTAAGCCCCCCTCCTATCCCCCCAGCTGTGGTTTCCATGACAACAGCCTGAGCTGCATCTGTCACCCACAGCAGGCACATGTATTTCATACATGAAACACCGAGGTGGGGAGATGGGGAGGGCGTCACCGTGGGGATGGGCCATTGTCCCTCCCACAGGGAGTTCATGTAAGACTCCCTCTTTCAGAATCAATTTCATCTGAAACCAGCTCTCTGCATCCTCGATTTCGGTTTTTTTATTGGCCAAGAACACCGTCCACCTGGAGAAACTCACGACGTGGGGAACATGACATTCCTGAGGCTGAGGTGGGAGGATGAGGGTGAGAGGCCGAAGCTCGGGTGTGTTGGGATTGCTTGCCATTTCTGATGCAGTAAGCCTGGGGAAAGCCCAGGTGCCCAGGTCAGTCTTTTATTGCCCAGGTACATTTTGAGAGTAATTGGCTGATGCCTGTACCCCCCAAAAGTGGTCCCTGGTGTCACCTGTGAGCTTGGCAGCAATGCAAAGCCTCAGGCCCCCACCCCAGACCTGCTGAGTCAGAATCTGCAATTTTGCAGAATTCACCCATGATTTGTGGGCACGTTAAAGTTAATGTTTATCCCATTTCCCCAACCACTTCGCACCTCCTCTTGCGTGGAAGAGGCCTTTGTGCTGAGCTCCTCCCAGCTCTGACGGAGTGCTTGGCCCTTGCTCTTGCAGAGCTCTGTCTTCCTCTCCAGTCTGCGCTCGTCCCAAGGGCCTCCTGTCTCTGTCCCCAACCCAGCTCTCCCTCAGGGATTCTTTTACTCACTTTCCATGCTGGAGGTGTGTTTGGACTCCCAACTGCACCCATTTCAAAATTGGCCCCTTTGTCTACAACAAAACAAATCTTCTCTCTGCACTGTGCCTCCCCTCCTGCCTCACACACGACGCCCCTTCCCTTCCTTCTCCTCCTCTCCACTCTCTGTCCCAGTGTCCTCAGGCGTCCGTCCTGTGTATGAATAATCAATCCACTTCTCCCCTCTGCGCGTGGAAGGGTTTAGGTTTGCAGTGTCCTCGGGAGGTGAGAAGCAGGGAGTGCACCGCGGCTCGCACGAGGAGGCCCGCAGAGCAAGGCTGTCATCAGGCCAGCGGTGGGTGCTCAAACTCAGGGGGCTTCAGAACCCCCTGCTGGGCTTGCTGAAGCTCAAAGTGAGGGTTCGCCTCCCAGAACTGCTGAATGGTAGGTCAGGGGTAAGGCCCGAGAACTTGCCCACACTTGCTGCTGGCCTAAGAAACACACTTCAAGAACCTCAACCTTAAAGTGACAGATTCTATAAAGACTCCAACGAAAATGAGTCACTGAGCCCCCAGGGGGGCCAGACGTGGGACTGACACTCACACACATGCACTTTAGGAAATATACGTCAGAGAAAAACTGGATTAATAAACAGCATCCTCCACGGAAATATGCCTGGCAGATCTTTTTAAAGCAGACGTTATTTTTCAGAGAAGTTTTAGGCTCACAGAAAAATCGAGGAGAGGACACAGAGATTTCCCATGTGCTCCCTGCGCGCACGCACAGCGCCCGCCGTCAGCGCCCCTGTCAGGCTTCACGTCCCCATGAGGAGTTCGCAGCCCAGGCCTCTCGTGCGCAGTTTACAGCGGGGTTCGCGCTCCTGTGAGAATCTACCATGTTCCCCTGAAAATAAGACAGGGTCTTAATTTACTTTTCTTCAAGAAGACACCCTAGGACTGATTTTCAGGGGATGTGTTATTTTTTTTAAGTACAGTACAACCATCTACATTTATTCTAATACAGTGAAGTCGTCTTCTTCTGGAACATCATCGTCACTCTCCAAACCCGAATCCCATCCTGAATGTCTTGCGACTCTGTTTCCTTTAGACCCACCGGCCCGATCTCTCCCGTGGAGCCACAGAGCTGTCACGGGCGGATGAGAAGGGCTGCTCGGCGTCTTTCCCGCCCCCGACACGCACGGGCTGTGCAGACGCGCCGCGTGGCCACGCCGTCACTAGGGCTGATTTTCAGGGTGGCTTACATTGTGCAAATGCTTAGGAATCCTGCTAGGGCTTATGTTCGGGGAAGGTCTTATTTTTGGGGAAACATGGTAATGCCGCCATGGCTCTGACAGGAGGCAGAGCTTGCGTGGTGACGCAAACGACGGTAGCAACTGTAGACAGAGATGAAGGCCACGGCTCACCTCCTGCTGTGTGGCCTGGTTCCTAACGGCCACAGAGCCATACTGGTCCGAGGCCTGGGGGTTGGTGACTGGAGATGTGGTTGAGATCAAGCAGTATGTAGGCTTTTCAGATTGGCTTCTTTCACTCAGTAGTATGCATTTTTCTCCATGTCTTTTCATGGCCTGATGGCTCATTTCTTTAGCACTGATTCCATAGTCTGAATCCCGTGAGGAAGGACAGCCTTTACAACAAGTGGTGCTGGAAAAACTGGGCCTCCCTGGAAAAAAATGAATTTTTACCTAAATCCCACATGAGTTGGTGGACATAGAAACCTACATGTGTGATATAATTGCATACATACACACATACACAGAGTATATAAGTATAAATTATTCCTGCCCCCAGCGAATATCACTACAAGCCCCAAGGGAAACTATGACTGCATCTTTCTCCTGCTTAAATCATGTCAGTGGATTCCCTTTGCTAAATAAGGAGAGACTTCCTTCCCTACCTGGATCTGTAAGCAGCTGTCACTCTGGAACGTGTACACAGGCGGGACTGGGGCGGGCACACTCTGGTCGCGGAGCGGCTCTGCTGAGGCCTGCCTCTAAGACCCGGCTGCACGATGTTCAGACTCTTTCACACACCGCCTTTAGGGAAATACAGACAACTCCTTTGCATATATGTGCATGCACGTATGTTTGTGTGTGAGAGAGTGTGTGAGTGTCTGTGTGTCTACACAGAGAAACAGAACTGAAATTCTTCTCATGGACCCAGCCATGATTTCCACTCATGGTGTAATTGGGGTTAGCCAAGCATATCTGGAACGAGCTGGCTATTGTGTCTGAAAATCTGTCATGTGGACACGCAAGCACCAGCTCTGGGCCAGGACACAAGACAGGCCCCCAGTCCACCAAAGAATAAAGAGGCTGAGGTTTCACCCCAGAAAACTAAGAAAAAAACTGAGGAAGATGAACATGGAAGGATAGCACCTGGGAAGGAGATGGCTAGCGTTAAGTATTTTCACGGGTTGGAAACACATGTCTTCAGAACAGAGGCCAACACTGAGTTGTGTCCAAGAAACCCCACCGCTTCCTGCTAGGGAGGCGACGTGTGTCTTGTTTGGTGTGCAGCCGAGCGCTGAGCTAATGAACCACAGTGAGCCTTCGAATGAAAGTGTAATCTGCTGACCGGACAGGGAGTGGGATCCAAGTGACTTCTCAAGGACCATGAGTCTCCAGTCAGGCATGTGCCTCCCAGCTGAACTCTGGGCACAGTTCAGATCTGGCCCAATCCCTCCTGTAGCAAGGGGTCTGGGGGCCTCAGTGAGTACTAGAGTTTCTGGGGGCAGGGAGGGGACAGTGTCCACAGCGGGAAGAGAGTTCTTTTATGAGCCCAGCACAATACAATTCAGGAGAATGTTTTTATAATCATGAGGCGGGAAATGACTTTTTCAAGTCAATCTGAACATCGACAATCACAAAATAAAAGGGTGTTCAATCTGATTATGAAAACACTAAATACATAGGAACGTGAAAAGTGTTATCATGAATAAGATTAAACAACCCACTCTGCATCGTATAAAGCCAAAGGAATTCTATCACTCATACCCAGAGAGTGCTAACAGGTCAAGATGGGAAAACTGAATGTCAAATTAGGAAACTCAGAAAGGGATCTGAAAAGAGAGTTCACGAAAGAGAAGCAGCAAAACTTTCAAGAAACATGAAAAGATGCTCCAACCTACTCGTGACAACACAAAATTGGAAGTTGCTATTCACAACAGCCCAAAGGAGGAAGCAACCCAAATGCCCAGCAATGGATCAATGTGTAAACAGAGCATAGTGTATAAGTACAATAGAATGTTACTCAGCCTTAAAAACGAAGAAAATTCTGACACATGCCACAACATGGATGGACCTTGAGGACGTTAATGCTAAGTGGAATAAGTCAGTCACAAAAAAGACAAATATCATATGAATTCACTTATATGAAATACCTAACTTTGTCAAATTTATATTTTTAAAAAGTAGGATGGTGGTTTCCAGGGACTGAGGGGCAGGAAATGGGGGGTTTGTGTGTAATGTGTACAGAGCTTCAGTTTTGCATGATGAGAAGAATTCTAGAGATGGGGAGTGGTGATGGTTACGCAACAATGTGAGTGTACTAATGCCACTAAAGTATACACTTAAAGTGGTTAAGATGGCAAATGTTTAGTTTTGTGTATTCTACCACAATTTTTAAAAACTTAGAAATCAAAACCAAAATTAAGTGTCATTGCTCTGACAAAGATGGACTCCTTGAGATGGAGCCAACAGAAAGACAGGTAGGCAGAGTCTTTCTGGTAAGCACTTTAGTGACAGATACCAAAGTGGCAAGTGTATACTCACACCTGTTGACCTGGCATTCCTGTTTCTGGGTATCTGGTCAACATGAAAATCGGGAAGCTTTCCCTGTCTACTGGGAGCCCCTACAACACTGGAATGGCAGCAAGACATTGGAAACTGATGGGTAGAACTTGTGCACAAATATGTCAACTGCAGCGTGACATGGCATTTTACAGTCAGGAGACAGTGGCTCTTTTTTTTCTTTTTTTAAAAAACATATTAATGGTATTTTAATGCCTGAATGAAAGAATTATAATTAGCTCCTGATCTAATACTATTGAAAATTATATCTATAAACCCTTTAACTAAGATATTTAATGAACTATTTAAAAACACAAATCATCTGAAAGGAAAAGCAGCAAAGAAAATGGTGTATGAACAATAATCTCAGTATGACCAAAGATCAAGAATTTCATTCATTTACACATACTCTAGAAGAGTGCTACTCAACGGAAATAAACTCCAGCCACAAATGCCAGCCACATACGCAATTTTAAGTTTTCTAGCAACTGCTTTTTAAAAAAAATCAAAAAGTAAAAATAAAATACGTGAAATGAGTCGATATGAAATTATTAGTGATATTTCCAAAAAAATTTTTGGTACTAGCTCCTAGAAATCCAGTGTGTTTTTTGCAATGACAGTATATCTTGAGGTGGGCCAGCCACATGTCAATCACCCAGTCATGCATGTGGCCAGTGGCTACCATGTTGGCTGGCACAGGTGCAGAGGGTGCTGAGATGTTTTTGAACTTGTATGCATTCACCTTAAGAGCCTGGAAAATTCGAGACCCCACAAAGGCTCTTTCTCCATGGAAACGCTAGCTATGGTTTCCATGGTGACACTCCCTGCAATGATGGTTGAGAGCTCTTGAGGGATGAACAGAGCAGGGAAACTAAAAACAAAATAGCCTGGTTGGGGGATGGAGTGCTAGGGGAAGGGGCCTCCAGACAGTCACCCCAACCAGGCCTCACACAGGCACTGACGGGCGAAAAACTGCATAATCAGACAGGGCGTGTGTGAAAGAAAACAAAATGGGCTCCTTTGGGTTTTAGCACCCATTATTAGAAAGTACCAATCTCCTAAAAGCCTGAGGCTGACAGGAGTTATCTATCCTGCACGTAGCTGTGCGTGGATTCACAGGATAGAGCTGGCCGAGACCCTCGCCTCTGCCAGCCCGTGCTGGGAGCTGGAGTCACAAAGACGACCCCAGACTGGCAGAGCCTCTGCCCTGGGAGAGTAGGGAGAAGTGGGATTTCACTCAAAAAATTTAGATTTATTCATTATTTGTCACACAAGTATTCAGTGAATCTCCATCACATGCCAGACACCTGATGTTGTATTCCCCAAATCACGGGTTGAAACCCTAACCCCAAGGTGAAGGTATTAGGATGTGGGGCCTCTGAGGGGTGATTAGGTCATGGAGGTGGGGCCCTTGTGAATGAGACCGAGAGAAACCTCTTGCCCCTTCTGCTATGGGAGGTGACAATGCAAAGACAGTCATCTGGGAACACGGGAGAGGGTCCTCACCAGATGCCATGTCTGTTGGCCCTTTGATCTTGGGCTTCCACCCTCCAGGTGCCCAGTTTGTGGTATTTCCCCATAGCAGCCTGAAGGGACTAAGTCCATTTTTACTGATTTCCATGACAGAGACTCAATTTCCAAATAGGGTCATGTTCATAGGTTCCTCCAGGTAGCCAGGACTCTGGCAGGCGACACTATTCAAACCCATACATGCCCCAGGCTCCTCTCAAAAAGACACTTCCTGTCTTGGATAGACTGGAAAGTATACAAGTATACATATGGTGTCGCCTAGCTGGACTCTTATCTGGTGAATGAAGGGAACATTCTGTCCTGGGTCACCACCTGGGCCAAGTGGCCTTGTCTGTGCACACTAACCAGGCCAGAGCCCAAACTCTAAGCCACCTCTTCAATGTGCTTCTTATACGTCAGAAGGCAACACTTCTCTGCCCTGGTCACCCGAGCCCGGGTACCAGACACCAGGAGCAGCTCCTCTATCTGAGAGCTGCTCAAGTTATTTCAACTAGCCAACCCTGAGCACCTCCCCTCCCTGCCTGTTCCTTCTTGCCCCTCCCTCCCTCGCTTCTGCTGCTTCCTGGCTGAGGTGTTTCCCCGGGGAGGGGGGGCGCTGCCTGGCCTGGTTTGCCCCCTCTCCTCAGGAACTGCGAGTCACAAACCACTTTTTCAATGGCCATTGTCTGTGTGCCCCACCACACCTAAACAGCAAGAAAATCTACCTTTTCCAACATGGCGGCTGCAAGGCTCTGCAGCCAGGTAGAAATCACACAGCCGACACGTTATTGTGGGGAAGCCACGGCTGTCACCATCACTGCCACCCAATAGGCCTTGACTAGCCCTGCACCGCCAGGGGAAGTCCTCCCTCTCCCACTAACAGATCTACCTCCAGAAAGCAGGGTAAGGTCACAAAGTAGGGAAACTCAGAATTTACATGTTTATACACTTGCACATGCATGAAATGCCATGTTTCCCCGAAAATAGGACCTACCCATAAAATAAGCCCTAGCAGGATTTCTAAGCATTTGCGCAATAGAAGCCCCAGCCCGAAAATAAGCCCGAGTGACGGGCGTGGCCACGGGGCGCCTCTGCACAGCCCATGCGTGTCGGCGCGGAGCAGGAAAGAAGACAAGCAGCCCTTCTCATCTGCCCCGTGAGAGCTCTAGTGCTCGACGTGAGAGATTGGGGCCAAGGGTTCTAAAGGAAATAGAGTCGCAAGAAATTCAGGATGGAATTCGGGGTTTGGAGAGTGATGATGATGTTCCGGACGACGACGACTTCACTGTATTTGAATAAATGTAGATGGTTGTACTATACTTAAAATAACACATCCCCTGAAAATAAGCCCTAGGGTGTCTTCTTGAGGAAAAATAAATATAAGACCCTGTCTTATTTTCGTGGAAACACGGTATGAGACGGGGAAAGTCTCACTTAGCGCTGATGCCACAGGATGGGTGGGTCGAGTCGAGCCCTCGCAGCAGTGAGCAGGCGTGCCACCCCACAGCTGAGCACACACAAGTACTTGGGAGGTACTCACCCTCTTCACAAACTTAAAACTATTGCCACTGCGTCTCTGTGTGCCTGAGTCTCTCTCTCCTTTTTCTTATTATCAGGACACCAGTCACTGGATTTAGGGTCCACCCTAAGTCCAAGATTATGTCATCTCAAGATCCTTAACCAATTTGCAAAGACCCTATTTGCAAGTAAAGTCACATTCTGAGGTTCTAGATGGACATGGATTTTAGAGGGACGCGATTTAACTCACTATAAACCCCTAAAACATACAAAAAAGAGCTCAAAAAATCTGCACACAATATGTAGATTTCCAATGAAGACAAGCTTCAAGGTCTCTCACTTCCCCCACCGAAGGTCTGGGAGGGGCCCTGGCAATGTTCACACGGTCCTGTAAAGGCTGTAAAAGTGAGATGTTCTAAACAAATTGATGAAAAGCATCTCATTCTACTTTGACTGTCCCTTCCATACAAAACCTTCGTGTCAGGTGGCATTAAAGTGGCCATGGGCATTTTTAAGATCTATCTAATTGAGGAAAAGTTGAGTGGAGGATACATCAAGTTTGTATTTAGTAGGATGTGTTGGGTTGTGAGGTTGAGAAGATAAAAATACAAGACACCCAGTTAAATTTGAATTTTGGACAAACAAGGAATAAACTTATAAGTATGTCCCATGCTGTATTTGGGACACACAGTAAAGTATACGTGTATACTAAAAATTACTCATTATTGCTGTGGTCTGAATGTTTGTGTCTTCCCCCCAAATTTATGGATTGAATCCTAACTCCCGAGGTGACAGTATTAGGAGGCGGGGCTCTGGGAGGTGACCGGGTCACGAGGGCAGAGCCTTCCCTAATGGGATCACTGTCCTTATAGAAGAGACCCCAGAGGGGTCCTTCGTCCTTCCACTGCAGGACACAGCAACCAGGTGCCTTCTGTGGCCTGCACAGCAGCTCCTCGCCAGGCGAAGAACCTGCTGGAGCCTTCGTCTTTGACTTTGCAGCCTCCAGGAATGTGAGAAATAAATTTCTGTGGCTTGTGAGCCACACAGCCTGTGCCTATGCTATTTGTTATAGTTGCCCAAATAGACTAGGACCTTTATTTATCTGAAATCAGAACTTTATTTGGCAATCCTATTTCTGTGTTATTAGTTATGACAAACTTATAAATAAAGAGCCTATATATTATAAAGTTATGTATATTATATAGTTATATACAAAGAACTATACATTTATCAGTAACCATCCTGTGTAAGAACGGCTTCAGAAACACCCCACCTAGCCACCGTGCTGACCCTGTGTCAGTGCACAAAGGCACGAGTCAGATATGAACACGGCCTATCACCCAGGGCATCAGAAGCATGAGAGCTGCGGGACAGAAACAAGGTTCACAACGTACGAGGCCAGCCGCCAGCCTGGGAAAGTCCTTCTGAACATCAGAAGTGTGCAAGTGCATGTACAGGGCTCAGCGGTTGCTGATGCTTAGTTGAGACACAAGTGTTCCTTTTTAGCCACTAACTCATTAGCACGGTGTGTGTGGTTACAACATCCCAGGAAAAGCACGACATCGAATCTAGCAGCAACCCTGTTTCCCTTGGGACAAATCAGATGGAGTTCTACAAAGAATGAGGATGACTATCTGTAAAGACATATTTATTTTGGATGTACCTAGCCCTGAGGGAGTCTGGTGGCTCCAGGTAAAATACCGCATAAAATTCCCTCCAATGCAAGAAGCAGATATTTCAGAGACACAATTCCTGTACACATTAATCAGTCATCAGTTCATCAATCACGACAGTGAAATCATACTCTGATTATACAATTTTTCAGCACCACTCAATAAAATGGAATGACAATTTCAAAAAGCATTTGAACTGCTCTTGTGTATGGTTTAGTTTCAGATTCAATTTTTTTTGAAATTATCAATCACATCAGAACTCAGATATGTCAAAAAGGGAGCACCCTAGTGGAAGCCAAATTTCAGTCTGAAAGAATACCAGCAGGAACTTCAAAAAATGTAAAAATAACTATTAATAAAAACATGTCTGATAAAAAAATTAAAAAAAAAAAACATGTCTGAGCAAAATCAAGATGATAAGAAAAGGAACTGTGACAGCCAGAAAGATAAAGATGTAGACAATGAGAACAACTATGGAAGATAGTTTTTTTTAAAAAATGATAACTTAGACTCTTCCAAATGAGAAATTAAAAGCAGAAAGAAAACAGAAATAATAGAAACTAAAAAACACAATTTGGAAGTCACCAAAGCATACACAGGGAGACTGTAACATTTATAAAGAAGACATTGAGGCCGAGCGCAGTGGCTCACGCCTGTAATCCTAGCACTCTGGGAAGCAGAGGCGGGTGGATTGCTTGAGGCCAGGAGTTCGAAACCAGCCTGAGCAAGAGTGAGATCCCTGTCTCTACTATAAATAGAAAGAAATTAATTGGCCAACTAATATATATAGAAAAAATTGGCTGGGCGTGGTGGCACATGCCTGTACTCCCAGCTACTTGGGAGGCTGAGGCAGGAGGATTGCTTGAGCCCAAGAGATTGAGGTTGCTGTGAGGGAGGCTGATACCACGGCACTCACTCTAGCCTGGGCAACAAAGTGAGACTCTGTTTAAAAAAAAAAAAAGAAGACATTGAATATACAATGACAGTAAATAGTCTATTGTGACATTCAGGCCAATCTTTATGAACACTAAAGCTTGCCTATCACTGTTTTGTGTACAAACGGCTTTCATCCGGACTAACATTACTTACATCAGATGAGTTTTGAAACTGAGTCAATATACTGAGAGCCCCGCTGTGACACTGGCTCCACAGAGCACAGCTCAGATGATAACGTTATTCAAATAAAAATGCACTCGGCCAGACAAAAGGGAATATTTATTTTTCAAATAACAAAAATTTCATGGGTGACATTATACTCATTGAACACACTTAGGGGAAAAAATACACATGGAAGCGAGAAAACAAATGTGCCTTATTTAAACAGAATTGTTTGTAGTCTACAAATTAAAATGCTGGGGGAAATATTTACAAAATGAAGTGGCAAATCAAACAATCTAAGCCAGATGCTGAGTGCGTTCCAGTGTTGACTCTGATCAGATGGTGATTCACTTGGGTTTGTTGCCATGAAAAAACCTAGTAGAGATTTTTAAAAAACTCTTCTGCCTGTCGAAACCCATCTATTGGAGACATTATTCAATAAAGGGAAACAAATACTGGGGGACCATGACCCACCCTGAACGTTGGTGGTCAGTGGTGTGATGGTGCGGCTGTTCTTAAATTTGAGGTCAAAAGCTGCAAGTCTCTTTAAAAAATCGATAAATCACTGAGAGTATTATGAACCACTCATTCCTTTAATTTTGGTAGAGAAAAAGCTGCCTCCACAGAATCTGAGGTTGTTGACTATCTTCATGTATTCCAACAAGTATTTTCTTTTCAGATTTATCTCATGGATGGAGTATTTTTAAAAACAAACAAATAATCCTCACATTTAAAAAAAACTGTGGTAAAATACACATGACACACAATTTTCCACTGTATTGATTTTCTAATGTACAGTTCGGCAGAGTTAAGGACATTCACAATGTTGTGCAACCATTGTCACCAGCCATCCTCGGAAGGTTTTTCCTGTAAAACTTAAACTCTGTATTCGTTAAACAACAACTCCCCACGCCCTCCTCCCAGGCCCTGGTAATCACCACTCTACCTTCTGACTCTATGAATCTGACTACTTCAGGTATCTCATATGAATGGAATCATACAGCATTTGTCTTTTTGTGACTGGCTTGCTTCACTTAGCATAATGCCATCAAATTTCATCCATGTTGTTGCATGTGTCAGAATTTCCTTCCCTATTAAGGCTCAGCAATATTCTATTGTATGTATGGACCACATTCGTGCCTACCCATTCATCAGGGGATGGACACTTGGACTGCCTCTACCATTTGGCCATTGTGAATAATGCTGCTATGAATGTGGGTGTACAACTATTGCCTCACAACCCTGTTTAAAATCCTTTTGTGTATATACTAAGTGGTGGCATTGCTGGATCATACAATGATTTTATTTTTGATATTTTTAGTAACTGCCATACTGTTTCCCAAAACAGCTGAACCATTTTACATTCCCACCAGCAGTGCACAAGAGTTCACTACATCCTTGCCAATGCTTGTCATTTTCTGTGTGTATGTGTGTGTGTGTATTTACAGTAGCCCCACTAATGGATATCAGGCGATGCAATATTTTAAAACCACTTGCCAACCTACATTTTTCTTAAAAGACTCCATGCATACCAAGATATCTGCCCATTATAAAGCTGCAACATGACTTTAAAGTGTCACTTTAAAGATGCTAAAGACATTCTTGAAGATCATGAAGAGAATCCCAATCATAAACATGATACAAAAAATCTATTCAAAAATTTGGCAAAGATTGAATACACCATTTCCACTATAATTTGAAAAAGTATTTTGAAAACTTTCCAAAAAAAGTTTAGGTTTGAATGTATATGTCATATTTAAATTTATTAAACTTAATAAAGGACTAGGAGAAAATCCTGATAAAAATTCAATGAAATCAGAAATAAAAATAATAAGGATGATTAATGAAGCCGACAGAAATTTTTTGTGACATGGACAAGAAATTTATAACACAAACACTTTTTCAGATCCTATCAAAGTCAGTAGTAATTCACTAAGGGCTAAATTACACATAGAAGTAGTGAATAGCCTCTTTGATTGTTGAACAACTCAGTTTACTATAAACAAAAAAATGTAAATCTCTTATTGAATTTATAAGAAAAACTGAATTGACAAAAATATGTAAAACTCATAAAAAAACAACTGCAATAAGGACACTGACAACAAATGGGTTCATGAATCCCATCAAGTATCAGAATATTTAAAACCAGTCACTGCAAAGGGAAACATGAAAGGCACTGAAATATCACTGTTTTTTGTCACTTATTGCTGTGTAACAAGCAGCCCCCTAACTTAGCAGTTGCAATAACAGACAACATCTGGGTGTGGTTCGGCTGTGGGCTCTGGGCCCAGATCTCTCGGGAGCCAGCAGCCCGATGTGAGCCAGGACTGTAGTTGTCTCAAGACTCCAGTGGGAGATTGGCCTCTGGGCTCATTCGCAGGGTTGCTGACAACCTTCAATTCCTCGTGGGCTCCTGGACTGAGGACATTAGCTCCTCACCGTGTGAGCATCTCCAGGGAGATGCTAACGTCAGGACAGGCAGCTTCCTTCACTGTGAGTGGCGAGGGAGGGAGAGAGACAGACAGACAGACACTATGAGGGAAGCTGCAGCCCTTCCACAGCCTAACCCTAGGAACGACAACCCATCATTCTGTCAACTGATATTTGTCAGGGGCCGAATTTTGTTCCTCCAACTCCCTAATTCATATGTTGAGGTCCTAGTGCCCGGTGCCTCGTGATGTGACTGCATTTGGAGACAGGGTCATTAAAGAAGTAATTAAAGTAAAATAAGGACATCGGGGTGGGCCCTCATCCAATCTGATGGGGACCTTATAAGAGAGGTGAGTAGGAAACAGACACACACAGAGGGACGACCTGCCAGGACATAGGGAGAAGGCGGCACCTGCGAGCCAAGGAGGGAGGCCTCAGAGGAGCCAGCCCTGCCCACACCTTGATCTGGGACTTCCAGCCTCCAGAGTGAGAAAATAAATTCCTGACGTTGAAGCCACCTGGTCTGCGGTGTTTGGTTATGGCAGCCCGAACAAACTGCGACGGCATTCTGCCCGTGGCAATCAAGTCACCCAGAGCAGCACACCCCAAGGGGACAGGATTAACAAGGAGGTGGGAACCACTGTGGCCATCTTCAAGGCTGCCTCCCACATAAGAGAAACACGTGAGAGGCATTCCAAAACTCGCAGTAGTCCTGAGAACTTGCATGATGTTACCAACAATGTGTTGGGAGGTGAAAAGGAACTTTTCTAAGCCATCAGGAACAAGATGGTTTGTTGTTGTTGTTGTTCTATCACCCTAGAGCAAAAGCTGCGTTATCTTCTTCTTCTAAGAAAAGCCATGTTACAAAATTATTTTCATAATAAGAAATAATTAAAGAGTACATCATCAAAAAATGTAGGAGCAAAGGTGTTATAAAGATGCATCAAGCAGTTAGTTAATGAAACATTCTACGTCATTTTTGACTTTGTGACACTTTATGGTATTTGAGTACCTTAGTAGTATTTTGAGTTATTTGTTGTGATTTCTGTACTCATTCTAAATACATTTCACTTGTGCCAAATTTTCATTTTTGCCATTTTGTATTCTTTTTCTCAAACAGGGTCCCTTACATTGTAAAGCATCAGGCCCCACTGAACATCGATCCTGGTTAAATGTTAAATAAGAGGAAGGCACCGTCAAGCCTCTCTCGTGTTCCGGAACTCAGACTTCAAAACCAAAATGAGCTGTCACTGCTCTCTTATCAGGTGGGCACAGATGAAAGCACACCCAAGGTTAGCAGGCAGGTGGAGGAACAGGCATTCTCACTGGCTGTGGCAGAGGGGTGGATTTGTCTTTTGCTAGCAAATATTTTGGCAATGATTAGGAAAGTTTAAAATGTACATAGCCTTTGACCTTAATGCTACTTCTGAGACTAGCCCTCCCCACCCGAACCCCCCCGAAAGCTGCTTGCCTGCATGAGGGTGATGGCAGTGTTCCCGTTAATGAAAGAAACTATTAATAAAAGCCAGTGTATGGGACATTTCCCCAAGGATAAAAAGAGGCAGGGCAACTGTGTGCTATGGTCTGGAATAAACTCTTTAAAAACAAATGTGCGCTGTTGTTGTATTTTAAAAGAATATTTAATGTCATGAAAGCATGTTATACAAAAAAGGATAAAAAAGTTAGTGAGGCGCTGGATATCTTAATTAGCTTGATTTCATCATTCCATAATGTATCCAGACATCACATTGTACCCCATAAATATATGCAATATCATTAATTTATCAACTAAAAATTAAATAAAAAAACAACAACAAAGAACAAAAACTCACATATGTGCCACGATCTCAATTTTGGGCAAAAATAATATTTTTTATTTTTTAAAATTAATATTTTATTTATTCATTATTTACATTCACTATTTATCTACATCTACTACCTACCAGATACTCCACAAAGTTCTGGGGACACAGTGGAGACCAAAGAGAAAAAGTCCCCTGCCCTCACGTGCCTTCCTTTTAGTGGTAGAAATAGAAAAAAAAACAAAAAAAACTGTACTTTCATGTGAGCAAGGTCAGAATATACAGCTCAGCACTTATTTATCTGGCAAATACTGCGTGCCGGCTTTTCTAGGCTTGTCTGTAAGAGTGCATCTAATCGTCCTCCATCAAGAGGGTGGACATATAAGGCAGAGTGTATTCACGGGGTAGAATTCTATGCAGCCATTGAAGTGAGTGAACACAAGCTGCGTGTTTTGGTATGAACGAATCTCCAAAACCTCATGCTGCATAACGAATGCAAGTAGCAATATGATGCCGTGGACATAGCACATCTCTGACCTGGGGATCACGTCTCTCTGTGATATTTTCCTTATTGCACTTGCAATTATTTGAAATTGTCTGCTTTTATTACTTGTTTACAGCTTCTAGTTGTTATTTTTCTTTCGTTACTTGTTTACAGCTCTTAGTTATTTTTGAGTTCGATGGACAAGAGCAGCAGCCCCCCCCCCCCTGCATGCACTGCAGGTCTGCTGGGACCAAACGCCGCCCCAGATTTCTGTGCCTCACTGAGGATTTTGTCCTACCAGTATACTGACATTTATTGCTCCCTCTTTCAATAATCAGACAGACGTGACAACTACAGGATGTGATTTGTTTTTTAACCAACCACACGTTTACCTCTAGAGCCTGGAAAATTCCGGTCTCAGAAGCTTTCTGCCAATTCTAAGCTTTCTCCCCTCCGCAGGCCAGACTGCAGTTTCTATGGCAACAGATATGCTGTGCCTGCCTCTATGCAGGCACCAGAGCTGGAACAAAGGGGAGCAGGGACTTCAGGGAGTACAGGTCCCCACCACCCACCCCCACCTCGGCTCCTCCCAACTCCCTTTGAGGGTCGACTTCATGTGAGACCCAGTTTCTGACTTCTAGAGCAGCTTTGTGTTGATTGAGAACCCTAGAAAAGCATGCTTTGGAGAAATTCATTCTGCTGGGGCAGAGGTGGAGTGAGTGGGGAGAATAAATGAAACACAAATTAACTGTCATCTGTGGCTTGGGAAGCGCAGCCCCTGGACCAGTGACGTCAGCGTCACTTGACTGTCCCCCGATTTTAATGAGCCCTCCAGGTGTGTCTGGCACTTGCTTAAGTTTGAGAAGCACTGGTCTGCATGGCAGGCTAACACCTACTGGGTGGACGGTATTTTCCCGTTCTCGCCTCCAGACAGGAAGGACTGGGTGGGCGGTCACCCAGGTCCCTGCTGTACCCTGGGCTGTTCCCTCTCACCACGCTCTCGTCCCTGCCCTCCTTAAACCTGCATCCTGTCTCTGTCTCTCCCCATCTCCAGCCTCCTGTGCACAAATGCCAGGGAATGGGGGGTGGCTGTTTAGTGGGCTCAGAGTTTGCTTTTGGGGTGATGAAATGCTCTGAAGAGAGATAGAGGTGGTGGTTTGCACAATGCTGTAAATGTGCTAAATGCTGCTGAAGTGTCCTCTTTGAGCAAAGGGTACAAAGTCCCAGTTAGGAGAAATAAGTTCTGGGAATCTATTGCACAGCATGCTGGCTGTAATCAGTCAAATGTACAGTATAGCTGAAAATTGCTAAATGCTCTTGTCACGAAAATGAGGGGTGAGGTGCTGGATAGTCAATTAGCTTGGTTTAGTCACTTCACAATGAATATACACATCACTACATCATGCTGTACACCATAAATATATACAATTTATTTATCAATTAAAATGAATAAATTTAAAAATAAATAAAATTGTTAATTTTATGATTTGTGAAGTTCACTCCATAAAATAAAATAATATATATACATAATAGATTTTCAAACTCCAAACTCAACACATTTCAGAACCGATCACATTATCTATAAGATCATGATTAATCAGGTCATGATTTTCTTTAAAAAACACTTCCCAGTAGAAACATTACGTGAGCCTTGTACTTAATTTACACTTTTTAGTAGCTACATTTTAAAAGGCAAAAAGGAAATAGTTAAAAGTAATTATGATAATATGTTTTACTCTACCCAACATAGCTAAAATATTATCATTTCAATGTGATTCAATATAGACTATTATTGAGATATTTTATCTTTTTTTCCTACTAAATACTTCAAAAGCCAGTGAATAGTGGTGATTGCTGTAAAACATTATGAATGTACCGGAGCCATTGAATTGCACTTTTTAAAAGTTTAAAAGGTTAAAGTGGTAAATATTGTTAGGTATATTTTACCACAATTTTTAAACAACACCCTAATCCATACATGTCAAGAAATCCAAAAAAGTTTTGATTTTTCCCAAGATACTATTTTGGTGCTTGAAAAAAAATCAAAATCTTTCTTTTTAATCTTGGGTGATTTTTGTACAACTATGTTCATAGCAGCATTGTTCATGAAAGCCAAAAGGTAGGAGAAACACAAGTGTCCGTTGACAAACAAATAAAGAGAATGTGGTCAATACATAAAACAGAATATTTACCAGCTGTAGAAATGAAGGAAATTCTGACACCTGCTATAGCATGGATGACCCTGAAAGATGCTATGCTCAGTGAAATAGGCCAGGCCCAGAGGACAAATGCTGTGTGATCCCACTTACCCGAGGTCTCTTGAGCAGTCAAATCCACAGAGACAGAAGTACAATGGTGGTTTCTAGGGGACGGGGAGCGGGAAGGGGAATGATTATTTAATAGGCAGAGTTCCAGCTTTGCAGGATGGAAACTGTTCTGGGGATGGACGGTTGGTGATGGCTGCACAGTAATGTGAATGCACTTAACACTGCTGAACTGTGCATTTAAAATGGTTAAAATGGTATGCAAAATATGCAGAAATAAAAAAGAAAAAATTAATAAATAAAATGTCTAAAACATAAATTTATGTTCATGTGTATTTACATTTGATCTCAGTTCACAACAGCCACACTGCATGTGTGTAACAGCCACACGTGGCTCATGGCTGCATGCTGGCCAGTGGCTACCATGTTCTACCAGTATAGAATGTACCTCCACCTGCCGCGAAATGACTCTCACACATCCTGTCCTCTCTGGTGTCACCGTGTCCCCCTGAGCATAAGACCACAGTGTTTCCTGTCTGAAGTCTAAAGTCTAGACCAACAGGGCCTACACTGGTCTGTCACTGAAAGAAAATAGGGAAAACTCTATTTCTATCTTTTAACCTTATTATTTGAAAATGTATATTTCTCATGTTTTATAATATTCATGTTTTATAGGGTAGTGAATACAGACAAGTTACAAATAAATAAATTTATACAGTTAGCTCTTAAACTGCAGGTTTGAACTGTGTGGATCCACTTATATGTGGATTTCCTTCTGCCTCTGCCAGCCCAAGACAGCAAGAACAACCCTTCCTCTTCCTCCTCCTCCTCGGCCTACTCAACATGATGATGAAGAGGATGAAGACCTTTATGATGATCCACTCCCACTTAAGGAATAGTAAACATATTTTCTCTTCCTTATGATTTTTCTTAATAACATTTTCTTTTCTCTAGTTTACTTTATCGTAATGGTACTGTATACAGTACATACAACATGAAAATGTGTGTTAATCGACTATGTTGCTGTAAGACTTCCTGGATAAGAGCAGGGTAACAG
Source organism: Microcebus murinus (assembly GCF_040939455.1). Taxonomy (NCBI): domain Eukaryota; kingdom Metazoa; phylum Chordata; class Mammalia; order Primates; family Cheirogaleidae; genus Microcebus; species Microcebus murinus. The sequence continues at coordinate 70,692,062 of NC_134119.1, read as the reverse complement.
CAGTTAACTGTTTGAGAAGTTAAACGTTACACATGGATTTTCAACTGCGAGGGGTTGGCACCCAACCCCTGGCTTGTTAATGGGTCAACTGTTCTATGGAGAGGCCTTCTAGAAGGAGGACATCATTTTTAGCCTATTTTTAATTTTAGGTTTAAAAATCTCTCATTTTAGGGTTTCCCTGTCTCAGTGGTAACTTCTTCACCTGCAGCCATGGTGACCATTCTCGGACTTGCAGGTGACAGGACTCCAGTGCCCTGTGGTGTGAGGAAGGATGGGGCAGCCCCAGGCCTCCCTGTTCTCCATTTAGGGAACAGGAAGGAGACACTTTCCAAGGAGGATAGAGCCACACAGGTGGATGAGTCAGAGGCCCAGGAGCTTTGTTCTTCTTCCTCCCTCAGAGCTGTTTCCTGGGGTCTCAGCCCTTCTTGTTACAGGACTCTCAGGGAAAGGAAAAAGAAAGACACCCCTGCCAAGGCCTGGTCAGTCTTTCTTTCCTTCTGGAATTATGTTTTTCCCCTACTAGGGGCCTGTGCATTTGGTTCATCCCCCATCTGTTAATGGAAAATCTCTGTCAACCCATGTCCACAAGGACCCTTGTCCCAGAGACAGGACCCACCACCCACACCTGTCCTTCATTTGCTCTTGCAAAAACAGGAGACCCATGCTAAGATCCCCTCTCCACAGCCCTGTGGCCAATGAATTTTCTCCAAATGTTGATTCTGCCTCAGAAACAGGTTTTTCATCAACCTGCTCTATTGATCTCTTGCTCAAGCTGCTTCAAAAACAACCCTAACTATTCTTCCTCCTCAAAGAAAAACATAGGCCCAGCCACCCCCTGTTGACCTGACCTTTTAGCCAGTTCCTGTTGATCTTAGGACAAACTCCAACCTCCTCACTATGGCCTGTGAGCTATGGTGACCCGAGATTTTCTCTTTAGAGAAATTTGCAGGTGCTAGCTATGCTGGAAGCAAGCTATGGAATTTTCCTTGAAGCAGAGTCCACATGAGTTTCTGAGCCATTAGGTTTTACACCTAGGGTGAGCAAAGTTTATCTGTAAAGAGCCACATAGTGAATATCTTTATGGGCTATGCAGTCTCTGACTTAACTACCCAACGCTGCCATGGGAGCGTGAAGGCAGCCACCTGCAATATACCATGAATGGCAGGGCTGTGTGCCAACATCACCTTATGTGTGGGCATCTCTCTATCTCTTTCTGATTGCCCATCTCATCCACGTTTCTGTCAGCTCTTTCCTGTCTTCTCTATCCACCATCCCTAGTCTTGGGTTGATTTTTCTCGCAGGAGTCCAAGTAGATTTATCAAAGGAAAATATGGCTGTATCCTGCCCTGGCTTAGACCACCTTGGTGGATTCCTGTTGGCCTTTGGAGGTGCCCCAATTCTTTAGGAGGCTCTGTACGCAGGTGGAACTCCAGAATTCCCATGTGGAAGGGGCTTGGGAGGGACAGTCTGGGCCAAGGTTGGGAAGCTGTGGGACTTGCCATGCAGTTGTGTTTGTGTTCGCATAATGATGTTCACTGTTAACACAAGGTAGCTGTTGGGAAAGCACGCAGCTGCTCTGAATGCATGTGTTTAGAGACTGTATAAAGTTGGGCACAGAGAAACACGAGTGAAAATGTGTGCTCTGTTTGAGTTATTATTTCAATGTTTATGCAGTGTAGCTCAACAAACATGTCTGCAAGTAGGCTGTCATTTTGTGCCAACATTTAAAACCTTCCTACATAAAGAAAACTGGGCCATGAAGGGCATCTGAAACAAGCACTCACTCATTTCAAAATGAGGACACAAGATTTTCCCCCCAGAACACCAGAAAAACCCAGTTATGAACATTACCCAGGGATATAATCTATAAACAGATAGCTAGTATAAAATATTTTTATGGTTTGGAAATGAACAGCTCCAGAATACTGGTCACGTTGTACTGTTTCTGGGAAGACCATTCCCTTCCTGAGTTGGATGCCAACATATGCAGAGCTTGGACTGACGCCGGGCATTCACAGGTCATTAAGCAGGGGGATTCCATGCGAGCAGCTGCCTGGGGGGTTTACTTGGCAACTGGACCAAGCTGACGTCCTAACAGCTATTTTTTCAGAGATCATTTGCTTTTTCTCAGAAATAATCACCTCCAGTGGAACCCTCTTTTATGTTTGGTTCTGGTGCAGATCTTGCCTTTAGCCATTGACACCTGGTTGCTGAAGGACACAGAGGGAACGCCGGGGCTGACGCAGGAAAGACAGGCCCAGAGCACGCGGACCTCCCCTTTGCTCACTTCGCCATGAGACAACATAGGTGAGTATTTCTGTCATCATGGGTGGGGAATGTTCCATGAGACTTAGGAAAGAGGTCAATGAATATAAAAGAAAATATTAATATCTGTTTCCCATAAATACTAAACAATTAGATACACGGAAAACTCTATCATAATTAAGACTTAACGGATATCTGAATAAAAATATCACAACACATGTATATTCAAAGAAGTCAAGCACTAGACCTGAAGAGTTCAAACAGGGGAAAGACAAGAACTTTAAAATAGAAATGCAGGCAAAGGGGACACACACACACACACACACACACACACACACACACACACACACCTGAAAACAAAGAAATAAAATTCAAATATTGAAAAAATGCACCACCTCACTTGGGACCCCAAATCTGGACTTCAAAACCAAAATGACATGTAATCTACTCCCTTCAGACTGAGAAAGATGAAAAAAGGCAACAAGCTCCAGAGTAGTTCACGGTGTGAAGAAAGGGACACTCCGTAGGCCAACAGCGGGCACGTGGCTCACCAGCCTTTCTAGAGAATGTGACCACAGCGCAAGGGGGTCCAAGCTGAAGACGTGACAGGATCAAACACGCACAGGCCCACTCAGGGTCTACATGAATATTTAAAAATGACTTACGTCTGTAGAGCACCAGTGCAGCATGCGGTCAAGAAAACTGGAAAGAAAAGCACATACATGCAAACACAAGAACGTTAACTACGAAGACGAAGTAGCATTTTACTGTCAGAGAAAGTAAGTACCTTCCTTTAAAAATAAATTTTGTTTCTAAAGAGCATTTAATATCATGATGTATTTAATGCAAGAAAAATCAGAATATAAGTCTTCACAGACCAGAGTTTCTCAACCTCAGCACTACTGACATTGAGGACCAGGTAAATCTCGTTGCGGGGCTATCCTGTGCACGGTGGAATGTTTTGCAGCACCCTGGCCTCTACCCACTACATGCTATTCATAATAGCACCCGTCTCACCAGTTATGACAGTCAAAAATTTCTCTAGACGTGGCCATAAGTCCCCTTGACAGGGGAGACAAAATTTCCCCTGATTGAGAACCACAAAATACAGATAGGTGCTAATAGCAATTTTGAGTCATAATACTACAGTTATCCATTCATTTTTTCATTTATACATAATTCAGAGCTGTCCAACAGAAATATGATGCAAGTCATGTATTTAATTTAAAACTTTCTAATAGTCACAACTGGGCATGGTGACTCATACCTATAATCCTACTGCTTTGGGAGGCAGAGGCAAGAGAATCACCTGAGCCCAGGAGTTTGAGGTTATAGTGAGCTATGATCATACCACTGCACTCCGGCTTGGATGACAGAATGAGACCCTGTCTCTAAATAAATAAATAAAAGTTTCTAGTAGTCACATTAAAAAATGTAAAAAGAAAATGGAAAATACTTTTAATGATATAGTTCATATAATCCAACATATGAAAAATATTATTTCAACATGTGGCATTGGCCACATCGTGAGAGTTCAATAGCTGTGCATGGCAAGTGGCTACCATATTGGAAGGTGCAGAATTAGAAACATTACTTAGCAACTCTATGCACAAAGAACTCTGTGAGACGTAGAAATACATTAGGGGTGGGAAAGGAAACATTTTCTGAATTCTGGAAATTTTTATTTTAGTGGGAGAAACAGACACAAACAAAGACTTCCACTTGAGAATGTAATTTGACAACATCTGGAAAGGATGAGGAGCCCATTCTCAAGCCCTCAGCCATTCCACGCTGAGAGACGTTTCGTGGAGAAATTCCCCTCATTTGGGCAGAGAGACAGAGAATAGGCTGTTCGTCACAATGTTCCCATCTTCCCCAAATCTTATGTGTGTGGCAACCCTGTGCAGGGACTGTGCTAGACTCTGGGGGTCTGTGCCTTCATTTGCACAAGTGAAACCTAGACCCGACCTAAATGTCCTCAGGAGGAGAATGAACGCATCAAACGGGCAAATTCATAAATCGGAACACCGTGATGCGGCCTCAGTGAAGCTACGCCACGTGACAACGTCTCAAAACCAAAGGGTAGAACGCTACAACCTACTTGCAGAACAATGCCATTTGCATTATTTTGGGACATGCTAAAATACTACTTATCATTTTTAGCAAAAATACATATTCACATAGGAAGAATGTAAGAACATGCGTGGGGACTACAAATGCTAAATGTGGATGGTGGAGAGAGGTGGATGGTATTCCAAGGAGAGCACAAAGGCCCTCAATTACACCTGTGTCTAATTTCTTTCTTAAAAAATATTTTGAAACAAATAGGCCAAATGTAAAGATTTGATAAATCTGGATGTTACATTTACTATATTATTCTCTACATTTTTTCTGTTTGAAATAATAAAGAAAAGCAAGTAATCAATAAAAATAGTTAAAATTGTGCCATAGGCAACAACAGAAACAAATCAGTCTAGGAGAAAGAAACTATCAGAGGGCAGAGGCCCAACTTTTGGATACAGGGTATTGGTACAGGAAAACGACTTTCTAGCGAGGGAAAATGTACAGTAGGAGAACAAATACACTGCGTCCTACAACTCAATTCAGTTATGACACTGTCTCCTGGAGTTAGAGTCAGATGCCACAGGTTAAGGGCTCATCCCACAAGGCTGTCCCCACCCCGGAGGCCAACTGTGTGTCCCAGGCTGGAATCTGTGCTTCAGACCAACCACCCACAAATTGGGGCTCCCATAATCCCCCCTCCTTGGGATTGATCCTTTGCTAGAGTGACTGACAGAAATCAGAAAGCACTTTATTTGCACTTACCAGCTTATTATAAATGATATTGCAAATGATTCAAATGAACATGCAGATGAAAGAGACATCCAGGTCAAGGTGGGAAGGGTGAAGTTTCCATACCCATTCTGGGCTCACCACCCTCCCAGGGCCTGCATGTGGTCAGCAACCTGCAAACTCCCCAAAGCTTGTCCTGAGTTTTTGTGGAGGCTTCATTGCACGGCACGACCGATTCCAGCACTGATCTTTAGTGACCAACTCAAGCTTCGGTCCCTCTCCCACCTCCTCAAGGTCGAGGGGTGGGGCTGAAAGTTCCAACCCTCTAATCATATGGGGGCTCTCTGGACACCAGCCTCCCTCCTGAGGCTGTCTGGGAGCCCCTAGCCCACCGTCATATTGTTATGGTTGCCATACAAAAAGGAGCCTTTTACTTGGAGGACTCCAGGCCCTTCAGGAGCTGTGTGCCAGGAAATAAGGGAAAATACAACATGTATTTTTTTTTTTATTACATCACAGAGAGAAACAAAAAACAAGAGAACTGACCAATAAATCACACACGAATGGTACCAATGTTGTGAAGGCCGTGCCGAGGAAGCAGACATGGCCAGTCACCCGAGGGGTCACAGCAGGCCACGCAGAGGAAATTGTTTCAGGGATGCCCAAACCCAAAGGACAACAGAAAGCTGTTGATGGTAAGCTTGGAAAGAGACAGGGCTGAGCACTTAGGCAGGGGCAGCGCTGTGGGCAAAAGCTTGGGGTCAGAAGCAGCCACATGGGCTGCAACACTCCAGTACCGTGTTTCCCAAAAATAGGACCTACCCATGAAATAAGCCCTAGCAGGATGTCTAAGCATTTGCGCAATAGAAGCCCCACTCCGGAAATCAGCCCTAGTGACGGCGTGGCCACTCAGCTGTCTGCACAACCCACGCGTGTGGTCGCGGAGCGGGAAAGACGCCGAGCAGCCCTTCTCATCCGCCCCGTGACAGCTCTGTGGCTCCACGGGAGAGATCGGGCCGGTGGGTCTAAAGGAAACAGAGTCGCAAGACATTCAGGATGGGATTCAGGGTTTGGAGAGTGATGATGATGTTCCAGAAGAAGACGACTTGACTATATTTGAATAAATGTAGATTGTTGTACTGTACTTAAAAAAAATAACACATCCCCTGAAAACAAGCCCTCGGGTGTCTTCTTGAGGAAAAGTAAATATAAGACCCTGTTTTATTTTCGGGGATACATGGTAGGCAGAGGTAGAGGAGGGAAGAGGTAGAGGAGGGAGGAGGTAGAGGGACACACTCTGGGCTCGCAGGAGGGTGGCATCTGTCTTAGGAGTGGGTGGGAAACCAGTGGAAAGTTTCAGTTCAGCCTGGTTACCTGCCCCCAGACATGGATAAAAACATTCCTTCTCCCTGTAGTAAGAAGCGTGGGCCCGTCCGCGTCTCTCTGCGCTGCTCTAATGGAACGCCGCAGCCTGCGCAGCTTATGAGAATGGAGATGTAGTGCTTAGCTCTGGAGGCTGGAAGTCCAAGACGAAGCCACCAGCTCATTTGGTGTCAGGTGAGACCCTTCCTGGCTCACAGATGGCTCCTTCTCACGGTGTCCTCACAGGGTGGCAGGGGTGGGGGGAGCTCTCCGGAGGTTTTTCTGTAAGGACACTCATCCCATTCATGAGGACTCTGCCCTCATGCCCTTACTGCCTCCCAAAGGCTCCACCTCCTAATATTATCTCCTTGGGGGTGAGGGTTTCAATGCAGGAAGTCGAGGGGGAACGCATGTTCAGGCCACTGCAGGACTGCACAGGAAACCCAAGAATGGAAGCAGAGAAACAGGTTGTGAGAGCTTTCTGTCTGCCCAGGTGGGAGGCGATGATGGTTCCTGGGCTGGCTGGAACCATGAAGAGGGAGGTTTCAGCACAGGCATTTGGGGGACACGCACATTGGTTGTAGAGCAGGGGTTGGGGCAAATGGGTGACGCATGGAGCCCTGGGGACAACAGGCTCAACCAAGGAGAGGGTGTATGGCGGGGGAGGGTTTTGGGAAATCTCCACATTTCTGGGGCAGATGGCGGAGGAGGTGGCCCAGGCAGGGGAGCGAGAGGGTCGAGGAGAGTAACCAAGAGGGCTCAGGGAGGGAAGACAGGAGGGTTTTGCTGCTGTTGTCTCAACAGTGGGGGAGGGGAAGCTGAGCAGGGTGAGGACGACAGAGGTGGCTGGACCTGGGCAGGTGGGGGCTCTGCCCAGGCCAGGGTGCTGGAAGAGTGGGAGGGGAAGGAGTGGGGGAGGGAGCCACGGAAGGGAGCACTGAGGCCGCCCCAGACTCTGGCGCACACTCAGGAGGCAGGAGGAAGGCCTGGGGAAGGGTGGGGACGGGAGGGCAGGCTTCTTTCTACAAGTCTCCCTCTTCTCCCTGCTTTGCCTCCTCTGAGACTCAGGACCTTCTGGAAGCGGGGAGCCCCAGCCCCACTGGGGAGGGGAGCCAGCCACCCCTCCAGCAGCTCCACCCTGCAGGCTCACTCTGCCCTCAGCGCCTGCTCACCTGGCCTCCCCAGCCCCTCTCCTGGCTCACACCATCAACTGCCACCCTGAAGGTGACAGCAGCCCTAAGATGCCCTCCGGTCCCCTCCCTGCCTCGGAGGCTACAGGGTGCCTCGGAGGGGAACTTGTGTGCTCCAGTTGACTCTGGCAAAAAAACAAAAATTTAAAATAAAGAAATTAAACAAATAAAGGGAAATCGGACCAGGAGTCCCCATTGCTTTAGAGTCATGAACATTCTCTTTCCCAAGGCCTACAAGTTCCTACCTTGTAACCTGTGAATGGGTTCCCTCAGCATGCAGAAGACACAGGCACATGAAAACACTCACGAGGGGTGGGGCTGAAAGTTCCAATCCTCTAATCATATGGGGGCAGTCATACGTGTCTACATACACAGAGATCCGCGCAAATGCTCCCAGATGTACAATCACACGTGTGCATGCACACACGTCTACAGAAGAGACCCGCACAAATGCTCCCGGATGTACAGTCACACGTGTGCATACACACATACATGCTCACACATTGGGCACACACAAACACTCACAGACTCAGACGCATGCACACAGATACTCAGACATCCATGTCTCCTAGCACAGGACAGACACAAGCAGGCTCCGGCAGCTTCAGTTCTAGCAGCTTCGCGCCCAGCTCACCCGCCTGAGGATCAACTCTACCGCCCACGGGAAGCACTTCAAATGAATACAGAATTTAAAAATGTAAGAAACCATCTGCAGGCAAGATGGCTGTGAAACTGGTGTACTCATACACTGCAGTAGAAAGTGGGGTGGCAACATATCCCAATTCTACAACAATATCCCCACACTTCAGCACTGCAACACCTATCCAGGGTGTTTATTTGGAGAGGAAAAATATAACAAAAACAAAATCCCAGAGTAGAGCTATGTAAAGGAAATACAATATGAACCACATATCTAATTTTAAGTTTCCTAGTAGCTATTTTTTAAGTCCAAATTAACAGGTTAAATTAATTTCAATAATGCATTATAGTTAACCCAATGTCTCCAAAGTAGTATCATTTCAATATGTCACCAATATAAAATATATTACTGATCTATTTGACAGTATTGTGTCAGCATCAGTCTTTGGAAACTAGTGTGCATTTCACAGCTACAACGGAGCCCATTTCAGTGCAGACTGGACACGTCTCAAGTGTCCCTGGACACATGTGGCCATGGCGCCGTACCAGATGGTTCGGGTTAAGAGCATTTCCCTGAAATCAATACACACTGAAAACACCCGAAGAGCCCAAAACTGGGCACCTGTGTTCTACAGCCCAGAAGCCACTGCATTGATTAGACTGCATGCCGAGCACATGGCAGTCTTTTAATAAATACCTCTTAAATTAAGAAATTAAAAAGTGGAAACCTACTTATGATGTATTATTAAGCAAAATGAAAATCAAAATAAACTGAAACAGTTAGGCAAAACACTCCTGCATTTTGCGTCTATGATGGAAACCGGAGTCTGAATCCCAGCTCCACTGTGTTGTAGCTATGTGATGAGGGATGTCATTTTACGCCTCGGAACTTCACCTTCCTCTTCTGTGAAAGGAGGCTGTGAAATCTACCTCTGGTGTTTTCTTGGGAGGGATAAATGCAAGAATGCATGCTGCCAGCACAGCGCCTGTGTCATAACAGTCATTCAGAAGATGTGAGCAGCTGCCGCAGCTATGTAAAGCTACAAGTTAAAAACTGGTAGGAAACACTTAAACAGGAAAACTTTTATGTTGGGCTGACAGTGATTATTTATGCCCCCCCCAAAAATCCCACTATTTTTCATGGGTACGAAATTAGGTATAAGTGATGAAAGCAAAGAAGTAGAAGGAAATGATCAGAAAGTGAGGCTGATGTGGGATCCCACAGAAAGAGGAAGGGAAAGCCAGGCACTTTTCATCGCGGGTGGTTTGGAGGAGGCAGGAGCCCATCGTGGTCTTTAAAGGTCTCTAGCTGGTTGTCCTATTAAAACAAACAACATATTGGCTCTGAATTTTTTGTTTTTGATTTTGTTTTTTTTCTGGGATTTCCCCTATCACTTTATTTGGAATTTGTTAGTACAATTCACAGCAGGGCCCACGGCCTAAACTTGGGGAACCTCACAAGTTCTTCCTGTTTTTCTAATACTGATGTCCCCAAATATTTGAATTTCATGGTAAGCTAAAAGGGCAAGGGAATATATACTGAGATAAATAATATACAGTGAGACAAAATCCTCAAATAAGGATTTTCTCAAATAAGGAGGTAGTGAGGTTCTAAACAGGGAGACACAATAGGAGTCATCAGAATAAATAATCAAATCTTCTTAACCTTTTAATGGCTGAAATGAGAAGAAACAAAAGGTGATGATTTTTATTTTATGGAACAAACAAAGAGGTGCATAAATTAACCTGAGAGTCATCGAAGGTAGCCTAGGAGTAAGTAAAAACAAACACAGATTTCTGATTTTTAAAAAGAAATTAGAAGTTTGTCAGAACACAAAAATTACAGAGAAAAAAAAAACCTGAAGGGAAATAAAAGGTTCGATGCAAATAGTTGGCGTATTTAAGTCTGTGCACAGCAGGCAGCAGAGGGACTCTGACCACGGAGCTGGTCAGGCTGCAGAGCGCCATTCATGGCCTGGCCTCACTGCAATACATGTCAGTATAAGCATTACTGCCATCAAGGCTTGAGATAGCCCAGGGCAAAATTCCACGGCAGAATGATATGCTGAGATCACATCTGGCAACTGGATCTTTTTTTTTCAATTCAACTATACTGTTTCAACATCCATCAGCTTCTTTCCAAACAACTTGAATTCAAATTCCATCTCTGTTCCTGATAAGCCATTGAAATTTCTTTACCTTACTGTGAAATATATCACACATAAAGACTTCGTATAAGAAGATACATCTGAACACTTCAAAGAGAATTATAAAACACCCAAATATGTAAATTTTAGACATTACACCCACGCTAAGTAAATTCACTGAAAATCAGTTCTCCAAGTGACCATTTTTGCTGATAGTTAATTCCTTAAATGGCCAAATTTGCCAAATTCACTGGATTCATCTAGTTAACTATTAAAAATTGTGTTTTTATAAAATACTCTTTCTGACAGTTACAGCAAACCCATTTGTAAGGGAGTTTCTGGAAATTTCTGTGGCATTTGAATGATTTGGCTTGAAGTTTTAGTTTTGTTTTCATTTCACTTTATTGTAATTTAAGTTTTAGCTTGGACTTATGATGACTATAGCTGCCTCATTGGGGCCAAACTGAAGTTTAGTGTGTTCTGAGGATTTTTGTATCTTAAAATGAGAATTTCTGAATGTTTCAACCAAGTGTGTCCTGCAGGTCTTGAATGTCAAGGATGTTATAAACGATAGAAGAGTTTCTATCATCCGACCCATTTTCACTCATCTTTTGCCTTTGGAAATTCTGTAAACGTAACAGACATGTTACCCAGGGCGGTTACACAAATGTTTCCAACGTTTCCAACATGTGAGGAACGCTCAGTGCCTACAGTGAGAACTACAAAAAAAATGACCCGGGAAGTCCTTTAATACCACCCCAGGTGGCGCGTCTGTTTGGTGCGAGGCTCACACACATCCCACGGAAATCAGTTCACGGCGAAGCTGCGATCGGGCCAGCTGTCCTTCCGGCAAACCCGCCTTCCATGTCCTGCCCCAAGGGGCATGTCCCATCACCTGCTGCCCGACAGAGAGTTGGTCTGCCATCCTCTCTCGTCTGTAGCAAGCAATCCACGTCCTCTGCACTAGACCACCCGTCAGCACTCATACGAGGTGGCGTCTTCCCATCTGGAAGCACGCATTTCAGATACCAAGCCCTCCCGGCTAATGCCCCACCTCTCTGCCCCTCTACAGGCAAAACACATCTGAAGTGTCTCTGCCCTGCCCCCGACTTCCTCTGTCCACTCTCTGCTGAGGCCGCTGGCATCGGCTCCTGTCCCCAACCACCCCGATCTGCCCTGGCCAAGTTCACCGGGACCCTGCATTTTTCAAAGCCAACAACGGCAGCTCTCAGTCTTCATCTGACCCAATCTCGTGACCACACGTGAGGGCTCAGGACTGTCTTCCTGCCTCAAATCTTCCCTCGTTTGGTTTCCACAGCCTGAAGCATCCATGATGTCCTCCTGTCTCGACAGGTACCTCTCTCTGCTTGGGCTTCTCCGCTGTTTCCGCCTTGTTTGCACCATTTTAGCCAGCTGGGGGGCCCTGGGGACCCTCTTCAGCCCTCGACTCTTTCCTCTTTTCTTGTGACACTCATGCCATTCAGCCCACCAGACTCAGTGCCACATTTGTGCCGATTTACTCACTGTACTGGGCTGGACACTGTCCCCCAGATATCTGTCGTCAGGGAACCTCAGTATGTGGCCTTATTTGGAAATAAGGTCTTTGCAGGCGAAATCAGTTAAGATGAGGTCAGGTCAGGTGGGTCATAAATCCAATAACTGCTGTCCTTATAAGAGGAGGCGAGGTCACCAGAGAGACAGAGAGGAGTGTGCCTTGTGACAACAGAGGCAGAGACTGCAGTGACATAGCCACAAGCCAAGGACCGCAGGGGACTCCAGTGACCACCATGAGCCAGGAGAGAGAGACGAATTCTTCCTCAGAGCTGCCAAAGGAACCAGTCCATGCTCACACTCTGACTTTGTACTTCTGGCCTCCAGAACTGTGAGACAACACATTTCTGTTGTTTAAAGCCACCAAGCATGGCACACATTGTTATGGCAGCCCTAGGAAACGGACATTGTGTACTCACAAACTTAGGTCTTCATCCCAGCCCTTTCTTAAGTTCCAGACTCTTACAACCAACTGCATGACTATAATCTCCAACAGGGCACCTCACAGATACCCCAAAACTGACACTGCCAGAACAGGACTCTTGGCTTTCTCCTAGCCCTGTATTTATCAACTGAATGTTTGTGTCCCCCAAATTTTATATGTGGAAGGTTTAATCCCCAACATGGTTATTTAGAGGTGCCGTGTTGCTCCGAAAATAAGACAGGGTATTATATTTAGTTTTCCTCAAGAAGATACCCTAGGGCTTATTTTCAGGGGATGTGTTATTTTTTTAAGTACGGTACAATAATCTACATTTATTCAAATACAGTGAAGTCGTCTTCTTCTGGAACATCATTATCACTCTCCAAATCCCGAATTCCATCCTGAATGTCTTGCGACTCTGTTTCCTTTAGAACCCTTGGCCCCAATCTCTCACGTGGAGCCACAGAGCTGTCACGGGGCAGATGAGAAGGGCTGCTCGGCGTCTTTCCCGCTCCCCGACGACACGCCTGGGCTGTGCAGACGCGCTGCGTGGCCACGCCCGTCACTGGGGCTTATTTTCGGGCTGGGGCTTCTATTGCGCAAATGCTCCGAAATCCTGCTAGGGCTTATTTAATGGGTAGGTCCTGTTTTTGGGGAAACACAGCATTTAGAGGTAGGGCCTTTGGGAGATAACTAGGTGTAGAGGTCATGAGGGCGGGGCTCCCGTGATGGGACTACAGTCGTCTCCGTAAGAGAGAGCGCCCGGAGCTCACTCTCGCCGTCACGTGAGGGCGTGGTGGGGGCGTGGCTGTCTGCAGGCCCCAGGAGAGCCCTCGCCAGGACCCAGACCTGCCGGCACCTTGCTGTTGGACGCACGGCCTCTAACACTGTGGGAAATAAAAGTCTGCTGTTCAAGGCACCAAACGCTGGTGGCATTTGTTCCGGTGGCTGCAGCTGACCGAGACACCTGCTCCTACCCCATCTTCCCCACCACAGTGAACAGCACTCCACCATCTGGTTGTTGGGTCACCAGCCCAGAAGTCCTCGTTGGCGTCTCCTTCTCTGCCGTGGATAGTCAGCAGCCCACAGGCACCAGTGCTCACCTCTGCCCCAGACTGAGAAGTCACCATCTCCCGCCCGGGCCACCACAGTGGCCTCACGACCGCAGTCCTAACTTCATTCTCCACACAGTGGCCAGAGCCACCTTGTTAAATCGCACATGAGATGTCACGGCATTGAATAAAACCATCCGAGGCGTCTTTGTCATGCTCAGAACGAGATCCAGGCTCCTTGCTGGCGCCCATGACGTCCTCTTCAATCTGCCTTATTCCCCCTCTCCCCCTTGCTCGGTCCACGCCTGCCATGCCAAACCTCCCTCCAGAGAAAACTTGGGACAGATCAGTAAATTGAAAAGTTTTAAAAATTGATTACGTGGAGAACTGGCTTTAGGCAAACAGACATGCTCAGGAAGTTAATTTGGGGTGGTACTCATTTCCTCAAAAGAAAGTTTAGGTTGGGCGCCGGGTTATAACAGCTGTCAGCTGCTGGTGTGGGGTTGCAATCCAACCCAATCTGTTAGAAATCTTCAGGCAGGTGATTGTGAGTGGAACTGATTCAGCAGGACAGACTGACACCCAGGAGATCATAATCCTCAGGAACTATAAGGAACCCTGGGCTTGAACACAGCAGGCAGGTAATAAAAAGCGATCAACGGTGTAAATGAAGGAGGTAGATGGAAAGCACGCGCGGCACGCTGGGAAACGACACACAGGCTGCCGCACGCCGTGCAGGCCCTGATGGCAACCGGGTGGAATGCACCGGCCTGGGGGGTGGGCTCAGCAGGGGTGTGCAGATTAAACTTAGATTAGTCAGGCAAAAGACATTAGAAGCATTTTAAAGTAAATAATTGGAAAAACCATACCAGACCACAAGGCAACTCTAGAAGCAGAAACAAGGAGGCCCAGCAAATCTTTCAACATTGGTTTGGGATGTTAAAGGGAAGTTAATTTTCTTTATACAAAAATACCCCCTGTATATTTGTAATTAAAAATAAAATAAATGAGAAATATTTTTTAAATTAACTTTTCAAGTTTTATAAAGCAGCTCTGAATGCTGCCCTAAGACTAAGCTGGTTCATGCCAACCTCGTCTGGCATCTGTGAGCACACACCCGAGGGTTCACAGCAAGAAGGAACGAGAGGAGGCTTCCAGGGTCTCCCTCTTTTCTGACATTTCTGCCCTAAATTGTTAAATGGTGGTGACGAGCTACAAAGTCTGGGAAAAGACACCACGATAAACGACCCTCCTGTAAGAATTTGCCTGAAGGAATTTGCTGATGTCCTAACAAAGAAGCATCACTGGAATTATCCAGAGTTAATGGAGATTGAGGAGTATATTGTCACAGTTTCCCCATCTTCTGAATATTAATTTTCTATTTTATGCCCATTTATCAAAAGAGAAAAAGAGAAATAAAACCAAAACCAAAATGGTGATTTCCTACCAAATAACAAAACCAAATACTATTTGAAAAGTTTTTGTTTTTTGTGCCTGATGACAAAACAACAGATAAAAGGTTTTGTGTTTTTTCTTTGTACTTTTATGGAACAAATGAAGGTATATGAATTAGCTTAAAACAATCAAGCGTTGCGCATGAAAAACATAAAAGCACATACTGGTTTATGTCATTTTTTGAAAAGTAAAGAAAAAGAAGGTTGTCCGAACCTGAAAATTGGAGAAACCGACTAAAAACAGGTCCTGAGAAACAACTGCAGAACAGATGGTGTATTTAAATCTGCTCACTGTCAGGAAGTGGCTGTCTCCCAAATACTGACCGCATGGCCTGGCGGCTCCAAGAACTCTGCTTCTTGCCTAATCACACCGCAATGTATACGTTTCTTGGACTCAAACTGGGCTTTTCAGCCTAAGGGGAAAGTCTCATGGTAGGCTGATGAGCTGAATTTGCCTTTGGAAACTGGGCCCTGCGTTAAAAATCAAACTGCTCTGTCTTGGCTGGCACCAACTCCCTAATTCACTCACATCCGTTTCCTGCTTTCAGGAGTCTCGTTGTCAGAGCCGCCATCGCGTCACTGGTGAGATGGGGGAAGGTCCGTGCAGAGGCAGCGAGACACAAATGAGACGTTCAGTGTAGACTGCTGTGTTCTTTGTGCCTAGCGGTGTGTTCCTGACGCCACGCCGGGGGGTCGGGAAGACCGAGCCACTCCGCAGGGTGGGGACTGTGCCCTGCCCCCCCAGCCCCAGGCCAGGCCTGCTCCAGACGCCAAGGTGCCACAGGGAGCAGAGCCAGCACGGTCCCTGTCCTCCCAGGGCTCAAGTTCAAGTGGCGGAAGGGACGGGAACAATCAGCCGGGCAGATTTAAGGCCCGCCTGTTCACAGACACAGGTGGTCTTCGTACGTACGAAAAGACAGTCACCCTGGCCGTTGTCAAAGAAACACAGAAAGAAAACTTCAACACGCCCTTTCACACTTAGCGTCTGGGCAGAGATGAGCCTTAGCCGGTGACTTCCCTGACACTTTGGGGAAGGTGTGGAGGCCGGGCCTCTCTGATGCCTTACGGGATAGAGGCTGAGGGAGCGGAGCAGACTCTGGAGAGCAGCTGGCAACGTGGTGACACTTACAGCAGTTACGGGCTGGCGGACACTTCGATGTAGTGGGCAGTTCTCAAGTGCACCTACTGCAGACGTGCTCTTGCAAGGCTTTATTTATTTATTTGTTTATTTATTTAATGTCATTTCTGGTCTTTTTTTTTTTTCAAAAACATTTAGGGGTCACCTATAGCCAGGTCTCAAACATTATAAAAATTATCCATGTAATCTGAAACATCTGTACCCTGTTAGTATTTTAAAATTTAAAAAAAGGAAAAAAAATTAGGGTACAGTATATTTTGTTACCCAGATGCACTGCACCATGCTGAAGTCCGGGCTTCAGCGCACCTGTCACCAAAATAGCGTGCACTGCACCTGACAATAGATTTTTATTCCTCAACCCCCTTCTCCTGTCCCCCTTCTTGGTTTTCAGTATGTTATACAACTTTATGACCATGTATACCCCTCGTTCAGCGCCCACTTGTAAGTGAGAACATGTGGTGTTGAGTTTTCCATTCCTGAGACGCTTAGGATCGTGGTCTCCAGTTCCATCCAAGTGGCTGCGAAGGTCTTTATTTCATTCCTTTTTATAGCTGTGTAGTGCTCCATGGTGGACAAGGTTTCACGTTGTAGTACTGTTTGTAATAGCAAGAGACTGGAAACTCCTGGATGACCACAAATTGGGCCTGGTTATATAAACTTTGCTACGACCAATCAGTGGAATATTTTCTAGCCATTAAAAAGAACGAGGCAGCATTAGATGCAGCAACAGAGGAGGCGGTGTGTATGAGCAAGTACTATTCAGGTCTCCTGCTTCAGAGAGAGGAACTGTCCCCAGTCGCCGCATGCTGGGATCCATCACCGCAACGGCACCCAGGCCACACTCCCCACGGGCTGCTCCCGCCACTGAGCATGGCAGGGAACCTGATGCAAAGCCTCCTGGGAGACAGCAGGCTGCCCTGGCAGGTGGCTCCAGCTAGAGGACTCCCCACCGCCATGCTGGGCCTTCTTAGACAGGCGCTGCAGGCCAAGACTTCTCCACCCAACCTTCTTTCCTCCCTTCTGTCCCTCGGGGTCAGACCTGCATCAGAATTCTACAGCTTTCCCAGAGCCCCCGCTCATTCTTCATTCTCCCTCACAGGTCTGTCCCCTAATAAATCTCCTGCACAGCTAACACTGTTTTGGTGTCTGCTTCTTAGAGGACCCAAACTAACACAGAAGACAATCACCAAGATATATGGTTAGGTCAAGAAAGGAACAGGCAGATGGGAGGCATAAGTCCTAGCCTTCTCTACTATTGAGGGACGACTGCAGTTAACAGTAACATAGCTTCAAAGAGCTAAAAGGAGAATACGGAATGTTCCCGACACAAAGAAACGATAAATGTTTGAGATGATGGATATGCTAATTATCCTGATCTGATCACCATATATTATATGTATTGAAACATCACTATGTACCCTGTGAAAATGTATAATTGTTATTTGTCAATTTAAAAAATCAACATGCAGAACAGTGTCGACAGTGTGCATACATTTATGTGGGGAGGAAAAGGGAATAAATATATAGATAGACAGGTGAGCTGGCACCGGCCTGGTCCATCTCTGGTGGAAAGATGAACACGTGCAGTCGATTGCCGTTATTCAAGTTACTGTGTTTCCCCAAATATAAGACCTACCCATATAACAAGCCCTAGCAGGATGTCTAAGCATTTGCGCAATAGAAGCCCCACCCCGAAAATAAGCCCTAGTGACGGCTGGCCACGCAGCGCGTCTGCACAGCCCATGCGTGTGGTCGCGGAGCGGGAAAGACGCCGAGCAGCCCTTCTCATCTGCCCCATGAGAGCTCTGTGGCTCCATGGGAGAGATCGGGGCCGGTGGTTCTAAAGGAAACCGAGTCGCAAGACATTCAGGACGGAATTCGGGGTTTGGAGAGTGATGATGATGCTCCAGAAGACGACGATGTCACTCTATTTGAATCAACGTAGATTGTTGTACCGTACTAAAAAAAAAAAATAATACATCCTAAAATAAGCCCTAGGGTGTCTCTTGGAGGAAAACTAAATATAAGACCCTGTGTTACTTCTGGGGAGACACAGAAGTGATGTTCTGTAAAGCCCCTGTGAGCACTGAAGCGGCCAACGCTGAGCCTCTGCCTCTCGGGGCTGCACAGGGCGTGCGCGGAGATGTGCCTGGCATTCGGTTAGTTGGGCACGGTATGACAGCTGACACAGAGATGGTCAGAGCGAGGAAAAAGTGAATCGGCACAGATCCCTGGAAACAGGAGGCATGGTGCCCCTGTCCACCAAACAGCCGCGCTGGTCCGGAGACGGGTGAGGAGAAGGGAGCAGAGAAGCCTTCACTAGGGTTTCTTTGGGAAGGAACCACGAGGCAGGCAGGCAGACTTCAGACCAACTGATCTGAAGGGTTTCAGCAGGCTCTCGGGTAAAGGCTGCCGCTGGCCGCCTGGCCCGGACCGGGGTGCTGGTCGCCTGCGGCGCAGGCAGTGACAGGTGCACTGTGGCCTGGTCGGTCTGTACGCGAGAGGGGCACTCCCGGGGAAGTGGCTCCCGGTCTCTGGGAATCAGCTAGCACTAAGAGGCTCAGTCTGTCTGGGATCAGCAAGGTCCCAAATGTCAAAGCATCATAAAAGGTAGACAACTAAAAACATGATTAATATACTTGGGTTCCTGCGAGGCCCTGGTCACATTTTTGTCAACCGACCAATACGTAACCTTGTTTTGTGTGTGTTTCTGTCTAATGACACCTTATTTAATATATATGACTGATTCGTTAGCACTGGGCTCAGGCCAATGGTGCTGCAACTCATGTCTGAACAAAGCTTCTCTGAAGCTCGTGTCTTCCCCAGAGGCCCAGCGCAGCCTTCCTGCGCCTGGGACCGCAGCGTGGGCAGAGCTACGCTTGGGGCCCTCTCCAATAGCCAAAGCACGGAGAGAATGTAAAGACGTAGAACTAAATAGATGCCAGAAAGGACACTTGCTCACAATATGAGAGTGAAGAGGAGAAGGTGGCTGGGGCCTTTCACAGTAAGAGACTTCCATGGCTCTAAGCTGAGCCGCAAATAACCACGCAACACTGCGAACACTGATTCTGGGATAGCAAATACAGTTTGGTGAGCCGTCAAATTTGCAAATGTGGAATCCGCAAATAATGAAGGTCAACTGTGATTACTAGCAGCAGAAAACTGGAACACAGAGATGGGACAGAACATTCACTATTTAATATATATTCTTTTGGGCTTAAAAAAAACTCTTTGTAGCAAGCATGTTGACTACTTATTTAAATAAATAAATGTGTCAAGAATTTGCAACAATGATAAAAGTTCGTTAGCTTCTGTGAGACTTCATTCTGTCATTCGAGCAAACAAGGACGTCTCCATCCAGGGCGGCGGTGAGAGGCTGCGAGCGCCAGTCGCGTGCAGGTGCGGCAAGTCCGGGCTCACAGCGGGCACTGGGCGGCATTCAGCCTTCAGCCCTCCTTCTAGAGACCCTTCCAGCTTCTGAGATCCTGTTTATACCACAATATTTTCAGAGTTTTCGCCCCACTTTGCTACTGACAGTGCCAGACACTCTGCTTGCCTACCCAGTATCCTTTCCACTCTTTTTAACAACCTCTGATTTTGTTCGGAGTAGCTATGTGCTTAGTTAAAAACATCCACCTTCCCAGAATCCCTTGAAGCTGCATAAATGGGGCAGGTGAGCCAGTTCTGGTCCATGAGACATGGGAAAAACCCTTCTGGCATGTATTCTTGAGTAAAAAGCTAAGCTTCTTGGGGAGAAGGTCTTTGGCATTTTCTCCTTCTTTCTGCCTGGAACATGGATGTGATGCCTGGAAGTGCAGCAGCCTCTTTGTGACAAGAAAAAAAGTCTCACCCTATGAAAGGTGAAGAAGGTGAGATAAAAGGAGCCTGGGCCCTTGATGAAGTCTGAGCCATAATAGCCCACCCTCAGTTACAAAAGAAAATTATCGTTCTTCCTTATTTAAGCCATTGTGGTAGGTTTTTCTTGTGTACTCTGTCAAGATCAGTCTGAGTAGATGGAGATTCCACCAGAACTTGGGCGTTCCACAAAGGGCATGGAGGGTCCTGATCCCCTTTCCCACTAACTTTTCTTCTGAGATAACTCAGCCATGACCGCAGCCAGCCACCAGCAGAGTGTGCCAATGGGAGCCCAGATCCTTCTCCTCAACCCCAGCCCCAAATGTCATGACCTATGGCCACAGGAAGATCTTATATTCCATCCACCACCTCCATCTCTCCATCCCCAAATGGGCTTCTCTTCTTGATTCCTAATCTGGGTCCTAGTTATCATCCTCCCCACAGAATAATGCCAACCTCATGTCCAACCTTGATCTGTCCTTATCGGCTCTGTGCCTCAAACCCCTCATCTGTACACTGAAATGATTAGAGGATTTGTCTCACATGGGGTGTGGTGGCGATTGCATAACATCATTGGGCCTGTAGCCTCTTTGCTGGGAAGAGAATGTGCTGACCAAGGAATGCATAGATCCAGGGGGCTTAGCAGTTAATCATGTCCTTGGATGCAGCTGCCTGGACACACATGCATGCACAGGATCTTGGCAGACTTCAGGAGTTCTTAGTTTAAAACTGCCAGCAGGAGCTGTGTGCTTTGGTGTCACAAAAGGAAGTTGGGGTTTAGATTTATTCAAAATACTATTTGAGTGTCTACGATGTTCCAGGCATTGATCTAAATACTGGGGATAAAACAGTGAACACGCATTCAAAATCCCTGACCTTCTGCTGCTGACATTGTAAGGGGGAAACAGAAAACGAGCAAACAAACTGACACCAGGCACCAGGTCATGAGACACGGTGAGAAGCAGAAGGTGGAGGTGGTGTCGGAGAGCCAGGCGGGGCGGGGAGGAGCGCCACCTAAGTGCAGGGTGGGGGCGGAGTCAGCAAAGAACTCTCTGGGAAGATGACATTTGAGCGAGGCCTTGAAGAAGCAAGAGAGGGATGGAATTGCCAGATTCAGCAAATAAACGTGCAGGACATTCAGTTGGATTTGAATTTCAGATAGGCCACAAAAGGCATGTGCTATTTGAGAAACACACTGAAAAAGTATTTGATATCTGCCACCCAAACCAAACCAGTGTCCCGTGACCCAGGAAGGAGGACACAAACATACGTGTACCATCCCAACATATGATCCATCCACTCCACGCCCAGACACTCACCCAACAGAAAACAAAAACTTGTGTCTGTACAAAGACTCACACATGAATATTCACAACAGCAAAAACTGGCCACAACCCAAACGCCCCCCCAATAGATGAATGGATGCACACATTGTGGTACACCCTGCAATACTATTCAGTAACGAAAGGAATGAACTATTGATACTTGCAACAACATATACTTACCTAAAAATAATCAAACAACATGAAAGAAGCCAGACCAAAAAGAAAGAATAGACTACGCGCTTCCACGGGTATAAACACTCTGGAAATGCGAACCATCATACGTGCAGGGCACAAAGCAGGTCTGTGGTTGCCTGGGGAGGAACGCGGGAGAGATTAACCAAGGGACAAAAAGAAATTTTTGAGAGTGATCGATGCGCTCACTATCTTGATTGTTTCATGGGTGTAGACGTAGGTCAAAGTTCAGCAAGTATACACTTTATGTACAGTCTATTGTCTGCTATTTTACCTCAATAAAACTGTTTTTAAAAGGAAGAAGGAGGAGGGATGGCCACATCTTGGATGGTCCGTCTGGTGGACATCTGTATGCACCACTTCTCTGACCCTTGGGCTCCGGGGGTCAGCTCAGGGACAGTCGCTGGCTTTGTCTCCCCTGGAATGTTTAGTCCCTGGATGGAGTATCCTCAACCTTCTTCCCTTTTTGCTCTAACCTGTTTCCCATTGAGGGAGACAGCAAAGAACTCCCAACCTCCACTTGTGACCAGACTTCTGTCCTCAAATATTTTTTTTTTTTTTTTGAGACAGAGTCTGGCTTTGTTGCCCAGGCTAGAGTGAGTGCCGTGGCGTCAGCCTAGCTCACAGCAACCTCAAACTCCTGGGCTCAAGCAATCTTTCTGCCTCAACCTCCCAAGTAACTGAGACTACAGGCATGCCCCACCATGCCCGGCTAATTTTTTCTATATATATTAGTTGGCCAATTAATTTATTTCTATTTATAGTAGATAGAGATGGGGTCTTGCTCTTGCTCAGGCTGGTTTTGAACTCCTGACCTCGAGAATCCACCCACCTTGGCCTCCCAGAGTGCTACGGTTACAGGCGTGAGCCACCGTGCCTGGCCTGTCCTCAAATCTTGTTTTCCGTTTTGTTTTGTTTTTGTTTTTGTTTTTTAATTTTCACTGTGGTAAAATACAGATAACACAAAATTTATCACTGTAATCAGTTTTAAATTTAACAGTTCAGCAGTGTTAATGACATTCATGTCATCGTGCAACCACCTCCACCATGCATCCCCAGAACTTTTTCCACCCGCAAAACTGAAACTCTGAACTCATTAAACAACTCCCAATTCTCCTCCCTAGCCCCCAGAAGTCCCACTCTGCTTTCCGTCCCTATGACTTTGGCTCCTCTAAGTATCCACGCCAGCGGAGTCAAAGCTGCCTCGCATGGTGTCCTCGGTGTTGCGGCACATGTCAGGGTCTTCTTTTCTTAAGGCCCAATAATGTTCCGTCGTACGTAGGGACCACATCCTGCTCATCCATTCCACTCAACCTGCAGAGAAGTCTTGAGCTGTTTCCACCTGTGACTGTTATGATAACGCCTCTACGAACATGGGCGTACAAATATCTCCGTGTGCTCCTGCTTTCAATTATCTGGGCTGCATACCCAGAAGTGGAATGCTAGATCACATACAATTCTACGTTTGATTCCTTGAAGAACCGCCACACAGTTTCTTCTCCTTTTTTTTTTTTAATGTGTTCAGTGAAAATTATTTAAATGTCTGAGGTTTTTTTCCCAGCATATTATGGGGATACAAATGTTTAGGTTGCATACATCGCCCTTGCCCCACACAAGTCAGAGCTTCAAGTGTCCATCCCCCAGATGGTGCACACCGCACCTATTAGGTGTGTGTACCCACCCCTCCTCTCCATCCCACCTGCCAGACACCCAATGAATGTTACTACTATATGTGCGCATAAGTATTGATCAGTTAAAACCAATTTGCAGGTGAATACACATGTTGCTTGTTTTTCCATTCTTGGGATACTTCACTTAGTAGAATGGGTACCAGCTCCATCCAAGATAATACAAGAGGTGCTACATCACCATTGTTTTTTGTGGCTGAGTAGAACTCCATGGTGTACATATACCACATTTTATTAGTCTACTCATGTATGATGGGCACTTGGGTTGTTTCCACATCTTTGCAATTGTGAACTGTGCTGCTATAAACATTCTAGTGCAGATGTCTTTTTTTATAGAATGTCTTTTGTTCTTTTGGGTAGATGTCCAGTAATGGGATTGCCAGATCAAATGGTAGTTCTCCTTGTAGCTCCTTGAGGTATCTCCATATTGCTTTCCACAGAGGTTGTACTAGTTTGCAGTCCCACCAGCAGTGTAGGAGTGTTCCTATCTCTCTGCATCCACGCCAGCATTTATTGTTTGGGAACTTTTTGATAAAGGCCATTCTCACTGGAGATAAGTGATATCTCATTGTGGTTTTGATTTGCATTTCCCTGATGATTAGAGATATTGAACATTTTTTCTTTTGTATGATTTTTAGCCATTAGTTTGTTTGCTTTTGAAAAGTTTCTGTTTATGTCCTTTGCCCACTTTTTAATGGTGCTGTTTGATTTTTCTTGCTGATTTTCTTGAGTTCTATATAGATTCTAGTTATCAGTCTTTATTGGATGTGTAGGATGTGAATATTTTCTCCCATTCTGTAGGTTGTCTGTTTGATAAAGAAGACAAAAACATACACTGGAGAAAAGAACCCTTATTCAATAAATGGTGCTGGGAAAATTGGATAACCACATGCAGAAGACTGAATAAAACAGGATCTGCACCTCTTACCTCTCAAAAAATCAACTTACAGTGGATAACAGACTTAAACTTAAGGCATGAAACCATAAGAATTCTAGAAGAAAATGTTGGAAAAACTCTTGTGGACATTGGCCTAGGGAAAGAATTTATGAAGAAGACCCCAAAGGCAATCACAGCCACAACAAAAATAAATAGATTGGACCTGATCAAATTAAAAAGCTTCTGCACAGCCAAGGAAACTATCACGAGAGCAAATAGTTTCTTCCTCAACTCGTAACCAGGTTGCCCCAGCACCCAAGAGACTCCAGATCCTCTTCCCTCTCCCCTTCACCTCAACCCAGAGCAGCCTCTGCAGTGCATTTTGTCACCATCTCCTTAATCATAGGGCCATCCCCACACCTTCCCTCACCCAGCAGGTGGCCAAATCCCCTCGTTTCTGGCTTGAGATGTCTCATGGCTGCTCTGCTCTTGTCTTGTCCCCAGCAGAGCTGTGCCCTGGCTTGGGGTCTGCATCTCTCTCAGGTCTCTCCATGTTTCCCCGTCCCCACTGCCCGCAGTCTGGGCCATGACACACAGCCCTGGCTCCTGGGTAACCGCAGCAGCCAGTCACTCCCCAAATGCCCTCCTGAACCTCTGTCATCGTGACCATGACCTGTTCTCCTCTGTGGCACCCCAGGAGGCCACCAGCACAGTACCTGGCACATGGTAAGCCTTCTGAAATACTAAGTATTAACATTATTATATAAAGATATTAAATTAATAAAATATATGTACATGTACAATGTTAATTATATACACATTAATATTATATATAATATAGATATTAACAATATTATATGTACACAATTATGTGTATATAAATCTGTTTTATATAAAACTATATAACTATACAACTATATATGACACGCATATATGGAGAGAGAGAGATTCATGTAGAAAATTGCTAAAAATACTTATGTTAGGGTAGTAGGATTATGGTAGTTTCTTAAAGGTATTTCCCATGATTTTTTTAAATTAAAAAAAAAAAAAAAACCAGGCCGGGTGTAGTGGCTCACGCCTGTAATCCTAGCACTCTGGGAGGCTGAGGCAGGCGGATTGCTAGAGGTCAGGAGTTCAAAACCAGCCTGAGCAAGAGATCCCATCTCTACTAAAAATAAAACTAAATTAATTAGCCAACTAAAAATATATAGAAAACATTAGCCGAGCATGGTGGCGCATGCCTGTAATCCCAGCTACTCGGGAGGCTGAGGCAGGAGGATCGCCTGAGCCCAGGAGTTTGAGGTTGCTGTGAGCTAGGCTGACGCCACGGCACTCTAGCCCTGGCAAGAGAGTGAGACTCTGTCTCAAAAAACAAAATAAAACAAAACAAAAACAGTATGCCATCCTTGAGAAACTTTATACATAAATTTCTATACAGAAATACAGGAAGCAGAAAAGTACACGTGTTCCCTCTCAGTCATACAGGACGAATCATTATTAAGGTCTCTTGCTTTTTCCTTCTTAGATTCCTTTGTAACAAGATGTGTATGTACAGTACACATGTGTGAGCGTACACATGCACACGTGTACACACACAGGGTTGTTTTCTGATAGGAATGAAATCATATTCTACATACTGTGTGGCAACTTGCCCCTTTTGGTTTTTTGAACCAACAGTATAGTCTGGGTAACTTTTTAATCCTTAAGGGCTAATCAGCATTAATATTTTGTTTTTCCTTCCAGAAACTTTGTGTATACAGAAATGTAAGTAAATATAGATTACTATATACATATATGCTTTTTTTTTTTTTTGAGACAGGGTGTCATTCTGTTGCCAGGCTGGAGTGCTGTGGGGTCAGCCTAGCTCACAGCAACCTCAAGCTCGTGGGCTCAAGCGATCCTCCTGCCTCAGCCTCCTGAGTAGCTGGGACTACAGGTGCATGCCACCATGCCCGGCTAATTTTTCTATTTTTTTTTAGAGACAAGGTCTACCATACATGGCTTTTTAAATAGAATTGAATTCAGACTTTATATATTGTTCACCAACTTAATTTTTTTGCCATTGTTGACCCAGCGACATGTCCCAGGCAACTTAATATGCCCAACACACAGCTCTGTGTCAACCATTTCTGCTTATGACTCAATAGTATGGGTGCTACACCATTTATTAATAGTTTGCCATTCCTATATCCATGGACAGATGAGTATCTACAATATTTTGTAATTATCAACCAAAATGTCACTTTTCAGAGTATTTCTGTGGGATTCATTAATTACTGGAAATAGCTTTGTTGTGTCAGGGCTGTGCATATTGAAAATGTTGGTCAGTTCTAGAAACTCTCTCTTCTGGGGTCCTGCATGAGTGCACACTTACTCCACCCTCACCACCTGGCCTTCACCACTATTTTGATTTTTAGATCACTTTGAAAGTTAAAACTGGCATTGAGCTCTGATTTGCACTCCTTTATCACCCAAGAAGTTTCTTTTCCTAACTTTATGGGCCTTTTTTCTTCCCTCATTTGCTGTCCATCATCTTGCTCCACACCTTTCCCAAGGTAAGATGTAGGTGGCATCCCTACTGTATCTGAATTCACTGCCAGCATCTTCTCCCATCTCCTCCTCCACTAAAGACAACTCATAAAGGGTGAAAAGTTAAACATCAGAAACAGAATGTGATGAGATGGCCACACGAGAGCCAGCGTGAGAGTAGGCCGGCACAGATTTCAGGAGTGGAATGTGCCAAACAGCCGCGGAGCTGGGGATTAAAGTCTTTCTTCCATCTGGAACCTGGCGTCTGCAAAACAGTGACCACATTGTGCTCCTTCCCAGAAAAAGCACGGCGTTGCCTGGCTACCCAGCAATGTATATGACTTGGCAGCTGGCCTGGCTTTCGAGCGCAGAGGAAAATTCCAGGGTGGGATGCAAGCTGAAGTTCCAAGGACAGAGGGGCTGGAAGGTTTAACCCCCTCTTCTCAGGGAGGTTGTGTGGAGGGGCGTTCCGGGGCCCAGGTAACCCAGGCCCCATGATCAAACTTCCATGGTCTTTGGCCTCCTTCTTTGCAAAATGGACTGAACGGGACCCAGCTTGGTGAGAAGCTCCGCAGACTCCACAGGACTCGTAGCCAGCCTCAGCGCCTCTGGGAGGCAGTGTTCGGAAGAGGTCTTCACATTCAGACATGTCCAGTTTCGTAGACGCGGTTGCTGGTTTAGCTCCTCCGAGCGCAGGTTCCTGTCAGTGAACTAGGGTGACCATGCCAGCCTTGCCTGTGTTGTGTTGAATGTGTGGAAATCGCCTCTCCAGAGCAGAAAGGCGATGGAGAAATTTCCCCTCCCCTCCTTCACCTCTCCTAAGCAGGCTTACAGTGGGCCTGGCCTCCTCCTGTAACCTCGTGGCTTGGGCGACGCCATACCCTGCACATGCTGCTTAAGACTTTATCCTGTCTCTCGCACTAACGTTCAGGCCACAAGATCCAGCCCCTCCAGCTTCCCACTGGGCACCGTGCTCTGGTCCCAGTGGTCTCCATTTTGTTCTCCGATCACACCAAAATAATTCCTACCTCTAAAATGTCTTCCCTCAGATGGGGCTGGTTCCTTCTAATCCTGTGGGTCAGGCTAAATGTCATTTCCTTGAAGAGGCTTTGCCCAACTGCCTCATCTAAAATAGAAGCTAAATCCAGGCCTCCAAACCCTGGTCTTCGGTCCTGGACATACCTTCAGTGCTACTGGGCTCCCTAAAGACATGTTCCTCCACTCCTTCCTCACAGACACACCCTCACACATACACATACACACACATACTCTGTAGATCTCCAAATAAAAACTACCCCGTATTACTCAGAAAATTATCTCATACACATTGAGGTGGGCACCTGTTGGTTTGCCAGCCAACATCCATTCTCTCTTTATTCTGATTCTAGCACTTTCTATTTTCCTTGGGAAGCCAGGCCAATCCCACTCTTAGCCTGTGAGGTTTAAGTGAAGATGACATCACTTTCTGATCTGGGAATGGACACATGTCCCAGGTCTGGCCAACCAGCATCTCAGGACTTGACTCACGGGTGGGTGTGGAACTTGGTGGAACTATTAGGACAGAGTTGCTCCGTTTCCACTGGGCTCTGTCAGGTGGTAGCACCCGCACCTAGTGATGTTGGTGGCCATCTCTGCCTCCTTGAGGGGAGACCCTGTGGCAGAATGAAGCCAGATGAGAGGAGAGCAGGTCCCAGCAACTGAGACATCAAGATCATGTCTTGATAACATCATCTGAAACTCTGGATCCAACTGTACCTGAAGCTCCTCAAACTCTGCAGATGTTAAGCCAATCCATTCCCACTTATTTTGTTTAAGCCAATTCAAATTTATTTTTCTGTCACTTACATCTGAAATGTGCATGCCAAATAAAACTGCTGTCCTAGGCCCTTGTCACTCCAAATCATTAAAGTCATCCTTGACTCATCGCTGTAACCTGTTCTGCGTATCCAAATAGCTGCCATGTCTTGCGAAGACAGATGTCTAACTATAAATGTGTCTCCCACATCTCTCATGTTTTCCATTTCCATGCATTCATTTACCTTCTCTCGCACAGATATGTCGGGGAGGGGCACGGCTCTAGCCCACCCACCACGGACTCTCCACTGCTCGGGCACCTCCCTTCATTCTTGCTCCCTCCATACCAGTCTCCAGTCCCATGGACATCCTTCCAAAACACAAGTCTAACTCTGCCAGTCTTCCATTTAGAAACACTTCTTCAGTGACAAGAGACAGAAACATTGATTGCCAAAGCAAAAACAAACAAACAAAAAAAAGAGTTGTTTACTGAATCCTATCATTAAAAAGTCCAGGGGTAGTTGCTTCAGGCCTGGCTGGACCTGGTTCCTCGAAAACTTTCATCTGACATCTGTGGCTCTTAATCTCTAGACTCTGATTTCCCTAGAGGAATGGTCCCCAGTGTTCCCAGCAAAAGTGCTAGGGCCACCCTGGTCAGCCCGTATTGGGTCACATGCCCTCCCTGAGCCAATCACAGTGACTTCTGTTGACCGGGTGGAGGTCACCGGAGCCAGTGGGAGAGGCCACATCAACTCCACAGACTGAGAGGGCTGGAGAGGGGTTCTCCGAATGAAAATGGGGATTTGTTGGTAAAAACATGAATACTGGGCAAGCAAAACCTTATGTTCAAGACATGCCAGTACCTTCAAGATTGAGTTTAGGTATTGATCGAATAGAGTTCTCTGTGGCCTCCTCTGCAGCCACACCCCACCTAACCCCACCACCACCTTGAACTCCACACACTAATTAGAATAAACTACTGTGTTTCCCCGAAAATAAGCCCTACCCATAAAATAAGCCCTAGCAGGATTTCTAAGCATTTGCGCAATAGAAGCCCTACCCTGAAAATGAGCCCTAGTGACGGGCGTGGCCACGCAGCGCGTCTGCACAGCCCATGCGTGTCGGCGCGGAGCGGGAAAGACGCCGAGCAGCCCTTCTCATCCGCCCCGTGACAGCTCTATGGCTCGACATGAAAGATTGGGGCCAATGGTTCTAAAGGAAATAGAGTCGCAAGAAATTCAGGATGGAATTCGGGGTTTGGAGAGTTATGATGACGTTCCAGAAGAAGACGACTTCTCTATATTTGAATAAATGTAGACTGTTGTACCGTACTTAAAAAAAATAACACATCCCCTGAAAATAACCCCTAGGGTGTCTTCTTGAGGAAAATTAAACATAAGACCCTGTCTTATTTTGGGGGAAACACAGTACCTTCAACCCAAAGTGCTTGTTCCTCTCTCTCCAGCAAGCTCCTGATTAGTGTCAAGGCCTCATCACGTATGTTACTCCCTCCAGAAAGGAGTTCCTGCAAACCCGCAATGCGAGATTTGGTGCCCACGTGGGTACTAGTGATTTGATCTATGCAGCACTCCCCACTGCCACTGGCTTCTTCAGGGAAACCTACCCTGCCCCTTATCTTAGGATCTGTATCTCTCCCTCCCAAACATCAACTACTGCAGTATTCTGTGCACCTCACCATGGGAGTAAGCATGTGACCAAAGCCAGGCTAGTTAGGAGCCTTCTAGTCTCCTCCTCGTGGATCAGAATAAGCACCATTCTGATCTCATGGGGAAGCCTTGCGTGACAGCACGCTGCCAACATGCAGACTCAAGTGGTGGAGACACAACTGCCGGCTACATTCCATCACTCGGGGACAGCTGCACCCTTCCCTCCCTGGGATTTGGTTACCAGAGCCAAGAAATTCCCCCTTTGCCTAAACTAGTTTGAGTTGCTTCTGTCATTCTCAATGCTCTGAGACCGGCTGTGTCCCTGCCGTTCCGCAGTGGCCATGTGTGCGGACTGGAAACCTTTAGGGGTGGGGAGTGGGCTTGAGGTGATGTGAATCGGAGCTTCTTTCTTTTGCAAACAGGACAGTCCTATAACGCACCTCGTACCTCCTGAGCAAATTGAATTTAATGTTCGAATTGCTGCCGTGTGAGAGACTACTTATGGAGGCTGGGGATGCCTTGCTGGATGGGAATTCTGTTCAAAATGAACCGAATTCCAGAGACACAGCATAGCACATGGTGGCTGAGGGATGAGATCTGGGGTCATCCTGCCTCAACTCCAACTCTGGCTCCACAAATTACTTTCTGTGTGCCTGTGATGAAATTACTTAACTTATCTGTACCTCAGTTTCTTTGTCTGTGTAGTGAAAATTATGAGAAAAATGTATGACTTCACAGGACTGTGATAAGGATAAAGTAAGTAAATCCACACAAAGTACATGAAGCCATGCCGCATACTTAGTAAGCTCCGAATAAATGTGAGCCATGAACAGCCCCCGCTTGCTGAATGTGGAATAGAGAGCAGCAGATGGAAATACTTGCTACTCCACTAGAAATGTGTGAGTGAAGAGAGAAAACACAGACGTGGATCTGAATTAAGCTGATACACGTATTTCACTCTCTGAACACATGTGCATTCCTTGCTTCCCTTCCAACAGCTACCACGCATCCTACCCCACCTGCTGCCTTTGCTGCCGAGTGTTCCTTGGCTGCTTCTGAGATGACTCCTTCCCGGCCCTCATTTCACAAGGTTTTTGGGGGGCAGCCCTCCCCGCTGGCTTCAGGAAAAGGTAGAGGACCCAGGTCTGCCCCAGGAGAACAAACAGCACATTCTCCTGGTCTCAGTGACTGGCTGGGGGATGGGCACACGATCTAAGTCAGGCCATGACAGCCCTGCTTGGGACTTTTGCTGGAACTAGTGAGAAACAACTACTTTTCCTCCTTTGAGAGGCTGGTAAGCGGGAAGCCTGTAACTGTTGCAGCCACCGTGCCACTGGTTGGTGACATCCTGAGAATGAGGCCAATAGATTAGACTGGAGAACAGGAAAGATGCAGAGTTTTGAGGATGAGCTTTGAGCACCTGGATCCAGCAGTACCTAGAGTCAGTAAAACCACCCCCTCCAGCATTTTACCTGGAGCCCACTGTAACTAGTTTCTCTCACTTGCCACTAACAGAGCCTAATGTGTTACACAGATACGTGTCAGAATTCTCATTCTATCTTTGACATTTCTTAATTTCTCTTTCACATCCAAAATCTCTTTATCTTTCCTGGCAACTGCCTATGTCATTTCCTCCTACCTATTTTCTACTTTACTAATTATTTCATTAGATGGGTCTAATCCACTGCTTAAAATATCCAATGATTCTTGTTTATTTCTAGGAACTCAAGTAGGTTTTTTTTCCCCCATATTACTGGTCGTCTATTCATTATGTCTTCTTCTTTTCAAATATTTGGATTCTTTTATATCTTGAATGATTTTTAACTGTGGTAAAATAACATAAAACTTACCATCTTAACCATTTTTAAGCATATAGTTCAGTAATGTTAAGTGTATTTACATTGTGCAGCTGATCTCCACACTTTTTTCATCTTACAAAACTGAAACTCTGTTCCCACTAAACAACAACTTTCCATTTTCTCCTTCCCATAGCTCCTGGCAACCACCATTCTCCTTACCATTTCTGTGAATTTGGCTACTTCAGATACCACATGTAAGGGGAGTCATACAGTATTTATCTTTTTGTAATTGCTTCTCTTGCTTAGAATAACATCTTCAAGATTCATCCATGTAGTAGCATGTGTCAGAATCTCCTTCCTTCTTAAAGCTGACTAATACTGCACTGTATAGACACACCACACTTTGATTATCCACTCTCCTGTCAATGGACACTGGCACTGTTTCTCTGTTTGGTTGCTGTGAATAATGCTGCTGTGACTGTGGGTGCACAAACAGCTGTTTCCAAGTCTTGGCTTTCCGTTCTTTGGGGTGTATGCCCAGAAGTGGAATTGCTGGATCATAAGGTGGTTCTATCTTTATTTTTTTGAGGAACTGCTGCATTGTTTTCCACAGTAACTGTACCATTTTACATTTCCACCAGGAGTACACAGGATTCCAATTTCTCCACGTTCTCACAAATACCTGTTGTTTTCTGGGGTGGGCGTGTGTGTGAGTATGGTTACAGCAGCCATTCTCATGGCTGTGCCCTTGTATCTCACGGTGGTTTTGATTTACATTTCTTAATGATTAGTGAGGCTGAGTATCTTTTCATGTACTTTTTGCCATTAGTATATCTTCTTTAAAAAAATGCCTACTTATGTTCTTTACCCATTTTTTTACTTGAATTGTTTTCCTATTGTTGTTGAGTTGCCTTGAGTCATTTTAAATATATTTTTTCATTTTTAATTTTTATGGGTATATTGGCAAAAAAAAAACAGCTAAAAACCTGAAAACATCCAGGGCTGGTGAGGGTGTGTAGAAACGATCATTCATATATTCTAGGTATTGGGTTATATATTGATGTAAACTCTTTGGAAAGTAATTTGGCTTGAAGGATTGGATAGGATTTTATGGACAGAAAAACTTCAAGGTAGAAAAGAAAATAAGTCTTCCAAAGTTAGTGTTGTCTAGATAACTTTCTGTGATAATGGAAAATATTTTGTATCTGTGTGGTCCAATACAACAGCAAACAGCTACAGGTGGCTTTTGAGAACTTGAAACATGAGATGTAGCTAAACTCAGCAATTGAATTTTTTCTTTCTTTCTTTCTTTCTTTCTTTCTTTCTTTCTTTCTTTCTTTCTTTCTTTCTTTCTTTCTTTCTTTCTTTCTTTCTTTCTGGGAGACAGGGTTTTATTTGTGTGTGTATGTGGGTGTGTTTTAAGAAACATGATCTCACTCTGTTTCTCGGGCTGGAGTCCAGTAGCATGATCATAGCTCACTGCAGCCTTGAACTCCTGGGCTCAAGTGATCCTTTTGCCTCAGCCTCCCTAATAACTGAGACTACAGGAACATGTCACTATGCCTGGCTAATTTTTCTATTTTTTGTAGAGATGGAGTCTCGCTATGTTGCCCAGGCTGGTCTTGAACTCCTGGGCTCAAGTGATCCAGCCTTTGTATTTTATTTAATTTTAATCTAGTTAAATTTAAATAACCACATATTAGCTAATGACTATCATAGCAGACAAGGCAGATCTAGGAGTAAAAAGGACTTTCAGTAAAGAGAAAGGAGATTTCTAATGACATGATCATGGCTCTCAAGTGCGTGGTGGTCCCCTTTTCTGGCTCCCTACTGGCAAAGTCTGGGTCCTGAGAAAGTAAGCAAGTGAAGGAAAAAAAGAGAGGCTTCCCACTCTACAATCCTAGCATGCCACTCTACTGCAACCTGCCCTCAACACATCTTCTCACTCTTACATTCATTCAGAAGAAAGTTATCTGGATCCTTCTATGTGCCAGACATTGAAAATAACGTGATCACAGAAGACCTACTGCTTGCCTTCCTGATACTTCATGGTATGATGGAGGAGTCAAATGTTAGTGAAAAGAGGTCTCTAATAACAAGTTGGACTTCATGAAAATTCAAAAACTTTGTGCATCAAAAGACAGTATCAGGGTAAACAGAAAACAGAGTAAAAGAGCAAAACTTAGTAAAAAGGCAACCCACAGCATGAGAGAAAATATTTGCAAATCATATATCTGATAGAAGATTAATATCCAAAATATATAGAAAACTCCTAAAACTCAACAACCAAAAATATCAAACATCTCAATTCAAAAACAGACAAAGGGCATGAATAGACATTTCTCCAAAGAAAATATACCAATGGCCAATAGGCACATGAAAAGATACTCAACATCACTAATGATTAGGGCAACGCAGATCAAAACAACGAGATACCATTTCACACCTATTAGGATGACTACCATTTAAAAAACCCAGAAAGTAACAAGTGTCGGTGAGGATGTGGAGAGACCGGAACCCTTGTGCACTGTTGAAGGGAGTGTAAAGTGGTACAACCGCTGTGGAAAACAGTGTGGCGGCCCCTCAAAAAATTATAAATAAAACTACCATATCATTCAGCAATTCTACTTCTGGGTATATATCAAAAAAAAAAAAAATGAAAACAGGGTCTCTGTACAAAGATATCACACATGCTCATAACAGTATTATTCACAATAGTAAAATGTGGATGCACCTAAGTGTTCACGGATGGATAAGTGGGTAAGCAAGCACCTGTGGTTTATATATACTGTGGAATATTATTCAGCCTTACAGAGGAAGGAAATTCTGACAACTGCTGTAACATGGATGAACCTTGAGGAATTATGCTAAGTGAAATAAATCATTTGCAAAATGACAAATACTGTAGGATTCCACTGATGCAAGGTACCTAGAGAAGTCACATTCACAGAGACCTGAAGTAGAATGGTGATTTCCAGGGGCTGGGTACAAGGGGAAATGGAGAGTTGTTTAATGGGTGCAGTTTTGGATGGGGAACAGCTGGAAGAGTTCTGGAGATGGATGGTGGTGATGGTTATATGTTATGCATGTATTTAATACCATTGAACTGTACCCTTAAAATAATGGTTAAGATGGTAAATTTTATGTGTATTTTACCAAAATTAAAAAATGGTAAAAAAAAAAGTCCTCTAACAAAATGCAAAGGAGATGTCTATAAACACAAAGAATAATACATCACTCCTTTGCTCAAAAGAGTCCAAGGGCTTCCCACACATGTCATCACATATGTGTGGCCTCTCCACATATGACACCCTGCCTGACCTGCCCATTACCTGCTGCTGACCTCACCTCCTTCCCGCACCTCCCCTACTCACCATGGTCCAACTATATTGGCCTCTCAAGTAGTTTTCTATGGCTGCTCCAATGAACTGAGAAATAAACCGGGTGGCTCAAAACAACAGAAATCAATTCTCTCAAAATGCTGGAGGCCAGAAGTCTGAAATCAAGGCATCAGCAAGGTACTTTGAGATCAAGGTGCCCAGAGGGCCCCACTCCCTCTGGAGCTCTGGGGGAGCCTCTTCCAGATTCTAGTGGCTGTACACATTCATCGATTTGGGATTGCATCTCTTCAACCTCTGCCTTCCTGGTCACATCCCCACCTCCTCTTCTAATCTCTCTCTGCCTTCCCTTTATACAGACACTCACCATGGAATTTAGGGCCCACCCAGATATTCCAAGATGATCTCATCTCAAGATCCTTAACTTAATCATATCTGCAAAGACTCCTCCCTTTTATTTTTTCAAACAAGGTAACATTCACAGGTTCTAGGGATTAGGACATGGATATATCTTCCTTTTTTGGGGGGGGGGGCAACACTGAGCCCACTACAGCTTCCTCGCAGTTCCTCAAGAAAAAAAAATTTTGTTTTGACCTCTGAGCCTTTGCCTGCTGCTCCCTTTGCCTGGAACATTCTTCCTGCACCCAATCACTATTATCCTTGTCCAAGCCACCATCAGGTCAGCCAGGGTTTGCACTGTGAATTGAGGATAGTTCTAGGCCTGAGCAGCTGGGTAGATGGAGCTGCCATTTACTGGGATGGGCAAATTGAGGATAAGTAGACGTGCCAGGGCTAAGAGAGTCCAGATGAAATGAGGAGCTCACTTTCAGCCACGTTACAATGGAGGGTCCTACAAGACATCTGAGCGGAAATGTCCCATAAACAGTGGGTTGGTGGAATTCACAGGCGAGGTAGAGTGAGAGCTATAACTCTGGGAATTAACAGTATATAATGGCATCGCAAGGTGAGGACTGTGGGATCATTTAGGTCTTGAATGCAGATGCTGGACAAGAGCTAAGCACTGCTCTAGAGCACTCTAGAATTTAGAGAATGATAGGAGAGAAAATGGGAGAGGAATCCGAGGAGGAATATGCACTGGTTAGCTATTGCTGCATAGCAAATAATAAACAAAAAAGTCTTAACCTAAAACAATAATCACCTTTTCTCTTTCACAGTTTTTGAGTTTTGGGGATTTGGAAACAGCTCTGACAGGCAGTTCTAGTTTGGGGTCTTTCATGGAACAGTAGTTAAGTTATTGGCTGTGTTTGTCATCATCTGGAGGTTGGCCTGGGGCTGGAGAATCTACTTGGCTCATCTGCAAGCCTGCCAAGATGGTATCGGCAAGTTCATTTCTCTACACCTGGGCCTTTCCATGAGACTACTGAGTCTCCTCACAACAGGTGGCTGAACTCTCGCCCCGTCCCCCAAGCGATGACCCAAGTGTGAACCACAGTGCCCTTTATGACTCAGCATTCGAAGTCACACACAGCGTCACCTCCTCCACGTTCTGCTGGTCATGAACCAAGCCTGAGGAGGGACCACATCAGGGAGTGAGGATTACTGGGGCCACCTTGGAGGCTGCTACTGAATGCTAAATGTGGTCGCTGAGGTGGAAAGTAAACCGAAAGAGAGAACCGTCAGGGAGATGTGGCGAAGCTGGTTCAGTGTGAACTCTTGATTCCGCCAAATCCTTCCGAGAACTGAAACGCAAGGACTGGGTTTGTCAGTGTGGAGACTATTGTGGCCTTTCAGTAGGATTATGCAGATGAAAGCTGCTAGGAGTATGCTTAAGAGAGAAAGAGAAACATGAAAGCAGAGATGAGAATTATAGTTTGCTCTCAGAGTGAGGAGAGAAATAATGCAGGAGCTGAGCAGAGAGATGCCGGTCCAGGCTGGCTCTTTAGGGTGGGATATATTACGGCACATTTGTGCACTGTTGGGAAAGTTCTGGTGGAGGGGGAAATTTGGGTGATGCAAGAGCATGCTAGAATAACGCCCTAAGAGCAACTGTGATTAAATGGAAAGGGGCCCTGGAGAGGAGCGCAGTGGTGGACGCGCAGCACTGGGGGGGGGAGAGGAGCAGGACCAGACACAGGTGTGGAGGTGGGGTTGGACACACGTGGCAGTCACCTTTTGATCCGAATAGTGTTTGAGAAGAAGGTCTGGCACCGCATGGGGCACCAAGTTGCCACACCATGAACACTGGGGCTTCAACCAGTGCAGCACTTCAGGACTGGGGCAGAACCGGGCAGTGACTAGGAACCGGATTCCACCTGTGCTTGGCTCTGGGCTCTGCTGGGTGTGAGGTGTTGGACAGATGGCCTCTCCCTTTTGTGATTCAATTTCCCTATGTTGTGGGGGTGCGTGGGCAGGGAAAGGATCTCTGAACGTATCCAACCAAAGGGTTAGTGTGAGAATGCTTTGTGAAAATGGCTTGGGGAACTCTTGGGTCACATGTGTCTCTTAAGAACGCTACCTGTTGCTAGAATGAGGTGGCATCTGACAAAATTCAAGAAGAAAGGTATTGGGCAAGTGCAGGACTTACTAGAGGGGCATGTGGCTCTGTTATTATGGGTTATTGCTATTATAATGTGTTCATCTATAACATATAATTAAATATATGATACAATAACCACATAGTAATATGTAATAATATCATATATGAAAAACACATAAAAAATACAATATACCGTAATCTTACTGTAGACTGTACAGCATTTCTGGAGAATCCACACAGTCCCCACTGCAGCTCACGCAGGGAAATGGTGCTTGGTGGGAATAAACTCATGGAGAAGCGACTAATGGTGAATTGAATACTTATCGGCTATCGAAGAGAGTTACGATGCACAACCACTTCTCAGCCAAAGCTAGTGAAAGCCTTTGCCCCACATGTCCAGACAGATGTTCATGAAAATAAAAGACACTGTATTATTTCTAATAGATTCCTTTTACTTGACGCATTAGCATTGATCTGTTGACAAAGATTCCTTGCTTGGTCAAATGTTAGCCAGGCATTTGACCCTCCTCCAAGGCCCATCGGTGTGTACTTCCTTGTAAAATCCAGTTTCAGCAAAGACCCTGCAGGGTCAGTTTGGTCAGAAGCCCCCCACCTCATACCCATGGGTCTCCTATCACCGGCTGGGTGAGTTCCCAACAGCTTGTCTTCAGCAGTAACCTAGGGAGGTTGGTTGGGCCAGAATCCCCTCGCCCCTGAGGTTTCCTCTGTCCTCCGCCCACTGACCTCCGCTCTGCTTCCTAGACACAAATTCCCACTCGCCCGTGCTGTATTCGGGTGGAGCCCAGCCTCTCTCCCCTGCTGCAAGACTCCAGTCCCTATCACGACCGGTCCTGAATAAAGTCTGCCTCACTGCGTAACAGGCATCAACAAATGATTTATTTTAAATACCTCAGGAGAAATGGGCATGTGTCACTCCCTCCAGTTTTCGACCCTGCAAAACATACATCTCACAGGCAGCCCAGGGCCTTCCTAAGGTGAACTGTCTGGGACTGCAGTATTTCAAAGTGTCTCTGGTTTGGGATCCAGAGTGTTTTTATGCCCTTGGGCAATTTACCCAGGAAGACTGGGGTAGGCCGGAGCTACACTATTCATCTGTACAGCGTCAGTGCCGCCCCAGTGAAAGGAGGGCTGCAGGGTGCCTCTCTGGGAAGTTGATTCTCTAAACAATCTGCCTTTCTCCCCCACTCCCAGAGGAGGCTGTGCAAGCCTCCAGGGTTGTAAGTACCCTAATCTGGAGCTCCTGTGACCTTCAGACCTCTGATTGATTTGGGAGCCTCCAGCACTCCAGCCCATGCCAGCTCCCCTGGGACACTCCCAGGCAGCCCCACCAGACTCAGGGACGCCAGGAGCCTCTTATCCTTAATCCCTCTGGCTGTCGGGCTGGAGGCCCTTGCAAGAGCCTGAAAGAAGGATTGTTACCCTGACCTCTCCATCTTCTATCCCAGCAGGAGGTCAGGGAAGTGGGGGGTTGCTTGAGCCCCCTGCCTCACACCCGGGAGACAGGATTTCTTAGTCCCTATCCTGAATAAAGTCTGCCTCACCAAGCTGTAACACATATCAAGGAATGATTTCTTTTAAATACCTTAGGAAGGGCCGGGTGTCGTCGTCACGCCTGTAATCCTAGCACTCTGGGAGGCCGAGGCGGGCGGATCGTTCAACGTCAGGAGTTCGAAACAAGCCTGAGCAAGAGGGAGACCCCGTCTCTACTAAAAAAAAAAAAAGTAGAAAGAAATTAATTGGTCAACTAAAAATATACAGAAAAAATTAGCTGGGCATGGTGGCACGTGCCTGTAGTCCCAGCTACTAGGGAGGCTGAGGCAGGAGGATCACTTGAGTCCAGGAGTTTGAGGCTGCTGTGAGCTAGGCTGACGCCATGGCACTCTAGCCCAGGCAACAGAGTGAGACTCTGTCTCAAAAACAAACAAACGAAAGAAAATAGATAAATAAACACCTCAGGAGGAAAATGGACATTTTTCACTCCCTCCAGCTTTCAACCCTGCAAAATATGCACCTCAAAGGCAGCCTAGGGCCTTCCTAAGGGGAGCTGTCTGGGGTCCAGGGAATGCAGTGGAGCTGGGAAGGGGAGAAGGTATTATTGTTTCCATGCCCAGCAATGGCAGAAAGAGGAGTTGGCAGATGCAGACTCTGCCTCCACTCCCATCCCCTCCAGTGTAGGTGACCTAAAAATCTTGTCCCCAGCTGCAGTGGGAAGGATTCAAGTGAGAAGTGGAAACTTCCTAAACCCACACTCCCCACCTCACTCAGGCTCAGTTCCCCCTAATGCTCGATACCTCAGGTTCCTGCATAGCAGAGCAGGGGAACATGCAAGGAGGGGCAGAAGGGTCCTGCCTCGTTTACCCTACAGATGGAAGAGCAGGAGGCTTGCCAAGTCCCAGCCCCAGTGCACAGCCTGCTAGGGGACAAAGAGCTGTGCTTTGCCCCCAAGGTGCCAAAGTGCAGGGCATGGCAGAGGAGTCCTCTCTGGAAGCCTGTCCTTCCCTTCATAATGCCAACCAGAAGAATTTAGAGAGACCTTGCCTGGGGACAGTCAGGTGGAAACTATAAATAATATTCTGACAGACATCAATGATGGAGCATTCACTCATTCAACAAGTATTTTGCATGCCTATGCCCTGGGCACCGTGTTACATTAAGGGGAGTCCAGGGGGCTCATCAAGACATGTATGTCTCTTTTCTCCTGGAGGGGGTGAGGTGGAAAATGGGGACTCTGACAAACAGAGCCAAAATAATTTTTAAAATAAATGAAGTTAGGCAGTGGCATGTTTTTGGATATGACACTAAGTTCAGGCAACAAAAGATAGATAAAGGGACTATGTCAAACTTAACACTCTTGTGCCTCAAAGAACACAACAATCGACAGTATGCAAAGGCAACCAATGGAATGAAAGAAAATACATGCAAGTGACATATCTGATAAAGTATTAATATTAAGAATATACAAAGAACTCCAACAATTCAACAACAAAAAATCAAATAACCCATTTAAAAATGGGCAAAGGACTTGAATAGACACTTTTCCAAGAAGATATACAAGAGCACACAAAAAGGTGCTCAACATCACCAATTATCAGATAAAAGCAAATCAAAACCACAACGAGATATCTATCACCTTATACCCATCAAGATGGCTACTATAAAAAACAAACAAACACCAACGAAAAGAAACAGAAAATGTATAGAAACCCTTGCACACTGTTAGTGGGAATGTAAAATGGTATAGCCACTGTGGAAAACAGTATGGCAGTTCCTCAAAAAATTAAAAATAGAGCTACCAAATGATACAGCAATTCCACTTTTTGATATATACTGAAAAGAAAGCATGGTCTGAAAATCATATTTATATAGCCCTGTTCTAGCAGCACTGTTCACAATAGCCAAGAGGAAAAAGCAGCCCAAATGCCTATTAGCAGCTAAAACGATAAACAAAATGTGGTCTATACGTGCAATGGAATATTATTATTCATCCTTAAAAAGAAGGAAATCTTGTCACATGATACAACATGGGTGAACTTTGAGGACTCTATGCTGGGTGAAGTAAACCAGTCACATCAGGACAAATACTATGATCCCACTCATATGAGGTATCTTGTCAAATTCACAGAAACAGAAAGCAAAATGGTGGTTACCAGAAACTTGGGTAGGAGGAAATAGGGATTTGTTGTTTAATGGGTACAGAGTTTCAAACTGACAACGTGAACATTTCTGGAGGTCTGTTTCACAACAATGTGAATATACTTAACACTGCTGAACTATACTCCTAAAAATGTTTTAAGATGGTAAATTTTACATGTTTTTTTTTTACCAGAATAAAAATTTAAAGGTGACGATAAAACTGGGCAACTTGCTGGTTCCTCAGGAATTTCTATGCAGATCGGGCTTTAGAAGGGTTAAGAGGAGGGATTTGGAAGCTGGTTTATGTAACTTTATAAATAACCTTGAGTAGACATGAGATGCCCACATTAAAGAATGAGGGTTAATTATAGGGATGGGGCCTCCTGTGGTGTGACAGACATTGTTGCAGGATGTTAGAGGCTATTTTAGGGGGGGTTCCCAGAAAAGGTCCCTCCAAGGAGGTGACATTTAAGTTGAAGGAAGACTACATGAGAAGTCAGGCGACGATCTGAGATTAGGAATGTACCAAGAAGAAATGTGAAGAACCTGGAGAGAAAGATGTTGCATGCTGCATGGCTAGAGCACAGCAAGTGAAGTGGAAGCAGGGAAGAGATTACTTACTGGCGAGGGTAAGGGCTTTGTAAAGGAGAAAGGTCTACAGGAATCCTGTAGTTCACAATAATAGCTGTGCTACTGTTTCTATCATTATTGTGTTGTTGATTTCCAGGGAGACAGACTGAAATCATGATGACCTTACAGGTTGAGCATACCTAATCCAAAAACCTAATATCTGAAATACTCCAAAATCTGAAACTTTTTGAGCAGTGACATGATGCCACAAGGGGAAAATCCCACACCTGACCTCATGTGATAGGTCTGTCACAACACAGTCAAAGTTGTTTTCATGCACAAAATTATTAAAAATATTATATAAAATTACCTTCAGTCTATGTGTAGAAGCTGTATATGAAATGTAGATGAATTTTGTGTTTAGACTTTGAGTGGGTCCCATCCCTAAGATATCTTATTATATATATGCAAATATTCCAAAATCTGAAAAAATCCAAAATCTGAAACACTTCTAGTCCCAAGCATTTGGATAGTGGATACTCAACTTGTATCAGGACGAGCCTGTACAGCCTGGCTCCACTACTCACCAGCTGCCTGGCCCCTGCCCTAGTGATGTTTATAGTCTAACAGGAAAGCAACACATCAAATCAGGAAAACAGGATGCCTGAGCAGCACAGAAGGGAAGACCACTCAGTGGTGGGCTGGTAAATATCTAACAACAGGATCTCAGGGGAACAAAACCATGACCGGTAGAGTCTGCCAATTCAGGTGGTGAATACTCCCATCATGGCTGATGTCAAGCTAATAATGTGAATGTGGAGTTGGGAAGAGAGAAACACAATTGGATCTCATGAGCCTATGAAAGCCAGTGTCAGCACTCCACTGGGACCACTCTTCCTCTGTAGGGGAGGCAGAGGAGTCAGAAAATGGCTCCAGGAAGAAGTGTCCTGAATAGTACAGGCAATACCAGGAACAGGTGGCAACAGGAAGCGAAGTGTTTCAGGCCAAGTGTGGCTGCTAAGAGTGTAGCCTTCAAGAAGTGCCGTGCAGCAAGAGCATTACAGTGGAGAGACAGCCTATTTTGTTTTTAAATTGTGGTATAATACAGAGAACATAAAATTTACCATCTTCTCCTTTTTAACTGTACAGCTCAGTAGTGTTAAATATATTCACACTGTTGTGCAACCATAACCACCATCTATCTCCAGAACTCTCTATCATCTTGCAAAACTCTGCACCCCTTAAACACTAACTCCCCACCCTCCCCTCCTGCCCCTGCCCCTGGTGCCCACCATTTTACTTTCAGTTTGTATGAATTTCACTATTCTAGGTACAGTATATAAGTGGTATCATGCAACATTTGTCGTTTTATAATTGCATTATTGCATTTCGCATAATGTCTTTAAAAGCTTCATGTTGTAGCATGTGTCAGAATTTCTTTTTAAAGGCTCAGTGATATTCCATTATATGTATATACCATGTTTTGCTTATCCACTCATCTCTTTATGGACACTTAGGCTGCTTCCACCTCTTGGCTACAGCAAATAACACTGCTATGAACATGGGTGTCCAAACGTCTCTTCCAGTCCCTGCTTTCTTCTCCTTTGGGTATACACCCAGAAGCGGGATTGCTGGATAGAGATCTAGTCTGTTTTGCACATAGCTCTCACCCCAGCATAGTGTCTGGCACCCAGGAGGGGCTTCAGAACACTGAGTGTACTTAGAAGTGTCTTGGGAGGAACCCTCCTTACCTGACATTGGCCAAGCAGTTATGCACAGCTTAGAAACAGGGATAGGTGTTGAGAAATGCATTGTTAGGCAATTTTGTCCTTGTGCCAACGTCACAGAGCGCACTTACACAATCCTAGATGGTGTAGCCTGCTACACACCCAGGCTGTATGGTGTAGCCTA
Source organism: Microcebus murinus (assembly GCF_040939455.1). Lineage (NCBI taxonomy): Eukaryota > Metazoa > Chordata > Mammalia > Primates > Cheirogaleidae > Microcebus > Microcebus murinus. The sequence goes on along the minus strand of NC_134119.1, from coordinate 70,648,351 downwards.
TTGCTCCTGGCCACACACCTGCACATCTGACAGTACCGAACACTGTAGGCAACTGTAACACAATGGTAAAGAGCTGTGTACCTAAACATATCTTAACATTGAAAAGGTCCGATAAAAATACAGTATTATTAGCATAATCTTACGGCACCACCATTGTATATGCAGTCCGTTGTTGACAGAGACGTCATCAAGCAGCACATGACTGTATATGCTATCTCACCTGAGGTAGAAACTATTGTGATGCCCATCCCACAGAGACCCAGAGAGGCGAAATGACCTGAGAATGAGGAGCAGCAGGGACAGCAAGATTCGTGGGCAAAGGCTGGGTCTGTCAGAATTTCCAACAAATGCTGAGGAGAATGGCCTTCATCCTGAGGAGTGGTGACCATTGGGCATTAAAAGTAAGCAGGAGGGAGAAGTGGGCAGATTTTCCTCTTGCCGAGTTCCATCTGGCTACAAGTGCAGGCGCATCAGTGGCTACCCAGAGTGGGAGGGGTGGTGAGGAGGTCACTGCAGAATCCAGGGAGACACAGGGTGATTTGGAACAGAGGTGTGGCCACGGAGACATGGAACAGTTGGAAAGACTCCTAGAAGGACAGTCGAGTTCCCATGCAAGGTGTGGAGCTGGTGAAGTCATTGAAAGCTTCCAGGCTCCCCATCTTGTACACCAGGTGGCTGAGGGATGGATCCCTTCCCTAAAATGGGTCCACGTTCAATTAGGAATGGTTAGCAGTTGCTGGGCAGGGGTCTCCTACAGCTACAGGGAGAGGGAGCCTCCTGTTCCCATACGCTGAGCCACCAGATGTGTCCTTGGACCAAATGGCAGCTGTAGGGGTAGAGAGGACCCGAGTCAGGAGGATGCAGGAAGAACAGAGGTAACCCAGCCCAGACTTAATCCTCCACAGCTGCTCTGGCTTTGTGAAAGCACTATGCCATCTGGGCTTGCCCGTCCCCTCGTCTCTCTTTCGAATAAGAGTGTTTTATTCTTCATATGATAAAAGAAATATGTGCCCATTGCGGCTACTTTAGAAATCACAGAAAAATATCAAAGGGAGGAAAAAAATTAAAAGTCACCTACATGTAGGCCAGCCAGAGATGAATTCTGGAAATAATTTTGAGTATTTTCATCCACTTTTTTCAATACAAATATACCCATAAAAACTACATTTAATGAAATTGTGAGCATATTATTCATTTTTTCACCAATTTTTAATTGAGTGCCTATTATGTACAAAGTATTATTTCAGGTACTGGGGATACAGCAGTGAACAAAAGAGACAAAAGCCTCTGCCTTTATGGAATTACATTCCGCATTACATGCAGTTTGCTTTTGTTTGCATGTAACATCTCTTTGGCAAGGCCTCATGCCCATCAAACATATTTTTAGACACATGACTCTAAAAATGGCATGTTTAAATTTTCATCTTATTGGATACACCAAAATATATTTACCATTCAGAAATTATTGGATATTTGGATTATTTCCAGCTTTTGAGTTTTTTTGGTAAATGCAAAAAGAGCTGGAATGAAAATCCTTGTACACAAATTGTTTTGTGCCTTGCTGCTTCCTTCCTTATGGAAAATCCCTAAGAGTAGAATTATTTGGTCAATGGGAACAAATAGTTGGAGATTCTTGATGGAAGTTAAAAAATTCTTCTCTATAATCAGATAGCATAGAGACAACTACTTTTAAGGTTTAGGAATGTTTTTCCAGTTTTTTTGTCTATCCATCCATCCTTCCCTTATCAACATCAGAAACTGCATCATGTATGACATCATGATATCAAACAGTTCTTGTTCTCACCAGTCCCTGTCTCTTCAGGTCTCCCCCTGTAACACACACACACACACACACACTTCACATACATAATTCTGTGACAATTTTATTGATACATTCATTCTACTACACCTGACTTCATGTCCCTCCTTATCTAATTTAGATTCTCTGGTCCATTCGGACTATCACTCTCTATTAGTGTTCTATTGCTGTTTCACAAATTAACACAAATTTAGTGGCAAGACAATACCCACTTATCATTTTGCAATTCTGTAGGTCAGAAGTCCAGGCAGACTCAACTGGGTTCTTTCCTTAGGGCCTCACAAGGCTGAAATCAAGTTGTTGCCTGGGCCAAGCTCCTATCTGGAGGCTCTGCGGAAGGATTCACTTACGCATCCCTCCTTCACCATTACTGATTGCAACCATCAGCCTCCAAGATGGTCTAAACCAGGCGTCCTCAAACTATGGCCCGTGGGCCACATGCTGCCTGCCTAGGACATTTATCCGGCCCGCCGGGTGTTTTCGCTGCTGCTGCCTGCCCTGCTTAGCAGCCGACTCGTCCCGGGCCCAGAGTGTGCACTCTCCAATGGTCTGAGGGACAGTGAACTGGCCCCCTTGTTTAAACAGTTTGAGGACCCCTGGTCTAAATGATGCTCACCTGCTTGTAATGTGCTCTCCACACTGAACAGTGATGATCTGTGTAGCTAACAGCATGTTGCAGCAACAGCAGCATGTGGCTCCTGAGGCTAGGTCATAAAAGACATTGAAGCCTCTGCCTTGCTCTTTTTGGGTCAGACACTCTGGAGGATGCTGGCTGCCATGTTGGAAGGGCACTCAAACAGCCCTGTGGAGATGTGATGTTGGGGAGGAACTGAGGTCCTGTCATCAATAGCTAGCAGCTGCTCACCAAGCACTTGAGCAAGACATGCTGGAAGTGGGTTCTCCTGCCTCAGTCATGTCGTCAGGTGGGTGCAGCCCTGGCCAACATCTTGACAGCAACCCTGAGCCAGAACCACCCAGCCAAGCCACTGTTGAATTCCTGACCCACAGAAACTGTACAAGATATAAATGTGTATTATTATTTTAAGCCTCTAAATTTTGGGGATAACTTGCTACACGACAATGGATAACTAAGACACTGAAGATTCACATTGACACCTCCAGATACACCATGAAACTCTTCCGGCAACAGCCTCATTGTTTAGACAGGGATATGTGCCTTCAGGAAGAGAAAACACTGTAAAGGAAGAGGTGCTAATGGGGCCTGTTCAGCTGGGGTGGCCAACACATGGTCCCTGAGAAGAGGTGACATTTGAGAATAAGAAGAAGCCAGTGGTGGGAAGAGCTGGAGCAAGAGGATCCAGGCAAGGGAAATGGAAAGCTTACAGGTTCTGAGGAAGGAACACGTTTGTGTGTTAAAGGAAAATACAGTAGGCTAGTCGGCTCACCAGCAGAGCTCAGGGGAGGAAGTATAGACTTAGGCAATGGTGTTTAGGAAGTGGGAAGTGGTCCAGAGCACACAGATTTTTGGAGGCAAAAGTAAGCGTTTTGCATTTTATTTTTTAAGACTCTGGCGAGCCACCAGGTGATCTTGAGCTGTAGATTGGTAGGATGTGACTTGATTTTTAAAAAAAATGCTTCTAAGCAAAGAATAGACTATAAAGAAGCAAAATTGGAAATGAGAACAGTGAGTACATGTCACAGATGACATGTGGACAAGGGTGGTGGTAGTGGTCATGGAGTGAAGCAGGTGGATTTGGGGTCTGTTTTGGAGCTGGAGCCAACAGGACCTGGCAATGGATTGGACTGGCAAGGGAGAGAAAAAGAAGAATGCAACATTGACTCCCAGTTGGTTTTTTGTTTGCTCGTTTCTTCTCATCAACAGCCAGGCAATAAGGACCAACTGACTTAGGGTACAACGATAGGGAACATCTACCAGGTGCTTAACATGTGAACACTCTGTCACACTGTTGTGAGTGCTGTTTGTGTGAATGCCAAACCTCACAGTGACACTGCAAGGAAGATACATTATCACCATCTCACAAATGAAAAGTAAAAACTTTCTTTGAAAATGACAGAAGTGGGATTGATCCCCTACAGTCTGGCTCCAGACTCTTATGCACCCAACACATCAGCTCTTTGGGCGAAATACTGGGAGGATGTGGTGGAGGAATGTGTAGGGTAGCATGGACGCCCAGGGCTCCACTTGGCTGGGCTAATTTTGACATGCCAGACAGAGCTCCACAGGAAGATGTCAGAGGATGCTGGCTGGATGAGTTTGGAAATGGGTCAAAAATCAATGCTGGAAGGTTCCTTGCCCCATTCTTTCTACTTTAGTGTAAGAGATTCTTTAAGTCAACAATATAAAAAGAAGTCAACCCCAGAGAGAAACATGGGAGGGTCACTGGCATAAAGATAATATTTAAAACCAAAAGTGTAGTCCAGCTCTTAAGAAGGGCAGTGTAGGCTGGGCACGGTGGCTCACGCCTGTAATCCTAGCATTCTGGGAGGCCAAGGAAGGCGGATCGCTTAAGATCAGGAGTTTGAGACCAGCCTGAGCAAGAGTGAGACCCCATCTCTACTAAAAATAGAAAGAAATTAATTGGCCAACTAAAAATATATAGAAAAAAATTAGCCAGGCATGGTGGGGCATGCCTGTAGTCCCAGCTACTTGGGAGGCTGAGGCAGGAGAATTGCTTGAGCCCAGGAGTTTGAGGTTGCTGTGAGCTGGGCTGATGCCACAGCACTCTAGCTTAGGCAACAGAGTGAGACTCTGTCTCAAAAGGAAAAAAAAAAAAAAGGGCAGTGTAAATGGAGAAGGGAAGGTGCCTAAGACTGACCCATCCATTGTGAATTCTGAAATTCTGAGGTCCAGCCTGAGAGGAGGAACCAGAAAAGGAGGCTGAGAAGGAGCAGCCAGTGAGGAAGAAGGAAAACGGGGAGAGCGTGGTATCCCTTGATGTCAAGAGAAGACTCTTTACTAAGGAAAACTTTTAATGGTGCTCACAGATGCTGAGAGGTCTGGTAACATGAGGACAGGGAAGTACAGTACCCATGGGGTCTGGATGGAAGGAGGACACTGGGGCCATGACCACAGCAGTTTCGTTGGAGTATGTGATAGAAGACCCAGTAGACCACGTGGAAGAAAGAATGTGAGACCAAGCAGAGACTGGGCAGGGCATGTGGCCTCTAGAAAACTAGTTCAGTGTTTCTGGAGTGTGCAGAGCTGGGACGAGCTCAGGAAGAGATGAGGCTGACACCTGGAATATAAATCAGATCACAAAGCGTCTTGAGACCCTGGTAAACAGGGAAGGTGTTGTCCTTAGGACAGTACTTTTGTTTTTCTAATTGTGGTCAAAACATATAACATAAAATTTACCACCTGACTGATAAATGTACTGTTCAGTGATACTAAGTACACTCACGTTGTTGTGCAACCATCACCACCAGTCGTTTCCAGAATGCCTTCATCTTCCAAACTGAAACTCTGAATCCTCATTAAACTGTAACACCTCATCCCTTTCTCTCCCCAGCCCCTGGCAACCACCATTCTACTTTCGGTCTCTATAAATCTGACTACAGAAGTGGAATCGCACAGTATTTGTCTTTTTGTGACTGGCTTATTTTTCTGACAATAATGTCCCTGAGGTTCATCCATGTTGTAGCATGCATCAGAATTTCTTTCTTTTTTAAAGTTGAATGAGTCCACTGTATGTGTATATATTTTTGTTTATCCATTTATCTCTTGATAAGCACTTGGGTTGCTTCTACTCTTTGGCTATTGTGAATAATGCTGCTATGAGCGTGAGTGCACATGCTTCAAATCATGGCTTTCAATTCGTTTGAGTGTATACCTGGAAGTGGGATTTCTGGATATATAGTAGTTCTATTTTAGATTTTTTGAGGAGCCTCCATACGGTTTTCCACAGCAGCTGCACCATTTTACATTCCCAACGGTGCATTTGTGTTCCAATTTCTCCACATCCTTGTCTACATTTTTTTATTTTTAAATTTTTTATTTTTAATAGTAGCCATCCGAATGGGTGAGGTGGTCAAGGCAGTAGCTTGCCATCAAAGGGTTTTAAGCTGGGAGAGACTTCATTTCTGTTTCACACTTGTCTGATGGCTGTTTTGAGAATGGCTGTGAGGGGACACGAGAGGAATAGGAAGCTACTGCAGCCATGGAGGGAAACAGGCCAGCTGACTCGAGCACAAGACATCGGGCAAGGAGAGAAGCAAGGCAATTTGAGAGTGATTTTGGTGGCAGGGAAAGAATAAAGAAGGCAGTTAGGAGAGAAGGTTTATGTTTAGAAACCTCACTAGAGCACTAACACAAGGCCCAGTGTCCAGATGAAAATTTCAGGTCAACAGCTTCCATGGAACTTTTTCCTGATTCATGAGCTGAACACTGGGCTGGAGGCCAAGCTATGTATGTTATTAATGTCTAATAATTAATGATGGGATAATTTTCTTGGAAGGGCACAATGTGCCCAGTATTCTGTAGAAAGCCTGTTTCCAAAATGTAAAAAAGTGTAAAGACCAGCCATCTGTTTTGCAAATATATCTCTGATTCTGATTTTTAATAAGGTTTCCCCTAATTTCCAGGGTACTGATCATCTTACACCAGTATTTTCTAATGTGTTGAGTGTATTTCATACTGCCTAGCACAACATCTATCACGGGTGCTTCTCAAACTGAATAAAAACAAAGTTTAACTATAAAGCAATGAAAAGAATTTCACTTTTATTGTTTTTTTGTTTTTACCTCACTTTATGGCAGGCATCCTCAAACTACGGCCTGTGGGCCACATATGGGCCACCAAGCACATTTATCCTGCCCTCTGGGTGTTTTTTGCCACCACTGCCAGTCCTGCTTAGCAGCTGACTCGTCCTGGGCCCACAGTGTGCATTCTTCAATGGTCTGAGAGAGAGTGAACTGGCCCCCTATTTAAAAAGTTTGAGGAGCCCTGCTCTATGGTAGTGGCACTCAGGGAAAGGGGGTGTGATTTGGGCCCCCAGGGGACATTTGGCAATGTCTGGAGACAGTTTTATTCACACAACTTTATGGGTAGAAGCCAGGGATGCTGCTCATATCCTATAATGCACAGGATGGCCCCACACACAGCAAAGAATGGTCCAACCCCACATGTCAATAGTGGTGAGGCTGAGACACCAGCTCTGTGGATACCTAGACCAGGGGTCCTCAAACTTTTTAAACAGGGGGCCAGTTCTCTGTCCCTCAGACCATTGGAGGGCCGGACTATAGTTTTAAAAAATCTATGAACAAATTCCTACGCACACTGCACGTATCTTATTTTGAAGTAAAAAAAAACCAATGGTCAAAAACACCTGTGTGTGGCCCAAGGGCCGTAGTTTGAGGATGCCTGACCTAGACACACACTCATGTGCACACACATGTGCATGCACTTACACAACAGTCATAGCTATCAGCTGCTTTTGCAATGATTTATACTGTGTAATAATTAGGAAAACGGTACAAGTACAGCTTTAGAAAGCTTCAATAACCTCTCCTCAACCCTTACTGTACAACAAAATTATGGCCCATAAGCCCTCCATGATGGAGATTCTAGAGCTCCCACTACTTACAAGCAGGAGCTTAGATTTCATTCCCACAGCAACAGGAAGGTGCTAGTTGCTCTGACGTAAGGGAATGGCAGAATCTTGCCTGTGTAGGGGACCGACAAGAGGGTGGGCAGAAATGGGGGACCAGCGGAGTGGTCCAGGAGAAAGATGTGGGCAGGATGGGCCTTGGGATGCAGGGGAGGGGGGACCTGGTCTGGAGGGGGAGGGACTTTTGAGGCATCTTGGCAGGACTTTGAGGTTTGCTACCCAACTTCTGCCTCACAGCCCTGTAACGGGCACTTCCCTCCCCCTAGAGATGTGTAGGTGTGACTTTGATTTCCAGAGACTTTTGAGGTTAATGACCAGCCAAGGTTTCATAATCTGAGAACAAGAAATCAATTCCTTACAAAGGAGAAAGACCAGCCCAGCCAGGATGGTCTGGGAGCAGCATGGGACCATCTCCACTGTCCTGTGGAAAAGCTGGGCCAGGAGGGAGGACATTGGAAATAGCTAGAACAAATGGCTTCCAGAAGTATGAGCTGGGGTGCCCTCCCTCCCAGGCTCACAGAGGGGCAGGGGCACCTGCTGCCTGCCCATCTGGGCTTGAACCACCTGGGACCTTGTGGAATCCACTCTGTACTTCTTCACTTTCTAACCAGGACCACATGTGAGAGAAATGACCCCCAGTCTCTGGGCAAAGGCTCTGAGCCTCTTATCACAGGCTCACTACTCTCCATTCCACCGCTGCTCAAAGAACATGAAGCTTTCCAGGTTGCTGATATCCCAGGCAGGAGTGGGCAACCCAGAACATGGAGAACTTAGGTGGCACAGATTTGGTTCATATGGAAACACAGTCCCAGGAAAGCAGGGAGAGCTGAGAAATGCAGGAACAATCTGTAACCATATATATATGAAGGACATTTACTCTGTCGAAGCACAACAAGATTACTCCGTTATGGGCTGAACTGTGCCCCTCCTAACAATTCATGTGTTGAAGCCCTAACCCCCAATACTTCAGAATGTGACTATTTTAATTTGGGGTCTTTAAAGAGATAATTAAGTTAAAATGAGGCCATAAAGGCAGGCTCTCATCCAATCTGACTGGGTCCTTATAAGAAGAGGCAATTGGGACACACACATGCACAGAGGAAAGACCCTGTGACGACACGGAGATAACGGCCATCTGCAAGCCACAGGGACAGGCCTCAGGGGAACCAGCCCCACTGACACTTTAATCTTGGACTTTTACCCTCCAGAACTGTTAGAAAATGAAATTCGGTTCTCTAAGCTACTCACTCCATGGCACTTTGTTATGGCAGCCCCAGCAAACTAATATAACTCAACATCTGAGATAAAAGAACAATGCTGAATTTATTTCTCACCATAATAAGGCCAATGAGTCCACCTCTCTGTACAGAGTGGTCTGATGTTATAGAGAGTTTGGGGCAACATGGAGTTCAGGGGTTGTCAGGCTTTCAGAGACACAAAGGGGCTGACATCATCCATAGTAGAGCTGTGGTCTCTCAAGTGAGACCCCTGTTGACTGGTTGGCGCTCAGAGCCGTGTTTATCAGAGTCCGTCCTTGATGAGCTCAACTCTCCAAAGCAAAGTGATTGTTTGGCTTCCAAAAGTGCATTTACTGAGGCAGGGTATCATCAATTGGTTGAAAGCGTTTAAAACCAATTTTGATAGCTGCTTGTTTCCCTGGTTGTGGACCAATCCATCTTTTCTGAAGCTTGTGGGAAATTTTTTATTCTCCATTTTTGTGGCCACTGTGGCCCCATTAGACTGTCAGCTCTGTGAAATGTGAATGAGATCTACATTGCTCATCTCTATGCATTCCCGTGCATGGAACATGACTGGCCTATTTAGGCACTCAGTCAATGTTGGAAGCTGTTACCACTCCTTGCTCAGTGTGCATTCTTGGATACAGTCATTTAGGCTCTTTGAATAAGAATGGTTGGGTCAAAGTGTGTGTACACGTTCAGCTCAGGAAGGAGAGCTGGAATGAGAGTGGGGCCAGGATAATCAGGAGAGTAGAATATCTAAGAAAGTAAGTACAAGAAGGAAATATTTTCAAGGAGGAATAAGTCAATGCGTTGATTGCCACAAGAAGCCACATAACCCGAGGACGAAGAAGTGATCGTTGCATCTAACAACATAGTGGGTTTTGAGCAGAGCTATTTTAGGAGTGGGAGGGGAGCAGAAGCAGGTTCTTTGTTGAGAAGAAACTGGTGAGAGAACAGCAAAGCCAACAGATCCCTAATTGTCTGGTACTGGCTGTAGCGTGATTACTGCAGGTGCACAGTGGCCCTGAGTATGAAGACTCCATAAAGGAGGTGGTTGGGTGTGGGTTCTGGATTGGTGGGTTTGCATTTGCAAAGCATGGCCCCAGGAAGGGGACTCCTGTTGGGGAGAGGAGAGGTCATGAGGGAGGGAGGACACCAAGGCAAGGTGACCTAGACATACTATCAGGTTGTCCAGAACAAGGTCCAGCATATACATCTAGGGCAGATGTTATAGCATCAAATTCACAGAAGCTGGAAACACAGTCAATGCCAAATGGAAGGTGAGGACATGGGAGCAATGGATGTAGACAAGTCTAGCGACAATGAGGCCTCCACAAAGAACTGAAAGTTGGAGTGTGGAGAGCCAAGAGGTGAGTATGAGATGAAGCCTGAGATAAGAACTGTGGATCACAAAGAAGCATGTGGCTCAGGTTGGGGACCTGGCATTGATCTAAGGGCAGTGGGAAGCCATGTAGCAGTGCAGTAGTCTGCTCCGGCTGCCACAGCAAAACATCACAGACTGGGTGGCTTAACCAACAGAAATGATGGTTTTCATAGTTCTGGAGGCTGTAAGACCAAGATCAACATGTGAGCAGGGCTAGTTTCTTCCAAGGCCTCTCTCTTTGGCTTGTAGATGGCCATATTCATGTTCACATGGTGTTTTCACTCCCTCATCTCCTCTTCTTGTAGGGACAGCTAATCATTAGCATGAATTAGGGCCCACAGTCTTCCAGTCCGTCCCTACAGAGAATTCTCACTCAACCCTTTGTAAATCACTAACAAAACTGACTAACATTTATTGAGAGCTACTATGTGCTAAGCACACTATTTAATATAAACTCAAAAAAAAAAAAAAAAAAAAAGACAGTGGATGCTGTAAGTCTCTTGCTTTATTCCCTGATAGGCAGAAAAAACTGGCTTATGGCCAGGCACACTTCAGATCAGTTTAGCATCCTAGCAAAGAGAATGCCATTCTTCATAACTCCCAAAGACAATTCCCAGGTAAGTAAGTCTCTGGCCCTTCTGGAGTCATGGTTCCATCCCTGCACCAATCACTGTGAGGCAAAAGAATGGAGTGAGCAGACCTGGGTCAGGTGCTAACTAGTTCCCCATAGAAAAGAAGGTGCCTGTGGCAAGAAGCATAGGAAGGAGTGTTGGGCAGAAAAACAACAGAGGTTTGCAAACAATATAAATTATGATTAAGAATACTGATAAGACAAACCGTATCTCTGGCATTTTTCGTTGCTTAGACCAATATATTCTCCTTTTAAGTCATTTTGAGTTTAATATCCCATTTCTTGTAACCAAAAACACACTAATTCATTATATATATTTTCTCTTTTTCCAACAGAATGAAAGTTCTATGAGAACAGATACCAAGTCTATTTTGTTCCCTGCTATGTCCCCTTGCTTAAAACAGTGCCAGGTACCACAGTGGCTGCTCAGTAAATACTTGTTGTTTTTGTGATTATCTACTTAATGTCTGACCTCAATTCCACTGGGGCCATTTCTATGCAGCACAGTGTTTTATTGTTTGTTTGTTTTTTTAAATAACTCATCTCTGTATCTCTCAGACCTGAATATATGTCTCACATATAATGGATCAGAATATACTGAAGAATAAGCAGATAAATAAATGTCTCTCTTGCTGGACTCTAAGAAACAGGAGGATAGAGACCGTGTCTGTCTCAATAGTAATCATATCCTCAGGATCTAGCACTGCCTGACACATAGTACCCCCCTCCCAATCATTATTGGTAGAATAATAGACTAAACAAAGTAACAAATGATAAGGATGCATAAACTTAATATCACTAGTGTTTGCAGCAGCTTCTGAACTGAAAACCTATGGTTTCACAGGGTCTGCAGAAGTTTACATAGCCAACTTTTTGTTCTTCTGCAGAGACCCCACCCAAGAAAAGATTTTCACACATCCAAAATTCTTGCAAAAAGCATAGATGGAAGACTTTAGGGCTTCAGGCAGTCCTTCCCATCCTCCAGCCAGGCTAGGTTGTTGTCAACTGTTCTGGCTTATTCCCCTCCAAAAGCTCTTAGCTCTTGTTAGCTAGAGACACAGGTTCAGTCTGTTACTATAGAAACTGCAGGTGAAGTGACAAAGGGGAGGGAGGCTGAGCAATGGATAGAGACTGGAATTTTCCAGTTCTGGAGGCAGATTGTGTGGAATCAAAATCCCAGACCAGCACACAGTCAGTTCTCAATAAACATTTCTGGGGTGACAATGAAAATGTGAGAACTCGAACAAGTGACCCCCTGTCTCTGAGCCTCTTTGTGCACTTGGAAAATAAGAATAATAATCATTCTACTGTGTAGGAGGTTTCAATGAAGACTGATGTAAATAGAACACTTAGCACAAACTTTATATATCCCAGTTTCTCAAGCATGGTCTTCTGATCTGCTACATAATTGTTTGCAGGTACTTATTTATAAATTCTAGGTACCATTTTCTTTCCTACTCAAGTTCTTCTTCTAAGAGGAACAAAATCATCTTCCCTCTTCACCATAACATGTTGTCTTCTCACTATGATGCCAAATAATATATAAGGCGCCCAGTATCTCCAAATGGGACCTATTTATGCTAAAAAATTATTTGTTGTTTATATGAAATTCAAATTTGAAAGAGTTATCCTGTATTTTTTATTTGCCAAATCTGGCAACTCTACTTCCCACAGTAGGCTATTTTGTGACAAATGAAAAACTGGTTTTATCAGCTAATCTAACAGATGATTCACTTAACAATAACTCCAGACCCATGTTTTCAAAGAATTCATTGAGTCAGTCATTTGAGAAATCACCAAGCACCCACTCCACGGCAATTATTAATACCGTTCCAGGTACAGTGGACACCGCAGGGGCACCGGACAGAGCCCAGCCTCTCACAGCTTTCATTCCGGTCATGTCATCACATATCTTTTTCCCATCCCATGACGAAATCTATTCAAAATATGATTAAATATAATTATAAAAACTGAAATTTACTATACTTCTAAAGCTGAAACTTATTCTCAACAGCTTACCTCATTGCCTAATGTAGAAGTAACCTATCCAAACGCGTGCCTCGCCCTAGGCTGTCACAGGCTGCCCGCACAGCGGATGGATGCTCAGGTTCCGTCCGTGGCTCTCCAACTGCTTCCGGGTCAGCGATGCGCTCTCTGAGGGCAGGGCTCTGTGCGGCCCCCCGGCAGGCTCCGGGGCGCATGCGCAGTACCTAAGTCCTCGCTGACCAGGAAGTGCTTGTTCCCGCGTCTCACCCGAGTCTTCCTTTGTGAGTCCTGCACGACGTGAGAGACCTGAGCCTCTCAGAACGGGGTAGATGAGGGCCATGCCTCCACTGACCGCCCTCTGCAGGGGAGCCAGGCGACTAGTCCACGAGGGGGGGCGGATATGGGAACTTGATGCCGTGGCTTGGGCCTAGCTCGGAAGGAAAGCGGGGCTGGGCGCCGTCGTGGCCGGTCGCGGGTAGGGCCCTCGGCGTGGCCTTGGGGTCCGCGGGGTAGGCGGGCTCGCGCGGTTTATTGTTTGTTTGTTTTTTTAAATAACTGCGGCACGTGGGCGTTACCCCCTGCGGGGACATCTCAGACGCCCTGGAAGGCAGTCCCGGGTCCCGGCCGCCCCAGGCTGCAGGCCTCGCGCCCAGGCCCAGCGCACCGCGGGGCAGGCGTTGCTCAGGGATCGCACTACCTCGGGTCGCCGGACTCGGTCTCTTTTCTGCAGGAGCCCTGCCAAAGGCTTCCACCCTCGCTGCCAGGGACTTTAAAACAGCGGTCGCCTTCCAGGAATGGCCCCTGCAGTCTCCTCCCCACAGCGCGCCCACTCTACCATTAGTGTTTTCTCAGTATGTGGTATCCGATCATTAGCATTGATTTGACTAAGAGAAGTCCCATGAGATACTTACTTAGCACAGAGTCTAGGAAATAGACTTCGATGAGAAGCAGTTGCTGGTATATCTAGCGGCTTGTAACACAGCTTTATTGAGATGTAGTTTCATACGTCAAAATGTACCCAGAGTACAACTCAAACGTTTCTTAGTGAATTTATGGAGTTGTGCAACCATCACCGCACTCTATTTGTAGGTTTCCATCAAACACCACCCCTCTCCCCCAAGTACCCTTGAGTCCATTTGCACTAGTTTGTGGCTCCTAGCCCCAGGCAACCACTAACCTACTTTATGCCGCTTTGGATTTCCCTTTTCTGAATGGTACATGAAAATGGAATCGTACAAATTGTGTTCTTCTGCGGCTGGCTTCTTATACTTAGCATTTGAGATTCATCTGTGTTGTCGCATTTCTTTGGAGTTTGGACCTGTCTTGTTTAGAAGATAGTTATGATTCAGAACTGCTTTTTGGCTGGATGAATTGTGAAGACTTGACTTTGTTTAAAAACTGTAGGTATACCACGCACCCTTCTCTCCCCTTAAGTTTGGCTCAGTTTTGCCAATTTCTGTTTTCCCTTGATTGAGCATGTTTAATTAGGGTTTTCAAATTTATTAGCTGCAAGTCTGTTAAGGATGCTGACTTTGTTGACTGCCTGGCTTGGCTTTGGATCCAGCCTTCTTGCTCGTTGTGTCTTTAAACAACCATTAAACTTCCCTATGTCTCAGTCTGCAGGGGATACTTGCTCGTAGTTGAAGTATTGCATAGGAAGTATTATTGCATAGGAAGTGTTCGGAATAGTGCCTGGCACATAGGCTAGCTAAACATGTTAGCTATCATTATCTTGCACGGATTCTTTATTGGGGAAGGGAGGTGATGGGTTTAAAAAAAAAAAGAGAGAGATGACTGCTATGGCAACCCACTGGGCTAGGGAATTAAAATTTGTTGAGAAGCCCCTTTTTATGACCCGGGTCAATTTGTGGCACTTATTTATTTGCTCCTTGAGAGTTAGTAGGGAATTTATGTACTTCACCAAGATTATTTTGATACTTTCGGTACTTTGTATTTTGGGGGGAAATTATGCATTTCTTTAGTATTTGCAGATTTATTACATTAAAATTAAGTGGTGTGGTAAAGAGTGTGGTCTCTGGGGGCAGAAAATAAGGGCTAGAGTCCTGAGCGCCTACTAGATGTGGGGCATTGGGTAATTTGCTTAATATCCTGAGGCCTCAGTTTCATTCACAGAATTGAATAACAGTGGCATCTTACCTTTCCTGGTTGTCGGGAGGATTAAATAGAAATCTTTTACTTACCACAACACCTGGCAGCACAGAGAAAGTTCCATAACTGTCAGCTGTTGTTATTTTCATTATGCAGAGTTCTTTCCAATTAAAACAGCTTAGAGATTGTAAACCTTTGTGAACCAGTTAATTAAAATGAACTAGGAAGCCCTCCACTGTTTTCTAGGCCTTGGAACACCTTATGGAACAGAAAAATTATTTGTTCCTTGAAAGTTAGAAGGAAGTTTCCATTTCTGTGCCAGTCAGCCTTTAAAGTCATGCTTTTTCTTCCTTTTTGGGGGGTACTTTTTGTACATTCCTCCTCCATTTCACTAAGAGTTTTAAATTTAATAATAATAGGGATCAGCAAAACTTTTTCTGCAAAGGGCCAAAGAGCAAATATTTCAGGCTTTGTGAGATACATGGTGTCTGTTGAAATTACTTGACTTGCCCTTGTAGTGTCAAAGCAGCCATAGACAATATGTACACAAATGGGTGTGGCTGTGTCCAATAAAACTTTATTTGTGAACATTGAAATTTGCATTTCATTTGATTTTCTCATGTTACAAAATGTTCTTTTGATTTTTTTCAACCATTTAACCATTTTTGAATCAACCATTTATATGTGGTCTGTGTGGACTGTATAAAAACACAGCAGACTGGATTTGGCTCACAGGCTACAGTTTGCTGACTCCAACCTTTGAAGTTCATGATATAGTGACTATTAGTGTGATCTGTAGTTGGAAAGACATGGGTTTAAGTCTTGATGCTGATATGTATTAATTGGGCATATTTGGGCAAATTACCACACCTTTCTGAGCCTTATGTTCTTGCAAACAGGCAGTAAACATATCTACTCTTTAGTTGTTAGGTTGTGACAGTACATGTGAAGGGTCTGGCACAGTGCTGGGAGGCAGTGAATCACATATTAGCTATATCACATTATTTAAGAGGCAGTCAAATATAATAAGTGCTGGAAGGTAGAGCTAAATGACTTGGGTTTTAATCTTGGCTACTTACTATCAATAATTTGTTGTCCATCATCCACCCTCTCTGTGCCTCCCTTTCCTCATCCGTAAAATTAGGATTATTAATAGTACCTACCTTAGACAGTTGTCATAACATTTATAAAGTGCTTAGAAACATTCCTGGCACTTATAAATTCTCTATTAATATTAGCTGTTATTATTTCAAAATATTTGGGGTTGAAAATCCCTGTGCTGCGTTGTTCAAATGAAAGACTTTTGCCTCTCTTCACTGAATTGGTACAATTTATAAAGCTTAGGGATTATTTGTTTCTTGGAAGTGTGAAGAGAGTTGCCTATAAATGGCAAGGGCTTAGAGCGCTTTTTGAGGAAAGCACTCCCTTGACATTTGCCAAGTTTTTATTATCTGCCTTCCTTTCAAGAATGATCTATTTCATTATGACTTTCAAATTTAATGGCCTAGAAATGTATCCAGTAGTAGTTGAGAGTCCAGGCTCAGGAGTTGACAGATTGGGTTTGATTCCTAGCTCTGCCGCCATTAGCTTATACCTGGGAAAAGATGCTAGCCTCTCAAGGCTCACCTCTCATCTATAAAACCTGGATAATAATCACATCTCTCATAGAGTTGTTATGATAATTAAACATAATAATTCACATAAAGTGCTTGGTGGCGGGCCTCATTCAGTGTACAAATTTAATAAATGATAGCTATTATTTTTATTCTCCAGGGAACTCTTCAAGTAAGGCCCATTTGAGATTGAAAGCCATTTGCTATCTTCTAAAATGGGCAGCCTTCCTTCTTATTCTAGGTTTGAAATGCTTAATAGCATTACAGATTGAGTATCCGAAATGTTTGGCATCAGAAGTGTTTTGATTTTGGATTTTTTTCGGATTTGTGATTCTCAACCAGTTTAGGAATTATTTGTTTTCAGGCGGCTGCCCTCATGCATCTTTTAGTCCTCAGTTTATGTTTTCTCAAAAAAGGGAGGAGGGCATTTCTTGAAGCTTTTCAGTGTAATTGCATGGGATTGTGTTGGGAGGTAATAAGCAGAAAGACCTAAATTTGAATCCTCGTTTTCTCAACTAATTTGATTATGACCATGAGCAGATAACATCCTCTTTGAGCAGCAGGTTTCTCATGTATAAAACAAGTACATTAGTTTAAGTCTCATTAAGGTTGAGATAAATATATATATATTTAATATCAGCTTTATCAAGATATTCAGATACTGTACAATTCACCCATTTAAAAATGTACAATTGTGTTTAGTACAACAGACTTGTACAACCATCACTGTAATCAATTTTTTTTTTTTTTTTGAGACAGAGTCTCACTTGTTGCCCAGGCTAGAGTGAGTGCCGTGACGTCAGCCTAGCTCACAGCAACCTCAATCTCCTGGGCTCAAGCAATCCTTCTGCCTCAGCCTCCCAAGTAGCTGGGACTACAGGCATGCACCACCATGCCCGGCTAATTTTATATATATATATAGGCCAATTAATTTCTTTCTATTTATAGTAGAGACGGGGTCTCGCTCTTGCTCAGGCTGGTTTCGAACTCCTGACCTTGAGCAATCCGCCCGCCTCGGCCTCCCAGAGAGCTAGGATTACAGGCGTGAGCCACCGCGCCCGGCCTGTAATCAATTTAAGAATATTTTCATTACCCTAAAAAATCCTCACTCCCCATGCCCTTCCACTGCCATCTGAGACAACCATTAATCTACTTCCTGTCTATAGATTTGCCTATTCTAGACATTTCATATAAATAGAATCACACAATATGTGGGTTTTTGTGATTGCCTTGTTTCACTTAGTATAATGTTTTCGAAGTTCATCCATGCATATATCAGTATTTCGTTCTTTTATATTGTCAAATAATATTCTGTTGTATCAGTACATCAGGTTTATCAATTTATCAGCTGATGGGAATTTGGGTTTCCACTTTTTGCTTATTATAAGTAATGCTGCTGTGAACATTTGTGTACAAGTTTTTGTTTGGACATGTGTTTTCATTTCACCTAGGAGTAGAATTGCTGGATCATGTGGTAACTATGTTTAACCTCATGAAGAACTGCCAGACCTCTTCCCAAGTGGCACCTAGATCTTTTTTAAAGCACTTTAGCCCAGTGCCTGGCACACAGTGAGTGCCCAATACAAGATAGCTATTCTTGTAACACATTTTTATTTTAAGAAATATGTTCTTGAAAGCTACTCTTCTAATTTTGCTCAATGAATTGGCAACCCTTCTGTTTTGTTTTGTTTTTAAAATGCGCTAGAACAGTTTGTGCAAATTAAGAATAATTTGTTTCTTGGGCTTTGAAGGACACTTCCAGTTAAACTGAAATTTCAAGTAATTGCTGTTTCTCTAGAAAATGATGCATTTCTTTAAGGTTTTCCAGTTTATTAGCACAGAATCACATAGCATTGTGGTTGAAGAGTCTAACCTCTGGAATCACTAGGTATGCAACTTTTGAGTGAGACCATAAGCTTCAGTTTCTTTATATGTAAAATAGAGGTGATGAGGACATCTGTCTCAAAGGAATTGTGAGCATGAGCTGTAAATACATGTAATGCCTGATACGGTATCTAGTACACAGAAAATGCTCAATAAATTAAGTTTTGTGAAGTGTGTGAGGTGCTAGGTTATTAAAAAGCACTGGAATATTTTAACACACAGGAAACCATTGTAAGAAGACATTTCCTACCGTTTTTTTTTTCCTTCCTATTCCTTTGGTAGACAGATTTGGTAATTTTTATTTTCCTTGAAAATGTTCCTTTTTGTTAAAGTTTTCATATGTATTAGTTTAAAATTATATTGAATATTAACTTGTTTTCTTTAACTTTTAATAGGTAATATATTTGTGTAGTACAAAATTCAAAAAGGAGAAAACAGTATACAGTAAAAATTTTTTTCCCACTTCCCATCTCTTAGCCACAAGTTTCCCTTCCTGTAGTTAACCAGTGTCACTAGTTTTGTGAATATCTTTCCAAAGATATGCCATGTATTCAGAAGCAAATATGCATATATGTATCTTTCTCTTTTTATTTAATAAATGAAATATACTGTGTTCACTGTTCAACACCTTGTCTTTTCAGTTAACAATGTATCTTGGAGATCATTTTTTGCAGCCTTTTTTATGATTGTGGAATTTTCTGTCTAATCTATGTGCCATAATTTATTCAACCAGTTCCCTCTTGATGAAAATTTTGGTTTTTGTTAGAATTTGTAAAATCTATATCTCTTATCTCCAGCTGTTTTTATGCTTTCTGATTCATGTTTTACTTCTATCTCTATGATTTTCTCTATTCCCGTTAGATTTATCTTGTGGTGGACCTTTAGAAGCAACCAGATAAGAATGCATTTTCTCTACCAGCCTGATGATCTGCACTGTGGAAGCCAGAGGACCCCTCTTATCATTCTGGTCATGTCCCGAAGCATTGACATGTGAGTATGGGTAGAAATAATGCCATTTTTCCGGGGACCTGGGTGAGATTTGAGTGCTGTTCTCACCTGGGAGGAATTCCTGTAGTGTGCTAGAGAGGTTATGGTTGTCTGGGATCTGCAGTCCTGGACAGGCTTACAGGATCCTAAAAGGTCTGAGTCCTCTCGACTTCTCTATCCTTTATCTTATGCCAACCTGTATTCTAGCGACACAGGTCTCCATCCATATTCATGTTTGCCCCATAGCCCTTGTGTACCTCGTTAACTAAACATGGAATGTCTTTCCTCACTACGTGGACCAGGTCGGGCTCTCTGGTGTTTGCTTTATAGCACAGTGTATCTTTCATCACATTTACTGCTTGTTAGTTCATGTTACTTGTGTGGTGGTTTGATTGTTTGGCTTTATCAATGGGCTGTAAGCCTCATGAAGGCAGAGACTATGTTTTCTTTGTTTATCATTGTATCCTTAGAGTCTGGATGTAGTTAATTCCCAACACTTGTTTATTGAATGGTTGGATAAATGAACATCTACTATCCACCACTTAAGGATTAGAGCTTTATGGCTGGTAAACCAACATGAACAAAAGTGGATGAATAACTGCATTTTCTAAATAAGTAAAGAACTTTGGTTACCATGTTATGGCTTGACTTCTGAATGTTTTACCTTCCTATGAGAAATGATGCCCGGTGCCTTTTTGGACAGAGACATGTGAGTTGAACTTTAGTTCTAAACCTTAATACTCTCCACTACATGTGACATATTTTCCTTTTATAACATCTGATTCATGATGGGGTGGTCCTTTGCCTATCTTTAATCTTATATGTAATTAATTGCTTTTAGGAGCTGTTCTTTTAATATTTGGACTTAGGAGCAGCTTTGGGGAAAGAGTAGATTGCCTTTAATATGAATGTTTGGCTTTATATTGTCCTGAAACTCCTTGAAAGGCTTAAAAAATAAAAGAAAGTCTTCCTTAAGGAAAATTTGTTAGATTCGCATTACTGAAGAACTATATACAAATTTGTATACAAGGATACTTACCTATTGACCACTGAATATATATACACAAGAATCCTAAATACTGAGGAATTAGTTTCTTTTTTTATTTTGTAAAGTAATGTCTATTTTAATCTGACTATTCCTAAAACAAATTAACTGTTTGGGGAGGACTTCCTGAGCTCTAGCACAGACCTCTTCAGAATCCCTACTCAACATCTCCACTTGCTTTAATAGTAAGCATCTTAAATGTTACATATCCCAGACAGGTCTTGATGTTATGCTCTTCCCCTGCCCAAACCTGTGTCTGAAAGACTCACTAAATAACATTTCCATCTACTCAGTTGCCCAAACCAGAAACATGGGAATCATTTCTGATGCCTTTTTTCTTTGCCACACATATACAAATCATTGGCAAGATTTGTCTATTTTGTCTCCAAAGTACACTGTATATTTTATATTTGTTCACTTCTTCTATCTCTACTGCCGCCATGCTAGTTCAGAATCCTGTCATCCTTTTCCTAGTCTGGTGCCTCCTAACTGGTCTTTTTGCTTCCGTTCTTACCTATCTCTAGTCTCTTAGTTCGCTACAGAACAACATGAATCATCTTACAATGGATTTTGTCAGACCTTATTTAAAAGTTATTAACGGGTCCCTATCACATTTAGGATTAAATTCAATATCTTTATCTTAACCTATAGTTCCTGAAAAGCTGGCTCTTACATACTTATGCCACCTCATTTTTGTCCATTGCTATCCTCTAGCTATTCAGGTATATTTTCTGTTTTTTTTTCTTTTATGGTTTTTGTACATTGCTGTTTTGTCTGTCTGAAATGTTCTTCCCCTTGCTCTTCCCAGGGATAGCTCTTTTCAAAATTTAGTCTTAGCTTCTCTTCCTCAGAGAAGCCTTCCCTGACTACTTTTTATCTGCCATACAAACACAACCATTTTCCTTTCAGCATCTTGGTTTTTTCTTCAAAGCATTCACCATACTCTTTAAAGGTTGATTTTGTTGAATATCTCTCCCCAACTAGACTGAAACTCCGACAAAGACATATTTATTAAATAAATGAATTAGGTTGGGGACCATTTCAATTTTACTTACAATGAACCATGAACGTGGTCTAGCATTGGGCCTTATACATAGTAGGCACCCAAATATTGATTGAAAGAATGGCTGAATAAGCATTTATCAAGAGATTTCTATGTATTAGGCTTTATTCTAAGTCTTTGGATCATAATAGTGAAAAAGATAGACTTCCGTCCATACCCATCCATATAGCCCAGTCTATTACAGATTTATTATAGAGAAGTGGTTCTCAAACTTCTTGGTCACAAGCCTATTTACACTCTTAAAAATGACTGAGGACTCCAAAGAACTTTTGCTTATGTGGCTTATACCTACCACTTTAAGTTGCGAATTTTCAGGTTTCAATCAAGTTGCAGGTTACAAAATCAACATATAGAAATCAGTATTCTGTGCACTACTGATGAACTATCAAAAAAAAAAAAATCAAGAAAATCCCATTTACAATACCATAAAAATATTTAGGAATAAATTTAACCAAGAAGATGAAAACTATACACTGAAAACTGTAAAACCCTGATGACAAAAACTGAAGAAGACACAAATAAATGGAAAGATACCTCATGTTCATGGATTGGAAGGATTAGTATTATTAAAAGTTCATATTACACAAAGCCATCTGTAGATTCAGTGTAATCTCTATCAAAAGTTCAATGACATTTTTTAAAGAAACAGAAAAAAATACTTTTAAAACTCATATGGAACCACAAAATACCCTGAATAGCCAAAGAAGTCTTGAGCAAAAAGAAAAGCTGGAGGCATCATCCTATCTGATTTCAAAATCTACTACAAAGCTACAATAATAAAAACAGATGATACTAGTATAAAAACAGATATATAGACCAATGGAACAAAATAGAGAGACCAGAAATAAATCCATGCATTTATGGTCAGTTGATTTTTCACAAAAGTGCCTGAAACACAAAATGAGGAAAAGACATTTTCTTCAGTAAATGGGTTGGGGAAAGTGGATATCTACATGCAGAAGAGTGAAATTGAATTCTTATATCACCCCATATACTAAAATCAACTCAAAATGGATTGAAGACTTAAACATAAGACCTGAAACTGTAAACTACAGGGAGAAAACGTAGGAAAAAATTCTGACATTGCTCTGGGCAATAATTTTTTGGATAAGACTTCAAAAGTACAAGTAACAAAAGCAAAAATAGATAAATGGTATTACATCAAATTAAAAAGCTTCTGCACAGCAAAGGAAACAATCATCAGAATGAAGAGACCACCTATAAAATGGTAGAAAATACTTGCAAACTATTAGTTCCATCTCATAAAGAAGTTAATATGTAAAATATATAAGTAACTCAGACAACTTAATAGCAAGAAAACAAATAATGTGATTTAAAAATGGGCAAAGGACCTGAAAAGATATTTCTCAAAAGAAGGCATACAAATGTCCAACAGGTATATGTAGTAATGCAGAACATCACTGATCATCAGGGAAATGCATATTAAAGCCACAATGAGCTATCACCTCACACCTCTTAGAATGGCTGTTATCAAAGAAACAAAAGATAAGTGTTGATGAGGATGTGGACAAAGGGAACCCTTGTACACTGTTGGTGTGAATGTAAATTAGTACAGCCACTGTGGGAAACAGTATGGAAGTTCCTTAAAAAACTAAAAACTACCATATGATCCAGCAATCCCATTTTTGAGTATATATCCAAAGGAAATGAAATCATTATGCACTTCCTTGTCCTTTATAGTATTTTTCACATTAGTCAAGATATGGAATCAACCTAATTGTCCATAGATTGATGAATGGATAAAATAAAATGTGTGTGTATATATATACACAAGGGAGTATTATTCAGCCTTTAAAAAGAAGGGAATACTATCATTGGCAACAACATGGATGAACTTGGAGGATAGTATTTTAAGCGAAATTAGCCAAATATAGACAAATACTGCATGATCTCCTTACGTGGAACCTAAAACAGTTGAATGCATAGAAGCAGAGAGTATAATGATGGTTGTTAGGGGCTGGGAGGAGATGGGCTGATGTTGGTCAAGGGGTATAGTTAGGATAAAGAAGTTCTGGAGATCTGTACAGCATGGTGACTATAATTAACAATGTATATACTTGAAAATTGCTAAGAGAATAGATCCTAAATGTTCTTACCACAAAAAAAGTATGTGTCTTATAAAGACATTTTTAGAAATACAAATAGATAAACCACCTTATACATTAATGAAAGACTTATTTAAAGGTTTAGTGCAATGAGAAAAAATATATACCTAGAGAGAAGGATTAAGATTTAAGAAACCAGAATGAGTGAATAAATTTTTAAAATGTCAGTAAATATAATCACTGACTGTAAAAATGGTGGTGGTGTTTTTTTGTTGTTGTTTGCTTGTTTAACCACTTCAGTATGAGCATCAACTATAATCGATAGCCGCAGATGAACACGCACAGCTAAGCGTTGAGCGTTTCTAATTTTTCATTTATCAAAATAAAATTGTGAACATTTAAAAATAACATAATGAAAACACATATGTATATGTTACCTATTCTGATTTACGTGACAAGTAAAGCTGCCTGTAAAGTAAAACAAGCTTTCAGTGCTTTAAAGCTTTCCTCATCACACAAGAGCAAAACGGATGCATCGCCAATGCACAGCACACACTATTGTGCGGACTG
Organism: Microcebus murinus; assembly: GCF_040939455.1. Taxonomy (NCBI): domain Eukaryota; kingdom Metazoa; phylum Chordata; class Mammalia; order Primates; family Cheirogaleidae; genus Microcebus; species Microcebus murinus. The sequence continues at coordinate 70,624,365 of NC_134119.1, read as the reverse complement.
TGAGTGCCGGCTTTGGGCAAGGATTCGCGGACGGTGAGTGCCATACTGAAGTAGTTAAGAAAAGGTATAACAAAAATCCTCAATAATAAGGAAGGTGGGAATAGGAAATTCAATTAATTGCTAAGGTGTGCCAGGAACTTTATACTCTGTTAAAAAAATGCTTATGTATAAACAGGAATTTAAAGATAGGCAAGGAAGTAACTGAAATATAGCTGAAAGCTTCCAAATAAGCAGAGGGAAAAAAGGGGAGTAAAGCAAACTTGATCAACTTAGTAGAGTACAAGAAAGGAGAAAATAAGGAGCAAAGGAAAAGGCATGTTAAACAAATATTTCAGTAATAATGTAAAAAGATTAACCCATGCATCTTAACAGGAAATCACGGATTTGTTTGTACCTAAAAACATGGCCTTGATATATATAAAGCAAAAACTAAAAGAATTACAAGGAGCAATGGATAAAAGCATAGGCATATTGGGAGATATTATTGTAACTAGAACAAATAGATCAAGAAGACAAAATAGTAAAAATACTGAAAATATAAACACAGTGTGCAAGCTTGATCCTATGATCATAAGTATAAATTGATGCCTAACAATTAGAGAATATTCATTCTTTTCTAACATGTTGAGCAATTAAAATTGACCATATGCTAACATAATAATGCTTTAAGAAATAGTAACATTTAGACCATGTTATTTGAATATAATGCAGTTAATTTAGACATCTATATTCAAAAGATACTTTTGTCAAAGAACTTCAAACCCTAAACATATGAACATTATATAATGTCACTAAGAGGAAATATAATGGAGACAGTGGGGGATTATAGAACTCAACAACGAGGTATATGGAATGCATTTCAAATGGTATTGGGAAGGAAATTTATAGCCGCAAATGCATGTGTTAAAAATTAAGAAAGGTTAAAAATAAATGAGTTAAATATACAACTCAAGAAGCTAGGAAGAGAAACTCAAATAAGTAGGAAGAGAAACTCAAGTAAGTAGGAAGGAAATAAAGAACAGAAATGAATTAAATGGAAAAGATGAAAGAATATGGTCAACATCAAAAGTTACTTTAAAAAGACCAGTTGTCAAATTTTTAGCAAAATTGATACAATAAGAATAAATTAATATTAGTAATAGAAAAGGGGATATAATTACCAGTGGAGAAAAGATTGTAAACTGTTGTAGAGAATATAAGAAGTGAAATAACAATCCAAGGTGTTTTATTAGGCTAGTATAACCTTGACACCAAAACTAGACAAGGATAGTGTAAAAAAAAGGATCACCTTAGATGTGAAAACAAAGGTAAAATATAAGCTAATAGTATACAGCTACATGTGCATATAATTTAAGACCCTCATAATCATGACTAAATAGGGCTTAGGAATATGAACACATTTCATCAAAAAATCTGTCTTATTCACCACATTATCAAATGATATGAAATAGTAAATTTTACTATTTCCTCAATAGATGCAGGAAAGTCATTATATAAAGTTAAACTTTTTCCTGATAAAAGTTTTTAAAAGCTAGAGTTGAGGCCAGGCATGGTGGCTCACACCTGTAATCCTAGCACTCTGGGAGGCCGAGGTGGGAAGATCGCTTGAGGTTAGGAGTTCAAGACTAGTCTGAGCAAGAGCGAGACCCCGTCTCTACTAAAAATAGAAAAATTAGCCAGTAAACTAAAAATAGAAACAAAAAATTAGCTGGGTGGGGTGGCTCATACCTGTAATCCCAGCTACTGGCTAAGGCAGGAGGATCTTTTGAGCCCTGGAGTTTGAGGTTGCCATGAGCTAGGCTGACACCACAGCACTCACTCTAGCCTGGGCAACAAAGTGAGACTCTGTCTCAAAAAACAAACAAAGCAAAACTGGATTTCAAGGAAATTTGCTTAAGAGATACTCTACCAAAAAGCCTGCAATCAACATTTTTATTTGATAGTAAAGTTAAGAGTATATCCCCTTTCAAGCCTAGGACAAGACTTGTTCCATAATACCGTAGAGATCCTAGCCAATGCATTATGATAATGAAATGAAGCATGACTGTCAATGAAAGCAAAAAAGTTATGAATGACAATGTTAACATTTTAAAAATCCAGGAAAATCTAGAGACAAACTATTAGAACTAATGAGAGGTCAGCAAGTCCGCTGGATTCAAATCAGCAAATTAAAAGCAATAGCAGAATAGCTTCATTCTCAGAAGCTCATTAAGTCAAGTCATGGAAAATGTCAAACTCAAATTGAGCAGCATTCTACAAAATACTAGTATGCTTCAAAAACTGTCAATGCCATTAAAAAAAAAAAAAGGAATACTGAGAAGCTGTTGCAGTGTAGGGGAACCTAAGGAGATATAATCAGTAAATGCAATGCAGTATCTTGGATGGGATCCTGGGACAGAAGGCAGACATTAAGGAAAAAACGGAGAAATCTAAAGTCTGTAATTTAATATTTTCTGCTAATATTAATTTCTTCTTTAGACAGCGTACCAAGGTTATTAACGTAAGATGTTAACATCGGGAAAGTGGATGAGGAATTTTTGTATTATCTTTGCAACTTTTCTATAAATCTGAAATTATTAAGAAAACAAATTAGAATTAACCAATTATACAATTAATAGGAAACTCCTAAACTCAAATAGGACCTTTATAGGAAAAAAAATATTACATTGTTGATGGACATAGGAGACATGAATAAATAGTGCTGTAGACCATGGTCAAAGATAAGAGGTCTTGATATCACAACTTTTTCAGTTTTCTTTAAATCGCTGCCTGGATTTAATAAAAAGTCAGTGAAATCTCAATAGAATATACCGTTAAATTTTACAAGCTAATTCTAAAAATCATTTGAAAGAAGATACTTTTGAAAAACAAGGTAAGGTAGTTGTACTTTCACATACCAAGATACTGTAAAGCTGTAATGGCTAATATGGTGCATTAATGCACAGAGATAGACAACTGTACCAACGAGACACACTAGAGAGTTCAAGAACAGGTCCACTCATATACAGAAACATGATACAATGTCAGGGGAAAAATTAGATCCCTACCACAGAACATATACAGCAATAACCATAAAAAACTAAAATTTACAGCTATTAGAATATATGACCTCAGCATTGGGAGGGATTTCTTTTTATTTTTTTTTGAGACAGAGTCTCGCTTTGTTGCCTAGGCTAGAGTGAGTGCCGTGGCGTCAGCCTAGCTCACAGCAACCTCAAACTCCTGGGCTCAAGCAATCCTTCTGCCTCAGCCTCCTGAGTAGCTGGGACTACAGGCATGTGCCACCATGCCCAGCTAATTTTTTCTATATATCTTTAGCTGTCCAATTAACTTCTTTCTATTTTTGGTAGAAAATAGAAAGGGGTCTCGCTCTTGCTTGGGCTGTTCTCAAACTCCTGAGCTCTAACGATCCATCCGCTTCGGCCTCCCAGAGTGCTAGGATTACAGTCATTAGCCACTGCGCTGGCCCTGGGATTTCTTAAGTAAGATATAAAAAGCAGAATTCTGGGAAGGAAAAGATAATGAAATTTTACAGCACCAATATTTAACACTTCTGTAAGATGAGATAACGAGGGCTCATCTAACTTTGTGTATGGTATGGATTTTGGATTTTATTCTAAGTGTGGTTGGGTTCAGGGGGCAAGAGGTCATTCAAGCTGGAATATGATATCTTATTTGCTTTGAAAGATCACCCTCAATGTAGTGTGAAGAATATTTTAGGGAAGGATTTGGAGTGGAAGAAGGTTGTCTCAGGAAGAAAATGGTAATTAGAACTACCATGGAAAGGGAAAACATGAGTCAAATTTTGGATGTGTCTTGGATGTAGAGTCAGCAGGACTTGCTGATAAATTGAATGTTGTAGTAAGGAAAAAAGGAACAAGAACAATTGTGAGATTTTTGCCTACAGGTGTTATTGCTGTTTACAGAAATTAAGAAAGGAAAATATTTGTTTTAAGTGCTTTAAGTTGCCTACTAGACATCCGAGTGGAATAGTCAGCTTCCAAGCAGACAGTTCGATATTTGAGACTGAGCTTCTATGTAGAGTTCTGTTTCAAAGGACCATAATTTGGGAGCTACTGGGGTATAGGTGGCATTTTAATGATGTGATTAGGTGAGGGTGCTATCCCAGGAGTGACAGTTGACAGAAGACTAGTAACTGAGTTCTGAGCAAGCTCCTCCAGCATATGGAGGTTGAGCAGCAGAAGCCAGCTATTACAGAGAAGAGATCATTGAGATAGGAAGCAAACCCGACCATGTAGTGTCACCTGAATTAAGAGAAGATAGTGTGAGATTTTGTTTGTTTTAATAAGGATGTTGACTGTTACTGAGAGAGCAGGTGAAGTTAAGAGCAAGTGTCTTAGCCACATAGAGAATTGCTGAAATTTCAAGCAAAATATGTTAGCAGGAGAGAATATGCAGTTAGATATTGAATTGGTGACAGTAGACTACTCTATGAAGAGGTATTTTGGGGGGACAGCGGGGTATGCTGAGAAAAGGGGAGGTAGCTACAAGAACTCTGAGAGTTTGTGGTGTCTGATAGAAATGAATGATCCGTGATCAGACAGAAACTGACCTTTGAGGAGAGAATGGGATGGGGTCCTTAGAATATGTTAAAATCACCTCCAAATATTTAACCAGATGATAGGATTCCTGGGGACCTCCAAAACAAAGATTTCTGTGGGATCCTGGGCATCCCTGTTGTTTAACAGCTCTCAGAACCTAAGCAGTAGCCAGCTTTTAAAGTCTTTGACCTAAGTAGTACCACATCACCATCTGTAGTCCTGCTGGGGAACTTGTTTTGAAGTTATATTTGCATAGCAAGCACAGTATTTTCATTCATATTTTATGTTTATGTGGCACTGCTGGGCAAGAAAAGATTGTTGGTGGTCTGGGGAATTTAAAACACATGCCCAACCCCAAGCCTGCAGCTTCTCAATGTAGCAAGCAACCACTGATAACTCCTTAGGCATAAATATAAAATCTAATTTTGAGTATTATAGTATATATGTTTTTAGGTAACTCCTTTTTGCAATTAACTGTATCTTATAATTTTTTCCTTTAAAATTAAAACCATACAATATTTTTATTGGCTACATAAAATTACAGTGTGTGGATTTCCCAGAATACAGTTTAATTCTTTTCTGCAGAGTATATTTTTGATAATAAAAATTATGATCTGTGAATATCCCTGTATATAATCATTTACACATCTCTGTGTATTTCCTTTGCTTTAGTTATTTGAGAGTGGAATAGTTGGAGCAAAGCTTACATTAATGAACTTTTAATAATTTATTGATTTTACTATCAGAGAAGAATATTTATGCATTTCTGCCAAGGAAATTCACAGTATAGATAGGGGAAGGGAAAAAAAATCCCTCCTTCACCTCCCCCTCTATTTCTTTTCCCTAGAGCTAACCAGTTAACAATTTCTTACATACCTTTCTAGAAGTTTTACCTGCATTTGTGTTTATCCTTAACAAACAAATGAGAAAAGCACTTACCAGTTCGTTTCTACAAACTTCAGCAACTTGGATATTTCACTAAATTAGTGAGACATTGGTCCTTAATAGTCCCATATAGCTCTACTTCATTATTTTCCCAGGTTACACAGGATTTCTTTATATCAGAGCTAGAGTCGCTTATTTATACATTAATCATCTTTCAATTTCTTGCTGTCCTTCTAAACGGTAATGCAGTGGATTGGCGCTGCATGGTAGGTAACAGCCTACTAGTGTGGGAGACTGCATGCTCCCATAAACCGCATTTACCTGGTGTTTTGGGTTTGGTTTCTTTATGCAGAGGAAGTCAGTTCGTGGTTTTTCTTCCATACATCTCCCTGGCTTTTGTATTTTCCTATGAATTGTCAGTTTCCTCCCCTTTGCCCATCTTTGTGGCATGCTTTGGTCTTTATCTTGTTGGTTTCCAAGAGCTCTTCATTTATTAAGGAAATTAACCCGGTGTCCTTCATGTGTCCCCAGCAGAAAAATCTCCGTTTTTCATTCCTCTTAAGACCTCAATGTATATATGTTTGCCTGTGAGATTTTCATTTTTTTCATTTAGACAAATGTGTAGATTTGCTTTTTTTTCTTCAGTGGTTTTGTGTTTGAGCATCATTACTGGGCTTTTCTCCATTTCACCCCATTTCTTTGTTTGGGGGCTGCACCCCACCGCCCACCCCCATCCCCTTTCGGGGCCCCTCACGCTGGCACGGTTGACGTCAACCCCCAGCCTTTGGGCCAAGCTGTAACCGCGGCAACTGTGGCCTGATTGGCAGGGCTCGAGGGCGTGGCTAGGGGCCGAGGCGGGTGGTGCAAGTGCTGATTGGCTGGCGCAGAAGCCCCGCCTCTGCAGAGGAGCCCTGACAAGTAGGCGCCGTCGGCCCGGGTGTGCAGACTCCGGGAGCAGCAGAGGAAGAGCATCACGGAGCTGGGGATGTCCACTTTGGGCTGTTGGCGCCGCCGGGCGCCAGGTGCCATGTGGGCGCACTAGACAGCCGTGCTGTGAGCCCGGGCGTGCATGTGGGGCGCTGAGGTGAGTCTGCCCACCCGGCTGCCGCCGTGCCTCTGCATGGGGTGCGCGGCCAGAGCGGCCGCCTTGCGGCAAGTCCGCGAGCCCCTCGGCAGGGTCTGGCTGGGTGGCAGTGCAGGGGACAGAGCCGGGCTCCCTCGCGAGCGGTCACTCTGTGGAGGTGACCGCAAGAGAGGGCGCCCGTCCCATTTCCCTCTGGGCTTGTGGGCTGGGGCACGGGGACAGGACGGGACTGCCGCGCGGCAACCCTGGGAGGAGGTAGGACGGCCATGGGCTTATGTCAGGGGCGAGTCCGCGCAGGGTGTGCGCAGGGCGCCGTCCCTGACACCGTGGGCAGGGCTGCGGCTCTCGGGAGACCTGGGTTTCCCCCGCTGGGTCTGGGGGCTGCAGAGGACCAGCCCCCCGCAGGCCTCTGATTGGCTGGTCCCTCGCAGGCCCGCCCTGCGCTGCCATGTGGGAGGGGCTAGTTTTGCCGCAGTGGCCGCGGGAGGAGCAAAGAGCTGTGAGGGGTGGGGCCGCGGGCTGTCCAGCCTGCGACCGAGCTTCTCTCCCGCCCCCGCACCAAATTTGGTGGGGCGGCTGAGGCTTGCTGTGCAGGAGCCGCCCTGATTGGCTGACTGTAGGTGGGGGCGGGGCCAAAGTCTGAAGGGACAGGGTGACTTTGGTCCCGAGGCCCAGTAAAGCCCCGCCTGCCCCGGCGCCATCTTTGGTGCGGGCGGCTGAGGTTTGCCGCGGAGGTGCGGCTGGGCTGGCGGGCAGCAGCGTGGCTGGGGGCCGCCTTCTCTGCGGTGATGGAAGGCTGGGGTGCTGCCCTCCTGGCGGCGGAGGCTTGTGACCTTGGTTTCCGAGATCACGCCATGGCCAGTGGCCTCGAGGCTGTCCGGCCGGCATTTGCCGCGCCTGCTGCCGCCGCGCCTGCTACCGCCGCGCCTGCTGCCACCGCGCCTGCTGCCGCCTGAAGGACGGGCTGCAGGTTGTCAGTGTGCCGCACCTTCTCCTTGGCGGAGTCTGAGGCTGCAGAGGCTCACACCTCGCCAGGGTTGTCTGACCGAAGCTTTCATCACCCTAGGATATCGGGCTTCATTGTTTGGGGGTGCAGAGGGGCGGGGTGCTGCCAGGGTGTGTTGCCCAGGCGCCTGTCTGCGGAGCCGAGGAGGTCATTGGGCGTCCTTTGGGACTGACAGCTGTAGAGCCCCGCCCGCCACTATGGTCTTTGCTGGCCGCTGGGGGGCGCTTGAGGCTTACTGCACAGGCGCGGTCTCTGGTGAAAGCTGAGCAGGCTGCAGGGGGTGGGACTGAGAGGGCTGTGTTGTACCTAGTGACTGATGGCGTCACAGAGCCTCGCCTACCCTGGCACCATCTTTGCCTGCTTGGGGCTGCGGCTTTCTGCGCAGGTGCCATCATGAGTGACAGCCGGGCTGACTGCAGGGAGGGCCCAAGGGAGAGGCTGTCTTATCTGAATGACTGATCGGGGCTGCAGGGCCCACCCACCCTGGTGCCATCTTTGGCTGGTAGGGGGTCAGCCAAGGCCGTGCTGCGAAGGTGCGATCCTGAATAACAGACAGCCGGGCTGGCTGCAGGGGTGAGCCCAGGGGAGGGGCTCTCTTTTCTGAATTACCGGTGGGCCCTGGCGCCATCTTTGGCCAATAGGTGGCATCCAAGACCCTGCTGTGCAGGCGCCATCTTAAACGACAGCCGGGCTGGCTGTAGGGGCGGGCCCAAGGGAGAGGCTGTCTTATCTGAATGGCTGATGGGGGCTGCAGAGCCCACCCACCCTGGTGCCATCTTTGGCTGGTAGGGGGTCAGCCATGGCCGTGCTGCGCAGGCGCCATCTTAAACGACAGCCGGGCGGGCTGTAGGGGCGGGCCCAAGGGAGAGGCTGTCTTATCTGAATGGCTGATGGGGGCTGCAGAGCCCACCCACCCTGGCGCCATCTTTGGCAGGTAGCGGGCAGCCAAGGCCGTGCTGCGCAGGCGCGATCCTGAATGACAGCAAGGCTGGCTGCAGGGGCGAGTCCCAGGGGTGACCTGCCTTGTCCGGAGTGGCTAAAGAGGGCCGCAGCGACCTGCCCATCTTCTCTGTGTTGGCCGAAGGGCAGTGCCTGCGGCTTATTGCGCAGGCGCCATCTTGAATGACAGCTGGGCTGGTCGCAGGGGCGGGGCCATGGGAAGGGCTGTCTTGTCACTAGGGATTGACAGAAGCCACAGAGCCCCGCCTATCTGAGCGCTGTCTCTTGGTCCGAGGGGACCTGAGGTTTACTGCGCAGGCGCCATCTTGAATGACAGCTGGGCTGGTTGCAGGGGCGGGCCCATGGGAAGGGCCGTGTTGTCACTAGTGACTGACAGAAGCCACAGAGCCCTGCCTATCTGAGCGCTTTGTGTTGGCCTGAGGGGCGGGGGGCACCTGAGGTTTACTGTGCAGGCGCCATCTTGAATGACAGCTGGGCTGATGGTGGGGGGCTGGGCCCATGGGAAGGGCTGTTTTGTCTTGAGTGACAGAGGCTGCAGAGCCCCGTCTGCCTGAACACTGTGTTGGCACCTGAGGTTTACTGCACAGGCACTATCTTGGGTGAGAGTGGAGCTGTGGGAGCAGGAACCTAAGTGACTGACAAGGGTGTAGAGCACCTTTCACTCTAGTGCTGCGCATATTGAGCAAAGGGTGTCAGCCTAAGTGCACTAGTGCCATCTTGAATGACAGCTCCTTTGGCTGGTGAGGGTGAGCCCTAGCCCCGCCCACCCTAGCACTAAGTGTTGGCCGATGGGGGCAACAGAGGGGCACTGCGCAGGCGCCATCTTGAATGACAGCTGGGCCGGCTGTTAAAGGTGGGTCTGAGCCCCGCCCACCCTAGCACTAAGTGTTGGCAGATGGGGGATAAGCAGAGGGGCACTGCGCAGGCGCCATCTTGAATGACAGCTGGGCCGGCTGTTAAAGGTGGGTCTGAGCCCCGCCCACCCTAGCACTAAGTGTTGGCAGATGGGGGATAAGCAGAGGGGCACTGCGCAGGCGCCATCTTGAATGACAGCTGGGCTGGCTGTTGACGGTGGGTCTGAGCCCCACCCACCTTAGCACTAAGTGTTGGCCGATGGGGGCAGCAGAGGGGCACTGCGCAGGCGCCATCTTGAATGACAGCTGGGCCGGCTGTTGACCAGGGGTCTGAGCCCCGCCCACCCTAGCACTAAATGTTGGCAGATGGGGGATAAGCAGAGGGGCACTGCGCAGGCGCCATCTTGAATGACAGATAGGCTGGCTGTTGACGGTGGGTCTGAGCCCCGCCCGCCCTAGCACTAAGTTGTTGGACGATGGGGGCAGCAGAGGGGCACTGCGCAGGCGCCATCTTGAATGACAGCTGGGCCGGCTGTTGACGGTGGGTCTGGGCCCCACCCACTCTAGCACTAAGTGTTGGCCTATGGGGGGAGCAGAGGGGCACTGCGCGGGCACCATCTTGAATGACGGATAGGCTGGCTGTTGACTGTGGGTCGGAGCCCCACCCACCCTAGCACTAAGTGTTGGCCGATAGGGGGAGCAGAGGGGCACTGCGCAAGCGCCCTCTTGAATGACAGATGGGCCGGCTGTTGACTGGTGTCTGAGCCCCGCCCACCCTAGAACTAAGTGTTGGCCAATGGGGGGCAGCAGAGGGGCACTGCGCAGGCGCCATCTTGAATGACAGATGGGCTGGCTGTTGACTGTGGGTCGGAGCCCCGCCCATCCTAGCCCTAGGTGTCTCGGCCAATGGGCGAAGCAGAGGGGCACTGCACCGGCGCCATAGGAATGAGAGTGGGGCTGAGTGACTCTGTAGGTAGGCGGGGCTGCAGAGTCCTGTTCATTCATTCTGTGCCATCCCTGCTGGCCGAGGGGTGGGGCTGTGCTGCAGCTTTCTTGAGTGACAGCAGGCTGCAGGGGTGCGCTCACTGAGATCCGCCCCACCCTAACTGAGCCGAGCGCGGCCGCGCCGCCATCTTGTGCGGCTGCGCAGATGGGGCTGGTAGCGCCGGGCTTCCAGCAGGGGGCGCCAGAGCCCAGTGCCGGGAGGGAGGCTTGGCTGCGCAGCTCAGTCAGTGAGAGAAAAGCAGGTCCAAAATCCAGGGTTGAATATTAATAGCTTTGGAGGAAGGAGGAGGATGGCTCGACTGCGCAGCTCTGGGATCAATGAGAGAAAAGCGGGTCCAAGTCCAGGGTTTTAGTAGATTTGGAGGATGGAGGGCGACGTATTCTAACATGCAGCTCTGGGGTCCATGAGGAGAAAAGTGGGGTCCAAAGCCCAAAATTCGGGAATTTTAAGGGATTTTGGGAAGAGTGGGATTCTAAATGAGAAAACAGACTAGGTGGGCTGTGGGTGTAACATTTGGGGTCTGGGTAATTTGGAAGCTCTGGAAGCTGAAGGGATTTTAGGCAGAACCTTACAGCCTGTGAAATAGTCTGGTCCCGGGGGCGGTCCCGGGGGCGGCCCAGGTGCGGGGCGGGCAGGACGGTGGCCTGGGGAGCGCACTGCGCACGCACGGAGCCGCTGCGGGGCTCCACGGCTTTTTAAACCCGAGCTTTTTTGAGTGGGGCCTCCGAGTCGTGCCTCCACGCAAGATTTTTAAGTCCTGCCCCCACCCTCTGTTTTGAGGTGGGGAAAGTGACACACAGGATTCCTATTTCCCAGCTAGTGCGGCATAAAAGCATACTAAAAGCCAGTGACTGTAGCATTAAACAGTAACAATTAATGACATCTGTTGAACATTCATAAATGTCAAGTCGTTTTTGGTAAATACACTCTTTAACCTCACCAACTACAGTCTCCTGGAACCAGAGCTGTCATCGGGAAGCTGTTTCCCTCTGGGGTCTGTAATTGATTGAACACATACTCTGAGGCGCTGTGTGACTTGAATTATGTATGTGGTGTTAGTCTACTGCGAGTGTGTTGATAAGCCCTAAAATATTACATGTGATTAAATAATGATACCATTATCTAAAGATGATGATATCATGGAGGTACTGATATAGGGATGGCCAGTGCCATAGAGGTAATCAGTGGCAAATTGGGTTCTTGAATTGATACCTTAATGGAGAGCCCCAGAGACGGTTCAAAAACAGCCTAGAGATTGGCTTGAATGCCCCTGACATAACCTTGGGAAAGGGTACAACATAGCCTCAGGGAACATCCTGGGAGGGGTGCTCTTTCTGGTCTCACTTGATTTCTGCCATCATAGGAGACAAAGGTGGAGCTGTTATGGGGTCATTTCCTGCCTGAGGAACCCAGGAACTGCAAAATAAATTTGGTAGCTCATGTTTTTTGTTTTTTTGTTTTGTTTTGTTTTGTTTTGTTTCTTTTTCAGCTCTGCCTTCTTGATCCTCCACCCTTCTTGGAGACAACTAGCAAAAGGAAGAGAGACTAGGTCCAAATACCAGGTGGCTGGGTCCAGGTGAGTTGAGCTTCCTCTTCACAGGCATATCCTTGAACTGACCACTGTCCTTTCTCACCCTGACAATGTTGTGCTGCACACAGTTCCACATAGCTACTGGAGCACTGTCTGTGCCTTCTGAGAACACACAAACTCTCCTGGTAGGTTGAGTATTCACCAGAAATTTTCCTCGTTGGCCTCACACCATCCTTTTTGGTGTCCTTCCTCTTTTTTCAAAACTCATCTACTGCCTCAAGCCCACTCCTTCTCTCTTGTTTGGTGACTAAAGAAGCATGAGTGATTCATTGACTTATCTGCCATTGTTGATGGAGTATATACTTTGTGCCAGGTACTAGGAACATGACTCCAGTAGGAAAAGAAATGTTTTCATGGAGTTTATAGTCTTTTGGGGAACTCAAGATGTGGAAAACATAATTGTGTGATTTGTGCCTTTGCACGAGAACATTCACTGGGGACAGCTGACTTAATGTGGGAGAGGCCACATAGGGCCTCCCTGAGATAGTTGGGCATGTTAAAGCTGAGCCCTGAAAGACTGTGAATGGTGTGTGTCATGGGGGAGTAGTCCTAGCAGAGGGGACAGGGATGTTCCTGAGGGATGCAGAGAGAGGAGCCAAAAATCCAGGATGCCTAGAGCAAGGGAATAGTTGAAATGCATCTGACTGAGGTGGGAAAGAGGTGAGCTGGGACTTCATAGTGAAATGCCTTCAATTGGTGGTAAGTATTTGGGCTTGACCTGAAAGTGCATTGGGAGGCCATTGTAGTGTTTTAACTGTGGGAGTAACATGATAGTCATGTTTTTCATCATGGTTTTGAAAAGATCATCTGGTTATAGGATGCAGAAAAGGAGGGTGGACATAGTGAGTGCAAAGAAACCACCTCGGGTCTGGGTGGGAGATGGTGGCTTGGCTGTGGTCACATCATGAGGGGGGAATGAAGAAGGTGGATTTGAGAGGTGCTAAGAAGGAAGACTCTGCAGGTCTTACTCTGTGTTCATGGCTCACTGGCTGATTCAGAGTAGGCACAGTAGATCATGATGAGAGGAAGTGAGTAAATAGCCAGGGGTTGCCCATTTGCTCGTTCTGTTAGAAAGTGTTGGTCTTGGCCCTGATCCAGGAAAGGGTCATGCCAGACTGGGGTCTCCAGAGGTGAGTGATGCCATCCCAGGCCTCAGAGTGTACTGAATGAGAATTCTCATTACAAGGAGAGTAAGGAAACATGCTTACCATGATAGGTACCTATGCTGGTGGTAGAATACTGCCTGGGGAGAGGCTGGCATGCCCAAGTGGGTCCCTGGAGATGGGTTGGTGTATTCCTGGCCTCTGAATACTCAGAGTGTCCAGTATGGTACTCGAGACTTAGAAACCTTCCTTCACCTCAGGACTCACAGTGGTAAATCCACACCTAATGAAGTTCAGGAGACTTAAAACCTTACTGATAATGACTTGAGATAGGATGTTTCCATTCCCTCTATTTTGGTTCATTAATTCATGGTAGGAGACCACCGTAGTGGGGACCCAGGTGCTCAACACTGCATATGATCATCAGATTCTCTCCCTGTGGGCAGTCCTACATGGGGAGCAGAACCATGGTGAGAAGGTTGCTTGGTGAGTATGGAATCAGAACCAAGAGGACGTGGGTGAGCTTTAATGGCACCACCTGTAATGTGGCTTGTGCAGCCTTCAGGTCACAGCGCAGACTTTGCTATGGTTACAGGGTACTGGAAGCCCCTTATCTACCCTCCCCCGTACCCTTCCCAAACTCCATTCAAGTTAGGTCTGATTTGAGTAGCTCTTGCTCCTGCAGATGGTTGAATGAACTATGTTTGGTGGCCTGCTTTTTCATGCCCCCTCCCCTTAAAAATAAGATACGCCAGTTGTTATCAGAATATGGTCAAATAAGTCATACTAGTTTGGAAGACATTTTTTTTCTCTTTAAAGTAATTCGTCTTGAGCCATTTTTGTGCTGTCCTTAAAACTGAACACCTAGATAACATTTCCTCTCTCTGTAAACTTTTGGGGAAATCCCTCAAGAATGGACAACAACAAGGAGATTTTGCTGCAGTGTGGTAAGTGCTAAGCAGATGTGATAGAAGTAAGATATGATAGAAGTAAGTAAGTAATGCTGAGATTGAGGAGCCCAATAGAACAGAGGGTGGAGGTCGTGGCCTGCATGATAGTGTTGGCAGTCATATAGTCCTGGCTTATATTCCCATATAAAATTGCCCCCCCCCCCCAGCTCCTGCTGTCCCATGTGTACCTTGTTCATAGTTGATTGGACCAGACTGGATACCTAAGCCCTAGTGTAGGCGTCCTCAAACTACGGCCCACAGGCCACATGCAGGCTGCCTAGCACATTTATCCGGCCCTCCAGGTGTTTTTGCCGCCGCTGCCTGTCCTGCTTAGCAGCCGACTCATCCGGGGCCCACAGTGTGCACTCTCTAACGGTCTGAGGGACAGTGAACTGGCCCCCTGTTTAAAAAGTTTGAGGACCCCTGCCCTAGAGCATTGGTTCTTAAAGTATAGCTCTTGAAGTCGCATGCACTTTCAAACAGAGAGTTTGGACAAAGGGGTACAGACTGATAATGGTGAGTCTGTCAGGGTTGGGCACTTAAACTGGGAGGTGAGGTAGGCCTGGGGCTGGGACTGCATCTTCCTCCTTGTGCATGCTGAAGTAGAGAATGTCGGTCTGCAGAGAGAGGCAGGAGAATGGAGCAAACAAGAAGAGAGAAGAAACCGCACACCACACTGTCCCTGAGAGATGAAGAAAGTAACCTCCTCGGTTCCTGACTTTAAAGTTCTCAATTCCAGCCCCCTTTTAATGAGGTAGGTAGAACAAATTAGGGGGCTGAATCTAGGTGCATCATGATGAGGAACCAAAGTAAGTAAGTAGAAATGGGGCTGAAGGAAATATGGTGGAGTTTCTTTTGTGTCTGATGGGGTGTGAGAGCCTGAGATCAAACAGTGGGGTCACAGGATTTCCTTCCTTCTTCTTGCATGTGGTCCCAGACACATTCCAGCATCTGATGCTGTTCTTTAATTGAGTTCTTTCCTGTTCAGTTCAACACTGACCCATGGTTTCTCTAATTGAGGCCAAAGATCTCCCCCAATTGTGGTGAGGAGCTGCAAGTATTTCATCTTTGTTATGTATTATATTAACTGTGAAACCCCTGCTTTATTTTCTACTCATCTTATGGAATGGGAGTGAAGTGTCATAAAATATCCAAAGAATTGCATCAACACCACCGCACAGACCTCAGTGGCAACACTGTCATGCAGCTGGCAGTGCCACTGTCCTGTGGTTCCAGAAGTTCCAGGTCATGGATGAAACTTACTCTGTATACTTAGATGTTTCATGCTTATAAGATGCCTAGTGTATTTAAGAACAGATTCTTTGAAGGTTGAAGACCAGCCAGACACTTGTAAGTACCCTGTCTGCCCAGCCACGTAGAAGGGTCCTGCATTACTGGCCCCCACCACTTGGCTCCTCTCTTTCCCTCCCCTTGGAATTGGTGGCCTCACTTCCCCTGTCCCAGAGTCTGGCTGGCCCCATTGTCCCCCCCCCTTGCACTTGGCTACTACTCATGCTAAGATTCTTGTTCCAAAGAGAAAGCAGAGGGAGATGTGGAAGCTTTAATAATGAGGGGCATGTGGGTACCCAGCTTCAAGCCAGGAAATGAAGATGGGTTTGTTCTGAGGCAGAAATTTGGTCTTGAGATGTGAGACAGATGGAACAGCTACCAGGCTTCCCTGAAAATAAGACTTACCCATAAACTAAGCCCTAGCAGGATTTCTAAGCATTTGCGGAATAGAAGCCCCACCCCGAAAATAAACCCTAGTGATGGGCGTGGTTACGCAGCACATCTACACAACGCATGCTTTCGTCTCAGAGTGGTAAAGAAGATGAGCAGCCCTTCTCAGCTGCCCCATGAGAGCTCTGTGGCTCCACGTGAGAGATGGGGGCCAGTGGTTCTATAGGAAGTAGAGTGGCAAGAAATTCAGGATGGAATTCAGGGTTTGGAGAGTGATGGTGATATTCCAGAAGAAGACGCCTTCATTCTATTTGAATAAATGTAGATTGTTGTACCGTACTTAAAAAAAATAACACATCCCCTGAAAATAAGCCCTAGGGTGTCTCCTTGAGGAAAAATAAATATAAGACCCTGTCTTATTTTCGGAGAAACACGGTAGCTTTCAGTGAAGCGAGTGTTTGGGAGTGGAGCTAGATGCTGGGTAGTGAGCCCCCCCGTGTAGTGTACTCACTGGAGAGGGGTGCACAGATAGTGACTGAAGGATGGCCCAGGAGTGCTTAGGGAAGGTGAAGGGGATCAGAGATTGAACAGGGAGGCTGCATCAGGGGGCCCAAGCAGGGAAAGGTGAGGAGCTAATGAGCTGTAATAAGAATTTAGAAAAGAAAAGGAAACACTCTACAAAATGACAATTGAATTTACTTCCAAATTTTTATATTCAATTTTTTTCTGATTGTGAAATTAAAATAACATTCTAAGTAGGAATGGAAAAAGAAACAGAAGCATGTATTATTAATCACATTTTATGATAGATTTTTCCTTATATTATGAATAGTACTTATACAAGTTTATGTGCAAGTTCTCTTCCAGTTTAGTTTATATTGCTACTATACATTTAAGTAACTATATTGTTGTATTTTTTACTTAAGTGAAATCATTACATTCATCAAACATAGCAAACTCAAGCTTTTCATCTATAGCTTTGCATTCTGAAAATTGCATTATATTCCATTATGTGGATATTCTCATCACTTCCTATGCACACAGAAATTATGGCATCAGTACCACTACACAGACCCCAGTGGCAATTAATTTGCAAACATATGTATAGATTTTAAAAGGTTTAGTAATAACTGCAACAAACTTATCAGTCGATGTGGCTTGCAGTTTTTACATTGAATAGTTTGCAATACCTGAACATAGTATTAATGCTATCTTTTATATTTATAATAATCAGAAAATGTACAGAGTTTCTGAAAAACATAACTTAATGATTACTAACATTCTGTTAAAGATATTGTTTTCGTTCCTTGTTTATCGAAAACTGAGGAGGAATGCTGTTTGTTGAGTGCAGTGACTTATTTTAGTGAGAACGGAGTATGTTATAGCCCTGGTTGCCTTAGCCTTTCAGAGATGTGTAGTTGAAATATCTAATTTCTTGGGGGAGGCTCAACACCAGCAGTGGTTTTATTGGTCTTTCCTAATGTCAGATGCCAACTCTGGTCTTTGAAACGCGTGCTTGAGTAACTGGCCAGACACTGAAGTGTTGGCTGTCCCCTCTTGTCTGTTTTGTTAGAGTTACCCTTTACTATTTAGTCCTAAGAAAGTTCCTAGTTTATAGTAAAGTAGTTAATCCTTTTATGATTTAAAATCCTTCCTTTATTATAAACTAAGTCCCCATGCGTTTAGGTCATTTTACAGACAAATCACCTCCCATCCCCACCCACTTAGGCCTCATGTAGGGTGGTCTCGATATTCCTGTGCATTTATTCTTCCATAAGAACTGCATTATCAGTTTGTCTAAGCTCCTCAAAAAAAGCTTTGTTAGTGGTATACATACATCTTCATTTATTTGGGGCTTATTTTATGTCCTGTAAATTTTTAAAATTTTGTTTGTGGTTGCAGATACTTTGTTAAACTTATTTATGGGGATTTATTTATTTTACTATTATGGGGGTTTTTTTCTTGATGTATTTACTGCTGAGGTTTTTCAGTTCAAAATAGTCCTTTCTCCATATTTATACCTTTCTTTTTCTCCAACTGCATTAGCTAGGACTTCCAGGATAATGTTGCATGGTGTTTGTGGTGTCCCTTCCCTGTGTCCACCTCCAGAGGAACCTTTAGTGTTTAATAATATGCTTGCTTGCATTTCTGTGAGATAAGTCTTTATTATGCTTAAGTGGTCTCTTAGTCTTACTCTTTGCTGAGAATTTATAAGGAAAGGCTGTTGAAGTTTGCAAATACTTTTTAACATGTCACACTGCTCATGGGCTCCACCTCCCCCATTATCCATTGTAGGTAACGGTTTAGCTTCAGGGGACATCATCCTGTATTCCTTGAACAGCTTTTCATGGTCATGGGCTATCATTTAGACTTTGCTAGGTTGGGTTTATTAGATCTTTTTGCATTTGTACATCAAAGTTTATTGAATATCTTCTATGAAAATACAGTGATAAAAAAGGCAACAGAGCCCTTGCCCTCGAGCACCTTGCAGTAAGGCCCTCGAGCATCTTGCAGTAGGGTATGAGTGCAGTTGCTCTAATGTTCCGTTGGGTTCACACATCTGATTATTTGGGTACATTTTTACTGATGGCCTTCCTAGGCCGTCCATGGATAGACTTCCTCCTCAGCGTTAATGTTTTATTTGATAGTGTCAGGCAATCCTTTAGACTTTTCCTCCCATCAGCCATCTGCAAATGCATATATTCTGTTTTCTTTAGTGGTAGGCATGGCTGTTGCCATGGAGAAGCTGGCCTGGGGTAGTGGGGGCCAGGTGGGTAGAGCAGTTATGCTTTTGATTGGTCAGACTCGCTGTCACAGAAGGAGGTCACCTGGATCTGGTCTTCCCCAGTGAGGGTGAGATAAGTATGGGGCTCTGGCAGGTACTAATTCAGCATCCGGCCCCACTGCTGGTTGCCGTTTGGGCTGCAAATGGAGGACAGAGTGAGTGAGAGGTAAGGGTTGGGTCACTTGGAGGGCAGCTAACCTCATCACATAAGGCTCACCTGGTGTCAGGTAGCTGAGCGGAAGGATGTTGACCACTACTTCATGTTCCTGGCTTTGGCTGTGGGTTGCTCTGACATGACCTGTGTTAGACCATGGTTACAAAGCAACAACATACAACAGATCACATGCTTACCGCTCGCTAGTGATCATCTCTTCACATTGCTTCACGTGCAGAATGGTGTCACCTGCCATCATTATTCAGTGCTCAAGGTTTTACCTTTTACAAACTGGAAACTAGATGTATATATGCCAGGATTTAACCATAATGTATAGCTAGCTGACTTTTTAGCTTTTTTCTTCTTACTAATATTTTATCTACTTGGCTATCTTTGTCCTTAAATGGAAACTTGGTGGTTCAAAAGCCATAGGTGGTTTTTAATGTCTTTAAACATAGGCCAAAGTGGCATCCAGAAATGTAGCTCATGCCTGCACCAGCCGGCTTCTCCACACCCCCACCAGCATCGATTTTTATCTTTTGAACATTTGCTCATTTGGGAGAGTGGGCAAGGGCAATATACGTAACTGCAACATTTGTACCCCCACAATATGCTGGAAAAAATAAATAATAAAAAGAAAAATAAACGTATTAAGTAAAAACAAACAAAATTTGCTCATTTGACAGGTCAAAAAAGTGTTCATTGTAATATTTTATGTTTCTTTGATTTCTGATGTTAAGTACTGGCTTTTATGAGAGTAATATCATGAACTTTATTAATGTTCTTTATTTGCATATTGGACTATCTTTTTCTTAATACTAAGAGTTTCATACATTTGAAATATTAATTGTCATCTATGTTGCAAAATACTTTCCCCTTCCATTTCTGGTTTGTTTTTATTTATTTAGAGGTACCTTGTTATTTTCAAAGGTTTCATAATATCCATTATATGAATATACTGTATCTTGTTTATAATCAACAGCACTTCAAGGAATATATTCTTGTACATATGTCATTACATATCTCTGAGATAAATTCATAGAAGTAGAATTGATAGGATAGGTAATTGATACTTTTAATTTTGATAAAATTTATATTGCCACAAACAATATATGAATGTGCCTATTTCTTCACATACACACAGACATATATATTATTGTTGATCTTTATGATTATTCTGCTCCCAAAGCCATTTCTTCATTCTCAAGAGTTTTCTCTGCCATGGTGGAAAGGAGTAGCTAAAGTCTGATTTTTTTTTTTTTTTAAGGTTTGTCTGTTAAAAATCTTTCATTTCTCAATGCTCTTGTTGACCAAAGGCTGTTCTGGTTGGCCCGATAAGAAAATCTTGAGCATGTTAAACAAAGATTGTATTTGTTTAGTCCTGAATTTCTCAAAGAAGTATGATTTTTTTTTTTTGTACAGAAGATGGCGAAAACTTGTGATAAGGTACTTATAGACATTCAAGTGGTCACATTATTAATGAGTATATAAAGTGTTTCATATCTTTTCATATCTTTTCTGTGCTCTGGGAATGTTTTTTGTAACATAGTAAATACTTTCTTTGTTCATGGAAAGTTTATTTGGAAAGTTCCTCAAATTATTTCAACTTTTTAGTATCCTTCCCTGGTGGTCATATTTTCTCTGCTTCCCGAGTCAGGTTTGGCTATTTATATTTTCTTAAAAAATTTTTGATTTCCCATAAACTTATTAAGCCTTCAGTTCTGATATATAGTTTTCATCTAGTCATGCTTTATGCTTCACATATATGTCTGTCAGGGAGAGAAATTTACATAATATTGAAACATATATAAATTTTACATAAGAGAGTTATAGTTTTATGTCTTTCTCTCCTTACGCCTTAGCTTTGTTTTTCTTGTCATGTTGTAATAAGCTAGAACTCGATGGAATAATGTTGAACAATAGCAGCGTTGACTTCAATGAGTTTGGTCCACAGTGGGTTAGTACTATCTTTTTCTTGGGTTTTTTAGTTCTGCTTTCATAAAGACAGTGTGAAAGTTTCCTCCTCTTGGCATGGTTTACACAGCATGGGAATTGTCTGGGCTTTCCCCAAAGGTATGGAAGGCCTCACCTTAGCACTGTTTGAGTCCCCAGCTACTTGGGGAGTTAATTTTCTGACGCTTCTTTTACGTTTCTTCCTTGTTTCTTAGTTCACGTATTTCTTTCTTTAAAACTCTGCAGGTACCTGTGTTTTGACTCTGTTCGTGTGGAGATCTGCTTGGTCTGAAGTGCCAGGAAGGATCCTGTACCCAGACAGGTGATTACAGACCTGAGGGCATCTCGTTGCACAAGAATGGGGGCCAGTGTCACCTTGGATACCGGAACATTCTGAGCCTGGATGCTACAGAGTGGGATTGGGCCCTCTGCCCTTGCCTCTCTTCCTCACAGGCACAGGATTCTGATCTTGCCCCATCCTGGGTGGGAGTGACCCTGTCCTGGTGTCTGCAGTGTCACTCCAGTCATCTGGAGCCTGGACTCTGGCCTGTTGCCTTCCCTTGCTAGGATTCTTTTGCCCATCATAGTATCATCTGTATTGTCCTCTCTGTTGTGTCTCGGTCCTCCTAAAGGAGAGCAGGGAGGAAGTGGTCAGGTCGCCAAGGTCTTCAGGATCGAGGCATTTGTATTGGGTGGTACTGAAGCTCCATAGGAGGATGACAGCACAGGAGAGCGTGGGAGGGCGGTTTGGAACAAGGGAATCAGCAACGCATTACTGAAAAGAAAAACATGAGGTTACTGCATTTACTTCTAAGTGATAATATCTAGTCAGAGACTGTGAATAATTGAAATACCTTCAGCTTTCCATTAGACTGCTGTTAAATTTTAAAAAATCAGTTTTAAATTTGTTTTCTTTTTAAAACAAAGGCAGAGAATTTTTCCTCCATGTGGTTTTGTTCCTTGGAAGTAAAGCCAGAAATACAAAACCATTAGGTAGTTAAGTCACCCTCCCAAACTTAGATATCTTTCCCAGTTGCCCTCCTTTTTGCACCAGTTGTGCGGACCAGTAACAAAAAGACAACATAATAAAACTTTGTTGATTGCAAAAATGGTTTAAGTAAAAGGAAATGTGTAGCTTTACTCGGTTACATAAGAAAAAAAGAGAGATTGAAAATGAACATTTATGTCCAATCTAAAAAGTTAGAAAAGGGGAGGGGGTACATAATACAATAAAATAATGACAAAAATAAATTAACTAGGTAAAGAAACAATAGAGGACTATCAAAATAGGAGGCTGATTCTTCTGAGGCAGACTAGATCTTTGGCAGGAATGATCACGGCAAAAGAATGTGCCATAGCATTAGGAGGCTCAGTGGTCTCTCCCTCATGTTCTCACGTGTGAGTCGGGCCAGTTTATCAGCTGTGTAGGGTGTGGATGGGTTCATCTACCTTTAATTTCCCCAATGCACCAGGCACTGTTGTAGAGAGCTTCTGTACCCTACCAGTGCTTCCCATCCATGCCTGCCTGTGAGCACTGAGAAAGACTGGCAGAAAAATGACCAGGTGAGGGTGAATGGGCACCCTCAAAATATTCTTTTTGAAACAGTGGCATAGAGGTTACCCTAGGATGTTTCTCCTCTCCTCAGAAATTATGCTGCACTTTTGCAGGCATGTGTGAAGAATGCTTGTCTGCATCTAAAACCAGTTTTAAAATGGATTTTGATATGTCATCTTCAATATGGCACAGCAGTGTCGAGATCTGCCTTTGTGTAAGGCACCAGGGGATAAGTGATGGAGAAAGTTCATCTCTACTCCCTTTACAAAAGTCTACAGTTTAACCTCTGGGAGATAGGGCAATAAACCCAAATAAATATTCAGGAATAATTGTGATACATGCTTGAAATACTAGTGAGTGGAGTGAGTGTCAGGAAAGAAACCTGGTGAAGTGGTGTTAGCGTGAACCCTGAGGGCTGCATTTTAGAACTTGTGCGCCGAGGAGGGGGTCCTGAGCCTCCCTGCAAAACTGGTATCTAGTGGAACTTCCCATGGGGATGGGAGTGTCCTCGTTGTCTAGTGGATAGCTGCCCAGCACTGTGCCTAGGGAGCACTTGAAATGTGCTAGTCCAAATGAGGAACTGAATTTTTAATTTATGGAATTTTAATTGAAATAGCCAGGTATGGCCAGCAGCTGTATTATACAGCAGCACAGATGTAGAGAAATTAATCAGTGAAGAGAAAATGCAATCATTTGCAATCATATTGCCCAGAGTTGAATGCTCATAACATTTTTGAGTGGTCTTCCATTTTTTATGTGTTGTTTTCTGTGTTCCAGAAAACAACATTTCTTCTTAAGGGAAGAAATGCTTAGACGTGGCAAGACTTGCCACCACCTCTACTTTTCCATCTCCATTTTTGCTAAGAAAAAAATCGATACCTAATTTTAGTAGTGGCTGGGTTTTCAGTATTTTTCACATAACTTGCATTAGACAGGTGAGCCTTTTTAGGTATCTTAGCTTCTTATTTCTATTTTTCCAAAATGGTTATAGATACTATTCTTCTCATTTCACAGATTACAGAGACAGACTTCAGGGCATTAGATAAGTTGCCCATGATTACGTACCCAGTTAGTAGCAGAGCTAACTCCTAGGCATAGGTCTGTGCAAAGCCGGGGGGGTCATGTTTGTAACTGTTATACAGAGGCCAACTTTGTATAGTTGTGTATGTGTCTGTTTGATGGGGGACTTCCATATCCCAAAGCATTGTTGATGCCCCTGGTAGGGTAGCCCTGCACTACTGCCTGGTCCTCAACTTGTGGGGTGTGTATATCTCCTTACGATCTACAGGTCCCTGAGTACTGACTGTCACAGGCTGCTGCATCTTTCCTGTTGACTCATGTTTGGTTCCTCCAGTGAAAATTTCACTTAGAGAAATGCTGCCTCCAAAGCACTTGTCTGCCACCAAACCTAAGAAGTCCCGGGCCCCAAATCTGTATGAGCTAGACAATGACTTGCCTAAGGAGCCGGATGTCATCGTAGGAGAAGGCCCAACTGACTCTGAATTCTTTCATCAGAGGTTTCGGAACTTAATCTATGTGGAATTTGTTGGGCCTCGGAAGACCCTGATCAAACTCCGAAACCTCTGCCTCAATTGGTTGCAGCCGGAGACTCGCACCAAAGAGGAGATCATCGAGCTCTTGGTCTTTGAGCAGTTCCTGACCATCATCCCTGAAAAGCTCAAGCCTTGGGTGCGAGCAAAAAAGCCAGAGAACTGCGAGAAGCTCGTCAATCTGCTGGAGAATTACAAGGAAATGTACCAGCCAGAAGGTGAGACTCTTCAAAGGGTGACAGTGGTCAGCCAAGGGGGCAAATGTTCTCTGAGGTTCTCCACCTCGGCACTACGGACAGACATTCTGGGCCGGGTCCTCCTCTGTCGGGCATTGGGGCACAGGGTCATCCTGTGCACTATAGGAAGTTGAGCCACGTCCATGGCCTTCTCCCACTGAATGTAACTGCCAAATATGTCTCCACACATGACCAAGTGTCCCCTGGTGGCTGAGAATCACCGAGTCACCGCCCTGAGTCAGGGACAGAAAGGAGACACTTCATGGAAGGAAGAAAACCTCTCATGACCTGCAGCCTTTTGGCACAGCACCCCAGGAAGGTGCCTGCTGGCTGTTCTTGTCTGGGTGTGTATAGGGGTGATCACAGCCGTGCTCTTCATCCGGCCTTTAAGTGGCAGGCATGGTGACAGGTTGTGAGTTGAGAAATGACAGGATCAGATCATTCCAGCTGCTTGTGTGTTTGAGGGGCGAGGCACAGTCAGGGACTGGGGGAAACTATTGTGAGGACACCGGGCAGCGGTGATAAAGTATTAAGATGGTGTCTGGTGTCCCTCAGACGACACCAACAGTGACGTGACCAGTGACGAGGACACGAACCCAGATGGAAGAGAGTCCCCCCAGCCTCACTCAGTCCACTCTTTCAGCAGTGAGTAGCCAACCCCGATGGCCACACCACCTGTGGGGTGGGGGTGGAGGCATCTGTGGTGATGACATGCTTTCGGTGCCACTTAGCTCCGATGGGAAAGGAAATTAATCGATGACATAATGAGACATTTTTATATGTAAACAGACACCAGTAAATGTAATTAAATACAGGGTTTTATTAAACACGGAGGCATTTACAGCTCTTTGGAATTTGCAGCAGGCTGCTTCAGGCGGTACCCCAGTCCCCCAGGGTGTTTGTTAAAGAACATCACTGAACTTGTTCAGGGAACAGTGCTTCCATGGAGGGTGTGGGTTTTACTTCTCTGTAGTAGAATAACATGCACTCTAAGGTCAGCTGTGTGAGCCAGACATTGGAGGGTCTGCTGTCCATTCTCCTGAATGTGGACTCAGCCCTTTAGGCCCTGGGAAGCCAGCAGAGGGTTGGAGGGAGAGCTGGCTCTGGACTGAGCTTTGGAACTTGCTTTGAAGCCCCACTGGGCAACGCTTCCAGAAACCGTGCTGCAGGTCTGGGTACGGGATAGGCCAGTCTGAGCTGGGGAGTCCGGAGCTCTTGGTTTTGGATCCATCTCCCCGAGGGGAGAATAGGGACAGAGTCCCTATCCGGGAGGTGCACATGCACACAAACGGGGCTCAGGCACACCAGAACACATGGTTAACTCCTCAAACGTCTGACCTGCTCAGGTGACTGGGATCGTGACCGCGACTGGGCCAGGAGGGGCAGAAGCAGAGATGTGGAGCCTCGAGGCCGCTGGCCATACAGCAGGAACCCCAGAAGCAGTAAGTTGTCTTGCCATGTACGTGGGCCAGAGGGGAAGATGGCAGGGCCTCGGGAGTCCTGTCGCTTGGTTTGGGCTGTGTTCTGGTTCCCCCAACCAGCCTGAGGCTCCTGTTTCCAAAGCTCCAGTCAGCATCATCACCTGCGCAGTTTTTGCCCTAGCTCCTCATCTCCACCTGCACTGTTGTATGCTCAGTGTTTTCTTAAGCCGGCACTTTATTTTAAAGTAGAAGTTTCTGTATAAAAGACTGTGCCACTAGGGGTGTTTGTGGGGCTCCTCAGAGCCTGCCACAGAATACAGAGGGGAGAAACAGACACACGCGTGCACGCACACACTCGCCCCCCAGGGGTCAGGGGGGGACCGGGCCCTGCTCCTTCCTCACGTCTTCTCTCTTCCCAGGGCTGCCTCGGCGGGATCTTTCCCTTCCTGTGATGGCAAGGACAACTTTTGAAATGGAAAGAGAGGACAACAGGGACTCAGTGGACTGTGAGTCCCGGTCTCAGGTATGCTGGGCTTCCTCTCTTTCCAGAAAGGCCGTCTTCCTTCCATGGCAGAGATGCCTTTCTTTCCCCAGATGATGTGTCCATCTGCCCTCTAGAGTCCCACTATGCGGGAGTCCCATGCACTCCCGTGAGGAGCCCGGGCCCGCCCGTGCGGGCAGCAAGAGGCCCAGGTCTCCGATTCATCCACACGGCCAGAGGGCTCTTGCTCCCCTCACCGTGCGTCCTTGGTAGGTTGGTCACATGAGCTGTTCTCTGCAGGCGAGGGCAGAGCAACTCTGGAGATCTTTCTGGTCCTCAGGAGGGAGCCAGGGAACTGCGGGTCTGGAGAGCAGACTGGCCAGGGAGAGCAAGGCTCTGGAGCTGGTGAGAGCTGGGTTTGAAGCCTGGCTCTGCCACCTGTTGGCTGTGTGGCCTTGGCTATTTACTCCACTGAGCTGAGCCTCAGTTTCTTCATCTGTACAATGAGTGTGGTGATTGCTCCCAGGGCTACTGCGAGGAGCCAGTGAGATCCACTCTCATGCATATATGAAGTGCCTACTATCACCTGGCATGTGGCAGGCACAGTATAAGTGTGAACATGTGTGGCAGGCATGGGTTCAGAGGCAGCATGCGCTGGGGAGACTGGTGATGGAGAAAAGGGCATGGGATTTGAGCTAGCCCTTAAGGACAGAGGAGAGGGGTCACTTAGACATGGCAGAGCGCTGAGGAGGACCCCAGCACCAACTGGACTTGAGGAGGAGGGGGAACCAGTGGGCTGAGCTGTCCTTTCCTTCACACCTCAGTGCCCACCCCACGTGAGGCTGGGGGCAAGGCCCCAGGGAGCGCAGCAGTGACCAGGATGGATAGGCCCCCGTCCCAAGAAACTTTTGACATTTGCACAAATAAACATTCATGTAAATATTGTGTATAACTGCTAATCATTCTCAGTGTGCTGAAAGAAATAGAAAGTTAACAAGAAATTCTCATAAGGGCCTTGATTTATATTGAAGGAAAATGTCTTTTGAAACAGTAACACTTGACACGTCACAGCTGGTGGAGGAGCAGGCCGGGCTAGGTCTGGGGAGAAAGTGACCCTAGGCATTATGGAGGGCTTAGGTCCAGGCCCTGGGGCACCAAGGAAGAGGCTGTAGGTGTGGGTGGGCCTGGCCACTGGTGTCCTGGTAGTTGGGCTTTGTCTTGTTTTGCTTTTTAAATGCCTTCCCTTGACAATGTGTAAAGAATTAGCAGCTGGGCCGGGCGCTGTGGCTCACGCCTGTAATCCTAGCTCTTGGGAGGCCGAGGCGGGCGGATTGCTCAAGGTCAGGAGTTCAAAACCAGCCTGAGCAAGAGCGAGACCCCGTCTCTACTACAAATAGAAAGAAATTAATTGGCCAACTGATATATATATAAAAAATTAGCCGGGCATGGTGGCGCATGCCTGTAGTCCCAGCTACCCGGGAGGCTGAGGCAGAAGGATCACTCGAGCCCAGGAGTTTGAGGTTGCTGTGAGCTAGGCTGACGCCACGGCACTCACTCTAGCCTGGGCAACAAAGCGAGACTCTGTCTCAAAAAAAAAAAAAAAAAAAGAATTAGCAGCTGAGCTCCCATGTCTGCATAGCCCAAAAGTCTGGAGGCCACTGAGTCCTGCCGACTCAGTATGTAGGAACAGCAGCAGTAGATATAATGATATAAAAATTACATTCTGCGGTGTACGAAACAGAAAATCCTCTCATCATTTAGCATCATGTGCAAATCTCTTAATAGCTCATTTGAAGAGGTCATATTGTGAAATTAAATTATGCTATATTGGCATTGTTTTCAGGACAGCATCTTTTCCAGTTGAACTTGATGGCGGCTCATGTACATTTAGATGTCATTTGTTGATTTCAAACACAAAGTGAGCAACTGCTTTACCGCTACCCACTAGCATAGACAAACTTAGATTTTAAGTCAAAGCATCCTTTTTCTTTCATGTGAGAAAGAGTTGCATTTTTGAAGCTCTGCCTCATTTCCTTGCCCTGCTTAGTTTTTGTTGTTGTGTTTGCTTTTTAATGGCTGGACACTGGCAGTTGCATAAATAAGGCTTTCCACTTAAACCCCGATGCCTGTGTCTCTTCCTCTTTCTTAGTAGCAGATGCACCTTACTCTGCAAACCCTTTTTTCCTTACATTTTTCATGTAGCTATGGCATTCATGTCTCTTCCCAGCAATACAACTACATTAAATTTAATATCAAAACTTTTATATTTTCTTCACAAAACACCTTACATCGCAGAAAATCCTCATCCACAATATTGAAAGGCAGGTAGATGCTCTTCTTCTCATTTTAGAATGAAGAATCTGAGGCTCAGAAAGATTTCTGTTCTCTAAGGTTGCATTGCTCATAAATGGTGTGATCCTCCTTCGACCCAAGGTTTCTCTCCAGCTCCAAAGCCTGTGGGCTTCCCACAGTACCATCTCCCTGTCAAGTCTCTCTCCAGGCCTCAGTGCTGTCCTCTCTGGGACCAGGACTCACCAAAACCAGTGAGGTTCTAGTGCAGCTATCTGGCAACAAGCAAAGATCCTTTAGGATCCTGCATAGAAAGTTTTCCTGAGTAATGCGGGGAATTTTAAAATTCCTTTTTAGGTAAATGTCCATTAAAACAGAAAAAGCAGTTGTAAAATGAAGGCCCTCAGTGCTTACAGTTATTTCTGAGTTATTTGGAAATTCTACATACTGGAAGTGCCCTCAGTGTAGCTGTGCTGTGTGGTGGAAGAACAGGAAGGGAGATTTAAGTCACACGTCCTGACCAGACGTCTGCTTGAACGCATCTTCTTTCTGTTCCCTGAGTATACCATGTGGTTTGATATTTAGCCGGCTTGAGCTTTCCCACCAGTCCCTTCCTGTATGTATCATAATTTCACGTACCATTTAAGGCCCTAACTGAGGCCCTCTGTAAAACCTTCGCTGACTGTTCAGGCCCACCCTGAACTGTCCCTTTACCAAACTTTAGCACTTATTATCTATACCCCAATTTATTGTTTATTGTTCTCTAATTGTTTCATGAGTCTTTTCTCTCCAACCAAATTATAAGCTGCATGAGGGCAAGGAATATGTGTCATGCGTCTTTCGGATCTGCCTCAGAGTGTAGCAGCAAGGTAGGTACGACGTAGGCCCCTAGTAACACTTGACTTGGATCACTCAGAACCCCAAATACTGTGAGCACTTCTTATATAACTTCATATATGTAGCTCCCATGTCGCCAACATTATTCTTTTCTCTTTGGATGTCCATGAGGACAGACTCCATTGAGAGGTCTGTGTTTGCTGTTTTAGGATGCTGAATCATACCAAAATGTCATAGACCTCACTGAGGACAGGAAACCTCACAACACAATCCAAGACAACATGGAGAACTACAGGAAGCTGCTCTCACTAGGTAAGCAGCCGCTTTTCTCGGTCACTCCCAGTCCACTCACTGGAGCATTTTGTCACCTTACTCTTTTCAAGCTGCGGGACGTTAAGAGTCTGTGTTAAATATTTGGACTTGAAGGATAATAATAAGCCTTTGAAAGATTTCAAACAAGGGAGTAAATGACCAGATTTGTGTTTTTAAGCAATCCTTCTGGCTTTGGGTGAAGAATACATTGCACAGGGTGGGGGTGATATGTTTTCTAGAGCTGTGGCACTGGAAAATTTTAAACGTACATTTAGAATGGGATCCTTAGTTCTTGTGTGGACTCTCCTGGAAGACATCTAGCCCAAGTGGTGCTAGGCAGTTGGCTGTGCAGGTCTGTAAGGCCATGGGGCCTTGAGGAGCTCCGGTGTTTGGAGAGCAGGTGGAGAAAGAACAGTCAAGAGGTAAGAGGAAGACCACGGAGGCCAGTGAAAAAGAGGATATCAAGACTTAAGAGGTGTTTACGAGAAGGTGAAGACTAAAAGAGGATGCACAGAATTCGGGGACACGTGGGGTCTTTGTACAAATTTCTGGGTGGAGTCAGAAGAATTAATTAAAATGCAGATTAGATTGTGTTAAGGAATGGATAGTAGGGAAATGAGACAGCAAATGAAAGACATCCAAAGAATCGGATATGGGCTGCTTCATATTTAGTGGCTCAGAGAAAGACGGAGATCAGTTTATGGTGATGAGTCTTGGTCTTCAACTCAAATTTGAGCCGTCGTATTGTTCTTGTGACCAGGGGTGCAGCTTGCCGAAGATGACGGCCACTCCCACATGACACAGGGCCACTCATCAAGGTCCAAGAGAAGTGCCTACCCAAGCACCAGTAGAGGTAAGCACCAGGCAGATCCTACAGAGGAGCCATACAACCAATGAGATGCATATCGAAAAACCTTCTACACTTTCCATCCCTACACATCAGAGAAGGGTGCTCTCCTCCAAGTCCCACTGTCGTTTTGTACAAGTACAGGGACTAGGGAGTATTTACATTGGGGTTTCTTTCCAGGTCTGAAAACTATGCCTGAAGCCAAAAAGTCAACCCACCGGCGGGGGATTTGTGAAGATGAATCTTCCCATGGAGTGATAATGGAAAAGTTCGTCAAGGATGTGTCATGCAGTCCCAAATCAGGAAGAGCAAGGGAGCCAAGTGATCGGCTGCAGAGGTTCCCCAGAATGTCAGATGATAACTGGAAGGACATTTCATTAAACAAGAGGGAGTCAGTGATCCAGGAGAGGGGTGATGAAGGGAATGCGTTTAGGGGAGGCTTTAGGTTTAACTCAAACCTTGTTTCCAAAAAGAGAGTTACTGAAAGAAAGAGGCGCTATCATTTCGACACAGATGAGAAAGGCTGCGCCAGAAAGAAGCCCTTTGGATGTAGTAGTGAAATGAGGAAAGCTATGAGCATGAGCAGCCTGAGTTCTCCCTCCTTCACCAACGCACAGCCAGTTATCGATTTTGCGTCTATGCCGTATGTGTGTGATGAGTGTGGGAGGTCGTTCGGTGTCATCTCAGAGTTTGTCGAGCACCAGATCATGCATACTAGAGAGAACCTCTATGAGTATGGCGAGTCCTTTATTCACAGTGTGGCTGTCAGTGAGGGTCAGGCTGGAGGGAAACGCTTCGAGTGTAAGGAGTGTGGGGAGACCTTCAGTACGAGCGCCGCCCTGGCCGAGCACCGGCAGATGCACGCGAGAGAGTATCTCGCGGAATGTGAAGATCAGGAGGATCAGGAATACGAGGAGACCTTCATGCCTAGCCCGACCTACACCGAGCTTCAGAAAATATATGGCAAAGACAAATTCTATGCGTGCAGGGTGTGCAAGGAAACCTTCCTCCATAGTTCTGCCCTGATCGAGCACCAGAAAATACACTTTGGTGATGACAAAGATAATGAGCGCGATCGCGAACGGGAGCGCGATCGTGAACGGGAGCGCGAGCGCGCACTGGAGCGTGAGCGCGCACTGGAGCGTGAGCGCGCACGGGAACGCGAGCGGGAGCAAGCCTTTATGCCTAGCTCAACCTTTAACGAGCTTCAGAAAATGTATGGTAAAGAGAAACTCTATGAATGCAAGGTGTGTGGGGAGACCTTCCTTCATAGCTCATCCCTGAGAGAACATCAGAAAATCCACGCTAGAGGAAACCCATTTGAAAATAAGGGTAAAGTGTGTGAGGAAACCTTTATTCCTGGTCAGCCCCTTAAAAGGCGTCAGAAAACTTACTCTAAGGAGAAGCTCTGCGACCTTAATGATGGCCGGGATGCTTTTATGCAAAGCTCAGACTTCAGCGAGCGTCAGAAAATTCATTCTCGAAGGAATCTCTTTGAAGGCAGAGGGTATGAGAAATCTGTAATTCATAGTGTACCCTTCACTGAATCTCAGAAGAGTCATACTATAACAAGACCACCTGAAAATGAGGAGAAGGCATTCACCATCAGTTCTAACCCCAGTGAAAACCAGAAGTTTCCTACTAAAGAAGATGTCTCTGAGGGGAAACCATATGAGAGGTCCGTTATTCATAGCTTAGCCTCTGCTGAAGCTCAGAAAAGTCCCAGTGCAGTGGGGCCCATTAAACCCAAAGTGATTGCAGAGTCTACCATCCAGAGCTCAGATGTTATTAACCATCAGAAAGTCCATGCTGGAGGGAACACCTGTGAAGGAATGGAATACAAGAGGTCTGTTATTCATAGCTTAGCAGCTCCCAGACCTCTGAATATTCACAATGGAAATGAACTGCTTGAATGTACTGAGAAGGGAGAGTGCTCCATTTATATCTCAGACCTTAATGATAAGCAACAGAAGATTCCTGCCAGAGAGAAGCCTTACGAAGCGAGTAAGAATAACAACTACAAGGACTCTGTTATACAGAGTGTATCCCATGCCACGCCTCAGAAAAGGCTTACTGGAGAGGGATCTGGTGAAGTTAAGAAGGATGGTGAATTTTCTGTTCCCAGCTCAAATGTTCGTACATACCAGAAGGCTCGTGCTAAAAAGAAATACATTGAGCACAGAAGCAATGAAACCTCTGTAATTCATTCTCTGCCCTTTGGCAAACAGGAAACAGTTCGCCCTAGAGAGAAGCTCTATGAATGTCAGGAGTGTGGGGAGTCCTTTGCTTGTAGCTATGACCTCACTGAGCACCAGAAGATTCACGATAGAGAGAAGCCTTCTGTAAGTAGAAACTATGAGCTATCTGTCATTCGCAGTTTGGCCCCTGCTGACCCTCAGACAAGTTATGCCCAAGAGCAATACGCTAAGGAACAGGCACACATTAAATGTATGGAGTTCAGGCAATGCTTTGCTACTAGTAAAGACCTCAACACACATCATAAAACCTCTACCCAAGAGAAGTCCCATGGCGAGGAGACTGAAGGCAAGGACACCCATGGCAAGAAGACGCGTGACGAGGAGACTCAGGGCAAGGAGACTCATGGAGAAGAGACTCACGGCGAGAAGATTCATGGTGAAGAGACACATGGCAAGGACGTTCATGGTGAGGAGACCCAAGGCAAGGAGACCCGTGGTGAAGAGACCCAAGGCGAGGAGACCCGTGGTGAAGAGATCCAAGGCGAGGAGACCCGTGGTGAAGAGACCCAAGGCGAGGAGACTCGTGGTGAAGAGACCCAAGGCGAGGAGACCCGTGGTGAAGAGACCCAAGGTGAGGAGACCCGTGGTGAAGAGACCCAAGGCGAGGAGACCCGTGGTGAAGAGACCCAAGGCGAGGAGACCCGTGGTGAAGAGACCCAAGGTGAGGAGACCCGTGGTGAAGAGACCCAAGGCGAGGAGACCCGTGGTGAAGAGACCCAAGGTGAGGAGACCCGTGGTGAAGAGACCCAAGGCGAGGAGACTCGTGGTGAAGAGACCCAAGGCGAGGAGACCCGTGGTGAAGAGACCCAAGGCGAGGAGACCCGTGGTGAAGAGACCCAAGGTGAGGAGACCCGTGGTGAAGAGACCCAAGGCGAGGAGACCCGTGGTGAAGAGACCCAAGGCGAGGAGACCTGTAGTGAAGAGATCCATGGCCAGGAGATGGTTGAAGACTCTGTCATTCAGGTCTCAGAAGTGGCTGAACCTCAGATGGAAGACCCTGATGACACAATCTATGAATGTCAGGACTGTGGGCTGGGCTTTGTGGATCTCACAGACCTCACAGACCATCAGAAAGTCCACAGCAGGAAGTGCCTTGTTGATAGCCGTGAGTACACGCATTCTGTGACTCACACCCATTCCATCAGCGAGTATCACAGAGATTACACTGGAGAGCAGCTGTTTGAATGCCCAAAGTGTGGGGAATCTTTTATTCATAGCTCATTCCTTTTTGAGCATCAGAGAATCCATGAACAAGACCAGTTGTATTCCTTGAAGGGGTGTGATGATGGTTTTATTGCCCTCTTGCCGATGAAGCCACGGAGGAATCGTGCTGCAGAAAGGAACCCTGCCCTTGCTGGGTCAGCCATTCGATGCCTTCTGTGTGGGCTGGGCTTCATTCACAGCTCTGCCCTTAATGAGCATATGCGACTTCATAGGGAAGATGATTTACTGGAGCAGAGCCAGATGGCTGAGATGGCTGAGGAAGCTGTCATTCCAGGCTTAGCCCTCACTGAGTTTCAGAGGAGTGAAACTGAAGAGAGACTCTTTGAATGTGCCATATGTGGAGAGTCCTTCTTTGATGCAGCTGAACTTGCGGATCATGTGAGTGTTCATAAGAATGAGCCTTATGAGTATGGGTCTGCCTACACTCATACCTCATTTCTTACTGAGCCCCTCCAAGGAGCTATACCATTCTATGAATGCAAGGACTGTGGCAAATCCTTTATTCATAGCACAGTCCTCACTAAGCATAAGGAGCTTCATCTTGAAGAAGAAGAAGAAGAAGAAGAAGAAGAAGAAGGAGGAGGAGCAGCAGCCCAAGAAGTTGAGGTCAATGTCCTTGTTCCACGAGAAGTTCTGCGGATTCAGGGGTCAAATGTAGAGGCTGCTGAGCCAGAGGTGGAGGCTGCCGAGCCAGAGGTGGAGGCTGCCGAGCCGAATGGCGAGGCCGAAGGGCCAGATGGAGAGGCTGCAGAGCCGAATGGAGAGGCTGAACAGCCGAGCGGAGAGGCTGACCAACCCAGCGGGGACGCTGACGAACCAGACGGCGCAGGGATCGAAGACCCAGAAGAAAGAGCTGAAGAGCCAGAGGGAGATGCTGACGAGCCTGACGGTGCAGGGATCGAAGACCCAGAAGAAGAAGGTGAAGAGCAAGAGATCGAGGTGGAAGAACCGTGCTATGACTGCCACGAATGCACAGGAGCCTTCACTTCCTGTGCAGCATTCGGTGAGCACCTGAAAACTCATGCTAGCCTGGTCATCTTTGAGCCTGCCGGTGCCTTTGGGGGGTGCTCCGGCTACATCGAAGGTGCCAGCACCAGCACAGGCGGTGCTGGTCGGGCTGACGAGAAGTACTTCAGATGCGACGTCTGCGGGCAGCTCTTCAGTGACCGCCTGTCCCTCGCCAGACACCAGAACACCCACACCGGCTGAGAGCAAAGGTTGGGAGTAAAGGTTGGGAGACCTTCCCCTAGGACTTGACTCCTAACCAAACTACGGAAAATTCAGACCAACCATTGACAGTGTCAGTAGCAAACTTACCTTAATGTATAACACCTGACTTAACATCAGACCGCTCAGCCCGAGAAGTGGCTGCGTGTGAACACTCTCAGTATCCGTCTCTGCATCACACACCAGTGCTGCGTGCGGACCTTTCACACAGATAAGTGAGGGGAACCCCATAAGTGTTCGAGAATACAGAGATTGCCCCGATCAACTGTAAATGACACGCCTGAAAACTATATTTCCTGAGGTGTATATAAAATAGCAAATCATAGCAAAACAGTGATCACATATTTGGATTTAATATGATACGTAGTTACAGTTTGCTGTGCAGAGGCACCTTACTTGGTATCTTTGATTTTTCCTTTTTTGGAGGAGGGAGAGAGCAACAAATTAGAATATATTTGTAAGTGTCTTAGATCCTGAGAAAGATTGATTGTGCATTATTTGAACCCTGTCAGTATCTTTTTGAGTATTTTGTTCCTTACTCTTAAATAGTCTTGTGAAGGTGTAGGCATGAAAGATAACATGTCTTTTACTCTTTGCTGTTTGAAAAGAGAAGTTCTTTCAGCTTCTTCCTGCAGCCATTTTGTCTGCACCAACACTCTGGAACCTAATGTCGTGTGAGCTTTTTACAATACGCAGATTGGCCTTTTGTGACTCACATTGATCCGTTGCCACATTGTATGTACCTT
Organism: Microcebus murinus; assembly: GCF_040939455.1. Lineage (NCBI taxonomy): Eukaryota > Metazoa > Chordata > Mammalia > Primates > Cheirogaleidae > Microcebus > Microcebus murinus. The sequence continues at coordinate 70,588,809 of NC_134119.1, read as the reverse complement.
GCAGTGGTTCTCATTTAAAAATATTACAAGTTTCGTTGTTTTTTTTTTTTTTTTTATAAACCAACTCAACATGTGTTCGATAGTGAATTCATAAAACCTGAAGCTTTTCCCTGTAAATCTTAACATCTTTGCCTTTAAAGAATGGGTTGCAACCATCACTAGATCACTAGTGCCTGATGAAGGTTGAGAACCATGGGAGAGGCTCTCTTGCTGTAAATAAGGATGCAGGCTAACAACCTTTCATCGCTTCCTTTGTGCGCTTCCCTGCCTTAAGTGACGAGTAGCAGTGTGGCTTGGGTCCCCTGTGCGTTAGTGTGTGCTGCCACAAGTCAGTTTGCAACCTGGGTGCCCAGGAGCTAATATCCTTAGATCTTTCTATGGCTAATTTTCCTCTTCTTTACCTGTCGTACTCTCTAACCCTACGTTTTTCCTTTAAAATAAAAAGAAAGCTTTCTTTACAGTCCAACCCAAGCTTGACATGGACTCAGGGTCCCCAGCAGCCTTAATTTGTTTTGGTGCCATGTGTTCCTTCTCTTTTAGCCCTCAGTCTTTCTGAGCTGTCCATTAGAGTCTCGTATTTGTCTGGTCTTCTCAGTTTTCCTCTTAATCACAAGTTGATCTCACAGCTTGAGGTACCCCCCCCCCCCCCGCGCACTCCCCCCAACCCCTCTCCCCCGCCGTGTCCTATAATGTGGATCACCTGTGCTCCTTTACTTCCCTTCCCCTCGCATAATGGCTATATTAATAAATTTTTTTGGCCATGAGTTGGCTGGAAAAAAAAATTTAAAATTTAAAAAAACTTAAAAAAAAAATAAAAGAAGAGATCTGTACATTAGGTGAGCAAAATAAGTGCAGATCATTAAATACCCACTGGGGGAAATGTGTCTGAATCTTACTCTCCTAGATTGGGATTAGGGCTCGTGGGAGTTTGTCAAAGCTGCAGGTAATACCAAAGTGTAGGGACATTGTAGAGTTAGAGCAAGAAGCAGAAATGAATAAACCAAAGAAGGGGGAGTCCTAATACATCACCAGACCTAGGAGGGAGAGGAGACAGACAGAAGAAAACACCGGAGGGAGGATTGGAAAGCCAGGTTGGTGAGAATGAATTGAGTGGGTGTCCTGCCCAGTTTGAAGGAAGGCGCTTTCTTGATGGCATGGTGTAGGTGAGGGCCAGCTGCATAGGGAAACCTGAGGTTGGAATGGACGTCCTGGCATGCCGAGGGGCAGTGAGGCCCTGCATGGGAAGAGGAGTCTTGAGACACGGGACTCAGTGTTGATGTTGGGGTCAACTTGATAGGCTCGTTACTGTTAGCAGTGTTAATCAGTAGGCTCTTTTCAGAAGGCAGTTGTCAGACGTCAGGTGTCTGTTCCAACCTTAAGTTTGTGAAAAGTTAGTAACAACTTAAATGGTAAACAATAGGGCAATGATTAAGTAAATATCTGTGGACTCTTATGCAGCTGTTTGAAAATGATAATCACGAGTTGTGTAGTAACATGGAGATGTATTTGCAGACTATTAAGTGGAGAGGGCAGGACACAAAATTATATTTATACTACAATTATAACTGTTAAAAAATATATGCTTATAGTGAAAAGCTGTCGTGGTGGTGGTGGTGTTGTTGTAGGCTTATAGTTGAGCATTATTTTCTTAAATTCCTTGATTGTTCTTTATGGTAGTGTTACTAAAATGTTTATGATCACATTTCCATTGTGAACATAATTTGAACCCATTATCAAACACTTGGAAAATACAGAAAAGTGGAGGAAAAAAATTTACATCCCCCTCATCCAAAGACAGATATACTCTTCAGTACCTTGTTTACTTTTGTTTCTGTGCACAGGTTTATGATTATAACTGTGTCAAAATGTGTATTCAAAATAGCTGTTATGTTACCTTTGTGGAATTATGGTTAAATACTTTCATCTTAATTTTTTCAGATGTTCCTTAAAGTAGTGTCCTGATAACAAAGTGTATTATGTATGTCTCCTTTACAAACATAATACATTCCCTCAAAAGAAAAATTGGGAAATAACAGTAAATTAGAAAGAAAAAATCCTCCCATACTCCCAGCACCCAACAACTAACTGTTAACATCTTGATCTATTTCCTCCATTTTGTTTCAGTGCACAAGGTTGTGATTATAACAGTGTTTTAAATATGTAATCATAAAGTCTAATATGAAAGAAATGTGGAAAATAACTAAAATAGTATTGTCGTTGTGGGATTATGGTTAAATATTTTGTCTTAAATTCATTGAATAATCTTTGGTGTTTTGGTAATAAATTTTATGTATGAATTTTTCCATTACAAATATAATACATACTCATAGAAAACTTTGGAAATTCAGTAAAGTAGAAGAAGAAAATTCACCCATATTCCCAACACCCAGCAACAACTGCTGTTGGCAACATCTTGATCTGTACACCGGTCTGTGATTACTGGGGTGTTAATGATGAGTATGCATAAGTGTCAAAGATGGGAAGAAGGATGGAAAACAATTAAGAAATGGTTGTGTGGTCGTTGTGGGATAATGGTTATTTTGTCTCGATTTCCTTGAGTGATCTTCATCATTATAGTGTTTTGGTAGTCCACCTTTATTACATATATTTCCATTACATATGAAGATATGAAATATGTGTTTATTATAGTAACTCTGAAGTACAGAAATGTAGACGAGACTCACCCATATTTTCACCATCCAAAGACTATGGTTAACATCTTGATGTATTTTCTTCATCTTGTTTCTGTGCACAGGTTTTTGGTTTGTTAATATGGTTGTGGTCGTTCTATCTGTAATAGTGTCAACAATAAAAATAAAGTTAAAAATAAAATATTTCTCAGTCTCTTGTTTGTAAAGTGTTTGGGGTTGTCAAATAGGTTGTTGTTGTTTTTTTTTTTTGTTGTTGTTGTTATTGTTGTTTTTTCTGTTAAAGTTATAAATCCAGAAGTTTAGTGCCTCTTTAGGCCTAAAAAAGTTTGGCTTGCAAATCTTATTCTATTTTAAAGTATTACATATATCATCCAGTTACTTCTAAGAGGTCTTTTAATACTACTTGATTCCACCTTTTCAACTATGCTTACAAAACTAAAACATATATTCCAATAATTTTTTAAACTTAATGATAATCACAAGTATATTTTAGTTACCTGAATGGGCATTTTTAATTGGAATTAAGAGATTTTCTCAAACAGAAAAAAATACTAATTAACCTTTAACATAAAAGTGTTAATATTAAGGTTTAGAATCTCTTAAAGGTATCTATTCCTAACTCTTGCCTGAGGTTAAAAAGTGATTATCCTCAGGTCGTTTCCATACTTTTTGTCTCCCAAGTTAATTAGCCATATATCAACTTGACTTTACCACCAGAAACATTTTATCATCCTAGATAGACTGTAATCTTTAAACATGCTTGTGTTTTCATAGTGACCGGAGATTTTCGGCCAAGTCCCTAACTCGGCCATAGATACCCAACTTGTGGCTTCTGTGCCCTAACTCCATGACTCAAAGGAGTTGGTCATGTACTCCACTTCCTTCTGATTCTCTGATTGGATTTTGCTCTTACGATATAAAAGTGTGTTTTAATTTGGAGGTTTCATTTTCATCTAATTCTGGGATTAGAAAGAGTCCTGCATTCTTTCATGTTCTTAAAAATTTTGTCTTGTGCCATCTATTTTGGTCACAGCTTTGATGATAATTCTGTATGATAAGGGTTGTCAGCATAGGTCAGGGTAAGAGAGTCAGTACTTTTAAAGATTGATTTCCTTAAAAGTATATGGTAGTAGAGGAAGGGAATGAAGTGGGTGTCATTTGGGGTTACCTGACCAGCTGTTACGCTCTTGGGCAATTACTTCCTGTACCCACACCCAGGTAAAAGGGTATTGAACTCCCTTGCTGCCATGTTTATTCCATCAGATTTAACCCCTCCCTGGCATCAGCTGATAGGTGCTCATGGGTTCCTAACGTCCAGTCAGACTCAAAAGAGACTGATAGCTACCTGAGTGGTCATATAAGTTGGGGCTGGGTATACTCATGAATAAACAGACCTGGAAGGAGATAAGGCCACATGGCCAGAGAGAATCCTGGTTCCTGGTGCCTCACCTACCCCACCCAGTACCCTATAGAGTCTGGCTGAACTGCCTGCCCTTGGGTTCCTTTTACATAAATAATTGATTTGTTGACAAAGAAACCTCCCAAGGACTACTGGATATTAATATAAAGTACTAATTCTTGGGGACTGAAATATTGCAAGGTAAAGCACAGTTAAGACGTAACATGCTGTCTGCAGGCAAGCCAGCTCTTACGGAGTTTAAGCTGCTTCTCCGATAGAAAGGCATGAGTGAGAAGGAAGCCATAAGTGGTACCATGTGACCCTGCCAGCCAGACATCTGGTGGAAGGTTGATCATACCAAGCACTTTTCACCATAGAGAGAGAACAGTGTAGCTTTAATGGCATAGAGATTCTTTCTGGACTTAGATTTTTGTTTTCTTGCCTACCAGCCTCTTATTAATATCTATGGACTTACTGCATGCCTCATATATCACTTACATACCATATGTAGCAGTTATCTAGTCACAATAATGCTAGATAATGAGCTACCACAAAACCTCAGTGGCATACAGTAAGTGTTTATTATTCCCATATCCAGGATCAGCTCAGGGCTGGCTAAGTGGCTCTGCTTATCTTGGCTGGGGGTGGCTGGCTGTGTCAGCTGGCTGGGGCTAGTTATAGCTGGGGTGGGAGACTCTTATCCACATGTGTCTCGTCCTCTGAAGACAAATGGGCCACCTCCTCTTGGTGAAGGCAGAAGTGCAGGAGAACAAGTAGAAAAGCAAGGTCTCTTGAGTCCTAGACTTGTAACCAGTACTCTGTCACTCACTGTAGTCTACTGGCCAGAGCAAGTCACCAGGGAAGAGGAAAATAGACTCCACATTTAGGAAAAGAATTGTAAGGCCACTTGACAAAGGGCATGGATACAGGGAGGAGTGAAGAACTGGGGGCATCAGAATAGTCGGTTTACCATATTATACCTCATCACCTTGCTGATAGCCAAGGAACTCTCTTGGCACCGACATGTATCCCTGACACCTCTATAATCCCTATAAACAGTGGTGTGGCCCTAGGAAGACTCAACTCTGGTCTTCAATGAAGGATGCCACTTTCTGAGGTTGGAGAGCTATTCTACCAGCTGTGAAATATGCCCCTAAACTGATGTGTCTGATGTTGGAAAACAAATGTCCAGAAACAAATTGAAAACAGATATACTTTTCCCTATATCAATTGCCTACTGAAAATTCTTGCTTTCTGTTCCTGCCACCTGGGGTCCTATTGATTTAGAAGTTTTACTACCCAAGGGAATTTTTCCACCACACACACCAGACCCAACAGTTCCATAGAACTAGAAGCTGAGACTATTCCCAAGCCTTCTGGGTGCCTCTTACCATTGGACAAACAGACAAGAGAGGATTATGGTGATAGCTGAGGTTGGCCCTAAGGATCAAGTAGAAATAGGGCTGTTGCTTGTTTTGGTCATCTCTTGCCACATAAGGAACAAACCCCAAACTTAGTGACTCAAACACCAACAATCATTTGCTTATAGTTCTACAATATGGGCTGGGCTCAGCTGGAATGTTCTGCTGATCTTGCCTACGGCTGCAAATGCAGAACGGCTTCACTTCCATGCTATGATGGCTGGAGGTCTCTCTAGCAGGATCTCAGGACCTCTATACATAGTGGCTCAGGGATCCAAGAGGGAAAAAGGGGAAACTACCAGAACTCTGAAGGCACAGGGCCACTACTGGCACTACATCACTACCACCATATTCTACTATTCAAAGCAAGTGATAGTATAGCCCAGATTCAAGATGAGGAGAAATAGACTCCACCTCTTGATGAGAGGAGCAGCAAAGAACTTACGGCCATCTTTATTTTACTGAATTGCTAAATAATGTTAGCAAGGAAAGTATGGAAAAAATCTGGGGAGACTGCCCTCTGGCAAAATAGTTCAAGAAGGTCTCCCAGGAGAGTTCCATGGTTTCTTCCAGAAGCCAAAGGGTTTATTGTGTGCTGCTTGATTTTTGTGAGCTATCCCTCCTCCATTTTTTGTGGATCACTGTCTGTGACCCTCCCTTGTCCCAGCCAAGGAAAAAGCATATTGTTTGGGGTAGACCAGTCAGACTTCCTCACCCAAGACTTTGAACCTTCAGAAGAGCAACACATGGATGGAAGGTGTTGAAAGCTGAGTCATTCTTAGAACCACACCTTAAAGAGACAGACCATTAATCCCCCCTGATGAGATGAACGGATCTTCTCTGACTGCAGTTTTTCTTAAAGGACCAGTTGTTCAACTCTTTACTCAATTGTTTTGAGCTACACAGTATTACTCTAGTAAAATCCATATTCCCTCTAAAGTAACCTGAATGAATTTCTGTTGCATACAAGCAGAGAATCCTAGCATACAGATGTGGTTTATATTCCCTGATGGAGATACTAATGACCATCACAAGCTCAAAAAAACTGCTTTCCAAGGAAGTCTTTTCCATCACTAGAAAGTTACTGTTTAATCATAACATGCTATAAATAGGCTTTTACCTTCTCAAGATTCTGATTGAAATTCTTATTCTTTTTCCCTTCATCCCATCAGGAGGAAGTGCTTATACTGACCATTTGCCTGTCATCCTGCATAAGTCTTTAGAGAACACTGGGAGAGAAGCCAACTTTCATTTGGTTTATATCCACATTTTTCCTTTTACTCAAGAATCATGCATTTCTCAGGAACCATTCTCATTTCCATGCAATGTCTTCTTAAAATTTCTCTGAACTCTTCTCTTAAGCCACCTTCATGTACTCACTAATTGATGGAATATTTGTTAGTGTCAGGTACTGTTTTGGGCATTTGGGATTCTGGGGGACAAATCAGACATTGTCCCTGCCCTCATGGAGCCAAGAGTATTTGTACATTTGGGCAGCTAGACCAAAATACCTTAGACTGGGTAATTCATAAACAGCAGATATTTATTGGTCACGGTTCTGGAGGCTGGGAAGTCCAAGATCAAGGTGCCAGCTGATTTCGAGTCTGGTGAGGGGTTGTTTTGTGTTTCAAAGGCGGTGCCTTCTTACTGTCTCTTCACGTGGCAGAATAGGCTCGCTCTCGCGCACCTCTTATATGGGTACCAATCACATTCATCAGGTTTCAGCTTTTATGACATAATCACCTCCTAAAGGTGCCATCTCTTAATACTAATACCTTGTGGTTTGAGCATCAGCATGTGAATTTTGGGAGGACACAAACAAACCATAGCAGTATGTATGGAGAGGAAGGCAGTGGCAAAAACAACTAATTCTTCCCCAATATACATCTCCCATTCTTCCTAAATGCTGCTTGGGTGCGTGGATATTCAAAATAAGTAAATATTTTCTCAGCCTCCCTTGCAGCTATGTGTGGCCATGTGACGAATGTCTAGGCCACAGGATGAGCACAGTAGAGATGCACCATTTTCAGGCCACACTCAGCCCTCTACTCTCGTCCTCCTCCCCCACAGCCTGGACTGTAGTGTGATGGTGGGGCCCGGAGGAGGCGTCTTGGATCGCAAGGTGGAAGCCATGTGTTCAGGATGTCAGAATAACAAGATGAGAGTTATGCCTGATGATGCTGACTGCCTACCTAGGCTTTCACATGAGAAATAAACATGCATATTTCTGCAGCTAGCTACTGGGGGCTCTCCTTTGCAGGAATGAAATGAATGTCTTAATAAACTGAAGCCTTAAAGCAGGCGTCCTCAAACTACGGCCTGTGGGCCACATGGAGACTGCCAAGGGCATTTATCCGGCCCGCCGAGTGTTTTTGCCCCCGCTGCCTGTCCTGCTTAGCGGCCGACTCATCCTGGGCCCACAGTGCGCATGTGTGGAATGTGCGCCACACTCTTCAACGGCCCTCCAGCGGTCTGAGGGACAGTGAACTGGCCCCCTGTTTAAAAAGTTTGAGGACCTCTGCCTTAAACAATGACCACCCAAATACATGGTTACAAATGTATGATGAGTGCTATAAAGAAAAAGGATAAGGGCCAAGTGCGGTGGCTCACACCTGTAATCCTAGCACTCTGAGAGGCCTAGGTGGGAGGATGGCTTGAGCTCAAGAGTTCGAGACCAGCCTGAGCAAGAGCGAGACCCCCATCTATACCAAAAATAGAAAAATTAGCCAGGTGTGGTGGTGTGTGCCTGTAGTCCTGGCTACTCAGGAAGCTGAGGCAGGAGGATCACTTGAGGCCAGGAGTTTGAGATTGCTGTGAGCTACAATGCCACTGCACTCCACCCAGGGCAACAGAGTGAGACTGTCAAAATAAAATATAATAATAAAATATAAAATAAAATAGTGCTTGAAAGAGAATAATGGATGGGAGGAGACAAGTTAGATTACCTGATAGTCATTGACTTGTTACTTTAAATACTGGCTCACTCCTTCAACTCTCTCAGCCCTCCAGGCCCTGTTCTGAATTTTTAACCAGGATCTCACACCAACTCCCTGACTCCTTTGTCAAAGACACATTCTCTAGATAATGCTGTGGTTGTCAGGGTTGTTCTTACAGGGAGTGTCATTTGTTTAGAGTAGCTTTGGCAACTAGTATAAAATGCCCAACTGCCATGGTTTAAACCAAGTGCAATTATTGTTTCACTTAACAAGGTGTCTAGAAGTGAGTATTTCAGGCCAACAGGCTTCATGAGAGCATCAAAGACATGGACTCCTCCCATTGTTTCATTCCGCTATCCTCCCTGCATCAGCAATGTCTCCCTTCATATTTGTAAGATGGAGACAGAGCATTAGGACGATATTCTCACATAATGGTATCCAAACACAAAGAGAAAAAGAAAAAAATATAATGAATTATAAACAATTTAAATTTAGACATTAATCTATAGAATTCTTTTATGATATAATTAATATATGTTTATGATTATATAATTTGTATAATATATAATTATAGATGATTATGTAATTTATTATAATTGAAATTACATGATTTTTTACTTTTTTAATGAGGTAAGACATAGAGAAAAGTAAATTAATCGTATTTGCACATATCCATGAATTACCACAAAGAATACAGCACTGTAATGGCCACAAATATAAAAAATTAGAACCTTAGCCCAGGAACAGTCCCTTCTGACCCCTCCAAGCGTGGTGTTTCCCTTCTCCCCCATAAGTAGCCATACTCCTGAGTTCTAAACTGTATATTTGCTCTTACAGAAATCATTTGAAACTTGTTGATCCTTGATTATGGCTGAATGTATAGTTTATTTTGTTAGATGTTCAATATGCATGCAAGAAGAAAAGGTATTTTGTGTTGTTACTCTCAGTGGTCTCTACATATCCTTTAAGCCAAGTATGATGATCATGTTGTTCCTACATTTTACAGTTTTCCAGTTTATTTCTTCTCTTTTCATCTACTTGTATGATCATTTGTTGGTGGTTATTTATAAAATCTCGTACCATAATTACAGATTTGACTCCTCCTATATCTATCACTTTTTGCCTTATTTATGTTATATATTTTTAGTGAATTCTGCCTGGCGTGATTATGAAATATTTACTTCGTCTCAAGAATAGTTTTTCTCTACAAGTCTGCTTTGTCTGAATATTAAAATAACTGTACCAGCTTTCTTTTGGTTAATATTTACGTATCTTTTCCCATCATTTTACTTTCTTTCTAAAAAATTTTTATTTTTAACTATGGGTATATATATAATTATTATGAGTATATAATTATATACATTTATGAGGTACATGTGATATTTTGAAACAGGCATACTATGTGTAATAATCAAATCAGGTTAATTGGGGTATCCATTGCCTCAAGAATTTATCATTTTTGTTGGGAACATTCCAATTCCACTCTTTTAGTTATCTTGAAGTATGTATTATAATAACTTATTGTTGAGTATAGTCACCTTGTTGCACTATCAACTGTTAGATCTTGGTCATTTTATCTAACTATATTTTTGCACTCATTAACTAGTCCCACTTTGTCCCCATCCTCTACTACCCTTCCCAGCCTCTTGTAACCATCATTCTACTATTTCCATGAAATAAATTGCTTTAATTTTTAGCTCCTACAAGTGAGAACATACTAAATTTATCTTTTGTTGCTTGACTTATTTTACTTAATGTAATCTTCTCCAGTTCCATCCATGTTGTTGCAAATGACAAGATTTCATTCTTTTTATAGCTGAAAAATATTCCATTGTGTATATGTACCACATTTTCTTTATCCATTTATCCACTGATGGACACTTAGGTTGATTCCAAATCTTGACTATTGTGGATAATACTACAATAAACACGGAAGTGCAAATATCTTTTTGATATATTGATTTCCTTCCTTTTGAACATATACCTAGCAGTGGGATTGCTGGGTCATATGGTAGTTCTATTTTTAGTTTTCTGAGAAACGTCCATACTGTTCTCCATAATGGTTGTACTAATTTACGTTCTTGCCAACAGTGTATAAGGATTCCCCTTTCTCCATATCTTCACCAGAATTTATTGCCTGTCTTTTGGATAAAAGCCATTTTAACTGGTATGAGATGATATCTCATTGTAGTTTGGGTCTGATGAATAATAATGTTGAGCATTTTTCATATACTTGGCCATTTATATGTCTTCTTTTGAGAAATGTCTATTTAGATCTTTTGTCCATTTTTAAATCAGATTGCTTGATTTTTTTTCCTATTGAGTTGTTTGAGCCACCTATATGTTCTAGTTATTAATTTCCTTGTCAGATGTGTAATTTGCAAATATTCTTTCCCATTCTGTGAGTTGTCTCTTCACTTGGTAAATTGTTTTCATTGCTGTGCAGAAGCTTTTTAGCCTTGGCACCTTTATTGAAAATAAATTCACTGTAGATGTGTGGATTTATTTCTGGGTTTTCCATTCTGTTCCATTGGTCTGTGTGCTTTTATGCTAGTACTATGCTGTTTTGGTTACTACCATTCTGTAGTATAATTTGAAGTCAAGTAATATAATTCCTCCAGTTCTATTCATTTTGCTCAGGATGGCTTTGGCTATTCTAGGTCTTTTGTTGTTTCCATATAAGTTTTAGGATTATTATTTCTGTCTCTGTGAAAAATGTCATTGGTATTTGGACAGGGAATACACTGATCTGTAGATTGCTTTGGGTAATATGTACATTTGAACACTATTGATTCTTCCAAACCATCAGCATGGAATACCTTCCATTTTTTTGTGTCCTCTTCAATTTCTTTCATCAATGTTTTATAGTTTTCATTGTAGAGATCTATCACTTCTTCAGTTAAGTTTATTCCTAGATATTTTATTTGTAGCTATTGCAAATGGGATTATTTTATTGGTTTCTTTTTTAGATTGTTTGCTGTTGACATATAGAAATGCTATTGATTTTTGTATATTGACTTTATATCCTGCAACTTTACTGAATTTGTTTATCAGTTCTTAAAGTTTTTGGTATAATCTTTAGGTTTCTCTAGATATAAGATCATGCCATCTACAAATAATTTGACTTCTTCTTTTCCAATTTGGATGCCCTTTATTTCTTTTTCTTGTCTGATTGCTCTAGGTAGAACTTCCAGTGAATAATAGTAGTAGTGAAAATGGACATCCTTGTCTTGTCCCAGATCTTAGAGGAAAGGCTTTCAGTTTTTCCCCATTATGACACTAGCTGTGGTTCTATCATATATGACTTTTGTCATGTTGATGAGATATATTCCTTCTATACCCAGTTTTTGAGTGTTTTTTATCATGAAGGGATGTTGAATTTTATAGAATGCTTTTTAGCATCAATTGAAATGATCATACGGTTTTTGTCCTTTGTTGATACAATGTAGCACATTGATTTGCATATGTTGAACCATGCTTGCATCTCTGGTATGCATCCCATTCAATCATGATGAATAATCTTTTTAATGTGGTGTTGAATTCAGTTTGCTTGTATTTTGTTGAGGATCTTTGCATCTATGTTCACCAGAGATATTGGCCTATAGTTTTCTTTTGTTGTGTTTTTGGTTTTGGTATCAGGGTGGTACAGGCCTTATAGAATGAGTTTGGTAGTAGTCCCTCCTCCTCAATGTTTTTTGAATAGTTTGAGTAGGATTGGTATTAGTTCTTCTTTAAGTGTTCATTAGAATTCAGTAATGAAGCCCTCAGAGTTTTTCTCTGATGGGAGGCATTTTATTACAGCTTCTATCTCAGTACTTGTTATTGGTCTATTCAGGTTTTGGATTTCTTCATGGTTCAATCTTGGTAGGCTATGTGTGTCTAGGAATGTATATTTATTTTTTCTGGTTTTCCAACTTATTGGCATATACTTGCTCATAGTAGTCTCTAATAATCCTTTGAATTTCTGTGTATCAGCTGTAATGTCTCCTTTTTTATTTGTGATTTTATTTGAGTCTTCCTTTTTTTTTCTTAGTCTGGCTAAAGATTTATCAATTTTGTTTATCTTTTCAAAAATCAACTTTTCATTTCATTGATCTCTTTACATTTTTTGGTTTAAATTTCATTTATTTTGCTTTGGTCTTTATTATTTCTTCTAATTTGGGGTTTTGTTTGCTCTTGTTTTTCTGATTTTTAAAGCTACATCATTAAGTTATTTATTTGCAGTTTTTTCACTTTTAGATGTGGCACTAATTATTATAAACTTTTATCTTAGTACTGCTTTTTCTATATTCCATAGGTTTTTGTAGGTTGTGTTTCCTTTTTCATTTGTTTCAAGAAATTTTTTTGTTTTCTTTTTAATTTCTTCATTGACCCGCAGTTAAAGTCAGTGTGTGCATCTGAGGTCAGGCAGACTCAGCTATTTTTCAGCCTCACCAGGCAAACGAGGCAGTGTCAGAAAGCCAAAACACTGTGTTTCCTAAAAAACTGCCACTGGAAATAGAACAAATAACTTGATATAATGCTAAAGCGAGATCAGTTCTAGATTTTCCCAGCCAAGACTAGAGATGTTTTTTCTATGATTCCCTTTATTGAATGGACATTCTACACTTCCCCAAGCAATGCATGTGAGTTCTAGTTGCTCTGCAGCCTCGCCAACTCGTGATAGCACCTGTGTTTTTCAACATAGCCATTCTAAATACATGTGAAGTGATATCCGTTGTGGTTCTAATTTGCACTTCTCTGATGATTAATAATGTTGTGGCTGTCAGTGAATTCACACCAATATATAAGTAGGGAGAGGTGTTATGAAGAAATTTAAAAAGTGAATTTAAAAAGTAAATTTAAAAATTTAAAACAACATACATTTATTATCTTACAGTTCTGGGAGTTAAGGGTCTGAAACAGGTCTCACAGGGCTAAAACTAATGTGCCAGCAGGGCGTTGCTTCTCGTGGAAGCTCTAGAGGAGAATCCGTTCTTTGATTTTCCAGCTTCTAGAGGCTTTTTGCTATGGCCTCACCACATCCCCTCAACCTGTACTTCTGATTTTACCCCTCCTGCCCTACTCTTATGGAACCTTGTGAATACATCTATCTCCCACTCAGATAATCCAGAACAATCTTCTCATCTCAAGATCCTTGACTTACTCATATTTGCAAAGTCCATTTAGACATGGAAGGTAAAATATTCACATGTACTAGGGATTAGGATTTGGATATCTTTGGAGAGTCATCATTCTACCTACCACCCCCCTTTAATTTGGAAAAGGGGAAGGAGCAGAGTGTCATCTGCTTTATTTTCTGGAGTGAGAATGGGAGGGCTGTTCTCCTGTACGGCTCTCCCAAAGTCAAATGTTGCCTAGACCAGTGGTTAAGAGCACACACCCTAGGGCCAACCTGAGTTTAGGTTCAAATTTCAGCTTCCCATTTACTAGTTGTGCTTTAGCATCTCTATGCTTTCATTTCTTGCAAAATGTAACAAATAATAATATTTTTCCAGAACTGGTATATAATTTCCAGGGCCTAGCACACAATGAAAATGTGGAACCCTATGCTCAGAAATTACTAGCAATTTCAGACATCCACAGCAGAGCATTAAACCTAGCTAGGGACACATCTCCAATCCCATCCCCCCAACTGGATGAGGATGTTCCGGGTCTTGGGCGTGTGAGAGATGGGGCTCATGACAAAGTGATTTCAGAGCGCAGATTCTTCCCCATCTAGCTACACCCTCCCTCAACCAGGAGCCGTAACTCCAATGGGAAAAAACCACCATGACCTTCACCTGTGAGAGAGGAGGAGGCAGAGTCTCTCCCCACCCCTAACTCTGGGCAGGGTCTTCCTTGGTGAGATGCACAGACCACTGGCAGTGACTCTGACCTGGACTTGAAGGGATGCCCACTTCCACCAACCCTTCAGACTCAGGAGGAGGGATGGTGGGGCCCTCCCAGACCAATGCCCAAGAGGCCTGCTAGCATCCAATCTTTCCTGCCCTGGGCTTCAGCTACCCTGCCCTCCTTGTTGGTCCTCAAACACATCATACATGCCCCCACCTCTGGGCTTTTGCACTTGCTGTTCCCTATGCCCAGAACACACCTCCTCGATATCAATATATGTTGTTACTGGGGCTCCTTTGGAGCTTTGTTCAAATATCACCTTATTAGGGATACTTTCCTTGGCCACCCTGAAGGCACAGCGCTTCCCAAATGTAACCACCGTTAAACAAACTGTTTAATTTTTCTTCGTAGTGCTATATTTCACCATCTGGTTCACCTTACTTATTTTTATTGTCTTTCTGCTGCCTTAGCAAGTAAATGCCACAAGTTCATCTGTTTAGTTGCCTATTGTGTCTTCAGCACTAAGAACAGTACCTAGCACACACAGTAGGTGCTTAACAAATGTTAGATACTTAAGCAGTCAGGTACCTGGGCTCTAGATTCAGACTTCCTGGATTCAAATCCCAGGATTGCCACCGGCCAACTTTGTTACCTTGAGCACATATTTTATTTATTTCAGATTTTCTTTTAACAGAGATGGGGTTTTGCTCTGTCACCCCAGCTGGAGTGGATGGCACGATCCTAGCTCACTGAACTCCTGAACTCCTGGCTCAAGTGATCCTCCTGTCTCAGCCTTCTGAGTAGCTGAGACTACAGGAGTGTGCCGCTATGCCTGGATGATTATTTTTTTAGAGATAGGGTCTTATTATGTTGCAAAGGCTGGTCTCGAAATTGATACTCCCACCTCGGCCTCCCAAATTGCTGGGGTTACAGGCATGAGCCACTGTGCCCAGCCTAAACACATATTTGAAACCTTCTGATCATCAGTTTCTTCACTTGTAAAGTGGAGTTGCTTTTCATGATTAAAGGAGATAATACAGGTAACCTGGCTACTCTTCCATAAGTGGCAGCTACTTTTGCTAGTATTACCTCAGCTATACAACCAGTTATTTTTAATGAGTAACCACAAATTTAAAGGCCTAAAACATCCATTTTTTTATAGTTCTTGGATGTCAGGAATCCCAGCATGGCTTACTGGGTTGTCTGGCTCTGGTTCTCTCAAGAGGCTTCATTTAAAGTGTCAGCCAGGGCTGCCGTCTCCCTAAAATCAAGATCACCTGAGGAGATAGCTTAACCCAGACTCCTGGGCCCACTATGGCTCTGCCACTTCTTGTGTGATCATGAGCAAAGGTATCACTTCTTTGAGCTTCAGCACTCTCTTCTGTAAAATGGTCATGATAATAGTTTCTACCTTCAAAAACCCTATATGTATTCTAAAAGTAATGTGAGTAAAAGTGCTTTTCAATATTATGAGGTTTACAGATTGGAGCTCCCCTTGCCCCTGTCAGCTCCTATTGTCCCCTTCTAAATTCTACTCTGTGTGTTTCATTTTTCAGGAATGGCAGGAGTGGGGACTGGGAATAGGAGACTGGACTCCCCTGTGCAAGCCTGGGACTCCAGCCTCCATAGTGCCTTGGGGCCTGCTTTACCCAGTCCTCAGTCTTCAGTGACATTTAGGTAGGCATTCTGTCCATCTAATGACCCAAATGTCAGGCCCCTGAAGCAAATATTTATTCCCAGTTTGGAATCTAAGACTCCAGAAAAACTTCAGGGCCCAGGTTATCTCTGTGGCCAGTTAGAAGCCATGATTTCTTTCACCTTCTTTCCCAAGGTGAGGAGAAGCATATGGAGTCTCCTAGATGGCTGCACATTTCTGTGTGCAGTACAACAAAAACTTCACTTTCCTAGGTGATTGGGTTCCAGACCCAAGGAGTCTAGTTTCAGGCTCTGGAACCAAGCTGGAATATCCTCATTGATGAAAATCTAAAAATAATGACTTTAAAAGACAGATTAATCAAGAAAAGAAAGAGACAGAGAACAAATAAACATTATGGGGAATGAAAAGGAAACATTACTACTGATCCCACAATCATAAAAACGAGAATAGGACACACTACTAATAATTCTATAAATTTGATAAATGAAATGGCCAATTCCTTGGGAGACACAAACTACCAAAACTGACTATAGAAGAAATAGATCACCTGAATAGCCCTATATAAAAGAAGATTGAATTTGTAATCCAAACCTCTCAAAAATAAAACTCCAGGACCACATGGTTCACTTGTAAATTCTACCAAGCATTTCGGGAAGAAATAACTCTACACTCTATTCCAAAAAATAGAAGAGAAAGGAACACTTGCCGACTCATATTATGAGGCTAGCATTACATTAATACCAAAACCAAATAAGTCACAAGAAAAAATTACAAACCAATATCTCTTGTGAACATAGATGCAAAATTCCTTTAAAAATTAGCAAATCAAATCCAGCAATATATAAAAAGGATAATGTATCATGAAGGAATGGGATTCATTGTTTGAATGCATGGCTGGCTCAGTATTTGAAAATCAGTCAATATAATTCACCATATTAATAGACTAAGAAAAAGTGTTTGACAAAATTCATGATAAAACTCTTAGCGAACTAGGGACTGGATAAAACTTTCTCAGCCTAATTAAGGGTATCTATGACAAATCCACAGATAATATCATATTTAATGGTAAGAGAAAACAGTTATTGAATGTTTTCTCCATAAAATCTGAAAGAAGAAAGATACCACCTTTCACTACTATTCAATATTATACTGGAAATCCTGGGTAGTATAATAACTATATGCTTGATTATGTAGAAAACCAAAAAGAATCTATTAAAAAACTGAACTAACAAGTGAGTTTGTCAAGGTCACATGATGCAAGATGAATATCTAAGAGTCAATTGTATTTCTATATGCCAGCAATAAACTACTGGAATATGAATTTTAAAAAATATATCAGTTACAATGCCCACATAACTGAAGTCCTTGAGTATAAATATAACAAAAAATGTGGAGGATCTCTATGGAGAAAACTGCAGAGTACTAATGAAAGATATCCCTAAGTGAAATGGAAAACAAAAAAACAGTACAGAAGATCAATAAAACAAAAAGTTGGTTCTGTGAAAAAAACAAAATTGACAGACTGCTTGCTAGATTAACCAGGAATAGAAGAGAATGGACCCAAATAACCTCAACCAGAAATGAAGAAGGAGACATTACAACTGATACCACAGAAATGCAAAACATCATCCGTGAATACTATGAAAAATCTCTACCCAGATAAACTAGAAAATGTAGAGGAAATGGAAAAATTCCTGGAAACACACAATCTCCTGAGACTCAATCAGGAAGAACAAACCAATAATGAACAATGAAATCCAAGCAGTAATGAAAAATATTCCAAAACAAAAACCCCCAGACCAGATGGATTCACAGCTTAATTTTACTAGACCTAGAAGGAACATATCTCAAACAAATCCACAGCCAACATCATAGTGAATGGGAGAAAGTTGAAAACATTCCCCCTAAGAACTGGAACAAAAGAAGGGTGCCCACTGTCAACATTTCTATTCAATAGTTCAACATAGTGCTGGAAGTTCTTGCCAGAGCAATCAGGCAAGAGAAAAAGAAGAACTTGGATAAAGGGTATCCAAGTTAAGAAAGAGAAGGTCAAACTATTGCTCTACACTGATTACCTGATCTTGTACAAAGAAAATTAAAATAATTGGAATAATATACTATGTTCATGGATTGTTAGACTCAATATTGTTAAAATGTCATTGCTCTACGGATTCAATGTGATCCAAATCAAAATTCCAGATAGATTTTTTAATAGATATCAGCAAGCTTATTCTAAAATTTATATGGAAAGGCTATGAAACTAGAATAGCCAAAACAATTCTGAAAAAGAAAAAAGTTATAGGACTCACATTACATAATTTGAAGACTTACTGTAGATCTACAGTAATCAACACAGTGTTGTATTGCCCACAGGACAGACACATAGTTAAGGGGAACAGAATAGAGAGTCCAGACATAGGCCTAAACAAAGTAGTTATGCATCTCATAGCAGTGTTTTGGTCAGTGACAGACTGCATATATGATGGTGAACTCAATATAATAAAGGTGAAAATTTTTTATTGCCTAGTGAAGTAGCTGCCATAACATCATAGTGTAATGCATTATTCACATGCTTGTTATGTGTTGTCAGTTGTATACAAGTATAGCACATACAATTATTTGTAGTACCTAATACTTGATAATGGTAATAAAAACTATGTTACTGATTTATGTATTTCCTATGATACACCTCTTTTCTGATATTAGAGTATACTCCTTCTACTTATATAAAAAAGTTAACTAATTTAATTGCCTCAGAGAGTGACATCAGCAAGATGGCATTTATCCTTGCATCACTCCCCCCACAAAAGTACTGCTAGGAACAATTCAAAGATAAGAATACTACTTTGAATTCACTGGAAGTTGGGACAGGGGGAGAGGCATGAAAAATCCCTGGACCTGCAGAATTGAGAGAATTTGTGTCCAATAAGAGATACAGTCATTTCAGACTGTGCCATTTTCCCTCCTCCAAGTTGGCACAGCACTGCTCACAGAGAATTTCTTTAGAGCCACAATTTCTGAGGTGAGAGGAAGAAATTGTAGGTGGACATTTGATCTCCCCACTGATCTGGGAATCTTCGTGGATGTCCACTATAGTCTAATTCCATGGGAACCACTGGGAGTGCTAAGAGAGCTGAACCACCTGGGGTGAATTGTGTACAAAGAGGCACTGATTGTGGCTACTGGCATGTTGATTGTAGTAGCTGCTGGCACATGGATCATGGTAGCTACCCTGTGCTCCTGTCAGTGGGGATGCCATCTTGAAGAAACTGTCTGGTGCCATAGATCTAGAGGGGCACAATCCACAGGAAGGGCCTAATCCACGGCTGGATTTTCCATAAAGCCCAGATGCTCATGTGGAGCCTTCTTCTGGTCTATAAATGACTAAACAGTTGGATTAAAGTCTGGTGCCTGCGTAAGTCTTCCCCAGACTTGGGAAAAAATAACAGCAATATAGTTCCAGGGAAATGTTTAATTTCTGGTGCTCACTATAATTTTTCCTCAGACCAGGACCTAATGGTAGGGCAATGAGTTAGTTCCAGTTCAATGTTTTAGTTCCAGTGTTCGCTATAAGTCCTCCCCAGAATGGGAAGCAACAACAGACTAGATTTAAGTTCCAATGCTAAGTAGCAAATCTCTAACACCACATAAGTACACCTACAAAAATTGGAAGAGGCGTCTGTCTCCTCAGACATACAGGCACCAACCTAAAGCCACAAGGATTGTGAAAACTCAGGAAAATATGACATCACCAAAAGAAACTCAACAAAGATCCAGCAATGGGCCCAGAAGAATTGGAGATATATTAAATTTCTGACTGTGAATCCAGAATAATCCTCTTATAAAAGTTCAATGAATCAAAGAAAATACAAATAGAAAACTAAGTAAAATTTGGGGGAAAAAATCCAGGAACATAATGAGAAATTTGACAAAGACATAGAAACAATTAAAAAAAAAAAAAACAGAAATAGAAATGAAGAATATAATAACTGAGCTTAAAAACTCATTAGAAAGCTTTAAGAGCAGACTCAATCAAACAGAGGAATTAGTGTATGTGAAGATAGAACATATAAAATTACCCAATTAAAGGAACAAAAAGAAAAAAGAATGAAAGAATGAAATCCTATGAGAATTATAAGACACTGTTAAGTGAACTAACTTCCACATAATAAGAATTCCCAAAGGAGACAAGAGAGAAAAAGGCCTAGAAAATACATTTAGTGAAATAATGACTGAAATTTTCCCAAATCTGGAGAAAGATGACAACTTCTAGGTACAGGAAGCTCAGAGGTCACCATTAAATTTCAACCTCAAAAGGAATTCCCTACAGCACATCATAATCAAATTGGCAAAAAACAAAGAAGAAGAAAGAATACTCAGGGCAGCAGGAGAAGAAACATGTCACTTTCATGGAGCTCCAATACAGATTTCTGCAGATTTCTCAGCAGAAACTGTGGAGACCAGAAGAGTGGGAGGCTATTCAAAGTGCTAAAGGAAAAAAACAGCCAACAAAGAACACTGTACCAGCAGAGCTTGTCTTCAAACACAAACAAGAAATACTTTCCCAGACAAACAAAAACTGAGAGAATTCATCAACACCAGGCCTATCCTACAATAAATGCTAAAGGGTTTTCTTCAATAAAGAAATGAATGTTAACATGTAGAAAGAAAACATCCTCAAGTACTAAACTCATTGGTAAAAGAATAAAAACAGACAAATTTAGAATACTCTAATACTGTAATTGGAGTAAGTAAACCACATATATCTTAAGTTTGAAAAACAAAGACAACTATTAAAAACAGTAATTACCTTTGGGGGGGTGGGGGGGCAGGTATATACATACATAACGAGTGATAGGCGCACCATCTGGGGGATGGTCACGCTGGAGACTCAGACTTGTGGGGAGAGGGGGGGAAGGACATTTATTGAAACTTTAAAATCTGTACCCCCATAATATGCCAAAAAAAAAAAAAGCTTCCACTGCCATGGAATGGTCCTAATATAAATAAATAAAAAAAAAAAACCCAGTAATTACTACAACAATTGGTTAAGAGATAGGAAATATAGAAAGATGTAAATTGAAACAACAAAAAGTGAAAATGTGGAGAGAGGAGGATGGTTTTAAACTGTGGTTTTAGTTTGTGATGTTTGTGATGTGTAAAGTGTGTGATGGTTTTAAAGTTTGTTACTTTCCTTTGCATTCAAAGTTAAGACATTACTAGTTGAAAATAACCTATTATAAGATTTATTTTGATAAGCCTCATGGTAACCACAAAGCAAAAACATAAAATAGATACACTAAAAATAAATAGCACAGATCAAGACATACTCCTAGAGAAAAATTACCTAACTTTAAACAACAGTCTGTAAGAGTGAAAAAAAGGACCTACAAAACAACTAGAAAATTAGTAACAATGCCAACAGTAAACCCTTACCTGTCAATAATAACCGTGAATATAAATGGATTAAATTCTTCCATTAAAAGTCACAGAGTAACTGAATGTATAAAAAGAAAAGCAAGACCTAACTATATGCTGTTTGAAAAAACTCACTTTATCTATAAAGATAGATAAGAAAAAAGCTAAAAGAAAAGGGATAGAAAAAGGTATGATATGCAAATATAATCAAAGAAGATCGGGAGTAGCTATATTTATATCAGATAAAATAGACTTTAAGTCAAGAATGGTAAAAAAATAAAAAGACAAAAAAGGCCATTATGTAATTATAAAGGGGTCAATATATAAAGAAGATATAATCACTGTAAATATTAATATATATGTAGCCAACACAAGAACACTCAAATATGTAAAACAAATATTAACAGGCATAACAGGAGAGACTGACTGCAATACAATAAGAATAGGGACTTCAACATCCCACTTTCAGCAATGGATGGATCACCAGACTGAAAATTAACAAGCATCAGAATTAAACTGGACTCTAGACTAAATGGACCTAACAGACATTTATAGAACATTCCATCTATAGTTGCAGAATACACATATTTCTCAATAGCTCATTATCCAGATAGAACGTAAGTTAGGTCATGAGTTCTAACAAATTTTTAAAAATTAAAATAACGTGAAGTAACTTTTCTGACAATAATGGAATGAAACTAGAAATCAGTAACAGAAAAAAAGTGGGAACTGTACAGATTCATGGAAATTAAACACCATGCTCTTAACCAATGGCTCAATGAAGAAATTAAGAAGGAAATACAATAAAATTCCTTGAGGCAAATGAAAATGGAAATACAACATACTGAAACCTATGTGATGCAGCAAAAGAAGTTATAAAAGGAAATTTTATAGCAGTATAATCACTTGTATCAAGAAAGTAGTTAGACATCAAATAAACAAACTAAAGCTGCACCTCAATGAACTAGAAAGGCAAGAACAAACCAAATCCAAAATTAGTAGAAAGAAAGAAAAATAGAGTAGAAATAAATGAAATTGAGACAAAAGATACAAAAGATCAACTAAATGTAAAGTTGGTATTTTGAAAAGATAAAAATATTGACAAACTTTAGCTATATTAACTTAGAAAAAAAAGACTCGAATAAAATCAGAGATTAAAAGAAGACATTACCACTGATACCACAGAAATACTAAGGATCATTAGAGACTATTATGAGAAACTATATGCCAACAAGTAGAAAAACCTAGAAAAAAAACAGAGAAATTCCTGGACACACACAACCTACCAAGACTGAATCTTGAAGAAATAGAAAACCTGAACAGACAAATAATAGGTAACAAGATTGAAGCAGTAATAAAAAGTCTCCCATCAAAGAAAACCCAAGACATGGTCGCTTCACTGTGGAATTCTATCAAACATTTAAAGAAGAACTAATACCAATTCCAGTCAGACTCTTCAAAAAAAAATACTGAAGAGGATAGAATTTTATGAGGCCAGCATTAGTCTCATACCCAAACCAGAGACACACACAACAGAAAAATAAAACTACAGGTCAATACCCTTGATGAACATAGATACAAAAATCCTCAACAAAAGACTAGCAAGGAGAAGTCAACAGCACATTAAAGAGATCATTCACTATGATCAAGTGGGATTCATCCCAGATATGCAAGGATGGTTCATCATATGCAAATCAATAAATATGATACATCACATTAACAGAATCAAGAACAAAAACTATGTGATTATTTCAATAGATGCTGAAACACATTTGATAAAATTAAATATCCCATCATGATAAAAACTCTCAACAAACTGGGTATAGGAAGAGCATACCTCAGAACAATATATACTAAATAGGGCAAACCCACAGTTAACGTCACACTGAATAAGGAAAAATTGAGTAACTTTTCTCTAAGATGTGGAACAAAATGAAAATATCTACTTTCACGACTTTATTTAATATATATTAGTAGTACAGGAATTCCTAGATAGAGCAATTAGAAAAGAGAAATAAAGGCATCCAAAATGAAAAGAAGTCAAATTATCCATGTTCACAAATGACATAACCCTATATTTAAAAGACTAAACATTCCACCAAAAAATTGTTAGAACTGGTAAACAAATTCAGTAAAGTTTCAGGATACATTATCAACATACAATTTCAATAGCATTTTTATATACCAATAGCAATCAATCTGAAGAAATTAAAAAAGGAATCCCATTTATAATAGTTACAAAAACCAAAATACCTGAAATAAATTTAACCCAACAAGTAAAAGATCTCTATAATACAATGAAAATTATAAAATACTGATGAAAGAAGTTGAAGAGGACAAAAAAAATGGAAAAATACCCTATGGATTGGAAGAATTAATATTGTTAAAATGCCCATACTACCCCAAACAACCTACAGATTCAGATTCAATGTAATCCCCACCAAAATACCAATGATGTTTTTCACTGAAACAAACAAACAAAAAAATAACAAAATTCATATGGAGGCAAAATGAGCCCAAATAGCCAAAACAGTCCTAAGCAAATGGAATACCACTGGAGGCATCACATTACCTGACTTCAAATTATACTACAAAGCTATAGTAATCAAAACAGTATGGTAGGCTGGGCACGGTGGCTCATGCCTGTAATCCTAGAACTCTGGGAGGCCAAGGCAGGCGGATTGCTCAAGGTCAAGAGTTCGAGACCAGCCTGAGCAAGAGCGAGACCCTGTCTCTACTATAAATAGAAAGAAATTAATTGGCCAACTAATATATATAGAAAAAATTAGCTGGGCATGGTGGCGCATGCCTGTAGTCCCAGCTACTTGGGAGGCCGAGGCAGGAGGATTGCTTGAGCCCAGGAGTTTGATTGCTGTGAGCTAGGCTGACACCACAGTAGCCTGGGCAACAGAGTGAGACTCTGTCTCAAAAACAAAACAAAAAAGTAAGGTCAGGCGCTGTGGCTGACACCTGTAATCCTAGCACTCAGGGAGGCTAGGTGGGGAGGATTGCTTGTGCCAGGAGTTCAAGGCCAGCCTGAGCAAGAGTGAGACCCCTGTCTCTACAAAAAAAAAAAAAATTAGCCAGGCATAGTGGCCAGTGCTTGTAGTCTCAGCTATTCAGGAGGCTGAGGCAGGAGGATGGCTCCAACCCAGGAGTTTGAGGTTGCTGTGAGCTATGATGACGCCACTGCACTCTAGCCTGGGCAACAGAGTGAGACCTTGTCTCAAAAACAAACAAACAAAAACAGTATGGTAGCGGTATAAAATTAGATACCTAGATCAATGGGAAAAAATAGAAAATCCAGGAAAAAAGCCACATATTTATAGCTGACTGATCTTTGACAAAGTTGATAAGGCTGTACATTAGGGAAAGGATACCCTTTTCAATAAATAGTTCTGGGGAAATTGGATTGCCACATGCAGAAGAATAAAACTGGTCCCCTATCTTTTACCATACACAAAAATCAACTCAAGATGGATTGAAGACTTAAATGTAAGACCTAAAATTATAAAAAGAAAACCTAGGAAAAACTTTTCTGGACAGTAGCCTAGGCAAAGAATTCATGACTAAGACCTCAAAAGCATAAGAAAGAAACAAACAAACAAAAATAGATGAATGGGACTTAAACTAAAAGGCTTCTCCACAGCAAAAGAAATAATCAACAGAGTGAACAACCTGCAGAATGGGAGAAAATATTTGCAAACTATGTATCTGACACAGGAATGATATCCAAAATTTATAAGGAACTCAACAACAACAGCAAAAAACCAAACAAACAAAAAATCCCCCAAATAATCCCATTTAAAAAGTGGGCAAAAGACATGACTAGAGAATTTCAAATGGGCAACAAATATATGAAAAATACTTAACATCACTAATTATCACACAAATGCAAATTTAAACCACAATGAGAATATCATCTTACCCCAGTCATAATGCCTATTATTAAAAAGACAGAGTAACAGATGTTCATGAGGGTACAGAGAAAAGGGAATAATTATATTCATACAATAATGATCAAGCTGAGGACCAAATCAAGAAGGCAGCTATTTATAATAACTGCAAAAAAAAATAAATAAAATCACTAGAAATATATTAAACCAAGAGATTAAAGATTTCTACAAGTCCATGAACATGGTAGATTTTTCCATCTGTTTAAACCATCTGCAATTTCTTCTTTTAGTGTTTCGTAGTTCTCCTTGTATAGATCTTTTGTATCTCTCGTTAAGTATACTCCTAGGTATTTAATTTTCTTTGGGGCTATAGTAAAGGGTATTGCGTTTTTGATTTGAGTTTCTGTTTGATGGTTCTTGGCATATATGAATGCTTCTGATTTGTGTGTATTGATTTTATACCCTGAAACTTTACCGAATACATTTATCAAATCTAGGAGTCTCTTGGAAGATTCCATGGGGTTTTCAAGATATAATATCATATCATTGGCGAAGAGTGAGAGTTTGATCACATCTGTTCCAACTTGGATGCCCTTAATACCCTTCTCTTGCCTGATTGCTATAGCTAGGACTTCGAGCACTATGTTGAATAGGAGGGCAGAAAGTGGGCATCCTTGTCTGGTTCTGGTTCAAAGAGGGAACGATTTCATGGATTGGTAGAATCAATATTGTTAAAATGTCAATATTACCTAAGGTGATCTACAGAATCAATGCAATCCCCATCAAAATACCACCAGCATTATTAACAGATCTAGAAAAAATAATGCTTTGCTTGGAAGAAAATCTGGAAAAGGGGCTACACATCTATTCACCATCAAATTGGTACTGATTGACTAAAACTACGGTGCTCAAAAAATGGTAGTGTTCAACAGGGATTTGGGGGGGAGACCCACATCTTAAGGAAGTGGCGAAGTATGGAACCAGAGAAAACCACGTATAGCCAAAGCAATCTTAAGTAAAAAGAACAAACTTGGAGGCATCAGTCTTCCTGACTTCGAACTGTAAAGCAATAATAGTAAAAATAAAGCAATAATAGTAAAATCTGCATGGTACTGGCACAAGAACAGAATCATCGATATCTGGGATAGAACTGAGATTCCAGAGATGAAACCATCTGTATATGGTAACCTAATCTTTGCTAAAGCAGACAAAAAAATACAATGGGGAAAAGATTCTCTCTTCAATAAGTGGTGCTGGGAAAACTGGTTAGCAACATGCAGAAGAGCGAATCAGGACCCCAACCTCTCACCTCTCACAAAAATTCACTCAAGATGGATAACAGATCTAAACCTAAGGCATGAAACTTTAAGAATCCTAGAAGAGGTTGGGAAAACTCTATCAGATATTGGTCTAGGTAAATAATTCATGAGGAAGACCCCCCAAGGCAATCACCACCACATCAAAAATAAACAAATGGGATCTGATCAAATTAAAAAGTTTCTGCTCTGCCAAGGAAACGATCATTAGAGCAAATAGACAACCCACAGAATAGGAGAAAATATTCGCTCTCTACACTTCCGATAAAGGTCTAATAACAAGAATCTACCTAGAACTTAAAAGAATAAACAAGAAAAAATCAAACAACCCCATCAAGAAATGGGCAATGGAAATGAACAGAAATTTCTCCAAAGAAGACAGAATAATGGCCTGCAAAACATATAAAGAAATGCTCAACATCTCTAATCATTAGAGAAATGCAAATCAAAACCACAATGAGATACCACCTAACCCCAGTGAGAATGGCCTGTATCAAGAAATCCCAAAACAACAAATGCTGGCGAGGATGCGGAGAGACAGGAACACTCCTACACTGCTGGTGGGACTGCAAATTAGTGCAACCTTTGTGGGAAATAATTTGGAGATACCTCAAACAGCTAAAATTAGAAATACCATTCGACCCAGCAATAGCATTGTTGGGCATCTACCCAAAAGAACATAAGTCTCTCTATTATAAAGACATCTGCACCCCAATGTTTATAGCAGCACAATTCACTATTGCACGGTCATAGAAACTACCCAAGTGCCCGTCAATTCATGAGTGGATAACTAAAATGTGGTATATGCTCACAACGGAATATTACTCAATCCTAAGAAATGACAGTGAGCTAGCACAGTTTATGCTATCCTGGATTAAGCTTTAACCCGTAATACAAAGGGGGATGACACAAGATCTGGAAAATGGGCTCTACATCTATTCGCCATCAAATTGGTACTGACTGACTAAAACTACAGTGCTCAAAAAATGGTAGTGTTCAACAGGGATTTGGGGGGGAGACCAACATCTTAAGGAAGTGGCAAGCATTGTCCGGGGGAAGGTATTATCTCTGTCCCTTTTTAGGGAGAGATAAAGACATACCTTGTAAACAAAATGTCTGAAAAAAAATCTGTAATCAGGAAGTGGGCAGGGGGAAGGGGGGAGGAGGGGAAGGGTAGGCACTTACATGATGGGTACAGTGTGCACCACCTGGAGGCTGGACATGCTAGAAGCTCTGGCATAGCGGGGTGGGGGAGGGGGGCAGGGGCAAGATATGTAACCCTAACAATATTTGTACTCTCATAATATGAAGTAATAAAAAAAAAAATTAAAAAAAAAGATTTCTACAAGGAAAACTTTTATAAAACACTGATGAAGGAAATGAGTTTTTCTACTTCCGTTGGTGGAAATATAAATTAGCACAACACCTACAGACAATTGTATGGAGAGTTATCAAAGAATGATACATAGATCTAGCAATCCCACTACTGAGTATTTACCTAAAGGAAAATAAATAATTGTATCAAAAAGATATGCACACTTGTATGTTTATTGCAGCAGTATTCACCATAGCAAACATATGGAATCAACCTAAACTTTCATCAACAGATGATTGAATAAACAAAATGTGGTGTGTATATACATTATGGAATACTATTCAACCATAAAGAATGTAATCATGTCTTTTGCAGCAACATGGATGGAAATGGAGGCCGTTAAGTGAACAACTCAGAAACAGACAAATACTGCATCAGTTCTCATTTATAAGTGGGAACTAAATAATGTGTACACATGGACATAGAGTATGGACTGACAGTGGAGACTCAGAAGGGTGGGGGTGTGGAGGGGGGTGAATGATGAGAAATTACTTAATGAGTAAAATGTATATTATTTGGGCGATGGATACATTAAAAGCCCAGACTTCACCACTACACAATATATACAAGTGCAAAATTGCACATGTAGCCCTTAAATTTACACAAATATAAAAACAGGCAAAAGATCTCAATAGACATTTCTCAATAAAACACATACAAATGGACAACAAGTATATGAAAAAACATTCAGCATCACTAATTGTCAAGGAAATGCAAATCAAAAACACATTGAGATGCCATCTCACCCCAGTTAAAATGGCTTTTATCAAAAAGACAAAAAATAAAAGCTGCTGGTGAGGATGAGGAGAAAGGGGAACGCTGGAGCACTGTTGGTAGGCGTGTACATCGGTATAGCCAGTATGAAAACCAGCACGGCAGTTCCCACCAAAACTAAAAATGTAACTATATATATGATCCAGCAATCCTCCTTCTGGGTATATATGCAAAAGAAAGGAAATCAGTATATCAAAGAGATATGTACACTTCATGTTTATTGCAGCACTATTCACAATAGCCAAGATATGGAATCAACCTTAAGTGTTCATTCACTTAGGCTGAATGGATTTAAAAAATGTAGTGTATATACACAGTGGAATATTATTCAGCCATGAAAAAATGAAATCTTATCATTTGCAGCAACATGGATGAAACTGGATGTCATTATGTTAAGTGAAGCCAGGTACAGAGCAGCAAATATTGCATATTCTCACTCATATGTGGGAGCTAAGAAAGTGAATTTCATGGAGGTCAAGAGTTGACTGCTGGTTACCTCAGAAAGTTAGGCTGGTGGGGAGAAAAGAGGGTCTGATTAATGAGTACAAAAATATATAATTAGATAGAAATAAAAAGATCGAGTGTTTTTTTAGTACAGTAGCATGACTACAGGTAACAATAATTGTTGTACAGTTCCAATGTGCTGAAGAAGAGAAATTGGAATGTTCCCAACATAAAAAAGGGAAGAACGCTTCGGATTATTGATGTCTCATCTACCCTGGTTAGATCACTATACATTGTATTCATATATCAAAATACCACATGTGCCCCGTAAATACGCACAACTATCATGCATCAATAAGCAGCCTCAAGCCTGTCCTTCAGGAGGTATTCCAGAAGTCATTGTTATCTTAGGAGATGACAACTGCATGCCTACTATTGCCCCTGCAGACCTTCCCGTGGAGTAACACGTGGAGGTACCGTGTTTCCCCAAAAATAAGACCTACCCATAAACTAAGCCCTAGCAGGATTTCTCTGCATTTGCGCAATAGAAGCCCCAGCCCGAAAGTAAGCCCTAGTGACGGGCGTGGCCACTCGGCGTGTCTGCACAGCCCATGCGTGTCGGCGCGGAGCGGGAAAGACGCCGAGCAGCCCTTCTCATCCGCCCGTGACAGCTCTGTGGCTCCACGGGAGAGATCGGGGCCGGTGGGTCTAAAGGAAACAGAGTCGCAAGAAATTCAGGACGGAATTCGGGGTTTGGAGAGTGATGATGATGTTCCAGAAGAAGACAACTTGACTATATTTGAATCAATGTAGATGGTTGTACCGTACATAAAAAAAATGACACATCCCCTGAAAATAAGCCCTAGGGTGTCTTCTTGAGGAAAAATAAATATAAGGCCCTGTCTTATTTTCGGGGGAACACAGTAGCAGGTAATGTTATTGATGATGCTGAGGCTGTGTAAGCCTCAGCCAATGTGTGTGTTTGTGTCTTAGTTTTTAAAAAAATATTTAAAAAGTAAAGGAAAAATTAAAAAAAGAAAAATAGAAAAACTTAATAGGATAAAGATGTAAAGAAAACATTTTTGTACAGCTGTACCATGTGCTTGTGTTTTAAGTTAAATGTTATTAGAAATCTGTCAAAAAGTTTAAAATTTTAAATTATATAAAGTAAAAATGTCACCATAAGCCAAGCTTAATTTATTATTGAAGAAACGTTCTTATAAATCTAGTGTAGCCTCAGTGTACAGTGCTTATAAAGTCTATAGTCATGTACAGCAGTGTCCGAAGCCTTCACATTCCGTCACCACTCACTCACTGGTCACCCAGACCAACTTCCAGGTCTGTCAACGCCGTTCATTACAAGTGCCCTACACAAATGTACCATTTTTTTAAATCTTTTATATCTTATTTCTTCACTGTACCTTTCCTATGTTTAGATGTACAAATATTTACCACTGTGTCATAACTCTCTATGAAACTTAGTACAGAAACATGTGGTGTAAGTTTGCAGTCTAGGAGCAATAGGCCACTATTTCAGTTTCTGAAGGCTGGGAATCCCAGCACTGCTTAGCTCTGGTCCTCTCCTGAGGTTGCACTTCATATGTCAGCCAGGGCTGTTCTTTGCCTAAAAATCAAGATCACGTGGGGAGCTGGGTTAACCCACAGACTCCTGTGCCTCTGGGCTCTAGGCTCTAGGCTCTAGGCTCTAGGCTCTGGGCTCTGCCACTTACTTGCTGTGTGACCATGAACAGACGTATCACTTCTTTGAGCCTCAGCAATCTCTTCTGTAATATAGTCGTGATAATAGTTTCTAGCTTCAAAACCCCTCTGTGCATTCTAAAAATAATGTCAGTAAAAGTGCTTCTCAAATATTATGAGGTTTACAAATCACCAGAACTCACCTGGGTACCATCGCCTGCTTCTCCCAGCCCCCATAGTCTCCTCCTAAAACTTCTCTGAGTGCAGTCTGGTCTCAGGGAGTGCAGGAGGGGGTGACGGGGGTTGGGGCTCATCTGCACAGGCCTGGGAATGGAACTGCCGCAGTGCCTTGGGGACTGGTTCTCCCAGTTCTCAGTCCCCAAAGTCTCCAGACACCAGTAGGGGTGGCATTCTATCCACCTGCTGACTTGGATCATTCATTTCAAGTGTGGAGTCTAAGACTGTGGAAAAACTTCAGATTGAGATTATCTCTGTACCAATCCAAAACTACACTTTCCTTCATCCTGTTTCCCAAAGCGAGAAGAAGCATCTGATAATTTCCTAGGCAATGGACTACACACTTCTGTCTCTGTGACAATCAGAGAATTCATTTTCCTGGAAGATTGGGGTCCAGGGCCAAAGAGTCCAGGTTCGGGCTCTGCAAGCTATCTGGAATCTCCTCACTGAAGGAAACCCAAAAATAATGACTTTAAAAGACAGGCTAATCAAGGAAGTGGTGTGGAGTAAAGAAGGGAGGGGGGAGAGAAGAACAAATTACCAATATCAGAAATGAAAGAGGAGAAATAATTATTGATCCCACAAATACTAAAAGGAGAAGGGCACACTACTAACAATTCTATGTTCATTAATTTGATTACTTAGTTAAAATGGAACAATTAAAAAATAGATCACCTAAATAGCCCTGCAGCTATAAAAAGAGATTGAATTTGTTGTTAAAATCTTCCCCAAAGTAAAACTCCAGGCCTAGATGGCTTTATTTAATTCTACAAAACATTTAGGGAAGAAATAACACAAATAATACACTCTCTTCCAGAAAATAGAAAAGAAAGGAACACTTTCTACTCATTTTATGAGGTCAGCTTTACTCTAATACCAAAATAAAAGATGTCACAAGAAAACAAAATTGCAAATCAATATCTCTCATGAACATAGATATAAAATTCCTTAGCAAATATTAACAAATCAAATCCAGTAATATCTTAAAAGGATAATATACCATGAGTAAGTGGGGGTCATCATATGAACACAGGACTGTTCAATATTTGAAAATCAATTAAGATAATTACTATACTAATACTAAGGAAAATTATGTGATCGTATCAATAGTTGCAGAAAAAAATGCATGGTAAAACTCTCAGCAAAATTGAGATAGAAGTTCCTTAACCTAATTAAGGGTATATCTATGAGAACCTCAAGATAACATCATACTTACAAGTAATAGAGAGCAGTTATTAAGTACTATCTTCATAACATTTGAAACAAGACAAGGATATCCCCTCACTACTCCTATTCATCATTATACTGGAAATCCTAGTTAGTGAAATAAGTCAATAAAATAAAAATCAAACATTTGGAAAGGAAAAAATAAAACATCTTTTTTTCTCAGATGACCTCCTGATTGTCTATAGAAAATCAAAAAGAATCTACAAGAAAAACTCTGAACTAGTGAGTGAGTTTACCAGGGTCACATGATGCAAGAGGAATATCCAAAGTCATTGTATTCCCATATGCCAGCAATAAACAAGTGAAATGTGAAATAAATAAAAAAAAAAATCAGTTGCAACAATCCTACAAAACTGAAGTCCTTAAGTATAAATCTAATAAAACATAGGCAGGATCTCTATGCAGAAAATTACAAAGCACTAATGAAAGACATCAGTAGATAAAAATATACTGTGAGATATACTATGTTCATGGATTGGAAGACTCAGTAGTGTTAAGATGTCAGTTCTCTGCAGTTTGATCTACAGATTCAAAGCAATCTCAATCAGAATCCCAGCTGGGTGTGGTTGCACGGGCCTGTAGTCCCAGCTACTTGGGGGACTGAAGTGGGAAGATTGCTTGAGCCCACAAGTTCAAGAACAGCAACATAGTGAAACCCCTATCTCTTAAAAAAAAAGATTCCAGATAGCTTTTTTCATAAACATTTACAACTTATTGTAAAATTTATATGCAAAGACATAGTAACTAGAATAGCCAAAGCAATTATAAAAAAGAATAAAGTTGGAGAACTCACCCTACATAATTTCAAGACTTGCTGTAAAGCTACAGTAATCAACACAGTGTGGTATTGCCCAAAGGACAGAAACATATATCAATGGAACACAATAGAGAGTCCAGAAATAGATCCACACACCTTGTACAGTCATGTGATGCATAACAATGTTTCAGTCAACAACTGAATACATATACAAAAGTTGTTGCATAAGACTAATGGAGCTGAAACATTTTTATCAGTTAGTGACACTGTAGTCACCGGAACATAATAGCACAATGCACTCACATGTCTGTGGGGATGCTGACGTAAACAAACCTACTGAGCTGTGATTCATATAAATATAGCACAATTATGTACAGTTCATAATACTTGAGAATGAAAACCAACTATGTCACTGGTTTATATTCTTACTATAATTACACTTTAATCATTATTTGAGAGTGTATTTCTTCAACTTATGGAAAAAGTTAACCATAAAACAGTCTCAGGCAGATCTCTCAGGAGGTATTTCAGAAGAAGGGAATGTTAACATAAGAGATGACAGCGTCATGTACATTACTTCCCCTGAAGATTTTCCAGTGGGACAAGCTATGGAGGTGAAAGACAGTGATATTGGGGATCCTGACCCTGTGTAGGCTTATGTTAATGTGTGCTTTTGTCTTAGTGTTTAACAAAAAAGTCTACAAGGTAGAAAAATTAATACAAAATTTTAAAATAGAAAAAAGGATATCAATAAAATGTTTTTGAATAGCTGTACAATGTGTTTTAAGCTAAGTATTTTTACGAAGAGTCAAAAAGTTTAAAACACATTAAATGTATATAAAGTAAATATATTTCAGTAAGCTAAGGTTAATTTATTATTGAAGTAAGGAATCTTTAAAGTAAATGTAGTGTAGCCTAAGTGTACAGTGTTTATAGAGTCTGCAGGAGCAGACAGTGATGTCCCAGGCCTTCACATTCACTCAGCACTCACTCACTGACTCACCCAGAGCAACTTCCAGTCCTGCAAGCTCCAGTCATGGTGAGTGCCCTATAGGTGTATCATTTTTAATCTTTTATGTCATATTTTTTATTGTCCCTTTTCTATGTTTTGATACATAATACTTATCATTGTGTTACAATTGCTTACAGGATGCAGTATAGTGACACGCTGTACAGGTTTATAGCCTCGGTGTGTAATAGGCTGTACTATCTAGGTTTGTGTAAGTACACTCTATGATATTCACATAGTGACAAAATCACCTAACAATGCATTTCTCTGAACATATCTCAGTTGCTAAATGACACATGATTGTATAGTCAGTTGATTGTTTTACAAAAGTGCTATATCTCCATTGTTTTTTATGGCTGAGTAGAATAGAGCTGGAACCCATTCTACTAAGTGAAATATCACAAGAATGGAAAAACAAGCACCACGTGTACTCACCATCAAATTGATATTAACTGATCAACACTTAAGTTCACACATAGTGATAACATTCATCGGATATTGGGCAGATGGGAAGTGGAAGGAAGGGATGGATATATACACACCTAATAGATGTGGTGTGCACCGTCTGAGCAGTGCACACGCTTGAAGCTCCGATTTGGTGGGGCAAAGGCAATATACCTAACCTAAACATTTGTACCCCCATAATATGCTGAAATTTAAAAAATTACAAAAAACCCACAAATGTGCAAAAGTAATTCAACAGAATTAGGATAGTCTTTTCAATAAATGGTACTGTAATAAATGAGCACCCATACACCTCCTTTCCTCCATATCTGGACACATAAATCACACCTATTACAAAAATTAATTCAAAATAAGTCATAGACCTAAATATAAAACTATTAAATGTTTAGAACAAAATATAGGGAAAATTTGGTATGACCTTGGGTTTGCTGAATATTTCTTTTTTCAATTTTTTATTGTTTAAAATATGTGTAACATAAAATTTACCATCTTACCCATTTTTAAGTATACATACAGTTCAGTGGTATTAAATACATTCACCATGTGCAACCATCACAACCATCCATCTTCATAATTCTTTTCATCTCATAAAACTGAAACTCTGAACCATTAAAAAAAAAAACCTCACCCCACTCCCCACTCTCCCCAGCCATTGCCAACCAGTATTCTCCTTTCTTTATGACTTTGACTACTCTGAGTGCCTTATTTAATTGTGAGCCAGTCACAAAGACTATATGCTGTTTACAATATACAGAACATACAGTTATGGTCTTTGTGTCTGGCTTATTTCACATAGCTTGATGTCTTCAAGGTTCATTCATGTTGTAGTATGTATCAGTGTTTCCTGCTTTATAAAATTGAATAATATTCCATTGTATGTATATACCACATTTGCTTGTCCATTTATTTGTTGGTGGACACTTGGATTGATTCCACATTTTAGCTGCTGCAAATAATGCTGCTACAAAAATGGGTATAAAACTATCTCCTCGAGACCCTGATTTCAATTGTTTTAGGCATACACCAGGATATGGAGTTGCTGGATCACATGGCAATTCTATGTTTGATTTTTTGAGGAACTGCACTATTGTTTTCCATAGTTGCTGTATCATTTTATATTCCCACCAACTGAATACAAGGATTACATTTTCTCCACAATCTCATCAATATTTATTATTTTCTGGATATTTTTTCTCATTTTTATTTGCATTTTCCTAATGTTTAGTCATGTTGCACATCTTTTCATATGCTTATTGGCTGTTTGTATGTCTTCTTTGGAGAAATATCTACTCAAGCTCTCTGCCCATTTCATAATCAGTTTCATTGTTTTTGTTTTTATTTTTAGGAGCTCTGTATCTATTCTGGTTATGAGTCTCTTATCAGATATATGATTTGGAAATTATTTTCTCCTATTCTGCGGATTTCTCCTGCCCTGGAGGACAGCCGGCTGGAAGGCTCCAAGGCACTGGGCCAGTGGCAGGAGTGGGTAGTGGGTTCCCTCCGGGGTGGGGCCCAAGGACAGGTCAGCTGTGGGAGGGGCTGTGGGAGGCGAGGGTCAGCCCTTGGGGTGTGCTGGGAAGGGGGCTCTGGGAGGCCAGGATGCTGAATGGATCAGTCGAGGGCCGGGGCCAGTTCCTGACTTGGCTGCCTGGGACACAGTAGGATGATCTAGGGGGACCCTGAAGACTGTTTGGGGGCTTGGAGAGTGGCAGGGGGCCCCTCAGGAAGTATTTGGGAGTCAATGGGGGACAAATATGGAGACCTGAAGATGAGAATTGCCAGGGAGTGTGGATATGTTTCTCTACATTTGTGTGTGTGTGGGGGGGTGTAGGGGTGTGTGTATCTCTATGTGGGATTCCATTTTTTCAAGTAGTCCTGCAAGGCTGAGGGTGTGTCTTGGGTTTTTGAAAGTATTCCACTGTGAGTAGGAGTGTGTGTCGGAGTGTTTGTGGGAGGACCGCCCGGTGCCTGGGGACACTGTGTGTCTGCGGGTCCCGCCAGGGCCGGGCCACCGTGCTGCTCAGAGCACGGAGCTCTGCAGCCTACAGATCTTCCCTGTCTGCAGGGTTGGGCTTGGGATGGGAGGGCGCTGGGGGAGAGAGTTCTGCAGGGAGCTGCAGACACACACACACCAAACCCCTAGGTCACCCTCCCCGACATGTAACCCCTGAGTTGACACGCCCAGGGTCCCTCGGTCTCCTGACTCCCAGGCCCTAGAAACAGTAAACCTGTAGCTGCTCTCAGAGCGCCTGTACTCCACCTAAACTCTGCTTTCAACATCAGTCATGCGGCTGTTCAACATTAAACCTTATGTGAAATAATCCACTCGCCTCATTTTTACAGAGGTAAGCTGAGCCTCCGAGAGTTGAGATCATCTGATTGTGGCTTGCCGGACGAAATATGCAGGGCGGGTGATCCACAGGATCCCAAACACTGGGAGGTGTGCGGCTGGGATTGACTCGAGGGTGTGTGTGTGTGTGTACATGTGCCTAAAAAGTCATTGCCAAACTCTAAGTCACCTAGGTTTTCTTGTACATTATCTTCTTGGAGTTTTAGTTTTGCATTTTTTTGTTTTTAGGTCTTTAATCTATTTTGCATTAATTTCTGTGAAGGGTGTAAGGTCTGTGGATTTATTTTTTTTGCACATAGATGTTCAGTTGTCCCAGCACCATGTGTTGAAAAGACTATCTTTGCTCTGTTGTACGCTTTGCTCCTTTGTCAAAGATCCATTGGTTATTTATGTGGTTCTATTTCTGAGTTCTCTGTCCTCTTCCATTGATCTATTTGTCTATAGTTTCATTAATACCACCCTGTCTCAATTACAGTAATTTATACTGTGTTTCCCTGAAAATAAGACAGGGTCTTATATTTATTTTTCCTCAAGAAGACACCTTAGGGCTTATTTTCAGGGGATGTGCTAGTTTTTTTTTTAAGTACGGTACAACAATCTACATTTGTTCAAATAGAGTTAAGTCGTCTTTTTCTGGACCATCATCATCACTCTCCAAACCCCGAATTCCATCCCGAATGTCTTGCAACTGTATTTCCTTTAAAACCATTGGCCCCAATCTCTCATGTGGAGCCACAGAGCTGTCACGGGGCGGATCAGAAGGGCTGCTCGTCTTCTCTCCTGCTCCACAACGACACGCATGGGTTGTGCAGATGCTCTGCGTGGTCACCCCCACTAGGGCTTATTTTTGGGGTGGGGCTTCTATTGCGCAAATGCTTAGCAATGCTGCTAGGGCTTATTTTATGGGCGGGTCTTAATTTTTGGGAAACAGGGTAACATAAAGCGCATCTGGCAAAGGAAATACCAAAAGACCCCTGGGGCCTCTGGTCTGTGACGTGGGAGCGAAGTCTCTGACTTATTTTTTCTTCTGTGTTCCTGAGTGCCCCGTTCTCCTTTTAGGAAGGGACCTCCTAAGTTTGGGGCCACAATTTCTTCCAATCAGGGAAAATATGAGCAGAGGCCCCGAGCCCATGGTGCCACCACGCTGGCTCTGGCTCGGGAGCTCCAGACGCAGGTGGCGCCTTTAGAGATTGAAAGCCAAGCTGACCCTGGGTCTGGGCCCAGGCAGAGGTCGGCAGAGCAAGGCCAGCCAGGCCGGTGTGGGTAAGATCAGAGGAGCCAGGGCCAAGACCCAGGGTTGCTGCCCACCTCTCAAAGAAAGCTTAATCCAAGACCACCACGCATCCTGTGACAGCCCATTTTGACGTCAAATAGCCAGGAACCAAGGAATACTGGTTCCTTCAAGAGTTGCAGGCTGTCTGTCAGTGAGGCCATGCAGGATGTTCACCCAGCCATGCCCAGTCTCTATGCCGTTAAGGTGCCTTCTTCTGTGTCTCCCTGAGCCTAGAGTTCCAGGAGATGTTTGCCTTTGAATGGGAAGACCCCGAGTCCCTCAAAAACAGCACCGTTCCACATCTTTGCAATCGTGAATTGTGCTGCTGCAAACATTCGAGTGCAGACCTTTATTATAGAATGTCTTTTTTCCTTTGGGTAAAGTTTGTACCCCCATAACATTCTGAAAACAAACCAAAACAAACAACAGTATTGCTGGACAACATTGCCACAGGGATTCAAAACCACCTCCAGCATTTTTAATGGAATATTGAGTAAGGACTTGAGGGATTTGCATTCAGGAAAGCGAACTGTGTGGATGGCATCTCAATTGCCAGCCACTCCATGGAGGACTCTAACAAGGACACTGTTACTGCCCTAGGCTTTCTAGCTGCAAGGGGCTATAAAGCCTCCAAGAAGAAAGCCTGGATTTCAAAAGAACAAGTTACCGTGTTTCCCTGAAAATAAAACCTACTCATAAAATAAGCCCTAGCAGAATTTCTAAGCATTTGTGCAATAGAAGCCCCACCCGAAAATGAGCCCTAGTGACGGACGTGGCCACGCAGCGCGTCTGCACAGCCCATGCGTGTCGTTGCGGAGCGGGAAGCACTATGAGTAGCCCTTCTCATCCGCCCCGTGACAGCTCTGTGGCTCCACGGGAGTGATCGGGGCTGATGGTTCTAAAGGAAATAGAGTCGCAAGACATTCAGGATGGAATTTGGGGTTTGGAGAGTGATGACGATGTTCCAGAAGAAGACGACTTAACTATTTGAATAAATGTAGATTGTTGTGCCGTACTTGAAAGAAATAACACATCAGCTGAAAATGAGCCCTAGCGTGTCTCCTTGAGGAAAAATAAATATAAGAGCCCATCTTATGTTTGGGGAAACACGATAACTGCCTGGGCTGTTTTCTCAGGGACACAGGACCTGCCCCAGACAGGATCACGTCTGCCTGCCACACGCCCTCCCCAGGGCCCAGAGCAGGCACGTGGATCTCAGCAATGGCAGGACTCCCCGTTTTGGTCTAGTAGCAAAGCTTGTCTGTGAAAAGCCACAAGGGTCAGAGTCAAAGCCCTGTGAAGGGGATGGTGATGCCATCTGGCCCTCACAAGCCAAGGGAAGCGCTGACGGTGGCTGGTGAACTCTCCCGGGTTCAGCCCTGCCTGGCTGGTTAAACCTTCCGGCTTGTTTGCTCCAGACGGACAGGGAACAGCGCTGCGGGACTTTCGCAGGTGCTGGGACCACACAGAAGGGTAGTCGCTTGTTTCTCGGAATAGCTCGACGCTGTGGCCAGGGGGTGATGGCTGCAACTTACCTGTTGATACCGTGTTTCCCCCCAAATAAGACAGGGTCTTATATTTATTTTTCATCAAGAAGACACCATAGGGCTTATTTTCAGGGGATGTGTCATTTTTTTTAAGTACGGTACAACCATCTACATTTGTTCAAATAGTTAAGTCGCCTTTTTTTGGAACATCATCATCACTCTCCAAACCCCAAATTCCGTCCTGAATTTCTTGCAACTTTATTTCCTTTAGAACCACCGGCCCCGATCTCTCCCATGGAGCCACAGAACTCTCACGGGGCGGATGAGAAGGGCTGCTCGTCGTCTTTCCCGCTCTGCAATGACACGCATGGGCTGTGCAGATGCGCTGCATGGCCACGCCCATCACTAGGGCTTATTTTCGGGGTGGCCTCATATTGCACAAATGCTTAGAAATCCTGTTAGGGCTTAGTTTATGGGCAGGTCTTATTTTCGGGGAAACACGGTAGAGGAGGCTGAGAAACTGAGCCTGGGCCAGACCTGGCCGTCTGCGTCCCCATCAGGTGTCACAGCGAGCTAGAAACAAAGGGGTGCCACTGGCTTACCAACGGGAGGACATCAGAGCATCCGTAGCCCTGGTGTCCATAGGAAGGCGTGGCAGGTCCTTAACCCCACCACTGGTGGGGCCTGGGGTCTCCATGGAAACGCGTAGCGTCAATGTCCCCCCCATGAGGTAAGCGATGGGCCACCCTGCCTTCCTTGGGGGTGCCTGGTGTGCCAGACTCCTCCGGGCTGTCCCGGGCTGCACTGCAGAAGGCGCGGTGTGTTTCCCAGACTGCCACCGCGATATGGCACCCTACGCAATGCACAACTGCCAGGGATGAAGCGGATTCCGGTGGAAAGGGCCTGGAAGGGAAACTCGCCAGAACTCGGACGAGGTCTGGTCTGCAGTGGAGGCAGCTCCATGAGGGAGGCCAGCATGACACAGGCCTGCTGCTGTGTCCTTGCTGGAGACCAGGCAGGCGACAGCCTAACCCCCAGGACACTGGCCCAGCAGGAGTGACAGTGGCACTGACCCCGGCTTCGTCCT
This sequence comes from Microcebus murinus, assembly GCF_040939455.1. NCBI lineage: Eukaryota > Metazoa > Chordata > Mammalia > Primates > Cheirogaleidae > Microcebus > Microcebus murinus. Next base: position 70,548,097 of record NC_134119.1, on the reverse strand, counting down.
TAGGGCGAGTCCAGGCCATACTGCTGACACAGACTCTAGGGCCCACAGGGCAATCTGGAAAGAAAGAGGCCTCCGGACGTAGGCGATAAGGAAATGGAACGTGCAGAAGTGCCACAGCTGTTCCAGGCAGTGTGGGGACCGCCAGGGCAGCTGAGGTCCCCGGCCAGGCTCGCCTCAGGGGAATTCTGAGGTTATAAAAGGAAGTAACCTGGCGGGTGCAGCTAAGAAGGGAGCGCCAACAGGTGAGTTTCACAAATGCCCCTATTCCCTGGTTTGCCATTCCACAAGTATCAACTGCAGTAGTTGCCTCAGGAACTTAACAAAGCAAAAGAGGAAGGTTATTTCCCACGTTTAGACTCAGAGATGGTCTGTTAATGACACAGAAGAATCTGGATTCCTGAAAATCTAGTTTGGTCTGTAACGAAATATGCCCATGAGTTGTCTCGTTATGGCAAAGAAACCTTATACAATTGGTTGACGTGCATAATGAAGGCATCTGACTTATGGGCTAAAACAGACCCCATCTCTATTGGGCACCACAACGTATGCAAAATAATGCTGGGGCCAGGCCCCAGCCCCTGCGAGCAGCTGCTTCCCGGTGCTGGACGGTTTTCCCTGTCAAGAGGACAGGCAAATGGACCTCACAAAGCCGTGCCAGGCACCTGGAGATTCAGGCACCTGCTGGGTGTGTGGCCACTTTTACCAGCTGGATGGAAGCGGTCCCTTCACACACAGAAAAGGCACACGAGCGGGCAGAGGTTTACTCAAAGGCACCAGCTGACGTTCGGCCTGCCCGATCCATCCAGAGTGACAACAGCGGCTTCATCTCCAGGGATACCCAGGGAGCGTCCCCCGCCTTGGGAACCATGGAAACTACGGGCCTGCAGCCCCGGCCGTCAGGAAAGGTCGACCACGAACGGAGAACTACAGACGTCCCTCCCGCCCCCAAACTGTGTCAAAAAACTCATGAAAACTGGGGACAGCTCTCGTTGCAGCACTAGCTCGGGCGGGGCTGCACTGGCCCTTCCTTGCGAACGGCTCTGAGGAGAGCTTCCCTGGCAGCTCAGCCTGGACCTGTCCCGGTGTTGAGGGCGGTGAAGCGCACTACGCGTTTGGCGAAAGTGACACCAGCCTTCAGTCAGCGCATAAACCTCAGGTGAACTTCGCCCAGACCAGCCTGGAGACTGGGTTTATCTTAAGACTCGGAGGTCTGAGCCCCTCAAGACCCACTGAGCCCGGTCTGGACCTGGCCGTCCTTTGTGCTGTTAGCCACTCGGTCTTCTCTTAATTGCGGGAGCTAAGAACCTGGGTCCGTCCTTCCACGAAGTCTGCACAGAGCCCCTGGGCCAGCCTCTCCCAGGCTCAACATACACCTGAGAACCAGTCTCTGACCGCAAGCTCCTCTTCCAAAAGAGCTGCGGAGGAGCCGCCACACCGATGGCTCTTTTCACTCTGTCCGAGTTCCTGACTGGTGGAAAATCTCCGCATGGAAACGGACTCTCTCTCTCTTTACTGCCGCCTGGCGCCTTTTGTCACCGTGGCCAGCAGTCTCGGGAAGACACTGCGCCTTCTCCTGCAGTGCGGCAGAGGGGACGACCCGTCCCCAGGTCGGACATGCCATGCGCACCCCCAAACTACGGCAGCGCGGCCTGTCACTTGCCTCGTAATGGGAGACCTTGACGCCACGAGTTTCCATGGAGACCTGGGTCCTGTCCAAGCTACTGTGGCTCAGCTGGGCCCTTCTTGGTCTATAGAATGTGTCCATCTCACTCCTACAGGAAATGACCCGGGAGGACAGGCTTACCTAACGTGATGGTGGAGAGTGGAGTCTGGTATCCGCCCCGACACCTCTGGCTTCGCATGCGCTCCGAGCGCCGCGCATTAGTGTCTCCTTACAGACCCGCGGGATCCCAATTCCAATCATCACTGTAAATGCGCAGTTTAGAAAGGAATAAGCAACCACCCTCATATTAGAGACGAACATACTCATCCTCCGGAGCTTACAGAAGGGCTCCACCCAGCTGAAAAGGTAATCTGGGCTCTGACTGTTATTCCCCTGGTAGAACGAAGACACACGTCCCTCTTGGAGCCCCCGACTACGCCGCTGGTTAAGAGCCATTGCCTGGCATGGTGGGCACCTGCCAGGGTATGTCTTCACCTGTGCCTCAATCACCGCACACTCCCCAGCTAAACGTCCCCTACAGTTTTGTCCTCCCCGTTCCTCGCAGTGGCTCGCCCACATGTGAACAATGAGCTTTACTCAGGACAACCTACTGCGGGCTTTCTGGGGCCCATCAGAATAACAACCCACGACACAACCAACTGCCATGGCAGGTCCAAAAAGGACTAATTTTGGCAGGTGTGGGACTTGCTGCAGGCTTGACTGCTCCTTGGGGAGGATTCCTTTATCATGAAGTCACCCTAGAAACCTGCCTAGCACACTAGAGTCCTCACATTCCAACACTGGCAAAGACCTCCACAACTCCAGATCTCACCCTCCTTGGCCAATGTATCAATAGTACTGGCTAACTGCAGAGCGTTAAACTACCTCTTAGCGGAGCAGGGAGGAGTATGTGCACTTACTGCTATAACTCCTCTTGCTGTACCTGGGTCAATACCTTGGGGAAAATAGGAGTTAATAGTAAAGAAATCTATGCCCAGGCTTCTTGGTTACACACTTTCAATCAATAGAGCCGTGTCTCTGACTCCATTTGTGAGGCTATCAAATCAGCAATGCCGAGTTTTTCCTGGTTTTTGCCCAAATAGGACCACTAGTTCTATTGCTCTTGTTGCTGTTGTTGGGTACCTGCATCTTGAACCCTCTAGTGAAACTTGTATCTTCTAGATTAAAAACAACTTTGACACAGCTGATTCTACAGCAACAATACCAACATTTACAACCTATCCCAGGATAACCTAAAACTTATTTAGAAATAATACTAGGTATTTTCTCTCCTCTAATATCACTGGACATGGTCCCTGATCAGCATGAAGCGGTTCCAGAAGATGGAGCCTGGACCCTGGACCCTAAGCATGAGGATTGACATATCTCTAGCGGGGATTTTATAAGCAGAAGGGAGGGTCTCCAGGGACTGTGGAGATTCAACCCATTTAAGCAACTGATCTGTTTTAGAGCCTTGATTTTCAGAACCCTGTGTGGACTTTAGCCACCCAGCTAGCTAAAACTAGCCCCTGACAGACCCTGGCAGCCTACAGATGAATTTGAGTGAACTTTCCTCATCACCATGCTAACAAGATGCCATCTGCAACGTGCGTGCTAGCGTGCCAACCAAACACAGGCCACTTTCCCCGGGACACGGCTTTGGAGAATACTCCTGGTTCTCTCCTTGTTGCAAGCAGTAAAACTCCTACTGATCAAGGCCTGAGTTCTCAGGGAGAGTCATTTGTTACTTCCGAGGTGAATGCACACTGACTTTTTTGGTAACACTTCCTTATCTGTTTAATGCAGCCTGGCCAGGACTCATTCTGGGCCTTCCTTGGGAAGGCTGCGCTCTGTCTCAGCCCTGTTTCATCCAGGGCTTCCCTCTCCACCTCGAATGAGTCCAGGGATGGTCAGGTCAGACCACTGGTTATCAATTGACCTAAGTTTGAGTCTTCTCCCAACCATGTCAGCCTGTTTGTTTTGAGCCATTTCTGTGAGCCTGAGTTTCCTCATTCAGGAAATGGGTTTATCATGAGGAAAGAATCCATCAAACAAGCTTGAGTTGGACCAGCAACTGGCATATAGCAAGTGTTCAAGACATATTCATCACTACATCATCATTGTCATGGTAAACGTATGCATAGAATATTTACTGCTCATGTTTCAGTATACTTGTCCACATATTTTGAGCCCTGGATAAATGCCCTTTAATTAAATACAAATGGCTCCTAAAAATAGGAAAACATTTTCCACCTTCCTCATGAAAAAATAAATATGTAAACTAGAGTTAGCCTAGGTTTGGTTTCTCAACTCGATTTTTGGAAAAACTGAAATCGTTGTATATACCAGCATGGGTGCTGGCATGCTCAGATGGGCTGGAGGTTGTGAAATATTGCTTATGGAGGATGTTTAGAAACTCTCCATCGAAATGCCATTTGTATGTCTCCTCTGCTTCAGCAATTCTGCATCAGGGGCTTTGTCTTACCAGTGGATTTGCACACAAGCAGGATTGCTGAAGGTCAAAGTTATGTATTCAACACTGGTTGTTGTGGCAAAGGATTGAAAACAACTCCATTGTCCAGCAGTCAGAAACCAATTAAATAAATGAGGTCACAACCATACAATAGAATCCAAGCAGCTGTTCAAAAACAGTGAGAAAACTGTCTTTGTACTGATATGAAAAGTTGTTCAAGATGTACTGGTACGTGAAAAGAAAAAGAAAAGGCATAGGACAGTGTTTAAAATGTGCTATCTTTTGTATATAGAAAATGGAGGATATGAGAATATGAGTATTTATGCAAACATTTAAGTATCTGTACTATAGTCATACAAATATATAATTATATAACAGTAAATGTATGTGTTATATAAATATGAAGTATATAAATATATGTATTATATTGTGAAAGTGGAAAACACTCAAAGTGTGTGTTTCCTCTTTTCTTGTTATTGAAACTGCAATGGGGTCTTGGGCTAGGTCCAGTTGCCTGCCATACAAAGATCCAATTACTGAGACAAGGAGGACTACCAGGGAAAAAGGAATTTTTTTAATACGAAAGAAACCTTGTTGGGAGAACTCCAGCTGGAGACAGCATCAGATCCCACAGGGTGAGGGCTCAGTCCCCAAGGCTGCCCCACCTTCAGACACCAGTCGCAAGTCCAGGCCTCTGGATCTTCTCTGGCTTCAAGTTGGAGTTCCCATGACCTCCCCTTTGGGTTTGATTAATTTGCTAAAGTGGGTCATAGAACTCAATGAAAACATTTACTAATTTATTACAAAAGATAATTTAAAAGATACAAATAAATAACCAGATGAAGAGACACATAGGGTGAGGTCTGGAAGGGTCCCAAGTGCAGGAGCCTCTGTCCCCAAGGAGTTGGAGTGTGTCACCTTCCCAGCAGGGATGAGCTCTTGTTCAACTTCCTGTAAGCCTCTGTGTTCAGCTGTCCAGAAGCTCTCAGAACCTTCTTTTGAGTTTTCATGGTGACTTCATTAAGTAGGCATGATTAATTAAACCATTGATCATTGGTAATCAACTTCACTGGGAGGCTGAAGGGGGTGGGCTGGGCTGAAGGTCCCCACCTTTCGATCCTTCCTTGGCCTTTCTGGTGACCAGCCCCATCCTGAAGCTACCTAGGGGCTGCCAGCTACCAGTCAACTCATTAGCATACAGAAAGACATCACTTTAGAGATTCTAAGAATTTTAGGAGTTGTATGCCAGGAAACAGGGTCAAAGACCAAATATTTCACATGTGAAATTAAATACCATGTTTCCCCCAAAATAACAGGGTCTTATATTTATTTTTCCTCAAGAAGACACCCAAGGGCTTATTTTCAGGGGATGTGTTATTTTCCCCTCAAAGCCTCAGCTTGCAGCACACACAGGATGGCCGGGACCTGACAGGGGGAGCCGACCTTGTTGGTGGGGCTGCCCGCACCTTTCTGGTCACCTCTGGACAGTAGCTGTCACGATGGGGCAGATGAGAAGGGCTGCTCATCTTCTTTCCTGCTCCGCGATGACATGCATGGGTTGTGCTGGGATGCGCTGCATGGCCACACCCGTCACTAGGGCTTATTTTCAGGGTGGGGCTTCTACTGCACAAATGCTTAGAAATCCTGCTAGGGCTGATTTTATGGGTAGGTCTTATTTTCAGGGAAACACGGTAATTCAAACTTAAGCTGTTGGAACTTTAAATTATCCTGAGCCCTGAAGGAGTGCAGCTATGCAACCTGAGTCAGGTGTATGCTACTGTAACTCTGACTTTTTTTTCCCTGTAAATAATTAAGACCGAAGGATTTCAGAGAGAAGACCCTCTCAGATCACTACCACTCCTCAGGGAATAATAAGGTACTCTTCTTTGAAATGTAGCAATTTATAACCAACAAAATCGCTGTGGCATATGACATACATACCTGGTCTTGTATAGAAAATGTAATCCTGCTGGAACTTTTTTGTCTCTGCCTATATAAGTGAAATCTTAATTTGTCCACTTTGGAAATGCTGACCTCATTCATGTGGAGTCAGTGTTTCCCAGGTGGCTATCCTCAAGGTTTACACTCAAATTCTATGCTTAATCATATTTTCTAAATCTCATTATTTAAAGCTGACACACAATATCACACATATGTAATTGCATATATTATGTTACATTATATATCATGGTATACTATACACACGTGTCATATTATAAGACTATATTACATTTTAGTATTTACTATTTTAAATATTTTGTTAGATATAAATAAATACATACTAATATACATTATAGATTATATGTATATGATATACATGTATGTCATATATATGTATATCATATATAATGTATAATGTATACATGTATAATAATCACATACATATGCTCATGTTTGTATGTGTGCATGTGCATACACATATGTATACATATAAACACACATATATACACACATATACACATATGTATCCACATATATACATATACTTATGTCTACACAAATGCTATTGGCCCCTATTATCCATGGGTTCAGCATCCATGGATTCAACCAACCTATGATCAAAAATATTAGGAAAATAAATTCCACAAAGTTCCAAAAGGCAACTTGAATTTGCCTCATGTGCTGAGTAATATGTTGAAACCACAAGAATGAAGCGATGTGTGGATCCTGTATTAGGTATTATATGCAACCTAGAAATGACTTAAAGTATACGGGATGATGTGCCTAGGTCATATGCAAATACCACACCGTTTTATATAGGGGATTTGAGCATGCACAGATTTTGGTATCTCTGGGTTCCTGGCACGAATCCCCCATGGATCCTGAAGGGCATGTGTATGCACATATACATCCCTTTCATACGCAAAGAAACTCTGGAAGGACACTTCAAATCAATTACAGCGGTCACCTGTGTTTGTGGGGTAAAAATTGGGTGGATGGGGCAGATGTGGTAGGAGGAAGAGTTTTCACTGTCTACTGCTTATTTTCAAATCTGTGAAAGCATGTACCGTGTTAACGCTCCAAAAACTTAAATAAGGCGTTGCTTTGGAGGAGGAAGACCACAGGAGCGCGCCAACCGACCACCCGGGTCGCGTCCTCGCGCGAGCCCAGCCAGGAGCCGCGGGCCGCCACAGGGCGCACGCGCACGCCCGCCATGGCGCACGCGCACGCCCGCCATGGCGCATGCGCCGAGGATTTGGGCGCCAAGTCCAAACCGGAGCGGTTCAGTCAGAGGAGGGCGTCGCCCGGCGAGGTGAGCGCGCGGGCCGGGGCGGGCGGGGAGAGGCCGGCGCGCGGGCAGCCCTGGAGGGGCCGGGTCGCGCCCGGGGTCGCGGGGGCGGGGGTGAGGGCACGGGGACAAGCGTTTGGGCGCCCGGGGGTGGCAGCGGCCGCGGGCAGCGCGGGGTGGGTCCCGGTCGTGGGGAGTGGCCGCAGGGCGATGGCCGAGCTGGACGGGCCGGAAATCGCTGTCGCGGGGCGAACAGAGGGCCCGGGGACGCCCCCGAGGCCGGAGAGGGGCTGGGAGCGCCCGTGGCTTCCCAGTGCCCCCTCGCAGTCCTCCAGCCTCCTCCTCGCGCCCTGCCCTCCATCCGCTTCGGACCTGCCCCTTCTCTCCGCCTCCTCCTGTGCCTCGTCCCGTCCCTCCTGGAGGCCCTCCCTCACCCCTGCCCTGGCCCTGCTCCTCGTTCCGCAGGACGCCTCCGCCGGCCCGGCCCTCCTCACGCTCCTCGGCCTCCGGGCCACCCCTGCCCCTTGCCGTCGCCGTCCTGCTTTGGACGTGCTCGCCCTCATTCATCCCCGCCCATCCTTTAGGCACCCCCCAGGCCCACGCCCTCCCTCCCATTCCTCTTTTCTTTCTCCTTGTACCCCAGCCCCACTTCTTTCTGCCCTGCCCCTACTCCCTCAGCCGTGCTCCGCCGCCTCCCCACATAGAGTAGGATTGGCTCCACTCCTACTCTATGTCCCCCTTCCCTGCCCCCCCCTTTTAAGATCATTTTTTAATAATCAGGATGAGATGAAGAAAATGAGGGACGTGTCAGGTCCTGAGCTTCCTCTCAGGCTAGAGTGCCTGAAGACTGTATTGCTGTGTCACAAGAGGTACAGTGCAATGCTTTCATCTGACATGCCAATGTGGTAGAAGGCTTTTCCTGGAGGTGGGGATCCCTTTAACAGAAAATCAGGAGCCTCCAGAAGGTTTTTCCTACCACAAATCGGATTTAATGGCTGGAATTAACACCTGCACAAGTAGGTCTCACACCCAGGGCAGGGCAAGTGAGGCTAATGGTGCAAACTGTCCCTCAGTGCCTCCCCTTCATTTGTCTTCTCCCTCTCTCCCTCTATCTCAGGCATCTTTGTGTTCCTTCCTTTTTCCTTGGCCCTGCATCTCCTCCCCAGCCCCGCCGCCCTCTCCCTCTACTTCTGTCCTTACTACCTTCCTTCTGTTCCTCTTCCTCAGTCCCAGGCCTCCTCTCTGTGTTTCTCCCTCTACCCTGAGCTAGTTCCTCCTTTCTAAGCCAGACTTCTCCATCTCCCTCTAGTCCCTCCTTTATGCTGCTGCTGCTTTTCTGCCTCAGTTCTCCCCTCTTCTCTATGTCCCTGCCCCTCTACCCTGGTCCTGCCTCTCCTTTCCTGGCCATGCCAGATTCCTGCTCCTCCTTTCTGCTCTTATTTTGCTTCTGATATACCCTGGCCCCACCCCTCTTCTCCCAATCCAGCCCCTCATTCTGCCTCAACCTCATGTCCTTTCTGCTCCTCATTTTTGCCCTATTCTTCCACTCTGTCCTTCCCTTCTGCCATGGCACGTTTCCCTCCCTGATTTCCCCTGCAGTCTGTCCAATTCTTTCCACTCTTCCCCTTTCTTTTCTATGCTCTCCTTAGTTCCTGTTCCCTTCTCCCAGCTTGTGCTGCAGCCTTAGCCCACCCAGGGTGTCTTGGTCTCCTCCTCCTTTTCATCACCCTCTCACATACTCTCAGCCCTACTACTCTGGAACCTCTTCCTCACTCTGAAATCAAAGAATCCACTATCACCCATACCTTTTTTAGAGATTATAATTTTTTTTAAAGTATTTAACTTGTTAGCTCCTTTTGTCACTATTTGTTAACATGACTTCCCCCATGCTTCCCATGAGAATCCCTGGAGGGGAGATGGAATGGGCTGTTTGGATATATAGTATATCCTTCCAGGAAATTTATTTGCTGCTCTTTTTTGTTTTTAAAGGTTTTTGCATTAAATTACATCTCTTTTTGTCTTACTATTTAGCGTTTTTCTTAATTGTAGAGGAAACAGGTTGATGCTCCAGGTTGGTATGCTTGTGATTTTCACCTGCCACCTTATTTCATCCTTATGCAGCATGGGGAAGAAGGTGGTCCTTCCTTTTCCTCCTTTTACCAATGAGCAAAGCTAAATTCAGAAAGTTGCTACTAATTACCCATGTTTTCACATCATTTAGTGGAGGTGGCCAATGTTTCAGAATTCAGAAACTTTATTTCCCATATGTCAAATTTTTAATAATTAATGTTTAAAGCAGAGATGAAATATACTCCTCTTAGGAAGTTTTGGTCAGTGGAAAAATCAAAAGTACAATTATGAATTATCAAGAAAATAATCACAATAAGAGTGGTGACATTCTCCAACCTTTGATATATAACAAAAATTAACAGCTTTCATAGTCAAGAAAGAATGAAAATAAATTAACTATGCATTTGTTCCAGGAGGTTCCCAAAGTCCCCCAAGTAAACAAACCAAAAAAGTGATAAAACTCTTATTAAACCAGGAGTGAGGAAATAATAAAGATAAATGAAATTAATGCATGAGAAAACAAAAACAGTAACACTAGAACTTGAACCTTGTACCTGGGATGAGAGGGGAGAAGGTAGCAATAAAGAAAGAAAAATAATAAGCAAAAATAAAATGGACAAACTAGGAATAAAGCAACATCAGTGAGTAAAAAGGATAAAGTTGCATATTTGGGCGATTTAATATACTAATAATACTATGCTCACTCGTGTTAATATATTTCAGTTTCAATCAAGTATATGATTTTTCTGGAAAAGTTTTTTAAAAATTGGAGTCAAGAAGTTGAAAACCTGAATAGACCAGTGGCTTCTGAAAAAAGTCATTAAACACTTAATTACTTGGCATTAGAAAGGCTTCTGCACAGATGGTTTTAGTGATACTGAGAGTTTAAAAATAGAGGTTGAATAAAAAGATGTTAGGAAGAAAGAAAAAAGGTGCTGAGAACTATTGAGGTACTGAGATAGATAATTAAAACTTGCATGATAGGGGGATATAGGATGAAGATAAGGCAGAGATTCAAAAGGTAAAATTTAGGGGAAGCAGAGTTAAGAATTAAGAGAGGGAAAGGAAAGGATGGTAAGGAGACAGAGCCATGAGCTCACTTTCATTTCTTGTAATCTGCAGGTATTTGACCATTCAAGCTCATATTTTCCCACTTGGCTAGGAGAAAGGCTTTTGACTCCCTACTCTAGCCTTGGACCTGGTTGGTCTAGGGAGACAGGCTGGTAGGACTTACAGTCATTTCTACTACTCCTTTCTTACTATCCTTTGCTGGAGGCTGCAGATCTAGAAATAAAATTTAAGAGGCATCACATATTCCAAGAAGGAAAGGATAGCAAATTTGACAATTGGTGGTAAGAGGAAAGTTTTCACATCTAAGACAGACTAGATAGCTAAAGAATTAAAATGAAATGTTTAAATAAAACAAGAAATACGATAGAATATTTAACTGATCTCTGAATGAGTAGTGATGAATTGTACTTTTCAATATTAAAATTTTAGAAGGACTAAAGAAAAGGTGTGACAGGGATGAAAACTTCAGCAAATAGGGCAAGGAAAGAATATCCTTAATTTATGCAGAAAGCTTTACCAGTCAGCAACAAAAACACCCCAGTGGAAACAAGGGTAGAGGATATGAGCAAATTATAATTGCCAGTAAATCTGAAAAAAAAATGTAGCAAGCCCTATTATTAATTAAACGAACTGCAAAATGAAAGAATAAAGTTTTTTTTTTTTTATCTAATTGGCAACAGAGTTTGAGGAATGATAATGTTCTTGGTATAACAAGTTACATAATTTGCAGGGCTTAGGGCAAAATGAATACATGGGGCTCTTGTTCAAAAAATTATGCAAAATTTCAATACAATGACAGTAAAGCATTAAACTAAGCATGGTGCCTTTCTGAGAATGAGGCTTTGAGTGACTGCACTGGTCATAAGCCCACGAAGCAGGCCATGTTGGCTTGCAATGTCAACTGACATTGTAATCTTACATATTGAGATTGGAAGAGGAAGCCTCTGGGAGGAAAATTTGGCAGATTGTGTCAAGAATTTTTTTAAAGTTTCTACCTTTTGTCTAGGTAATTCCATTTTGAGGAATATATCCTAGAAGGGAAATATCAGAGATGTAAACAAATACTTAGGTTCAGTGATGTTAATTGCATTATGATTTATAATAATGAAAAACAAAAACAAATTCCTTGAAATGAAAAAACTATCAAGTCATATAAACTGTAGAAATAAAAGGTACAAGTTTTAGTGGGGAGGAGAAAAGAAAAAAATTTCCCCAAATGACATCTTTGTTTATCATTTCTAGAGTGAGTGTACCTTTTATAGAAGAAAAGTATTTTTTTTATTTGTCTGATTAAAGAAGAAATGAAGGTTAATTCTATAACAGTTTGAAATTAGAAAATAGTTTTGAAGAAGAAAGTACAAAATCACCTGTAAAAATCACTTATAGTCTTACTGCTAGTGAAGTATTTTGGTTTACCTTCCAGTGTATTTTTCTGTGCTTTATATGGTTAAGCATGTATTATATGTACAAGTTTGTTTTCTGTTTTCTCCACTAATATTATGACCTAAGAGTGTCCCTAGGTCTTATTATGACCTAAGAGTGTCCCTAGGTCTTATTATGACCTAAGAGTGTCCCTAGGTCTTATTATGACCTAAGAGTGTCCCTAGGTCTATAATACAGCAATAAAAAAATTTTTAGTGAATTATACATACAGAAAAGGGCCCAAACCACCAGTGTGTAGCTTAGGTTTCATAAAGTGAACATACTATGGCCACATCATGAGCTTTCAGATTAAGAAATAGAACATTACCAGCTTTTCAGAAGCTCTTCATGCTGCCTAGTCCCAGTCACTACCACCCTCCCCCTGCAATAGTAACCACTATTCTGACTTCTAACACTTTAGATTCATTTTGCCTGTTTTTGACCTTTATATAAGTGGAATCATATAATACAGACATTTTTTGAGCCTGGTTTGTTTCACTCAACAGCAGTCTACATCCACAGTCTTTGGTTTAGAGTTCCAGTGTATGAATATATCATCCTACTGTGGTTCTGTCTCCTTACCAACACTTAATATTGTATTAATTTTTCATTTTTAACATTCAGGAGGGTATGTAGTGATAGCTTATTATGGTTTTAATTCATATATCTCTGATAATTCATGAAGTTGAGCCCTTTTTTATGTTTATTGGCCATTTAGCTGTGTTCTTTTGTGTAATACCTATTCAAATCTTTTAACCTTTTTGCTCTTGTTTTGCCTGCTTTTTTCTTACTGATTTGTATACATTATTTATACATTTTGTGCAGTCATGTGCTGCATAAAATTTAGTCAGTGATGGACTGCCTGTATGACTGTGATTCTTAAGATTGTAACAGAGCTGAAAATTCTGATTGCCTGGTGACATATCTGTGGAGCAAAGTGTAACCTTTTCTATGTTTAGATACACAAATACTTAACCATTTTGTTATTCGGTACAATAACAAGTTGTAAAGGTTTATAACCAAGGAGCAATAGGCTATACCATATAGTACCAGATATATAGTAGGCTACACCATCTAGGTTTATGTAAGTACACTTTGTGATGTTCACATAATGACAAAAATCATCTAATGATGCATTTCTTAAAACATATCCCTGGCCGGGCGCGGTGGCTCACGCCTGTAATCCTAGCACTCTGGGAGGCTGAGGCGGGCGGATTGCTCGAGGTTGGGAGTTCGAAACCATCCTGAGTGAGACCCCGTCTCTACTAAAAATAGAAAGAAATTAATTGACCAACTAAAAATATATATACAAAAAACTAGCCGGGCATGGTGGCACATGCCTATAGTCCCAGCTACTTGGGAGGCTGAGGCAGGAGGATCGTTTGAGCCCAGGAGTTTGAGGTTGCTGTGAGCTAGGCTGACGCCACGGCACTCACTCTAGCCTGGGCAACAAAAGTGAGACTCTGTCTCAAAAAAAAAAACAACAACAAAAAAAAAAAACACATATCCCTGTTGTATGACTATATATGAGTAGAGCCCTATGTAGGATAGATGTATTCTAAGTATCTTTTCTCATTCTGTATGACACACAATTGTTTTAACTCAATCATTTTTTTGAAATGAAAATGCTTTCTTCAGTGGTTCATCAAATTCGTTTAGTTCATTGTTGTTTGGGGTTCAAGTTTCTTTTCCCTTCAGTGCCACTTCAGACATACTTCTGTACCTATGGATTTTTCAGACCTGGGGATGGGACTGAGGCAGCATCTGTGTCTGTATTGGTTCAAACTATATGACTGTGTATTTAGGCATTTGTGTGAAATGGGCAACTCCCTTTGCTTCAGATCACTTCTACCTCACTGTCCAGTCCTAACTGCAGGCCATTTGTAAGTCTCTCTATGTAATTTCTGCAGATCCTGAGATTTCTGTATTCTTTCATCTGATACAACTCTGCCTGCCATCTTCCACAGCAGTGAGAGTACCTCCGACCTGTAAAGGGCCAAGCTGTAAACATGCTGCATATGACAGCGGTTTTGGATGTCTTGAGGAATCCCTACGTCTTTCGTATACACAATCAAGAAGAGAATTCAGAAACTATTCCCAAAAGAAACCCAGGGGCTCTAAAAGTTTCCTGTCAAAACTTTAGGCATTGTCAGTACCTGCCAGTGACCGGGCCTCACCAAGCCATGAGCCAAATCCAGGAGCTCTGCCAGCAATGGCTGCAGCCGGAGACCCACACCAAGGAGCAGATAATAGAGCAATTGGTGCTGGAGCACTTTCTGAGCACTCTGCCAGAGGAGGTTCAGATGTGGGTGAGGTCGAAACAGCCCAAGAACAGCAAGGAGGCAGGAACCCTGGTGGCAAACTTGATTCAGGCATGTGGGAAGAAAGGTGAGAGAGGGAGGAAGCCACTGGCCGTTTCTGTTTATTGAACATCTGCTATATGCCTGGCATGTAGTAGGAGCTGAATAAGAATTTGTTTAATGAATGAAAGAATGAATTTTATACATCAAATTTAATATGCCTAATCTCATGTAAGATCTAAGAAATTTTGGGTTTGGTTTTTGCTTTTAATATTTACTGTGTCTCTGAGAGTACCAGCTTTGTTCCTCCTCCCTCCACATTTCTTATCCAGCCTAAATTTTAGTATCAACAAAAAAACAACACAAACTACAAAAAAAAAAATGTTCTGGAGTTGCTCCTGGCATTAACATATTAAGTGTAAATTGGGGGAAAATTGGTCTTTACATTATTTAGTCTTTGTATTCAAGAACATGAAATGATTTATTGAATGACTAAATTTTAGATGCAAGTGAGCATAAAATGTGGGAGATACAAGGCCTGGAAGTTCAACCTCTGCCAAAATTTGGCTGGTCTCTTGGAAACTAAAGTGATTAGATTGGAACTAAGGAAGGCATTTCGAGAATGAGAGAAAAAAAGCCACTCAGTCCTCATAGTCCTTTGCATAAAAAATAATTCTAACTATTTGGTGTGTAGGTGTGTACACACACACACAAAGAGCAAGGGAACAATGAATACAGACTCCGGACTGTAGTTACCTCTGTAGGGAAGGCTGGGGCATGGACAAGAAAGAAGTACATAAGTAGATGTAAGGTAGATTTAAGTTTTGGGAATGTTCTAATTTGGGGGTTGGATAGTGAATTCACAGGCCTTAATTATACTTAAAAATATAAACGACTGAATTTAAAATAAACATGAAGGCCATGCATGGCTCAATACTGATAGCATGTCACAATCTAAGGATTATGATTAATCCAGTTCTGTGCACCTGTATTCCTTTAAAATAATTCTTAAAATGCTAATGGTGAGCATGTTGAGCACTTACAGTATATTACTTTAGGTGTTCATACATATTTATTTCTCTTAACAACTTTGTGTAATATCTTCATTTCATAAACCAAAAGACAGAGGCACAAAGAGGTTAACTAACTTGTCCATGTTTTCCCAATTAGGAACTGGCAGAGTCAGACCTGGGCTGCTGGCTCCAGGATCTGTATTTTTTTTTTTTTTTTTTTTTGAGACAGTCTCACTTTGTTGCCCAGGCTATAGAGTGCTGTGGCGTCAGCCTAGCTCACAGCAACCTCAAACGCCTGGGCTCAAGCGATCCTACTGCCTCAGCCTCCCGAGTAGCTGGGACTACAGGCATGCGCCACCATGCCCAGCTAATTTTTTCTATATATATTATTTGGCCAGCTAATATCTTTCTATTTATAGTAGAGACGGGATCTCGCTCTTGCTCAGGCTGGTTTCAAACTCCTGACCTGGAGCAGTCCACCTGCCTGGGCCTCCCAGAGTGCTAGGATTACAGGCATGAGCGGCGCCCAGCCCGGGATCTGTATTCTTAATCTCTGTGTTATACTGCCTCAGGTGGACATAGTGGGTATTTTCCTGGAGAGGTTAAAAACTTGGCCAAAGGCATGAACTATTGGAGCTGGAATTCAGAGAGAAGGAGAGGTCTAGCGAGAAAGAAACAACAGACTGATGAATGGTATAATCAGAAAAGAGACTACAGACAAGGAAGGCCAAGGTTCAGGCTCCTGAGGGAAGGTGGTGGTTGTCTTTTAGATTAGTGAGTGAAAGGCTCAATCAGAAGAGCTGTCATTTAAAAAAAAAAAATCTGCTGTTTGCCTTATACAAGAGCCCTTAGAGGTAAAGTAGTCTTCAAGGTGGATACGTTCCAAGACCCTAGCAGATGTTTGAAACCTTGGATAGTACTAAATTGTATATATATGATATTTTTTCCTCTACATACATACCTATGATAAAGTTTAATTTATACATTAGGCACAGTAAGATGTTGACAACAGCTAATAATAAACAGTTATGTCAGCAACATACTACTATTGTTCTTGGGGCCATTATTAAGTAAAATAAGAGTAACTTGAACACAAGCACTGTGATATTGTGACAGCCAATCTGATAACCCAGATGGCTACTAAGTGACTAATGGGCAGGTAGTATATATAGTGTGGATACACTGGACAAAGATGATTCATGTCCCAGGCAGGTGGGGCAGAGCAGAAAAGTGTAAGATTTCATAATGCTACTCAGAATGGTGCATAATTTAAAACACATGACTTGTTTATTTCTGGAATTTTTCATTTAATATTTTTAAACAATGGTTAGCCATGAGTAACTGAAACTGCAGAGAGCGAAAGCTCAGATTAGGGATGACTATGGTATAGGATAGATATTACAGTTATTTCTGTTTTACAGTTGAGAAACTTGATTGGAGAGGGAGGCTGGGAACCACTGATACAGAGGGACCTTTCACCTTATTCGGATGGCACTGGGAAGCTATCGAAGGGTTTTGAGTTGGGAAATGACTGGAGTTTTCTTTTGGAATTTGCTATATTGAGTTGAGAAATCATTTCTATAGTCTTTGTCTTACCATAAGAAGTTCAGAACTACTACCTCCCATGGCAGGACGGAGTCATGTAGATGCCGCCAGACAGTACTAAATTCCATGGTTATTCCTCTCCTTTCTAGGTTGCCCTGTTCAGGACTCTGCCCTTGCAGAAAAGAGAAACATCAAAGAGCACCAAAAGAACAACACAAAGATGTTAGACAGTCTACCATCTGCTGGGTCCCAGGTGAGTCAAGCTTTCTTCTGACTTGGTTATCATATATAGGGATCTTACCTTCCTGATTTCTGGACTTCCCTACTTATTAAATGGCATTCTCATTTGTGTTAAGTATTTATCATTTTACTGAGTTTTTCCCTGGCTACTCTATGTAAAATTTTCTTCTGACTCTTTATCACCCTTCTCTCTATTGTACTTATCACCATCCTACATACTATATAGTTAATGTTTTCCTCTATTCTTATCTCTTGAATTAATTGTTCTTTAGTATTCCATTTTATTCAAGACAACCCTCATGTGGTTTGCACTATTATTATGCCCCTTTTTATATATGAGAGAATGGAGGCAGAAAAGTAACTTGCTGAAGGTCACATGGCTCTTGAATGGTAGGGCTGCAATAGGAACCCAGGCAGTCTGGCTTTAGAGTCCACAATCCTAACCATTTAGTTATTGCTGCTTCCTACAGTGCTATTACTTAGTCTGGCCAGACCTATCAAATAAAAATACAGAATACCCAATTAAATTTGAATTTCAGTTAAACTACAAATAAACTTTTAGCATAAGTATGCCACATGCAATATTTGGGACATACTTATACAAAAAAATTATTTATCTGAAATTCAGATTTTTAAAATGGTGATTATACTTTGTGTATATATTTATAATTTTAATACATAAAGATGTAACAAAATTTGCTCCTCATAAAACCCTACAATACAAGAAAAATGATGACCATTTATAGATCAAGATGCAGACCAAAGATGTTGTCTTGTCCTGGGTCACAAAGGAATTAAGTGACAGTACAGAACTTGAACCTAGGTCTCCGAACTATTGGTCCAGTGATCTTTCCACATAGCACACCACCCCATGAATTTGTCAAGATTTCAAAAAACTCACCCCTTAAAACTTATTGAAATTCATATTTAACTGGACAAGCTGAATTTTATCTGGTCATCCTATTCCAACTAAATTTTTAGATTTGGGAATTTGAGACAATGAGTTCAAATTTGAGACAATTTGAGTTCACTGGGAAGTAAGAACCATCTAGAATAGCTCAGAATTTTTTTGTTATGTTAGCTTATTATGGGGGTACAAGTGTTAAGGTTACGTATATTGCCCATGCCCCCCTCCCCCTTGATTCAGAGCTTCAAGCATGTCCATCCACCAAACATTGCACATATTACTCGTTGTGTTTGTATATACGCATCCCCTCCTCCCCCATCCCACCTGCCAGACACCCAATAAATGTTATTCCTATATGTCCACCTAGGTGTTGATCCGTTAATACCAATTTGCTGGTGAGTACATGTGGTGCTTGTTTTTCCATTCTTGAGATACTTCACTTAGTAGAATGGGTTCCAGCTCTATCCAGGAATATACAAGAGGTGCTATATCACCATTGTTTCTTAAAACTAAGTAGTATTCCATGGTATACATATGCCACATTTTATTAATCCACTCATGAATTAATGGGCACTTGGGTTGTTTCCATAGCTTTGCAATTGTGAAGTGTGCTGCTATAAACATTCAAGTGGAGGTGTCTTTTTTGTAGATTGTCATTTGATCTTTTGAGTAGATGCCCAGTAGTGGGATTGCTGGATCAAATGGTAGATCCAGTTGTATCGCTTTGACATACTTCCATATTGCATTCCACAGCGGTTGAACTAGTTTGCAGTCCCACCAGCAGTGTAGGAGTGTTCCTCTCTCTCGGCATCCACACCAGCATTTATTGTTTGGGGACTTTTTGATAAAGGCCATTCTCACTGGAGTTAAGTGATATCTCATTGTGATTTTGATTTGCATTTCCCTGATGATTAGAGATGTTGAACACTTTTTCATATGTTTGTTGGCCATTATTCTGTCTTCTTTTGAGAAGTTTCTGTTCATGTCCTTTGCCCATTTTTTGATGGGGTTGTTTGATTTTTTTTCTGGCTTATTTTCCTGAGTTCTGAATAGATTCTAGTTATCAGCCCTTTATCAGATGTATAGCTTGCGAAAATTTTCTCCCATTCTGTGGGTTGTCTGTTTGCTCTCTTGACAGATTCTTTGGCTGTGCAGAAGCTTTTTCATTTGATCAGCTCCCATTTGTTTATTTTTGTTTTGCTGTGATTGCCTTTGGGGTCTTCAGAATTCTTTGCCTAGGACAATGTCTAGAAGAGTATTTCCAACGTTTTCCTCTAGAATTCTAATAGTTTCACACCTAAGGTTCAAGTCTGTTACCTAGCGTGAGTTGATTTTTGTGAGAGGTGAAAGGTGTGGGTCTTCTTTCAGTCTTCTACATGTGGCTATCCCGTTTTCCCAGCACCATTTATTGAATAAGGATTCTTTTCCCCAGTGTATGTTTTTGTCTGCTTTGTTGAAGATTAGTTGGCTGTATGAGGATGGTTTTATATCTGGGTTCTCGGTTCTGTTCCACTGGTCAATGTCCCTGTTCTTGTGCCAGTCTCAAGTTGTTTTAATGACTA
This sequence comes from Microcebus murinus, assembly GCF_040939455.1. Taxonomy (NCBI): domain Eukaryota; kingdom Metazoa; phylum Chordata; class Mammalia; order Primates; family Cheirogaleidae; genus Microcebus; species Microcebus murinus. The sequence continues at coordinate 70,528,602 of NC_134119.1, read as the reverse complement.
TAGCCTTGTAGTATAGTTTGAAGTCTGGTAAATTGATACCTCCTATTTTGTTTTTATTGCCTAGGATTGATTTTGCTATACAGGGTCTTCTCTGGTTCTATACGAAGCGTAAAATTATTTTTTCTATATCTGTGAAACATGATGATGGTATTTTGATAGGGATTGCATTGACTCTGTATGTCACTTTGGGTAGTATAGACATTTAAACAATGTTGATTCTGCCGACTCATGAGCATGGTATATTCTTCCATCTGTTTACATCCTCTGCTATTTCCTTCTTCAGTGTTTCATAGTTCTCCCTGTAGACGTCTTTTACCTCCTTAGTTAAATATATTCCAAGGTACTTTATTTTCTTTGATGCCATTTTGAAGGGAATTGATTCTTTGATTTGGTTCTCACTTTTACTGTTGTTGGTGTATATGAGTGCCTCTGATTTCTGTGTATTGATTTTGTATCCTGAGACTTACCAAATTCATTTCTCAGATCACGGAGTCTCTTGGTCGAATCCTTGGGGTTTCCTAGGTATAATATCATGTCATCAGCGAAGAGTGAGAGTTTGATCTCTTCTGCTCCCATTTGGACACCCTTAATTCTTCTCTCTTGTCTGATTGTTGTACCAAGGACTTCCAGCACTATGTTGAATAGAAGTGGAGATAGTGGGCAACCTTGTCTTGTTCCGGTTCTAATTGGGAATGCTTTCAATTTTTCCCCATTCAGTATGATATTGGCTGTGGGTTTGTCATATATGCCTTGTATCATTTTTAGGTAATCCCCATCTATGCCTATTTTCTTCAGTGTTCTTATCATAAAAAGTTCTTATCAACACTTTTTCGAATGTTGAATTTTTTCAAATGCTTTCTCTGCATCTATTGAGATAATCATATGGTTTTTATTTTTGCTTCTGTTTATATGGTGAATTACACTTATAGATTAGCGTATGTTGAACCATCCCTGCATCCCTGGGAGGAAGCCCACTTGGTTGTGATGGATTATTTTCTTGACAAGCACCTGGATTCGATTGGCTAGGATTTTCTTGAGAATTTTTACATGGATATTCCTAAGGGATATTGGTCTATAGTTTTCTTTTTTCATTGCATGCTTTCCTGGTTTTGGTATCAGGGTTATGTTTGCTTCATAAAATGTGTTGGGCAGCATTCCGTCCTTCTCGATGTTATGGAATAATTCCTGCAGGATTGGCACCAGTTCTTCTTTGTAGGTGTGGTAAAATTCAAGTGTGAAACCATCCGGTCCAGGACTTTTCTTTTTAGGAAGGTTTTTTATTGCTGTTTCAATTTCAGTACTTGATATTGGTCTGTTCAGGAATTCCATTTCTTCCTGGTTGAATCTAGGGAGCCTGTGTGTTTCTATGAAATTGTCCATTTCCTACACATTTTCCAGTTTTTGTGCATAGAGGTTTTTATAGTGTTCATAAATTATATCTTGTATCTCTGTGGCATCTGTGATAATTTCTCCCTTATTGTTCCTGATATAGCTTATTAGACATTTTTCTTTTCTGCTTTTTGTTAGTCTACCCAAAGGTGTGTCAATTTTGTTTATTTTTTCAAAGAACCAACTTTTTGTTTTGTTAACCTTCCACATGGTTTCCCTGTTGTCAATTTTGTTTAGTTCTGATTTGATTTTAATGATTTCACTTCTTCAGCTGGGTTTGGGGTTGGTCTGGTTCCTCTTTTTCCAGCTCTTTGAGACGATTCATTAGGTTGTCTCTTTGTGATCTTTTCAACTTTTGGATGTAGGTGTTTATGGAAATGAACTTTCCTCTCAGGACAGCTTTAGTCCCAAACTTGTGTCTCCTTTGTCATTTAGTTCAAAGAATCTTTAATTTCCATCTTTATTTCCTCATTTATGAAGTGGTCATTCAGCAGAAGGTTGTTTAGTTTCCATTACTTTGTATAGAAATGACAGTTCCTGTTAGAGTTGATTTATACTTTTATTCCATTGTGTTCTGAAAATATACATGGTATGATTTCTATTTTTTTTAAACGTTTGAGACATGCTTTGTGTCCTAGGATATGGTCAGTCTTAGAGAATGACCTATGAGCTGATGAGAAGAACATATATTCAGTGGTTTTGGGGTAGAATATCCTGTAAATGTCAGTCAGGCCCATTTGTTCTAGGGTTCTGTTTAAGTCCATTATTTCTTTGTTGATTTTCTGTTTGGAGGAGCTGTTCTGTGCTGTCAGTGGGGTATTAAAGTCTCCAACTATTATGGTGTTGTTGTTTATCCATTTGTTTAGATCCAGTAGAGTCTAATTTATGAATCTGGGAGCACCAAGGTTGGGTGCATATATATTTAGGATTGTTATGTCCTCTTGTTGGACTGTACCCTTCACCATTATATAGTGACCTTCTTTGTCTTTTATTACTTTTGTTGATTTAAAAACTAAGTTATCTGTAATCAGCACCGCCACGCCAGCTTTCTTTTGGCTTCTGTTTGCTTGAAATATTGTTCTCCACCCCTTTACCTTTAGTCTAACTGCTTCCTTGCAGGTTAGATGTGTTTCCTGAAGGCAGAAGATACTTGGCTTGTGTTTTATTATCCATTCGGCCAGCCTATGTATCTTGAGTGGGGAATTCAGGCCATTCACATTTATTGAGATAAGTGATAGGTGGGGCAGATTTCTGTTCATTATGTTGGGTTGAACTTTGTTGCTTTGTTTTCTCTCTTGAGCCATTGTTGTTTCTGGGCTTTGATCTTTAGCTTTGGAGTAGATTTACATTTGTGAGTGTTTATTGTGCTGATCCCTGGGTAACACTCTTTTGAGTACTTCTTGAAGGGCTGGTCTTGTCTTGGTGAATTCCCTCAGTTTTTGCTTATCTGAGAATGTCTTGGTCTCTCCTTCATATACAAGTTTTTCCGGGAATAAGATTCTAGGTTGGGCATTACTCTGTTTCAGAAGAATGGGAATGGGCCCCCAGTTTCTCCTGCTTGTAAAGTTTCCGTAGAGATGTCTGGAGTTATTCGGATTGGCTTTCCTTTGTATGTAACTTGCTTCTTTTGCCTTACAGCTCGTAGAAGGACCTCTTTAGTTGATATTTTTGTCAGTCTGATGACTGCATGTTGTGACATCTTCGTGTTTGCATTGAATCTCTCAGGGGTCCTCTGAGCTTCTTGAACTTGTATATTGAGATTTTCACCAAGGCCTGGGAAATTTTCCTCTATTATATCTTCGAATAGCTTATCCAATCCTTGAGTGTTTTCTTCTTCCCCTTGGGTAACCCTATAACCCTCAGATTAGGTTTCTTCACATCAAATCACATCTCTTGTAGGCTTTTCTCTGTTCTCTTGTTTCTCTGGTCTGTCTCTGTGACTGATTTATTTAATTGTAAGGTGTTATCTTCAATATCTGAGATTTTTTTCTTCTGTTTGATCTACCATGTTCTTGAGGCTTTCCACTGTGTTTTGTAATTCCTGAATTGATTCTTCATTTCCAGGAGTTCAGTGAGACTTTTCTTCACCGTATCAATTTCTTTAGTGAATTTTTGTTCCAGGTCCTGGAGTCTTTTTGCATTTTCTTTGTGTTGATTATCCAGTTTTTCTTGCAACTCGTTGAATTTTCTTACCATCCATGCTCGAAATTCTTCTGTCCTTTTAGTGGTCTGATTTTGGTTGGTGTCCATTTCTAAGGGGCTGGTGTTCCTCTTTGGGGGTGTGCTTTCTGTTTGAGTTTTCATATTTGCAGTGTTCCTTCGCTGATTTCTTCCCATCTAGATTAGTTGTTGCTTCTTTCCTTTAGATTTTCGTTGGGTAATGACATGCTCTGTTTAGTCTCTGAGCCAGTAGGTGTTTGTGGGTGAGAGTTGTCCACATCCTGTATGATGAGTCAGTAGGTGCTGTCCAAAGGGTGTGCAGAATGTCCTCCTGCTAACAGCATTTGTAGTGGCTAAGGGCAGGCTTACCCAAGACAGTTCTGCCCAGACTCACTCCCAGACCAGCCCTCACTGAGGTGGAGAACAAAGACACACCTGTCAGTAGGTGGCGCTTGCTCGGATTAGGAGGCTACACTGTTGTTTTTGTGTCCTGTAACCAGCTCTTGTTCCTCTGGAGAGGCACTCTAATGCCTCAGGTGGTCAGTGGGGCTCTGGGACTTCTCTCTCTCTCTCTCAATATGGAAGTTATGTCCTACCATGTATTTCCTCCAAAATAATATTTTAATGAAATCACCCAACATAAATCTTTTTTTCACCTTATATCAATGCAGGATTATACGAGTGTGACTTGTAGTGTCATCCTCTGTTTGCTTACTCACTAGTGTTCACTGAGTGCCAATGTGTGTTGGGCCCTATTTGAGGAAGAAAAAAATGTACTTAGAACGATATAGGTTGGGTCAAAAAGTCACAGAACAATTTAAACGGGATTTTTCCTTGAAATTCTTGTTTTAGAACATACATTCTCAATGGAGATGATATTGCCTCCAAGGAGGCGAAAATTGGTTCTTGTGGGCAAAAACATCTTATTCTTTTTATGTATAAAGCAGACCTATATATTACAGTATACACATAAATACACAGTATATGTGCTATATTAGAATTTCAAGGGGGGGTTCTGTGATTCTGTTTTTGTGAAATTTCCAGAATAGGCAAATCTATAGAAACAGAAAGTAGATTAGTGGTTGCCTAGGGCTGGGAGGATACTGGAATGAAATGGAGAGTGACTGCTAGTGGGTGTAAAGTTTCTTTTTGAGATGATGAAAATGTTCTGAAATTGAACAGGGTGATGGTTACACAACTCTGTAAATATGCTAAAAGATTATATACTTTAAAAAGGTGAGTTATATGGTATGTGAATTACATCTCAATAAAGCTCTTATTAAAAAAAGTAAGACATGCAGCATCTGTGGCCCCACACAATCAACTGAATCAGAATCTGTATTTAACAAGATCCCCAGGTAATTCATGTGCACATTTAAGTTTGAGAAGCATCTCATAAGTGTGTGTGTGGATCAACCCTAATTTATAATTACTATAAAAATTATATCCCTGTGAAGAATTAGAAAGTACTTAGCAAAAATGAAAATACTTTAAATGAAGATAATCCCTCCTATCCTATACCAGTGGCCTGCTGTAGGACCTCACCAAATGGCAGCTCTTATAGAGATGTGGTACTGTTGTGAGGTTTTCTGGGTTTTTGTTTCAAAAATGTTCTCCTTAATGTTCTTATTAAATCACATTTTAAGAAACCTAAAAGATAATAATGAAATTAATATGCTATGCTTCCTTTAGAATCAGCTTCTGCTGATGGCACCCTGTGAGAATGTGGTGAATCAGGTCCCCAGATCTTCTGATTTTTTAAAAAGAGAAACCAAAAACCAAGCTCATAATAGGAAATCTCCTAATTTTTTGGTGTTGGTGGCCAAATATGAATTTCTTTTTAAAAAAAGAATAAACCCATGTGAGCAAATAAACCCCTCTGTGGGAGCTTGGCAGCAAGTATATGACCTCTAATCTAATGTAATGTTCATTTATCTGCATAATAAGTTTTAAAACACAAAACAATGTATGTTAATAAAATGGGTATCTTATAGTCTTATATTGTCTTCTGGTATCTGCCTTTAAAATTCAGCCTTAGGTTACCAAGATCATTGTGTATAACTGTAGTTAATTAATTTGTATTGCTCGAATATTATTCCATTGTATGACTGTACCATATTTATCTCTTCTACCATTAATGGATGTTTGAGTTGTTTCCAGATGTTGGATGTTACAAACAGTGCTATTATAAACATGCCCATGTGTGTCTCCAAGTACACATGAGCAAATACAACTAGGAATAGAATTTTGGGGTACAAAGTGGAAATTTACATTTCCCTTAGCATCTTATAAGAGATCCTGTGGATACATGTTCTGTATAACACTTGGTATTGTCAGACTTCTTAATTTTTGTCAATTGAATGAGTATAAAAGGGTACTTTGTCATTTTGATTTATATTTATCTGATTTTAATAAGATTGAACATCTCTTCATATTTATCAGCTCCTTTAGTTTTATAGATGGGGCACTGAGACTTAACCTACCCAAACTCGCAAAGCTTATAAGAACCAGAGCTAGAACTTAAACCCAACTCTCTGATTCCTGAGGCTGAGCTATACTGCTAAGCTTTTAAGTATTTGCATTCTTACATTTTTCTTTATAAGTGGCTTAAAAGGATCTTTCCCCCCCAGCCCAAATCTTTGGTAATTAGGAGAAGGAACAGTCTCAGAAATATCGCCATTTATCTCAGCCTAAAAGACAAAGATGCAAAGTTAGGTGCCCATGGCTCTGGATTAGAGCGTTTGGAAGCTTTCTGCAAACCTGAATGGCTGCTTCATATTCAGTCCTCTCTCATCAGGCACCTTCTCTCTCTGGGATAATTCTTGGACTTTGATCATTTAGGAGCCTTTCTGGTGTTTTAGGAGTTGGTGACCTTCAATGATGTGGTTGTGGACTTCAGCCCTGAGGAATTAAGCTACCTTAGTGCTGCTCAGAGGAAGCTCTACCGGGAGGTGATGCTGGAGAATTACCAGAACCTGGTCTCTGTAGGTGAGTATGCCTTCTCAGCCTTTGCCACTAGTGCAGTGGTTCCCAACTCTTGAGTCCTCCCATTAGTAATGGTGGTTCACCATGTCAATGAGTCTCAGCCCAGGTATGAGACAATATTTTAATATCAAACTCACTGTTAATCATAAAATAGCTAACATTTATTGAGCATTCATATGTGTCAGGCATCGGTCTAAGTGCTTTACATGTTTTAACTCCTTTAATCCTCATACTAGTCCTGTGAGAGGAAGGTATACTTCTTATTGTTGTTGTTATTCCATTGTAAAGACAAAGAAACTTATTTATGGAAAGATTAAATAACTTTTCTAAAGCTGGAATTTTACCCCAAGCAGACTGACTCCAGAATCTTCTTCTGTAAACTCTGATGTGCTACCTGACTGGGTTTTGCTTCATCAGGTCTCAGCACAATAGGAGGCTTGAAATGATGTTTTTTAAATGAATGAAGGAATTGCTGAAAATTCTAGGAGCTCCAAAGGCCTCTACTGTCCTTGAGGTTGAGGGGTCAGAGATTGCCAATCTCTTTTCACATCCAGAGGCAGAATAATTTACCTGTCCTCACAAGTGAAAAATGTTCATAACCAGTGCCAGGATCCTCTTTGAATGCTCTTTTGGGGGCTTCAGGTCTCCTGAAAAAAAATCAAAGACAAACACTATTCTTCTGGCAATAACCTGGTGTTCTTATCCTGGTGAAGTCAGAGACTTCAGGAGGAGATGGATACACCTCACCTCAAACCTTAAGTCTCAGTATCTTATCTGTGTGTGGTTTCTGTTGGCCACAAGGAAATGCCTTTTCCAACATATTTTACACTCTCTAGGTTACCACATTTTATGACTTAAAATAGAGTGAAGATAATCAAGAGAGAGGGAATATATCAGTTTTATCTTTTCAGCCCTTATGCAGCAAACTGGAGGCATTCCTATACTGTGATCCCTTGGCTTCCTGTAACACTGAAGGTTTTGGGTTAATAGAGATCTTATTTATCACCCAGGACATTGTCTTCCCAAGTGTGGAATGAATACAGTGGATTACATAGAAAATTCTTTTAGGCAGTACATGGACAGCATGATATATTCCTTCAGTCAGTACTGGGGAAAAAAGTTCCTCTTCTAATTTTTTTTTCAAACCTTCTGATTATATCAGGTAGAAAGTGTCAGTTTGGTGTTAGCGTGTTTCTGCATCTTGCTAATCTTCCATTTTAGTAAAAAGAGAGCAGACCTTAAGCCCTGAGCCTTAGACAACAGAAGCTAGCTAGTATTTAATAACCTTTCTTTCTGTTGTATTTATTGTGACATTACTCTCAGGTTTTTTTGCAAGTGACGTTGATTTCCATTTATGGGGTTGATGTAAAGCTTCCATTTAAAATAAACATATTTAAGTTAAAAATAGAGGTGATCAAAAGAAAAAAATAAATACTGAATACTGTTATAAATGGCACATAGATATGGTCAAAATACAAAGCTTATTCACTCACTTGTTAGTGAACTCAACAATGTGCCAGGTCTGATATAAGCATTGAGGTTATAAAGTGGATGAAAATTCCTATTCTTATGGATGTTACATTTGAGTGGGGAGAGACAGACAATAAACAAGTAGGTAATAATGTGGTATGCAACTGATTGAAGTTTGGGAAACAAGGAGCTAAGCGAGGGTCAGGAGCAGCATTTAAAACAAAGGTAGAATGAAAGTTATCACAGGAAGAAAAAGAACCACCATGCTATTGGCTTTTTGAGCAGCTATATCAGCTTCCCATGCTGAAGTACAGAACTCAGCCTGCTCCCCTAAGGCCCCCTTTTCATTCTTACTCTTTAGCAGAGTTTTTTTTAACCTCAACACCATTAACATGTGGGGCTAGATGACTCTCTGCTGTGCAGGCCACCCTGTGTGTTGCAGAATGCTGAGCAGTGTCCCTGCGTCCACACACTAGATGCCAGGAACACCTCCCTCTTCTCCCACAGCTGTGAGAGACGAGATATCTCCACATGATGCCAAATTTCCCCTGAGGGGCAAAGTTGTTGAAAACCATTGTTCTATGGGCTTGGAAGCAGGCTTCATTTTACTTTTGTTAGAGTTTGCTCTTTCCTTATTATTTCAAATTGTTTTAGGACCCAGGGTTTGGAGTTGCTGAATCCCCAAGTTACAAGTCTTCCTTCTTCAACAGGGCACCAATTCTCTAAACCTGACATTATCTCACACCTGGAAGAGGAGGAGTCACATGCAATGGAGGAAGACAACAATACAGCTATCCATCAAGGTGATTGGTAGGGTCAAAAGCCATGGAGATTGACATCACTGGAAGGCAATACCCCTGCCCACTTAGGTGGTGGGGGCAGGAGAGGCTAGTCGGGGAGCATTCCTCAGAGTCCACCTGGGTCAGGGAAAAGGCTGGTAGGTGCTCTCACCTCAGGGGCTCTTTCTTCTTAGTATCCCTTCATCTCCTTTCTGGGGCTTATCTCTTCCAGCAGCAGGCGTTTCTGCCCGTTCCAGCTCCAGAGAGGAAAGTTTCCCTTTTCTCTAGTGTTCCAATATTTCCCTTCATCTGCGCCTTTCTCCTTGCATCTAGAAATCATAGGTCTTTCCTCGTTAACTGGGACAAGGAAACTTGGTGTGATACCACTTCTCACTGCCTCCCACTTTCCCTCATACCAACTCCTCGGGCTTTTTGACACCCAAAGTCCCCTTCCCTTCCCTTCCCTTCTTAAACCCCACCATCTTGTTTCCATCCTCCTATGTCTGCCAACACACACATATACATACCCTTTTCCAATACTTCCCCACTAACACCTTTATGGCTCGAGGGCAAGAACATTCTAGACTTTATCTTTTCCAAACTCTATGGTTACAATCCGATAACATTTACCATCTTCATGAAATCCTCTTCTTTGAATTGGGTCACCATGTGCATCAGCAAAGAGCATTACTGTCCTTCAGTTGCAATTAACAGAAAACACATGCCCATACTGGCTTAAATCAGGGGGATTATTAGTTTACGATACTGATCAGCTGGGCTTCAGGGATGGTTGGGTTTAGGAGCTCAGTGATGTCATTAAGGACCTAATTTTATTCTTTCTTTCTACTCTGCTCTCAACTCGGACAACAAATCCTAGATGTGGGTTTTTTTGTTCCTATACAAAGAGTGAAAGGGGCAGATGTGTCCAAGAAGCAGTCTCAAGAGTGAGGAAGTGTCTTTAACAGAAGCCCTGACATACCTCTTCTGATTTTTTATTGTTCCATATTGGGTCACATCCCTTCCTTGAACCAGCAGTTGTATCCAGTATAATTAACTTTGACACAGCCCTGTCCTGCCTTTTCCTGTGTGGGCAGAGAAGTGGATGTCCAGAAAAATTCAGGAAGTTACCAAAGGGACTCCTCTACCTATCTCTGTTTCCTTACTACCTTCTCTTCATTCTCTACTCTAGTTCATTCATTTTTTAATTAATTAATTCATTCATTCATCCTATAGATATTTATTGAGCTTCTGCAGTGAGCCAGGCACTGTCATAGATTCTGTGGATACAGTAATGGAACAAGAAAAATTCCTTCATAGAGTTTTAATGGAGTGGTAGTTGAAAAACAAATAGACAAATAATCATATCTCAAAATAAATCAGAGAATGACAGAAGGGAGGTTGCATAAGATGGAATAGTCAGGGAAGACCTCAGTGAGGAAGATTAGAATGAAATGAGGGGCTGACCCACATAAAAATCTTGAGGAAGAGTGTTACAGGAAGAGAGAACAGCAAATACACAGGCCCTGAAATTAGAATGAGCTTGGGTATTCTAGAAACAGAAGGGCAGTGTGGTCTGAGTGAAGTGCAGAGGAATAGGAGATGAGGTTGCAGAGATAGTCAAGGGCCACCCCTAGGGATATGTTAAGGAATGTGGATTTCAATCCCTGTGAAATGCAAATGTAGGGGAAGGTTTTGAGCAGGGGAATGAAGTAGTGTTATTGACACTTTAGAACTGTGCTGTCTAATATGATAGACACTATGCATATGTGGCTACTTAAATTTACTGAGACAGAATTATATAAAATTTAAAATTTAGTTCCTCAGTCACACCAGCCACATTTCAAGTGATTGATAGTCAACTTGTGGCTAATGGATACTGTAGTAAAAATACAGACCATTTTCATCATCTCAGGGAGTTCTGTTGGTCAGTGCTATTCTAGAAATATTCATCTGGCTGTTCTGTTGAGAAAGGGATTTAGGAAAACAAAAAGAGAAACCAATTCAGGAGGCTGTTGAAGTCCATCAATCTATAGATGATTTCCTTGGCTTCAGTTTTTTTCCCCACACAGAGAATTGCTTTTATGAGGCACACAGATTGTTGACTAGCTTCTTAACTTCCTCATGAGAAAATCCAAACTTTCAGCAAAGCATTTAAGTTTTTACCACTCTGGCCCAAATTTGCATGCCAGACTCATCTATAGATCTTGCAACTAAAATCCTGTGTTTCTGGTTTCCAGGGGCCATGTACTTTCCTAGTTCTGTGTCTTTGCTCAGGCTGTTACATAAGCATGCCACCCCCTTCACCACTTACTGAGCCCACATGCTATCCCATCCATTAATCTTTTCTTATTCCTAAATTAAATCAATTCCCCTTCTCTGCTCTTGTAGTCATTTGTAGACTGATGAGAGTCCTTTTTACAAACTCTGACAACCATCTTGTTGGATCATACCTTGCACAAAATAGGTGTTTCATATATGTTGAATTGAAGGAAATTGGTTGGTTGGCAGTGTGGATTGGGGTAAAACGAGAGATATGGGGCCAAGAAAAGAATTAGAATCCTTTTACTTTATTCTGAACAAGAGGTTGTTGACTTGTTCATTCCAGGGTTTCCTCAGTGGTCCTGAAGAACCATGGTATTAGTTTTTCAGAATTAATGATCTACCAAGCATGGTTTGGGAAGTGCTAACAAATCCCAGTCCCAACTCTTTCTCTGGTTTCCTTCCCATTCTACTCTTTCTGGCATCTTTTCAACATGTAGTCCTTTTAAATGGTCTCTTTTCTGCCTTTCTCACTCTTCCTTGCATACTATCCTTTCTGTCCTTTCTCCATTTTCTCCTTGGGTTCCCAGAAAACTCTCAAACCTCCATAACATCTATTCTGTTACCCTTGGTTTCTGTCTTCTATTTCTATTATAATGATATGTCTCTATGAGTAAAAAGAGTAGAACAACTTTTATGTTTCTTTTAGAGTGGGAGAAGAGATCCAAAACCAAAGAACTAACTCCAGAGCAAAACCTGCCTATAGAAAAATCATCTTTGGGATCAGGAATGAAGGATCTGGTGGTAGGTAACTTCCAGCATGTCTCTGTAGGAGAGCCTTCTCATGACAACCTGTTGGAATCACATCAGAGCAGCAAGGGGAAGCTTTTGAGTCATGCAGTAATGAGTGACCCCAAGACTCTCACACAGGAAAGAAGCTATGGCCGTGATGAACTTAAGAGAAGTTCTAATCTTACTGAACAACCAAAGGGTCTTCTAGGAAAGGATCCCCAGAAATGCACTATTTCTGTAACACGTACCAGTCTCCAGTCAGTGTCTCAAGAGAACAGTCAAAACAGATGTGAAGTTTGCAAAAGAACCTTCAGTAGCAAAATGGGCCTTAGGAGACATGAGCCAATCCATACTGGGAAGAAACCCTTTGAATGTAAACAATGTGGTGAAGCCTTCTATCTTATGCCACACCTCACCAGACATCAGAAGACTCATTCTGGTGAGAAACGCTCTGGACGCAAGCAGAGTGGGAAGTCTGTCATCCAGCATGCAAATCTCTGTGGACATGGAAGAGTTCATAGTCAGGAGGACTACCATGAATGTGTTCAGTGTGGCAAAGCTTTCATCCAGGATGTCCACCTTTTGCAACATCTCAAAGCCCATGAGGCAGAAAAAGCCCTTCCCCCTGGGTTGCCCCACAACAAGACATATTTAATTCGCTATCAGCGGAAACATGACTATGTTGGAGAGAGAGCCTGCCAGTGTTGTGACTGTGGCAAAGTCTTCAGTCGTAGTTCACATCTCATTCAGCATTATCGAATTCATTCTCAAGAGAGGCCTTACCAGTGTCAGCTATGTGGGAAGTGTTTTAGCCGACCCTCATACCTCACTCAACATTATCAATTCCATTCTCAAGAGAAACCTGTTGAGTGCAGTCACTGTTGAGAAGCCTTCAGTCAGAGAACACAATTTTCTCAACATTTTTGGCCTCATCCTGAAAAGCATGCTCTGGATGTGAGAAGGCCTTTTACCAACTCATACCTTGTTAACAACTTGAAAATTCATGATAGTGTGTCCTAAAAATAGCGAATGGTTGCAAAAGTGTAGGACAATCATTTTCCAAGAGGGGATTCAGCACATATGTCAGTAGTCACACAGGTGAAAAGCTTACAAAGAGTATTTTTATTGCATTGGAAAGAAGCTAATAGATTTTGCCCTTTTTCAGTGGTATTCATCAAATGGAGAGCCTTGATTTTGTCATCCCAACCACAAATTTATAACTGGTAGTTGGGCTCCAGACTGGTAATCTGTGGCCTGAATTTTTATAGAAGAGTTTACATACACTGTCTTCACCACTTGGGATGTATCAGCACAGTACATGTTAAAAAGATTTTCAAGGTGTACCTAGATTGATTCATCCACAAAGCTGATATAATTGATAATATATTTATATAGTACCTCATACTTTACAAAACATTGTTATATATTATTTTATGTGATCCTTCAAGGAATGCTGCGAGGTACATAGTGCAGATATTTATTCTATTTTACAGATAAATCAATCTTGAAACTCTGAGGTATCAGTTGATTTGACCAAAGTTGTATTTGATGGAGCAGGAATTGAACCCAGCTTTTAAAAGTTTCTGCCATTATCCTCTCTGAAAAAAAGGTATAGTACTATATTGACTGCAGCCATCTTTCTATTTAGTAATCCCAGCACACAGTTTCACATTAAATCAGATGAGGACACTTGTAGGATCAGGGGTGCAGAAAGCTTTCTTAGGGTGAAGTTCTGATAGCCTTTTCTCTCACAATTTAGGATTAGATGATGATGTTTTTAGATACTAATTCAGGAAAGTATATTTTTGTGAAACACTTCCTTATAATAATTCTTATAGAGGGTAAAGCCATTACTGATCAAGTAGAGTATTTTGTAGTTTTTAGAGGGTATGGGGTTTCTTGCTCTTTCTTTCCTTTTTAAAAAAAATCCAGTTTAAAAACAGTAATTCTGCTTTTTTGGTCTTTTTGTCATCAGCACAACCAACTTCACCTAAAATTCTCTTTCTAGGCTGAGCATACATCACTTGTTAAAGGTACAAACCCTGAACCGCACTAATCTCTTTCATACTATATTAGTAAGATGTTAAAAGGTTTCCACCACTGACTTGAATGGTGGTCAAATACAAAAACACATGGTAACCAGTTGAACCTGGAGTCCCAGAACCTGATTCCTTGTCTGGAAAGAGTGGATTGTTGCTATAATTGCTCACTGCTCTGCTTTTTCTTATCCAGCAATTTTTGAGGTTGATCTATGATGTGTGGCTCTAAAATCATGAAATTTGAAACACACGGGACTTGTCAGAACCTATATTATCCAAATTGGTGCTAGGTACACAATCCTCCCTTTCTTCATTTCCAAACTTCTAGCTGAAATAGTCTTCATTGGCTGGCTCTAATTTCTCACTGCAGTCTACTCTCCAACCCACTGTGACATGGTTTCTGATCCTGCTACCACTACTATGGGGGAGGGGCATGTGTGGACATGTTTTATTGTTAGTGATATTGACTTGATGCCTGATTTAAGGTGATGTCTGCCAGGTTTCTCTTTTCTAAAGTTACCATTTATTTCCCTTCATAATTGATAAATATCTTGTGGGAGAAACTTTTAAGACCATAGAAGTATCCAGTTTGTCCTCAAACTTTTACTCACTAAATTCTAACATAAATTAACTGGATCTTGCTATAGTCATTATTATTCTGTAGTAATGGTGATTTTCTATTTCTCTTATTTCTTCTATATTTCATAAGTTGACTTCTTTTTGTGAGGAGGAGTTGCCCTCCTCATTAATGTATTTATTCAGTAATTTATTTATATCTGTATGGATTCCTGGATATTTATTCTTTGGGATGTAATACAATATTATCATTATTTATTTTGTTGTTCAAATGGTTCCAGCTCTGGCCATTGAGAGCTCTTTCAGGTTGGCTTCTGTGCTCTCTCAACAACGCATCCTTTCCTGCAACTACTTCCTTCCTACACCCTCCTTGATTTCTCTCCCTTTACTTCCAGGAAAATCCTGTCATGTGTTTGTGATAGTTTTTAGTTCATCACTATTTCATGAAATCTGTTTCTTTCCCCAGGGTCAGGGTTTACTCAGGCCCTTATCAATCTCAGTGATTTTTATTTCTGCCTTTGCAATTTTTGCTAAATCTATATTCTGCCTAGACTGTTACTTATGTACTTAATATATGTTTTTAATTGACTCATCTCTTTTATAAAATTTCAGTATATCTGCTTAAAAAGGAAAATTTCAAATCACTTCAAAGGGTTTTACTCAGGCCATAATCAGACTTCTCTGATCATCTCCAAGATGTCTTTTTATAGATGGCTTATTCGAATTTGTTCTCTTTTTTTTTATTTTTAGAGATGGGGTCTCACTATGTTGCCCAGGCTGGTCTTGAACTCCTGGTCTCCAGCAATCCTCCCACCTCAGCTTCCCAAAGTGCTGGGATTATAGGTGTGAGCCACCACACCCAGCTGGCTTGTTTGAATTTGGATCTAAAAATGGTCCACAGATTGCATTTAATTGTTTGATCTCTCAAGTCTTAATCTAAAGCAATCCCCTTTCACTTTTTTTAATGCCTTGTATGACCCTGTGGACAATGTGTGGATATATTTCCCTCCTGTCCCTATACAATTCCTAATACATCTTAATGGTTTAGATATTCCTTTTATATTCAGGTTTAATGTTTTTAATTTAGAAGCACTTATTTTTAAAATTTCATATTGTGGTAAAAAAATACATAAAATTTACCATCTGAACCATTTAATGTATATTCACATTACTTTTTTTTTTTTTTTTTTTTTTTGAGACAGGGTACTTGATCTGTCATCTAGGCTGGAGTGCAGTGGCATCATCATAGCTCACTACAGTCTCAAACTCCTGGGCTCAAGTGATCTTCCTGCCTCAGCCCCCTGAGTAGCTGGAACTATAGGAGTGAGCCACCATGCCCGGCTGATTTTTCTATTTTTTGTAGAGATGGGGTCTTGCTCTTACTCAGACTGGTCTCAAACTCCTGGCCTCAAGTAATCCTCCCACCCCAGCCTCCCAAAGTGCTAGGATTGCAAGCTTGAGCCACCACACCAGGCCCACTATTTTGATCATTATTGCAATGAACTGATAAAAGAATTAGGATTAACATCGATACATTTAGTCTTAGCATCCAGGAATATGATATTGTCTTTTCATTTATTCAAGCCTTTGTATCAGTCAGTAAAGTTTTATAGCTTTCTTCTCATAGGGTCGCAAGTTTTCCTTAGTTATTCCTATATGTTGTTGCACCTGTGTGTTTTTTCATATAGGGTTTTTCTTATATTTCTCATAAAAAACAAGCATCCTAAGAACTTCAGTGTTGCCAAGGAATTCTGAAATTTCAAAACCAGATGAATAACATTTGGCTGCTTCACTGAAGCCTCCCTTGATAATACTCACTGGCTCCTATAGGCACGGGAGTTTTCAACCATTTCCTGAAAGCAGTGCTTCTAAAACTTTAATGTGCAATAAGGGGGAGACAGGCAATAAGCAAAATAAGGTGGTAAGTGCTATGAAGAAAAATAAAACCAGGTAAAGGGGTAGAGAAGGGAGTTATGGTGGAAGTGAGAGGTGCTAGTTTGAACTGACTGGTCCAAGAAAGGCTCTCGGAGGAGGTAGCCTTTGAGCAAAGACCGTTAAATGAACACTGGGGAGGAGAGTGTTCTGGGCAGAAAGAACAGCATGAGTGAAAGTCCTTGGTCAGAAAATAGCTTTGTATGTTGCTGGAAGAGAAAGGAGAGCTGCGAGTGAGAGGGAGTGTGACAGTCAGATATGGGAGAAGCAGGATTGGTCATCTAGGGCAGGGTTTCTCAACTGGTACTGCTGACATTCGGGGCTAGGGAACTCTTTGTTTTCAGGGCTGCCCTATGTATTCTAGGGTGTTCAGCAGCATCCTGATCTCTGCTCGCTAGATGCAGGGCAGGGAGCAGCACCTCCTATTGTGACAACTAAAAATGTTGCCAGACATTGTCAAATGTCCCCTGGGGGTGTGGGTAGAAGTCATCTCCACTCAAAAAGTGCTGATGGGAGGCCTTTTGTTCAGGGTTCCCTCAGCATGAGATGACCCCCCCCCCCATCTACACTGACTTACCTGGTCCTCACCCCATGCTGTTACACGGGAAAAACAGAATGGGGGAGTTGACACTTCTCTTTGGCTTATTTATACTATCAAAGTCAGTGAATACTTGTTACTTTCAGTTTGGATTATCCTAACTGACCACCTCTTAACAGTCTCAGACCCCTTCCTAGACTGGAGGGCCTCTAGTGAGCAGTCTAGATGCCAGGAGATTCACACCTATCACTCTGTGAGGTGGATGACAGAACCCCATTGTATACTTGGAGAGGTGATGTGGCTTGTTCAAGGCCACATAACTAGTCATGGCAGAGCTGGGATTTTAAACTCCCCATTCTCTGCTACTCATCACGAAGTTCTTAAACACTCTGCAGGGCTATCTCTGTCTACTGCTGTAAACCATGAAAGACAGCTGGAGCTATCTTATCCGAAATAGCTTGTGTATTTAGCACATCATATATAGATACAATAAAACTCCTCTTTTCCTGCTTCCTTCCTTTACTGGAAAAAAATTTCCAGAATTATTAGCATTTGGAAAACTAAGCACAAAAATCTCATCTTCTAAAAAACAACCAAAAAACCTGTTTTCTTTACCCATACAGTCAAGAAAATGATAATGCTGTTCACTGCTCCACCACAACCCTCACAGATCTTTTCCCATCTTTGGGACTCAATTCTTATTTTGAGAGATGATATTCGTGAAAATCAGGGGTTTTAGTATTATGTGGGGCATTTTGAAACAGCTAAATTTGCATTTAGCTCTTAAATTTGAAATACTGTTGAAGCTGTCCAACTTTCCAGTGAGTGTATCTTTGGAAAAAAATTATCTCTGGAGCAAAGCAAGGCCAGACATCAAGGCATTTATCTTCCTTAACTTGGTAAAATGCCCTTCTACCTGCAAAGTCATGAAGAGAAGTGCTGACATATGTCAGAAGCCAGGCCTGGAATTAGTCTGTGGATGGTCCTTCCACATCATCTTTATAGTTAACTCAGCAATGCCCAGGAAAGCTAACTGTAACAGGCTGAGTCCACAGAGCTTTTCCTAAAAGTCCCACAGAGCTTTTACTAAACTTTCATGTGACTCGATGCACTGAGCGTTGTAGATGAGTGGATTTTATCCTCCTCATTTTACCCCTGAGGAAAGTGAGGCTCAGCTTGGAGATAAGGAAAACTGAGAACTGGCTATGGCCTATGGGGACACACGACACTTGAGATGTATTTAAGAATGCTGCTTACTCTTAATGGAAGTCATTCAAGAGGCATAGCTGTTGGAATAGAAAATACAAATATTGGCGCAGAGAGCGTGCAGTTGTATTTCCTTGCTTCAAAATGGGCAAGAGGCCTTAGTCTACTGATCATTTTAATTTCAATAAGGAAAATTTTCATTTTGTTGGAATGTGAGATTTTCATGTCTACTTTCCCAAATGCTAATTCAGGAAACTAACTTAGAATTGTGCAACAAATTCTGTCACAAATGTTATTGTCAGAGAGGAAAGGAATTTATGATTTCTCACAGACCCAAGACCAAAAATCCAGAGATTCTGGAAAACCAGTACCCATGGATTTTAGTGTATTTGAAAAGCTGACACTGAATGTGGGTTTTATCCTATTCAGAGCAGAGCTAACACAGCAAGCCTGAGACTGCTATCCTTAGAAGGGCCTGCTTTCAAGGTTGGCCCTTGGGCCTCTGGGAATGTGGAAGCTAAAATAATTTCAACAGTATATAAAACTTATTCTAGGTGGTGAGAATGGCTCCCTGTGTCTAAACTGCTCATATAAACAATGTGGTTTATGCTGAACATCTGCTTTCCTTCTGCAAGTCAGGAATTTTGATACATGTTAGGCAGAGTGTTCCTATGTGCCACTCCCCATAAAAACCCTGGATACTGTGTCTCTAATGAGCATCCCTGGTAGAAGCTCAAATGTGTTGTCAACTCATTCCCAGAGTAATTTAGGGCACCCTGTATGGCTTTATTGGTAGAGGGATCCTGGGAGCTTTAGCCTGGTTTCCTCCAAGCTTTGCTGCCATGTGCCTTTCCCTTTGCTGATTTTGTTTTGTGTCCTTGCACTCACCATAGCTGTCAGTACCACTTAATGCTGATGTGACTTATTCTAATAAGTCACTCAATCTTGGATGTGGTCTTGGGGATTCCGACACATGGTTAATGAATGAAATCTGAAGGTTCCATATGTGTGATAGGTTTTAGTAAGAATTTTTAAGTTAGCTGCCACAAAAGGATTCCTTAACCTCACTGCATCTGGATTTCTCTCCAGCATGGATCCTCTGATATACTTTAACGGATGAACTAGACTAAAGGCTTTCAAACATTCCTTACACTTGTAGGGTGTCTTGATGCTGTGGATCTGCTGATGCTTAGATAGCAAGGAGCAATATCTGAAAGTATCCCCACATCCCTTATATTTATAGGAATTTCCCCCAATGTGAGTTCTCTGATGGAAGACGAGGGAAGAGCTTTACCTGAAAGTCTTCTCACAGTCACTGCATTTATAAGATTTCTCTTCCATATAGATTTTGTGATGTTCCACCAGGGACAACTTGTACTGGAAGGGTCTTCTATAGTTAGGGCACTCAAAGGGGTTCTTGCCTATATGAATTCTCTGATGGAGAATATAGGATGAATCCCAGCTGAAGGCCTTTCTGCACTCACTACACTCATAAGGTTTCTCCCCAGTATAGAGCCTCTGGTGTTGACCAAAGAATGACTGGTTGCTAAACGCCTTCCCACACCCATTACACCAATATGGTTTCTTGCCAGTGTGAATTCTCTAATGGGAGATGAAGGCTGAGCATTTTCTGAAGGATTTCCTACACTCATTACAGAGAAAAAGTTTCTACTCACTGTGGGCCTTCTGGGTTACCTGAAGGAAGAGGAGCTCTACCTGAAGGCTTTGGCACAGTCCTCACATTTGTCTGGTCTCCAGAATGAATCCTCTGATGCTGAATATGATTCACTCTCTGGCTGAAGGCCCTTGCACGTTCACCATATTTTTAGGGTCTCTCCCCTGCGTGATTCGCTGGTGCTGAGTAAAGAAAGACTTGGAGCTGAAGGCCCTTTCACCCTCAGGGCATCTGTGACCTTTCTTTGTGAAGTCACTCCAAGATTTCATTGAGATGGGTATTTCTGGGTAGCTATCACCTCTGCTAGTCTTTGTGAAGCTCATGTCCCAAAGTCCTTCCTGTTGGGGCCTAATTTTAGGGAGTAACTCTTCAGAAATGTTATGCTTTGAAGGCATTCTGTTCTGGTGTCTTAGTTTGCAATAAAGTTTTCAAAAATGCAAATTCCCTTAAGATACGACATCAGACACTGACAATGAGAAGGATTCTTAATTACCAGCTGTGATGGTTAGTCTTATGTATCAACTTGGTTGGGCTCTGGTGCCCAGTGATTAAATCAAACAGTAATCCAAGTGGTGCTGGGAAGATATTTTATAGGTTTGGTTAACATCTACAACCAAGTGACTCTAAGTAAATAAGATTATCCTTAATAACATGGGTGGGCCTCATCCAATCAGTCAAAAGCATTAAGAGCAAAAACTGAGGTTTCCCAAAGAAGAAGATATTCTGCCTCAAGAATGCAAAATCAACTCCTGCCTGAGTTTCCAGCCTGCTAGCCAGCTACATGTCTTGAACTTGCCAGCCCTACAACTTTGTGAGCCATTTCTTAAAATAAATCTATTTATAAATATGGTTTATATGTATATATAAACCATATATAAATATGGTTCTGTTCTCTGGAGAATCTTGACTGATAGACTAGCTCTCTGGTGGGGCTGGACATATGGGTCCAGGCTAGGGAAGGGGAAGGCATGCAGAGATTATAAAATCTGGGAAAGAAGGGTTGGTCCACAGAGGAAAAAAAACAATAAGGATGAATCTAGTTAGAGGATGAGAACTTGATAAAGGCAGACAGGAAAATAAGTTAAACAGATCAGAATATTAGGGCCCAGGAAGTCCAGATGGGCCCTCACTACCTCACAGTTGGATTTCAGAGGAGTTGAATTGTGTGGATGTTCAACTTTGGGCATTTATGACTCATCAGTGAATCATGAAACCAGTTTGGAGTCAGGTTTCTCAATTGTGACACTACAGACATTTTAGGCAAGGTAGTCCTTTCCTGTGGGGGCTGTTTTTGGCATTGTAGGGTATTGAGCAGCATCCCTGACTTCTACTTGATAGCTATCGGTAGCAATCCTTCCAGCCGTGACAACCAAGAATGTCTCCAGACATCGCCACATGTGTCCTGAGGGGCAGTCAATCCCAGTTGAGACCACTGCATTAGTGAGTTGTGATAATTTTTTTAAATGAAATAGAATGGATTTGAATAGGGAATATCAGAGTTTAATGTGTATAATGAGGATAATTATTGTTTTGTAAAATTCTGGTTTCAATTCTATGAGGCATCTATTTACTACCTGCTGGGAAGTAAAATGCACTTTTTACCACAGGATGTGATACAGACAAGTTTAAAGAACTCTGACGTAAGGGCAGTCAGCTCTAGCACAAGGATGGAGAGAGACTCGAGACAGGCAAAGTGAGCAAAATGGAGAAAGAAACAAGACTGAGTTGAGCTGAGATGTCCATGGTGCGCTCTCTGTGGGCACCACTCTAAGTCCCCCACATGATGGAACTCTTGCCGACACTGCCAGCCTTATCTGGCACCCCTCCCCTACTCTTTCAGACACTCCACTCACACACTGGTTCATAACAAGTGTTCAGTAGGTGTCAGCCGGTGGACACCTAGGTTTGGCACTAGGTGGGCAACTTAAGTTTGGCCAATAGAAAAGTTCCATCTGCTGGCCTCAGCAACTGGCTCAGAGTAAGAAAAAGTTCTGAGACATATGCTAGAAGTGCTAGATAAAGAGAAGTTTGTACCCTGCAGGGACTGCTGGCTGAGAGCATCATTGAAGACTAGAGCTGCCAGAAGTAGAGAGAACTAGCTTGGAGTGGAGCCAACAAAGGAGAAAAAAAAGCCATAAAACAGGGCAAGAGCCTGTAAAAAAGACTAAGACCAGAAAATATCACTTGAGCTCCTGGATCCAGCAATGCCTGAAGCCCCCATTCACCCCTTAACTTCTCCTTTATGTCCATCCAGCTAGGTGTAAGCTTTAGGGGAATGAGGGTCAAAGGCCTGAAGACGAGGGCAGAAATCCCATCTCAAGAAAGTACTAATATCCCTGATACACCTTGGCTTTTACAAAGTGAGGTGGTATCTGAGTGGACAGGAAAATCACTGCCTTTACCTAGTGAGACAGGTTCCTGTAGTTCTCCAGCATGGTGTCCTAGGACAGAGTCTTCTAGCCAGTTCTTAGTTGCCCCCACTCCTCCTCGGAGACATTCAGTGTCATATCCTGGAATGTGAGCAGTTCCTGAAATGTCAAGTTCATGGCATAACCAACCCCTCAACTAGCTATGTGGAAAGGTGGCCTGGGATGGGGGAAGGAGTCAAAACAGAAGGTTAGGCTGGGTTCAGGATCCACCTGAGCATGGGCTAGGTTGCATATGGTCCAAGAGTTAGAGTTTATAAACCCATGGAATCTGTCCCTGCCCCACGCCCATGGGATTCTACAGGAAAATCATGGTACATTCCATCTGATCAAGATTTATGGAGCACCTACTTATGCCAGGCACCTTTCTAGGCACTGGGCGTACAGGAAAAACAAAAACCTCTGCCCTGTGAAACCCACATTCTAGTTGGAGGAAAGCGACAACAAACAAATGAATATGTAAAACAGGGTATTAGGTGGTGCCAAGGACTACAGAGAACTAATAGCCAGGGGATGAGGAATGTCGGAGGGAGACTAAATTCTAAATACCACTAAATTATAGAATGCACACCTCATAGGGTTGTTGGTGATGATTCAACAATTTAATACAAGTTAAGCACTTAGAACTGTTAGCATGTGTGGTGCACTCAGGAAGTGCTCACCAAACATTCCCTCTTGTGGAGGTTTTAAAATATAGCCACAAAATTGATACTCCTTTCTTCAAGAAGTTGAGCCCTATTCCCCTCCTTTGAGTGCTGGTTATACTTAGTGACTCACTTCTAACAAATGAGATGAGGTGATAGTGTGTCTCCTCCTTGCTCTCTTGGATCTCTCTCGGGGAAGCCAGATGCCATGTTATGAGGGTGCTCAAGCAGCCCCCTGGAGAGGCCACATGGGGAGAAACTAAGGCCTCCTGCCAACAGCCATAGAGTGAGCCACCTTGGAAGCAGATCTTCCAGACCCAGTCAAGCTTTATTTAAGATGACTGCAGCCTCATGGGAGACCCTAAGTCAGAACCAGCTGTGTGACCTTGTGCAAGTTCTGTGACCTCACTCTCCTCATTTGAAAAGTGAGGATGAGAGTAGAATCTATCGGTAGAACAGTGGTGAGCATAACACAAGTTAGTTAATGCAGTAGATGGTGTTAAAGGCCCTCAATTCTTCATGCCCCTGTATCTATGCCCTTGGCCATGTATCTCTGCAGTGGCCTCACACCCTAGCTGTGGTGTGCTTCCCCACATCTTGACTTTAGACACATGGCTTGTGTTGGCTAACAGAATGAGGTGGGAAGTGAGGAGCATTACATCAATTAATACTCAAGGAAACTGAGGTACAGAGAGATTAAGCAACCTGCCTTAGGACACACAGCTAGGAAGAGCAGAGAGAGAATTAGAACCCACTCATTCATTCCACAAGAACTGACAGTGCCTACTGGGTACCTGGAACAGTTCTAAGTACTGGAGATACAGAAGTGAAGAAAATAGACAGGAAAAATACTTGCCCTTCCAGCACTTCTTTCTAGTGAGTATAGACTTCATGCTCTTAACCACTTTGTGTACAACCTCCAGTTTACTCTGGAGGGCCTGTCAGACACACTCACACACACTGTCTCGGGATCAACAAAATCAGAGATGCAGCAAAACACCTGTACTGACAAAAACATTGATCACATATCCCCATAATTTCACACAGACATAAACACCAGTACAAACTCACATGACTAGGCTCTGCCAATACTTGACAGACACACCCAATGTCACATGTCATGCAGGCACTGGTCACAAAAGTATACACATAAATAAATGCAGCCCTTGGGAGACAACTTCACACACACACAAAATCCCATCTATACCCTCACATCAAGTCACCTCCTCGGTCACACTTCCCTTTGTAGGTGGAAGAGCATGCACACATGCAGAAACACTTCATTCATAAACAAAATCTTTAAGACAAATGGGACAGTGACACACTTAGCTACAGACGCACCTGCAGAGGAACACACATTTATACACAGCCTCACCCACAGAGCTTATAAACAAAATGGTACAATAAACTTCCCAAACCACTAATTTCCTTATTTACTAGTTAGCCTCACACAGAAACATATAACAATAGATGCACAAAATGAGATACAAAATCACAACCATATGAAAACTAAATGACACACATACTACATGCCCTCACACCACATGAATTTCTGTTCAGTCACAGACAGGCACACCCAAACAACACTCAGATAATCACATATCAAAGTCCCCTTCAGACAGTCACACAAGGACACACAGAATAACAAACTATGCACCCTCAACACACACAAATTTCCATCCAATGATGGATATACAAAGTCACAATGGGAAAAGGATACACAAACACACTCCCCCAACATCACATCCACAATATCATGAATTATTCATAATCCCACTTTAATCACACTGACACACAAGTCACTAACGGAACCATACACTGGCGGCAAAATGCCATACACACCTCAATACCGTCACACACAGCCACAAAGTCACTCTCATGAAGGACAAGCACACCAGAGCCTTTACAGCTAGCTGGCTCCGCACAGACCCACTCACACTTATTCGTTCACACAGACTCGTTCACCCCCACACACCCTCTCTTGAACACGCACACCCTCAAACACATCGCACGCACCTGCCCACTTGCTGTAACGCTCCGCCTGCTCACACCTGCACGCCCTCACGCACATTCCCCCATTTGCACCGCCGCACACGTCCTTACACGCGTGTTTGCTCACACACTCGCCCCACACCTGATCATACGTGTACGGACACAGGCTCCCCTGTACACCCTCACACCCTGCACACACACGCACAGCCACTTCCTGCCGGCTCAACCAGCGACGCGAGGGTTTCCCGCGCAAAGCTGGCCAGAAGTGCAAGCGCACTCGAGACGCCTGGGCGCCAGGACTTCTGGGAGTTGTAGTCCGGAGGCGAATGCGCAGGCGCACTACCTCCCGGCACCCGGACTCCGCCCGCCTGGAATAAATGCCCTGCTGCAGTCCTTGTCTCCCTCTGCGGAGCCAACAAGTAGGTGATTCCTAGTGATAAGAAGGACTCTGAAGCCGACTGCACGGGTATGCGAGAGAGGGGACGTGGGCAAGCGGGGGAGGCGGATGCCTCCTACAGAAGGGGTCAGGAAAGGTCTTTCCAAAGCGAGGACACTCGGAGTGACGCACGGGGAGAGGCAGCCCCGCCCCGCTTGGGGAAGGGTGTCCCAGGCCGAGGGGGAGGAGAGCAGGGCGCTGAAGCAGGGGCAGATCGGCGCCTGTGCAGAAGGGAGGTGAGGCCGCGCAGCCGGGATGGAGGATGCGGGAGGGCCCGCTGCAGCCTCGCCCCCGGGCTGCAGCAGCAGGTCTTTGCGACCTGATTGAGGCGTGTGACAGAGCCGTGGCTTCTGGGCGGAGGGTGGGCTTTGGAAGAGTTAAGGGAGGGAGGCTGTCGTCACGGTCCAGGCCGAGAAGATGGTGCACTGGGTTGGGATTATGGCCGCGGGATGGTGTGAAGTGAATGGATGCGGAATACACGTTGGGGGTAGAACTGACAAGACTCATGGACGTACATACTGGATGAGAAGGGTGGCGGGGAAAGGCGAAGGAGAGGGAGAAATCAGTATGCCTGCTTAGGTTTTTGCCCGGAGTGATTGATGGATGTTAATGCTGCTAACAGGTGAAAACTGGGAAAGGCACAGGTATGGAGGAGAAATAAAGAGCTGTATTTTGGAATTGTTCGATTTGAAATACTTGCTATATATTCACTCAATATGATTCAACAACAGTTTATCCATTCACTAAACAGTTTGGTCCTGGGAGAACTGTGTGCCACTGGGAAGGCTAGGACTAGCTCACAAAAGCCAATTGTCAACATATTCAGGAATGTCCAAAATAGGTTAAACTATTGGCAGGTCGACATCAGCCATCGGACAATATTTTACACTATGGAAATTGATAAATGCTATAATTTTTTTTAGATGGCTAGTTTAGCGGCACAACACTGGGTAATGGTAAACAAACAGGTGTAATTCCTCCCGTCATTTTTTCATTCTAGCATTGGGGAGAGATTTTAAATAATTGCACCAATTAAAATTGCAATGTGCGATTTGGAGAAATGAGAGTGCTGAGAGAAAGAATAAAAGGGAAAATGACCTACATTGGTCAGCAGGGTCAGCAAGTAACATTCGAGCTGTGACCTGAGGCTGAGGAGCACATTTTAACATGGGAAATCAGGATGTTTCATTGATGGGGTGTCACAGTTTGATCGGCAGTGTCTTTTTCTTAGTGGAATGTAAAATAATGGAATATCTTCCAATCGATAGTGGTTTAGATTCAATAGCATGTATTAATCTGATTAGGGAAGGGATGTTTAAATGAGGTTTGTGGAGCCCATGGATCCCATGTAGGTGTTGCAGAAATCACTGTGGGGAAGCGGATGGGAAACCACCAAATGGTCAGGGATCCCATCCCTGTCACCCTCGCTTACACCAGAACATCTCTAGTTTTTGTTTTTTGTTGTTCTGCTTGACATTTGTTGTTCAGAAAAATATATTTTGAACACCTGGTATGTGCCAGACACTATGCTATGCACAGGTCATACAGCATTGAAGAAAGCAGACCCTGCTCTCATCGAGATTATATATTCAGAGGAATTGGGGGTAATTAGGGCAGAACAAAGAAACAGAATAATTTAGGTTACTTCAGAAGGGTGGCAAATGCAGTGGAGTTAATAAAACAGATGAGGAGGTTGAGAGTGAGCTGAAGGGGACCTGCTTTAGGTGGGAGGGCCAAAAAATGTCTCTGAGGAGGTGGCATAGGAGCTGAAACCTATAGCATGAGAAGGAGCTGGCCACTCAGGGACCTGCGGGACATACCAAGCATCTGGGTGTTTTCTTATCTCAGATATTTATGGGAGTGACAGCCCATCACCTTTGCCATATTCTGTTGCCTGAAGGTGAATCACAGCTTCTGCCTACACTCAAGTAGAGGGGATTATGCAAGGACGTGAGCAATTGGTGGTTGCCTTTGGGTGTGTCTGCCACACGCCAGTATTTGCCAAAGACTAGTCTAGTCTAGTTGGCTGCTCACATGCCTCTTTCCTCTCTCTTTGGCCAATTTATGTCTCTTCCAAGGGTTGTGCCTTTGATCAACAGGTGTTCCCATTTAGAGGGGTATGATTTATTCCTCAAGGATATGTTGGTAGCATTACAACCAATTCCTAAAACTTCCAGAAAAATGTCTCAGTAAGGTAAGATTTTTTAAAGCTCTAGAGACAATACAATCTCTATCTTTAAAAAATAGAATCCTGGGTGGTTCTGGAGTAAAAATACCAAGCCTTTCTCAACCCTCTTAACTTTGGGTAAATTGCCTAACCTAACTTACCTAAATTTTATTTTCCTTATCTGCAGAGTGAGAATTGTAACTACCTCACAGAGGTGCTTTGAATATTAGAGATGATGCATGTAAAGTGATGGTGCATGTACATTTTCAGTGCTGCTCAGCATTAGTACAGGCGGCCTGGGGGCAAAGGAAGAATTGGAGGCATGATGGTAGGATGGAATAAAAAGATAGATGGTGGCTCATCAAGAGGTCAGATGTGAAGAAGTGATAA
Organism: Microcebus murinus; assembly: GCF_040939455.1. Lineage (NCBI taxonomy): Eukaryota > Metazoa > Chordata > Mammalia > Primates > Cheirogaleidae > Microcebus > Microcebus murinus. Next base: position 70,500,747 of record NC_134119.1, on the reverse strand, counting down.
AAATTAGTAAATAACATTCTGTCCTTTCTGGAATTTTATCTGGGCACCCAGCTAGAGACATTTCCCAGCCTCCTTTGCAGGTCAGCATGACCATGTGACTAGGCTCTGGCCAAGGGAATGTTAGCAGAAATGACATGTACAACTTCCAGGTCACATCTTCAAAGCATGTTGCTTGCCCTCCATTTCCTTTGTCCCTTTTCCTGCAGCTGGATTGTGAATGAGGTGCCAGAGATGCAACTGCTACCACGTGAGTGAGGAAGACTTAGGGAGTGGTCAAGCAAAGAGTTAAAAGGAACCTAGTCTCTAGATGACTTTGTGCTGCGGAGACACCCAGGATCACCTTCAGACACAAATGTTCACACGAAAAAGAAACAAGCCTTCTCTATTATTTAAGCCACTGTTACTTGGTCTCTGTTAAAGCATCTAAATCAAAAATACAACTAATACAGTGCTTGCCATCAGGGAAACATTATAGAAACACAAAAATACCCTTAATGTTTCCTTAGGAAGTAGCCACATACAGTCTGCAAACCATCTCTCTGCAAGTCCACTGTGGCCTATTTTTGTTTTGGAATAGATGCTGATGCTTCTGATGAAATCTCTGGCTTGAATTCAGGACAGATATTAGATGAAAAATGTGTACTGCCAAACATTAGAATCATGTTGAACAAGACAAGACATGTCCACTTGGGAGAGGCCTGAAAACGGAGGCTACCTGAGAGGAGGGCCTATTGGAGTCTTACTCCAGAGCATTGGGTTCTTGGGTGGAATAACCCACACTATTTAAATTATTTATTCCCTCTCTCTCTCTCTCTCTCTCTCTCTCTCTCTCTCTCTCTCTCTCTCTCTCTCTCTCTCTCTCTCTCGGTCTTTCCTTGTATACATAAAGTACGATTTGACTAAATTAAGTGCACATTGGATGTGTCTCCATTTTATCCAGACGTCCACTGGGGACCACCTGCATGTCTCATTATTATCTAACTTTGTTGACAAGTTTGTTTGGCTGCAGGTGTGTTTCTGGTGGTCTCTGGAGGCATTAACACCTCCACCACGGCCACAGGAAAAATCCTGGGAAGGTGGATTTCTGGGTCCCTCCCCCATCTAGATGCCAGGTTGTAAGATGGTGCCTAAAGATAGAGCTTCCACAGGGCTCGCTGCATGTGCTTGTTCCTCAGGCTGTAAATAAGTGGATTCAGTGTGGGCGTGAGGACGGAGTAGAAGACAGCAGCCAAGCACCCTTCCAGAGGGGAGTAGCGGGCGGTGTGCTGCATGTAGGCAGAGCTGCCGGTGCCATAAAATGGGAGCACTGTGGCCAGGTGGGCAGAACACGTGGAGAAGGCCTTCCAGCGGCGGTGGCGGCTGAGTGGATCCGAGCCACCGTGGTGAAGATGCAGATATATGAGAGGACAATGATGACAAAGCAGCTCGTGATGACACAGCCACTGGCTGCAAATCCAGCAACCTCGTGGGCCTCCACATTGGCACATGCTAGGCGCAGGAGCAGGGAAATGTCACAGAAGTGGTCAATCACACTGGGGCCGCAGAAGGGCAGGGGAAGGCGTTGGCTGTGTGGAAGGTGGAGAAGACGAGCCCACTGCCCCAGGACACCACCACCAGGGAGACACAGATCTGGCGATTCATGGCTGTCCCATACACCAGGGGCCTGTAGATGGCCAGACAGCAATCATAAGCCATGGAGGCGATAAGAAAACACTCTGTGGACCCAAGGCAGACAAAGGCAAGAGTTGGGACGCACATGCAGGGAGGGAGATCTACCCAGGGCACACCGTGGTGGCCGCCAGTGCCCGGGGCAGCGTGGTGGGTATGGCAGAGATACCCACCAAGGAGAGGTGTCTGAGGAAGAAGTACATGGGAGTGTGCAGGCCAGTGTCGAGTGTCACTGCGGCCACGATGAAGATGTTCCCCAAACCGCAGCCGGGTAAATGGGGAGGAAGGCGGCGCATTTGGCAGCTGTAACTCGGCTCGGCTGCGACGCCCCGGAGGATGAACACAGGCACCGCGTTCCATCTCACTGTGTGAGACTGGCCATGTTCTGTCTTTGGAACGTCTCCTGAACTGCAGAGGATGCTCAGGAAGTGGTGCCTGAGGAAAATCGTGCAGCAGTAACAAGTCCTTGCGAGGGAAACGTGAAACGTGGGCGAGCCGCGTCTGGGCGAGCGTGGCGGCGTTTCTTCACCGAGCGCGCGCGTGCTGTCTCCCTGCGCCTCACACCCAGGCCACTACAGGCCGCGGCGCGCGCTGTCTCCCTGCGCCTCACACCCAGGCCGCCACAGGCCGCTGATGCGCGCGCTGTCTCCCTGCGCCTCACACCCAGGCCGCCACAGGCCGCGGCGCGCGCTGTCTCCCTGCGCCTCACACCCAGGCCGCCACAGGCCGCGGCGCGCGCTGTCTCTCTGCGCCTCACACCCAGGCCGCCACAGGCCGCGGCGCGCGCGCTGTCTCCCTGCGCCTCACACCCAGGCCGCCACAGGCCGCGGCGCGCGCTGTCTCTCTGCGCCTCACACCCAGGCCGCCACAGGCCGCTGATGCGCGCGCTGTCTCCCTGCGCCTCACACCCAGGCCGCCACAGGCCGCGGCGCGCGCTGTCTCTCTGCGCCTCACACCCAGGCCGCCACAGGCCGCTGATGCGCGCTGTCTCCCTGCGCCTCACACCCAGGCCGCCACAGGCCGCGGCGCGCGCTGTCTCCCTGCGCCTCACACCCAGGCCGCCACAGGCCGCGGCGCGCGCTGTCTCTCTGCGCCTCACACCCAGGCCGCCACAGGCCGCTGATGCGCGCTGTCTCCCTGCGCCTCACACCCAGGCAGCCACAGGCCGCTGATGCGCGCTGTCTCCCTGCGCCTCACACCCAGGCCGCCACAGGCCGCGGCGCGCGCTGTCTCCCTGCGCCTCACACCCAGGCAGCCACAGGCCGCTGATGCGCGCTGTCTCCCTGCGCCTCACACCCAGGCCGCCACAGGCCGCGGCGCGCGCTGTCTCCCTGCGCCTCACACCCAGGCCGCCACAGGCCGCGGCGCGCGCTGTCTCCCTGCGCCTCACACCCAGGCCGCCACAGGCCGCGGCGCGCGCTGTCTCCCTGCGCCTCACACCCAGGCCGCCACAGGCCGCGGCGCGCGCGCCAGCGGGTCTGGCTGAGCGGGTGCAATAGGAAATGGGGTTGTGAAGAAACGGATGTTCTGTCCAAATGAGGAAGCTGCTGTAGGCTCTTGTATTTATCAAAAGAAGCCAGAATTCCAGATTTTTAAATGTGAAAACTGACTTTTACATATTGGTAGTTAATTTAAATGTATAATACTGTGCATCTCAAAGAGGCCCCTGGTTTATCACTTTTGATCTTACCGTGCATATTGCCATGTAACTCTATAACATCTTAGAGTATGCAATTCAAGGTCTTCTAATGACCTCTTTCCCCCCATGCCATGGACTGTGAGCCCTCTGAGTGGAGGGACTGTTTCTTACTCATCTCTTAATTTCCTAGCATCTAGCATAGGAGCAGTGCAGGAAAGCATTGCTTATGAATATTTTTGCAAGCACATGGACTGGGTTTGGGTTCTGTGTGACCTTGGATAAATACTTTGATCTCCCCAATCCTCAGTTTGCTCCTCTGTAAAGTAGTCACATGAGGTAATGAGGGCAACATGCTTAAAACAAGACCAAGTATGTGGCAAACTCTCATGAAGTGTTGGCAGTTACTATTACTAAGCTCTTTGTAAATGTGTGTTTTCTTTCACTCTTTCCATTATTGTGTGTGGAATGCTGGGATTATGTAACAAAATATGCATGAATATATGTTTTAACTTCTTAATGCAAAGTATTACTACCCTTTTTGCCCCTCACTCCAGCAGCCCCATGCCATTTTCGTTTCCATTGCTTTTCTCTGAGAAGCAGAGGAGTAGACCTTGGCAGTGGGGAGCTGGCCTGGCACTCACAGCTGCATCTTTTTGATCTTGGTGGAACATTTCCTCACTGTGGTAGGCAGACCAATGGCCCCTCCAAAGATGGTTCACATATTGACCTCTGAAACTTGTAATGTATAACCTTTATGTGTCTCACATGATTTAAGTTAAGGTTTTTAAAATAGAGAAAATATCCTCAACTATCAAAGTTTTATGGGATGAATTATGTTCCCTCAAAAAAAGATAAGTTGAAGTCTTCACCCCCTGTACTTCAGAATATAACTTTATTCTGAAATAGGGTCAATGTAGGTGTAATTGGTTAAGACGAGATACTGGAATAGGATGGGCTCCTAAGGTCTTGGCTCTACCTCCAAATACAGTCACATTGGGGGTTAGGGCTTTAACATATGAATTTGGGGGGGGGGGACACAATTCAGTCCATGACAGGCATTAACACCTCCATTTTCCCATGGTCCCTGTTTAGCTGTTCACCTTCAGCATCACCCCGCTAGAATGCAGCTAGAATGCAGTGGTCATTTGCTGTTTGTCCAGCATCTGCCCCACTTTTCTATATTAACATCACCTTGAAGTTCCTGTGGGGACCCTCACTTCCCGTTCCTGTGGGGACCCTCACTTCCCATTCCTGTGGAGACCCTCACTTCCCGTTCATGTGGGGACCCTCACTTCCCGTTCCTGTGGGGAACCTCACTTCCCGTTCCTGTGGGGACCCTCACTTCCCATTCCTGTGGGGACCCTCACTTCCCATTCCTGTGGAGACCCTCACTTCCCGTTCATGTGGGGACCCTCACTTCCCCTTCCTGTGGAGACCCTCACTTCCCTTTCCTGTGGAGACCCTCACTTCCCCTTCCTGTGGAGACCCTCACTTCCGTTCCTGTGGAGACCCTCACTTTCTGTGCTCTCAGTCCTGTGGTTTGGGGTGAGACTGACTTTATTACCCTTGACACCAGGAGGGGGCTCCCATTACCTGGGCTTGACCATGCAGTGTCCCAACCTGCAAGATACAGTGATTAGTTTGGGAATGGACACCTGAATGGAGAGGCCAGTGACATGCAATTCTTAGACTTTTGACGGTTCTATTGGAAATGTGAAACTTTCTCTAAACTGGGTGAAGGTCATCTTAGAGCTTCGGGAGGTCACCTTGACACAATGTGGCTCACAAACAAAGCCAACACAGAGGTGTACAGGAGCAACAAAAGGAGAGAGATGAATTCCTGATGACTTCAAGAGAGCACCTGGATCCAGCGTCATCTGAAGTCTTACACACCATCCTTGGAACCTCATTGTTCTTAAGTAAATTTAACTTGGATTTCTGCTCCTATACCCAAAAGGGTCCTGACTAACCATCCACAGACACAGAAAATTACCTTCAGGTCAACAATCCTACCTTTTCTCTCTTCCTACAGTGAAGTAGCCAAAAGAAGCTGGAAGAAAACCACATCACCAGGGAGCTGGGAACGGAACGTTATAGTCCACCTTGCTGGCCTTTGCCGCCACAGGACATGTCCTGGGGACACGAGTCGCCTTCCACAAGCAATGCTTTGTTCATTTGAAATGATATGTGGATGACCTCATTCATCTGGTATTAAGATGTTTTTCACAGAAAAATAACTGAAGTGGAGCCCTTTAAGACTTGGGATTTATATTTTAATCGACATTACACATGCTTTCCTTTTTTCATTTTTAAAAAGTAAACTTTAAATGAAAGCATAAGCTACAGAGGAGGGAACACATTGTGAATGGCCCTGATTTAGACTCCTTTCCTATCCCGTACACGTCCTCCCATTGAGAGGTGGGGCCCACTTCTCCTTCTCTTGAGTGTGTGCTGGCTTCGGGGCTGGCTTTGACCAATGGGACTTAGCAGCATTGATGTTCTGGGACTTCTGAATCCATTTCTCCAGGGGATTGGCAGCGTCTGCTTTCTGCCTCTTGGCACCCAGCCACCCTGCTCTGAGAAGCCCAGCCGCGCTGAGAGGCTGTGGGGAGCCTAGCCGCTGTGCTGTGTCGGTCCGGCCACTCCAGCCGACAGCCGCCGGCCACCAGCCATCTGCGTGCGCAGCTTGTGGTGCCAAAGAAGAGCCACATGGAGCCCAGCCAACCAGGGACTTGTGAAATATAGTAATATGGTCGTTTTTTAAAAAATTACATAGTTACCATTTGTAACTGTACGGTCCAGTGGCGTGTTTCCCTGAAAAAAAGACCTGCCCATGAAATAAGCCCCGGCAGGACGTCTAAGCATGTGCGCAGTAGAAGCCCCAGCCCGGAAAGTATGAGTCTTTCGACGTCACATTCCCAGCTGGGGCTGAACAGGCGCCTTCTCTGCCGCTTGTTTCAGCTCTCAGCCAGTTTTTCTTCTTGCCTTTTTTTGTGCCTTTGTTTGGTAATTTTGTTGTCTAAAATCACTCCAACCGTAATGCAGAAGATCTGTCGAGTGTTCCTAAGTGCAAGGCCGATGTGCGTCACGGAGGTGGCCGTGCTAGGTGGGCTTTGTGCAGGTGGGAGACACTGTGCTGACGCCCTGGCCTCCATGTCAGTGAATCTGCAATACATATTTAACATGTTTAACACTAGAAAAAAAATGTTTTTCCTTGGGGCCACAGTGTTTTATTGGAAATAGAATAAAAAGCTTCAAAAACAAAACGATCCTTTCTAATTTAATGAAAACTTCGTGATTTTGTTTTCGTTTTCTGTGCATGACTTATATACAACTTGAAAAATAGTTCTTGTGGCTCCCAGGGTGAAGAGATGTGTGAATTACATGTTTCACGAGGCCCCGGGCTCAAAACTAGTTTGAGTTAAATACAAGTCACAGGGAAGTTCATGTGTTAAAAGGTGTCTTTACTTTTTTTTAGAGAGATTACAAAACAAGATTTTATTTACACTTGTATACAGATAAAATGCCAAAATTTAAATAAAAATCTAATGCAAATTTTTTCCCACCACAAAAATGGACACTATGATAAAAAGCCACATTAAATTTAAATACATTTTTCCATTTTTCTATCACAAACTGGTAAATTCCAGAGGGTGGGGAGTGGGGTAGAAGGGTGAGGAGAGGAGATGCTGATAGTCAATACAGTTTGATCTTCAGTGTTGTCTCACCTTGAAATGACTTAATTGCAGAAGTTTCTGTAAGAGTCAGCATCCTTCCCTTTTAACACTCAAATGAAAATTTCTACTCCAAAATCACAAATAAGGCTTCTGGCTTTTTAGCGTGAGGTAAACAGTGCCTCTGATATTAAGGCAAATGGTACCAATCACGTATGGTATACTAACGCAGACCTCCCGCTGTAAAACATGCTGGAATTAGAACTTGCCAAAACTGCTGCAGTTTGTAATAGCTATTTGCTTGACTGTCTTAGCTGTGCCTTTTTGGTAGTTAATATGTTAAATGTCATCTTACCTGAATTTTCATGGCCTGTGATTTGTTCTGTTATATAGGATTAGATGTTCACCAAAATCTTTGAAGATGAACCAGGGCCTGATTTCAAATTCTGTACACACACACATTATTTAGCCATAGTGAGGTCGGCAAACACTGCCTACTGAGCGGGCTTGCCGTGATGGAAAAGTGCGAGAACACAGGGGTAAACAAGGTTATGTACTGATCGGTTGATAGAAACGTTGTGAGCAGACACTTGTAGGAGCCCAGCCCTGTGTTTCTGCTATTCACTGTTCACAATGACCTGAGAGAACACAACTACTACAAATAGTGAGAATGGATTGTAGGTGACATCAGGTAAATTCTATGAATGTCTTTAAGCAGTGTAAAGGGGCTGAGAATGACGGGGGCTGTGTCAGCTGGGTAGTCAGGACAGCCCTCTCTGAGAAGCTGACATTTAAGCTGAGGCCTGAATGATGGGAGGATCCTGCCATGGGAGGCTCTAGAGGGAGAATGTCCCAGGCAGAAGTAACAGCAGGTGCAAAGGCCCTGGAGTGGGAATAAAAGTCAAGGAGCACAGAGAAGGGCACTGTGACGTCAGGTGGACATGCTGCTATGATCACAGAGCTTGGAGAGGTGAGTCAGGACCTGATCATGAGCCCTCGGAGTCCATGGTAAGGAGCCTGGAGTATTTTCCAGGTGCAATCGAAGCCACTGGGGTGGGGGGTGGGGTGTTCAGAGAACAATGCAGTCTGCAGATTGAGTAGGAATTAGTGAAAGACGCGGGGTTGGGCGGAGGGAAGATGTCTAGCGGGGGAGCAGCATGCAGGAGGCCTGAGGGGCGCTGGAGTAGGTGAGGTGGAAAAGGGCGCGCGGCAGTCCTCCCGCAACCTCCGGCCCCACCGCAGTGTGTCTGGCCTTTATCCTGAGGCCGGGAGCCGCCTGGGCGGGGAAGATCCAGGCCATCCGTGCACCTCCTCACAGCGGCTCAGCCCCGTCCCCAAACTGTGTTTTGGGTGCACCCCCTCTCTGTCCTCAGAGGAGGGGTGCTCCTCTCCTCCTGAGGGCTTATTCCTCCACCAGCACCCCGACCCCCTCCCTGCCCGCCCGCCCCAGACCTCTGTGCCAGGCGGAGGCCCGCCCCGAGACGGCCGCCCGAAGCCCCAGAGCCCCGGGAGCACGCGCCTTGCCTGCCACAGGGGAATTACGGTTGCAGACGGGGTTTTTTTCATTTCTGATTACTGTTCCTTTGCTTTCTTCTTCACACAAAAGTGTGGCGCTATAAGACACCCCTACATAGATCTCCCTTTTAAGAGCAATTTCTCCAGTCATTTCACATTGTGTGACGGCAGAGCTTTCGCTCCCATACTCTGTTTAATTATGAAGGGGTGTGGGACTATGTTTCTCTCGGATTCGTTTGTTTCTGCTCATGCATAGCTGATGTACTTCGCTGGATTCGGGGCCAGCCGCCGGCGGCCTCGCCTCCCGGGAGACCGGCCGAGGGAAGGGCAGAGCCCACCGCGCCTCCCAGCGCAGCGGCCGGCTCCAGAGACTCACTCGTGAAAGGGGGTGAAAGGGGCTACCGCTCTTGAAGTCATGGTGATCGATGGGGAGGTAATTCTTTAAGGAATGGTTATTTTAAAGGCTCTCGGACCGACTTCTTCGAAATATCCCCTTAGCCAGGCATCCACATAGAAATCTCTGCGAGAATCATCTCAGGCCGTAAGCTGAGATGTTTCTCTCAGATCCATTTGTTTCTATTAATACATAGCTGATCTGAAAGTGTGATTATTCTGGATTATCCAGGTCGGCCTGATGTGACCCCAAAGGTCCTTAAAAAGTAGAAAAAGATGCCTGGCGTGGTGGCTCACGCCTGTCATCCCAGCACTCTAGGAGGCCGAGGCAGGCGGATCATTTGAGCTCAGGAGTTCAAAACCAGCCTGAGCAAGAGCGAGACCCCGTCTCTACTAAAAATAGAAAGAAATTAATTGGCCAACTAATATATATAGAAAAAATTAGCCGGCATGGTGGCGCATGCCTGTAGTCCCAGCTACTCGGGAGGCTGAGGCAGGAGGATCGCTTGAGCCCAGGAGTTTGAGGTTGCTGTGAGCTAGGCTGACACCACGGCACTCACTCTAGCCTGGGCAACAGAGTGAGACTCTGTCTCAAAAAAAAAAAAAAAAAAAACTAGAGAAAGGAGGCAGAAAGGCAGGCAGAGCGACGAGAGCTAAGAAAGGCAGGCTGGAGTTCCAGGACGGTGCATGCTGTTTCCAGACACCTGGAGGAGACCCGGCCCCTCTCCTTCACCTGGAGCCAGTTCCGTGTTTCTCCAACCATTATTGGGTCATTGGCTCAGCTTTCTTTTGATGACAAGGTACCACCACGAAAACACAGGTGAAAGTCACCAGAGCTGTCACGCCCAGCCGAGGGGCGGCCCGTGTCATGGTTCTCAGCACAGACTGCGGTGAGGCTGCCTGGAGCCAAAGCCCAGCCAGCTCTGCCACTTGCCGGCTGTGTGACCTCAGACAAGTTACTTGACCTCTCTGTGCTTTGCTTTCTTTATCTGTAACATGTAGGACTAACACGGTCCCCCCCGCGCCTTGAGGTTGTCATGAGGACTATGTAAGGTGAACACGTGCGTACATAAAACACTGTTTCTTTATTCGTCTGAATGGCAGAGGCTCCATTTCTCAAGACTGTGTGGGCTCACCCTTTACGGCCATAAACAGCAGCCCTGCAGGCAGTGGAGAAGGCCAGAGCCCCGCGTGGGGGCTCTTTCTCCCACTGGCCAGTGAGTGTCACAGAAGCGTCACTTCCTGGGTCGGATTCAAGTTTAGGAAGTGCCCCGTCGTGAGCTCTGGCCGTGCTCTGCAGTGTCCCTGCCCGAGTCCCTCAGCCTCAGCTTGCAGCCCACGCTCACTCGCAGCAGGGTCTCAGCCAGGGCCTGTGTGACCCCCAGGAGACCCTGGCCAATGTCTGGAGACATTCTGGCTGTCACAGCTCTAGAGGACGCTGCTGGCATCTGGTGAGCAGAGACCAGAGACGCAGCTGAACAGCCTGGCATGCACAGGGCATGCACAGGGCGGCCCCCGCAAAGCACCCCCGGCCCCCACGTGCCTCTGGCGTGGAGCAGAGAAACCCTAACTTCGGGGCTCCCCCAGTGCCTCTGCCTGGATCACCACAAGGACACTCGGCACGACCGTGCCAGGGAAGGGTTGCCCGAGAGGGCTACTGGGAGGGAGACTCAGTGTCCTCCTTTGGCCCTTCTGGACGTCCCCCCTTTCTGGCAGAGAGCCTGCAGAGTGCAGACCGAAGCTGCCACTCACCTGGCCGGGGCTGCACCTGTCCAAGCGGAATCCCACGCACCTTCTGCAGATTTTCACAGCCACCGTGAGGAGTTCGGCATGACTAGCCGTTCAACAGATGATCAAACTGAGGCCGAGGAAGATGACATCAAATAGCCAGCAACGGCAGAGAGGGGGTGGCAGCCCCGTATGGCCCCACCCCCAGCCCCGTCCCCCCGTGGGACTTTCGCGAACTGCTCTGGAATCCAAACAACAAAATCACATTCCCCATCCGCTAACACTTGGCTGCGTATTTACCATTTTCCCCACCGGTGCCCTCACATGTGGCTGGTGTGAATCCACACAGGTGCAAACCCTCTGGAGAACAGTTTGTTAAAATCTTCTGAACCAGCCATTCCATGTCTTTGGGCTTGTCTAGCAGAAGCACCGACATGGGGAGACCAAGGTGCACACCCAGAGTGCTCCTCACGTGGCTGGGGTTGATAGTGAAATGCTGAGCTAACCTCAGTGCCCAAAAATAGGGGACAACTTAATTGGGGGACAATCGCACAGTGAAATACCGTGTTTCCCCAAAAATAAAACCTGCCCAAATAATATTTAACCAATTCTAAGTTACATAAGTTATAGGGGGGAGCCCGAATTCCTTTGTTACTGTGTTTCCCCAAAAATAAGACCTGCCTATAAACTAAGCCCTAGCAGGATTTCTAAGAATTTGTGCAACAGAAGCCCCACCCAAAAATAAGCCCTAGTGACGGGCGTGGCCACGCAGCGCATCTGCACAGCCCATGCCTGTCGTTGCTGAGTAAGAAAGACGACGAGCAGCCCTTCTCATCTGCCCTGTGAGAGCTCTGTGGCTCCACGGGAGAGATCGGGGCTGATGGTTCTAAAGGAAATAGAGTCACAAGAAATTCAGGATGGAATTCAGGGTTTGGAGTTATGATGATGTTCCAGAAGACGACGACTTGACTATATTTGAATAAATGTAGATGGTTGTACCGTACTTAAAAAAAATAACACATCCCCTGAAAATAAGCCCTAGGGTGTCTCCTTGAGGAAAAATAAATATAAGGAGGACAGAGCAAGATGGCAGACAAGAAACACCGCCAGACAGAGTGTCTCTGCAAAAAGACAGTTTCTAGAAGAAATTAGAAGAAAGAAGCAAGCAGACAAGCATACATCAGATGGGGGTCACAAGGAAGAGTGCCAGAGACTGCGGAGGTTGTGGAGACTCCACGGGAGGAGGCTGCGGAGGAGAACTGGAAGCGGAGACCTCCAGAGCAGCCTGGAGACCAGCGGCAAGGGTAGGTGGAGTAGTTAACTTCCCCTCCCCTGCATCTCAGACTGCTGGTGGGCTCCCCAGGGGTTGGAGAGACTTGTAGACACCAGCCCAGAGACGGCCACCGCCAGTGAGCGTAAGCCAGTAGCGGACATGGCACCAGGCTCCCAACTCCCTCGGGCATCTCTGCATGCACAGACCCAAGCCATGTGGCAGGGGCCATATTGCCTCATTCTCCCCTCCCCCGTCCCTATCCACAGCGGCTGAGAGAGACAATATAGCCACCAGCTGGAGGCATCACCGGGGAACGGGATCTTCCCTTTTGGGGCCCTACACCTGACAAGGGGTATTCAGATGGTGAGCTCCCTACCCGCCAGCCTTCCCAGATGCTGCTGGCCCAGTGATCCCAGGAGATTGGGGCAGACCCTGAGGCTGAGAGACATTGACGCAGCTTGGGCTCCCATGGGTAAATTGGGACTGGCACTCCTCTCCCTGTTGGGGTTAGGGATTGAATTCTGGGGCTCAGAGGTCAGACCAGCAGACCAGATCCCATGCACCCAGGTCTCGCATTGCCCGGGGCACAGAAGGGATATTCGTGATCTAGCCTGCTAAGGTGTGTGTGCCTTAAAGGGCAGATCAACATGCTTGAGAGCAACCCTTCTCCCAAGGGGGGGCCGTGTGCCCAGTCCAGGTGGTGACTCAACGCAGGGAACATCCCGGGCTGCATTGCAGCCAGGAGAGACCCGGTGGCATTGGGTCTGGCTTGCTGGCAGAGGCCCAGGAGAAGTCATGGAGTTGGGAAGGGTGGAAAGGAGCAGGGCGTGTTCCAGACTGCAGGTCTCAGATAGCCCCACCCCCACACACAAATTTTCAGACTGAGTGGGGCCATTCCAGCCCCTCCCTGACAGTTTTCCCAGAAGCAGAGAACAGAACTTTGACCCCTGATAACAGCATTGGTGGTGCCTGAGGGCAGGCTTACCCAACCGAGCTCCACCCAGACTCATTCCCAGACCAGCCCTCACTGAGGTGGAGAATAAAGACACACCTGGAAGTCCCACAGCCCCACCCACCACCTGAGGCACTAGAGTGCCTCTCCAGGGGAACAAGAGTGGGTTACAGGACCCAAAAACAACAGTGTAGACTGCTCCTCCCAGGAAGCAACACCTACTGACAGGGAGGACATTCTTCACACCCTTTTACAGCATCTACTGACTCATCATATAAGGTGTGGTGGAATCTCACCCACAAACACCACCTACTGGCTCAGAGACTCAACAGGGAATGTCATTACCCAAACGAAAACCTAAAGGTAAGAAGCAACAACTGATCCACATGGGAAGAAATCATCGAAGGAACTCTGGAAATATTTAAACCCAAATGGAAAGCACACATGCAAAGAGGAACACCAGTGTCTCAGAAATAGACATCAATGAAATCAGACCACTAAAATGACAGAAGAAGAAATCTGAGAATGGATCATAAGAAAATTCAATGAGTTGCAAGAAAAACTGGATAACCAACACAAAGAAAATGCAAAAAGATTCAAGAACCTGGAACAAAAATTCAGTAAAAAAATTGACACAATGAAGAAAAATCTAACCGAACTCTTGGAAATGAAGAATCAATTCAGGGAATTACAAAACACAGTGGAAATCCTCAAGAACAGGGTAGATCAAACAGAAGAAAGAATCTCAGAGATTGAAGGTAACACCTTCCAATTAAATAAATCAATCATGGAGACAGACCAGAGAAACAAGGGAAAAGAGCAAAGCCTACAGGAAATGTGGGATTACGTGAAGAAACCTAATATGAGGGGTATAGGGTTACCTGAAGGGGAAAAAGAAAACACTCAAGGGTTGGATAAGCTATATGAAGATATAATAGAGGAAAATTTCCCAGGCTTTGGTAAAAATCTTGATATACAAGTTCAAGAAGCTCAAAGGACCCCTAGCAGATTCAATGCAAACACGAAGACGTCATGACAGGCAGTCATCAGATTGACCAAATTATCAACTAAACAGGCCATACTATAAGCTGTAAGACGAAAGAAGCAAGTGACAGGCCGGGCGCTGTGGCTCACGCCTGTAATCCTAGCTCTTGGGAGGCCGAGGCGGGCGGATTGCTCAAGGTCAGGAGTTCAAAACCAGCCTGAGCAAGAGCGAGACCCGGTCTCTACTAAAAATAGAAAGAAATTAATTGGCCAACTGATATATATAGAAAAAATTAGCCGGGCATGGTGGCGCATGCCTGTAGTCCCAGCTACCCGGGAGGCTGAGGCAGAAGGATCACTCGAGCCCAGGAGTTTGAGGTTGCTGTGAGCTAGGCTGACGCCATGGCACTCACTCTAGCCTGGGCAACAAAGCGAGACTCTGTCTCAAAAAAAAAAAAAGAAGCAAGTGACATACAAATGAAAACCAATCAAAATAACACCAACTTCTCTACTAAAACTTTATAAGCTATGAGCAACAGGGGCCCCATTCTCACTCTTCTGAAACAGAATAATGCCCAGCCTAGAATCTTATTCCCTGCAAAACTAAGTTTTGTATATGAAGGAGAAATCAAGACATTCTCAAAGAAGCAAAGACTCAGGGAATTCACCAAGACAAGACCAGCCCTTCAAGAAGTACTCAAAACAGTGTTACCCAGGGATCAGCACAATAAACATTCACAAATGTAAATCTGTTCCAAAGCTAAAGATCAAAGCCCAGAAACAACAATGGCTCAAGAGAGAAAACAGAGCAACAAAATTCAACCCAACATAATGAACATAAATCTGCCCTACCTATCAGTTATCTCAATAAATGTGAATGGCTTGAACTCCCCACTGAAGAGACATAGGCTGGCCAAATGGACAAAAAAAAATACAAGCAAGTATCTGCTGCCTACAGGAAACACATCTCACTTGCAAGGACACATATAGACTAAAGGTAAAGAGGTAGAGAACAATATTTCAAGCAAACAGAAGCCAAAGAGAGCTGTTATGGTGGTGCTGATTACAGATAACTTAGTTTTTAAATCAATAAAAGTAATAAAAGACAAAGAAGGTCACTATATAATGGTGAAGGTTACAGTTCAACAAGAGGACATAACAATTCTAAATATATATGCACCCAACCTTGGTGCACCCAGATTCGTAAATCAAACTCTACTGGATCTAAACAAATGAATAAACAACAACAACAAAATAGTTGGAGACTTTCCCACCCTGCTGAGAGCATAGGACAGATCCACCAAACAGAAAATCAACAAAGAAATAATGGATGTAAACAGAACTCTAGAACAAATGGGCTTAACTGACATTTACAGGACATTCTACCCCAAAACCACTTAGTATACTTTCTTCACATCAGCTCATGGGCCATTCTCTAAGGTTGACCATATCCTAGGACACAAAGCATGTCTCAAACAATTTTAAAAAATAGAAATCATACCATGTATCTTTTCAGATCACAATGGGATGTGATCTGTAGAAATTAACCCTAACAGGAACTCTCATTTTTACACAAAGTCATGGAAACTAAACAACATTCTGCTGAATGACCACTTCATAAATGAGGAAATCAAGATGAAAATCAAAAGATTCTTTGAACTAAATGACAAAGGAGACACAAGTATGGGACTAAAGCTGTCCTGAGAGGAAAGTTCATTTCCATAAACGCCTATATCCAAAAGTTGAAAAGATCACAAATAGACAACCTAATGAATCGTCTCAAAGAGCTGGAAAAAGAAGAACAGACCAACCCCAAACCCAGCAGAGGAAGTGAAATCATTAAGATCAAATCAGAACTAAACAAAAGGACAACTGGGAAGCCATATGGAAGATTAACAAAACAAAAGGTTGGTTGTTTGGAAAAATAAACAAAATTGACACATATTGGCTAGACTAACAAAAAGCAGAAAAGAAAAATCTCTAATAAGCTCCATCAGGAAGAATGAGGGAGAAATTACAACTGATGCCACGGAGATACAAGATAAAATTTATGAATACTACAAAAACTTCTATGCACACAAACTGGAAAATGGAGAAAATGGACAATTTCATAGAAACCCAAAGGCAATAACAGCAGCAACAAAAATAAACAAATCGGACCTGATCAAATGAAAAAGCTTCTGCACAGCCAAAGAAACTGTCATGAGAGGAAACAGACAACCCACAGAATTTGAGAACATTTTCGCAAGCTATACCTCTGATAAAGGACTGATAACTAGAATCTATTTAGAACTCAGTAAAATCAGCAAGAAAAAAATCAAACAACCCTATCAAAAAATGGGCAAAGCACATGAACAGAAGCTTCTCAAAAGAAGACAGAATAATGGCCAACAAACATGAAAAAATGTTCAACATCTCTAATCATCAGGGAAATGCAAATCAAAACCACAATGAGATATCACTTAACTCCAGTGAGAATGGCCTTTATCAAAAAGTCCCCAAGCAATAAATCCTGGCGTGGATGTGGAGAGAGAGGAACACTCCTACACTGCTGGTGGGACTGCAAACTAGTTCAACCTCTGTGGAAAGCAATATGGAGATACCTCAATGTGATATAAGTAGATCTACCATTTGATCCAGCAACTCCACTACTGGGCATCTTCCTAAAAGTTCAAAAGTCACTTTATGAAAAAGACACCTGCACTCGAATGTTTATAGCAGCGTAATTCACAATTGCAAAGCTATGGAAACAACCCAAGTGCCCATCAATTCATGAGTGGATTAATAAAATGTGGTATATATATGCCATGGAATACTATTCAGCTTTAAGAAACAATGGTGATATAGCACCTCTTATATATTCCTGGGTAGAGCTAGTACCCATTCTACTAAGTGAAGTATCTCAAGAATGGAAAAACAAGCACCACATGTACTTACCAGCAAATTGGTATTAACGGATCAAAACCTCAGGGGACATATAGGAATAACATTTATCAGATGTCGGGCAGGTGGGAGGGGGTGGAGGGGATGGGTATATACAAACACAGTGAGATGTGCAAAGTTTGGGGGATGGACACGCTTGAGGCTGACTCGAGGCTCTGACCCCCATAATACGCTAAAATAAAAAAAAGAAAAATAAATATAAGACCCTGTCTTATTTTCAGGGAAACACGGTACATGGTCCCACTATGAGCGTGTGGGGGGTGTGTGGGTGTCCCCTGCCTTATGCAGGATGTTCCAGCCACCTGAGACCCTGACCCAGAATAACCGGGTAAATAACTATCTTATTTGTTTTTATTAATCTCTCTTAAATGTAAGTATAGCTCACATTTATTTCAATGTTTAATATTAGAAATGCTTTGGTCTTTATATAGAAGTTCAGTGATGTTTTTGTGACCATAAATATGTTGCATAAACTTAATTCTTATTTGTATCAATTAGCCTAGGGTAAAATTGGTTCCATTATACATCATTCTGCTTGAAGTCATAGTTTCCAAGAAACTATAGATGACGTTGAGAACTCTGTGTGTGTGTGTGTGTGTGTGTGTGTGTTTGTGTGTGTGTGTGTGTGTGTGTATTTTTGTCCTCATAAGAATTTCATGAGGTAGATCCGAAAATATCCCCATTTTACAGATGAGGAAACTGAGGCACAGATAAACTTTTTTTTATCCAGAGCCACAGAGCCAGTACATGTGGAAGCAGGATTTGGACCCAGCCCTGTGACTCCAGAACTTTATTTACTGTGCCGTGGTGTTATGGGTGAGTTTTAGGCTCTGAGCCTGGGTGGATGGAGATGCCGTTTATTTGAGCCGGGAGGAAATTGTGAAGAAGCAGATTTTGCAGGAGGGCACATAAAGCCGTGGTTGTGTTTTACTAGGCTAACTGTGAGATGTCTGAGTAGTAAGGGGTACACAGGTTTGGGGTTGGGGGAGTCCTCACTGGAATTATAGATTTGGGGGAGTCATCAGCATATCACTGGCAATTAATATCACAACTGCTGATGATTTCACTCAGCGAACCTGCAGCCCGAGCGCACACACCTTCAGCACGGCTCCCTTGGGAGCGCGTTAAGTTCATGCTGACAGCCACGGGCGCTTGTTGAGGAATATGACACGAATTCAGTGGTGGTGATTGCGGCAGCCGCAAGTGACCTCCCTTTGAAGCCTCTGGTGCCCAGTGAGATCCGCTCAGCTGCTAGAGAAGCTGGAGACTCCAGGAGCCCCACATCAATTTAGTTCGGCACAACACACATTCCTCTAAGGCTAAGGAAAGCCTCATTAAGGTGAAACTCTCAGTGAGTCCCCCAGGAAGAGAACTCTGCAAGCTCACTCAGGGCCCATGAGGATGCCCACAAGGTCCCCTGGGTGCAGGGGAGCAGGTGGAGCCAGGAGGAGGTGCGCTAATTGGCCTCCTTCTAGCCTTCCGCAGCCTTGGGGACCAGGGTCTCTGAGTTGGTTAGAATCAGGCAAGCCCAGGTTGGCCTGGGAATTTATGCAGAAACTTTCTGAGTTGTTGAACTCATTAGAAAAGAAGCTGATGGTCTTGCAGGTACTTCCCTCCCAGGGGCAGCGGCTCTGTCATCATGCTGAGAAAAACACATCCTGGAGTTGTCAGAGACGAAAATATTTTTCAGTGTGCTCTAGTGTGGCCACTGCTTGGCCTGGGTATTTTGGCTCTGCAAAACTTGTTCCGTCTTCTGTAAAGTGGGCACGTGGGTGAGGCTGGGCTTTGGCTGGTTCCCTCTTTGCATCTTCAGTGTGTAGAATGACGCCCAGCACGCAGCTCACACGCAGCAAAAACTTGTTGAATGACTGCACAGCTGGAATGATCTTATTTGTTTCCTTACAGCAGTGGTTCCCAAACAGGGTGGCTTTGTTCCCCAGGGAACACTTGGCAATATCTGTGAATGTCTTTGGTTGCTACAGCTGCAAGGGGAGGATGTTACTGGGGTCCAGTGGGTTGAAGCCACAGGGTGCTGCTTAACATCCTGCCATGCAAAGGACAGCCCTACGCAGAAAGAATGGTTCTGCCCCAAAATGTTGGTGGTGCCAAGGTTGAGAAACTCTGATTTACTGGTTTATCATCTGCCTTTCTTCCCAGGAGCATAAGATTCACAAGAGCAGGAATTTTTTTTTTTTGGTCTGACTTCCTCACTGCTGTACATCCAGCAACTATAACCTTATTTGACATAGTAGGAGCTCCATAAATTGACAATGAATGCAGCATTGTTCAAAATATAAAATCAACACATGTGCCTATCAGTGAATGAATGGATAAAGAAAATGTGTCCCCTTGGCCTCCCAGAGTGCTGGGGTTACAGGCGTGAGCCACCGTGCTAACCAAGACATGAGCTCTCAAGCCATGATGTGGAAGGCCGGGTGCAGTGGCCCACACCTGTAACCCCATCACTTTGGGAGGCTGAAGTGGGAGGATTGCTTGAACCCAGGAGTTTGAGGCTGCAGTGAGCTCTGATGATGCCACTGCTCTCTAGCCTGGGCGCTAGAGTGAGCTCTGGTCCCCCCAAATAAAAAAATAACACTAAATGTCAGTGGTTCACACCCTTTGACCAAGCAAGTTCCCAAGAAACATTTGCACAGGCGCTGTCCAAAGCACTGTTCATAACAGCACAAAAAGAAAAAAAAAAAGAGAGAGAGAAAGAAACCCAAAAGCAGTTGTGGGGGAGAAAAGCACATACTTGAAAGCACTCCAGCCAGCATCTGTCAAAAGGGATTGGTTAAATAAACACGGTACACCCATACAATGAAAAAAAAAAAGAAAAAGAAAATGTGACAGATATACACAATGGGCAGATATTTGTACATCTGCCATATACAAATGTGGAAGATATACACTATTCAGCCTCAACAAAAGAAGAAAATTGTATTTTTTCCACACATGGATGCAGCTGGAGGACATTACGTTAAGTGAGATAAAGCCAGGCGCAGAAAGAAAAATACTTCATTATCGCACTTATGTGTGGAATCTAAAACAGTTGGACTTATAGAAACAGAAGTAGAACGGGGATTACCAGGGGTTGGGGGAGGAGTTGGACAGAGGCTGGTCAAAGGATACAAAGTTGCGGTTATATAGGAGAAATAAATGACAAATATTTAAGGTGATGGTTATGTTAATTAACTGGAGCCACTCATTCTACACTGTATACATCTTTCATCACATAAATTATACCTACCGCACAATTATAATTGTCAAAAAATAAATAAAATAGATATGAGACAAAATGAATGCGAGATGCCCTATCCATCCGCTCCATAGTTTCCTCCTTCCTCTTGTCAAGTGTGTCGTGACAGCCGACCCAAAGCTGGCTCTGGCTGTGCACCAGAGACGTGCAGGTGCATCAGCGTGGCCGTCGTCCTCGAGAAGCCCTGGTTCTCTGCCCATGGCTGTGTGACAAGATGCTCATCACCACTGATCACCAGGGAAACGCAAATCTCAGCCACACAAGCCGTCACCTCGCACCTGTTAGAATGACTCTCACAAAAATACAAAAGATACAGAAAAGAGAAGTAAATGAAAAAATAAAATTTAAAGAAAAATAAATAAAAGAAAAAAAAAACAACCAAGATACAAAAGATAACCACTGTTGGAGAGGATGCAAGGAAAAGGGAGCCCTTGTACACCGAGGGTGGGAATGGACATTAATACAGCAATTATGGAAAACGGTACGGCGCTTCCTCAAAAAAAATTATAAATAGAATTCCATATGATCCAGCAATCTCCCTACTGGGCATATAACCAAAAGAACTGAAATCAATATGTCGAAGGCACATCTGTATTTCAGTGTTCATTGCAGCATCACTTACAATGGCAAAGATATGGAATCAACGTAAGTATCTGTCAAGGGATACAGGGATAAAGAAAATGTGGTATATCCACAGCATTCAGCCTTAAAAAAATGAGACAATCCTGCCATTTGCCACAACAACCTGGAGGACATTATGTTGAGTGAAATAAGCCAGGCATAGGAAGACAAATCTCTCATGTTTTCACTCAGATGTGGGAGCTAAATATTAAAAACAGTCGATCTCATGGAGACAGAGAGTAGAATGATGGTTACCAGAGGCTGGGAAGGGAAATTGGAGGGGGAGAAAGTGGGGATGGATAATAGGTGCAAAAATATAGTTAGATAGAATGAGCACTATTTGATAGAACAATAAAGTGGCTAAAATCAACAATAATTGGGATACACTTTAAAATAACTAAAAGAATGGAATCAGAATATTTCTAGGGGATTGAATCAAGATGGCAGACGAGAAACACCGCCAGACACAGTTTCTCTGCAGAGAAGACAGATTCTAGCAGAAATTAGAAGAAAGAAGCAAGAAGACGAGCCTACATTGGATGAGGGTTGGAAGGAGGGGTACCTGAGACCACGAGAGACTCCATGGAAGGAGGTTGTGGAGGAGAACTGGAAGCAGAGACCTCCGGAGCAGCCTGGAGACCAGCGGCAAGGGTAGGTGCAGCAGTTAACTTTCCTCTCCTGTGCATCCCGGACTGCTGGTGGGCTCCCCAGCGGGTGGAGAGACCTGTGGACACGAGCCCAGAGACGACAGCCGCCACTGAGCGGCAAGCCAGTAGGGGACCCAATACCAGGCTCCCAACTGCCCTGGGGCACCTCTGTGCACAGACCCAAGCAGTGTGGCAGGCGCCATATTGCCTCATTCTCCCCTCCCCTGACCCTATCCGCGGCTGCCGAGAGAGACAATATAGCCACCAGCCGGAGGCACCTCCAGGGAACAGGACCTTCCCTTTTGGGGCCCTACAGCAGACTAAGGGGAACTCAGACTGTGAGCTCCCTACCCACCAGCCCTGCCAGGTGCTGCTGGCACGGTGATCCCAGGAGAACGGGGCAGACCCTGAGGCTGAGAGACATAGACCCAGCGTGGGCTCCCTGTGGGTGAATTGAGATTGGCACTCCTCTTCCTGGTGGGGATATAGTTTGAACTCTGGGACCAAGAGGTCAGACCTGCAGACCAGATCCTGTGCACGGAGGTCTCGCATTCTCCACGACACAGAAAGGATATGCAAACAGCCTACTGAGGTGTGTGTGCCTTCAGGGGCAGATCAGCGTCTTAGAGGGTAACCCTCCTCTCAAGAGGGAGGCCCAGTGGCGTGAGGTCTGGCCTGCTGGCAGAGGCCCAGCAGTAGCCATGGAGTTGGGGACGGTGGAAAGAAGCGAGGCCCACTCCAGACTGCAGGCCTTAGCCCCACCCCCACACGTAGACTTTCTGACTGAGTGGGGCCATTTCAGCTCCTTCCTGAGAGCTTTTCCCAGAAGCAGAGAACAGAACTTTGAAGCCTGCTAACGACATTGGTGGTGCCTGAGGGCAGGCTTACCCAACCCAGCTCTGCCCAGACTCACTCCCAGACCAGCCCTCACTGAGGGACAGAAAAGAACACACCTAGAAGTCCCAGGGCCCCACCCACCACCTGAGGCACTAGAGTGCCTCTCTAGAGGAACAAGAGCTGGCCACAGGTCATAAAAATAACAGCATAGCCTGTTCCTCCAAGCAAGTGCCACCTACTGACAAGGAGAAAATCCTGCACACCCTTTTCACAGCACCCACTGACTCATTATACAAGGAGTGGTCAAATCTCACCTACAGACACCACCTACTGGCTCAGAAACTAAACGAGGTGTGTGAATACCCAAACAAAAACCTAAAGAAAAGAAACAACAACTGATCGACATGGGAAGAAATCAGCGAAGGAACTCAGGAAATATGAAGAACCAAATGGAAAACACACCCCCAAAGAGGAGCCCCAGGCCCCTAGAAATGGGCACCAACCAAAATCAGGCAACCAAAATGACAGAAGAGGAATTCCAAATGTGGATTATAAGAAAATTCAACGACCTGCAAGAACAA
Organism: Microcebus murinus; assembly: GCF_040939455.1. Lineage (NCBI taxonomy): Eukaryota > Metazoa > Chordata > Mammalia > Primates > Cheirogaleidae > Microcebus > Microcebus murinus. The sequence continues at coordinate 70,478,036 of NC_134119.1, read as the reverse complement.
CTCAATAACCAACACAAAGAAACCACAAAAAGCCTCCAGGACCTAGAACAAAAGTTCACTAAAGAAATCGATACAATGAATAAAAATCTAACCAAACTCCTGGAAATGAAGAATCAAGGGAACTACAAAATTCAGTGGAAAGCCTCAAGCACAGGATAGATCAAACAGAAGAAAGAATCTCAGAGATTGAAGATAACAGCTTCTAAATAAATAAATCAGTCACAGAAATAGAGCAGAGGAACATGAGAAAAGAGCAAAGCCTGCAAGAGATGTGGGATTATGTGAAGAAACCTAATGTGAGGGTCATAGTGTTACCCGAAGGGGAAGAAGAAAACACTCAAGGGTTGGATAAGCTATCGGAAGACATAATAGAGGAAAATTTCCCAGGCCTTGGTAAAAATCTCTATATACAAGTTCCAGAAGCTCAGAGGACCCCTGGGAGATTCAATGCAAACTGGAAGATGTCACAACATGCAGTCATCAGACTGACCAAAATATCAACTAAAGAGGCCCTTCTAAGAGCTGTAATATGAAAGAAGTAAGTAACATACAGGTGGAAGCCAATTTGAATAACAGCAGACTCCTCTACTGAGACTTTACAAGTAAGGAGAGACTGAGGCCCCATTCTCACTCTTCTGAAACAGAACAATTCCCATCCTAGAATCTTATTCCCTGAAAAACTAAGTTTTGTATATGAAGGAGAAATCAAGACATTCTCAGATAAGCAAAGACTGAGGGAATTCACCAAGACAAGACCAGCCCTTCAAGAAGTACTCAAAACAGTGTTATGCACGGATCAGCACAATAATCACTCACAAATGTAAACTTACTCAAAGCAAAATATCAAAGCCCAGACAATACAATGGATAAATAGAGGAAACAAAGCAACAAAGTTCAACCCAACATAATGAACAGAAATCTGCCCCACCTATCAGTTATCTCAATAAATGTGAATGGCTTGAACTCCCCACTGAAGAGACATAGGCTGGCCGAATGGATAATAAAACACAAGCCAAGTATCTGCTGCCTTCAGGAAACACATCTAACCTGCAAGGATTCAGTTAGACTAAAGGTAAAGGGGTGGAGAACAATATTTCAAGCAAACAGAAGCCAAAACAAACTGGCCTGGTGGTGCTGATTACAGATAACTTGGTTTTTAAATCAACAAAAGTAATAAAAGACAAAGAAGGTCACTATATAATGGTGAAGGGTACAGTTCAACAAGAAGACATAACAATTCTAAATATATAATGCACCCAACCTTGGTGCTCCCAGATTCATAAATCAGACTCTACTTGATCTAAACAAATGGATAAACAACAACACCATAATAGTTGGAGACTTTAACACCCCACTGACAGCTCAGGACAGATCCTCCAAACAGAAAATCAACAATGATATAATGGACATAAACAGAACCCTAGAACAAATGGGCCTGACTGACATTTACAGGACATTCTAACACAAAACCACTTAATATATGTTCTTCTCATCAGCTCATGGGTCATTCTCTAAGGTTGACCATATCCTAGGACACAAAGCATGTCTCAAACAATTTTTAAAAATAGAAATCATATCATGTATCTTTTCAGACCACAATGGAATAAATGTAGAAATCAATCCTAACAGGAGTCCTCATTTCTCCACAAAGTCATCAAACTAAATAATCTTCTGCTGAATGATCACTTCATAAATGAGGATATCAAGATGGAAATCAAAAGATTCTTTGAACTAAAGGAAAAAGGTGACACAAGTTACCAAAGCCAGTGGAACACAGCTAAAGCAGTCCTGAGAGGAAAGTTTATTTCCATAAATACCTATATCCAAAAGTTGAAAAGATCATAAATAGACAACCTAATGAATCGTCTCAAAGAGCTAGAAAAAGAAGAACAGACCAACCCCAAAACCAGCTGAAGAAGTGAAATCATTAATATCAAATCGGAACTAAATGAAATTGACAACAGGGAAGCTATAGGGAAGATTAATAAAACAAAAAGTTGGTTCTTTGGAAAAATAAAGAAAATTGACACACTATTGGTTAGACTAATGAAAAGCAGAAAAGAAAAATCTCTAATAAGCTACATCGGGAAAATAAAGGAGAAATTACAACTGATGCCACAGAGATACAAGATATAATTTATGAATACTACAGAAACCTCTATGCACACAAACTGGTAAATGTGGAGGAAATGGACAATTTCATAGAAACACACAACCTCCCTAGGCTCAACCAGGAAGAAATAGAAGTCCTGAACAGGGTAGAAAAATGGCGGAGTAGGGGTGCCCTCCTGGCTCTCTGCTCCCAGAGTGAAAAGTGAAGAAAGCGGATAGCCACACTCGAGTGATCTGCACTTCCACGGGACCAGCTTCACAAGCCTGCAGACATCCACCAGGAATCGGAAGGATAAGACCATTTACAGCCTAAAGCAAAGGTGAACAAAATATTCTTCCGCAAAACTCGAGGATTCGGGGGCACACAACAGGGAGGGAGCGAGGCCTGGTTTAAGCCGCTGCCGGCGGGCAGTGGCGCCAGCCCTACCTGTTGTGAGAAACACCCCCTCCCACACCGAGCTCCACTTCCACATAGGCCTGGAGGTGCCTGAAGTTGGTGAGAAGTGGCAGCGCGGGACTAAGCCGTGTGGAGAGGAGACTAGAGCAGGGAACGCGCTGAGTCGCCAGAGCACACAGCGGCCGCAGTTTAAGGTGGGGGAGGGTCCGCGCGCAGCAACCGCTCTCCGCGCAGCAGGAACCAGAGCCCGCTCGGGCATCTCCCTGCAGAACACTCCCAGGTCAAGGTCAAGGGGAGTTCACACAGAAAGAGGCTTTGACTTTGGATATAGAGGAGGTTTGGGATAGCACTGAGAGGTCAGAGTGCGCAAAGTTAGACTCCTTGATCCATTAGGACCCCCCTCCCTCTGCCCCTCCGGCACCGCTCCCGCCCCCCCCCCCCCCCCCCCCGCATTCCGGCGCTGACTCGGCATTCCAGCGCTGACTTGGGCTCGGGGCTTGGAGAGGAGGCGAAGAGAGAGCACTGGTACGCGCTCCTGCTCCACCAATTTGATATTGGACCGTCACTTGCTGCACAAGTGGCACTGACTCTGTGCTCAGAGAGTGGACCCTGCCTAGACGGGGCAGAGCTACAGGGGAGATTGCCCTTGGCGGATTTAAGGCAGAGAAACATTGCCTTCCACACTCTCCTGCGACCCGGAGCCCCGCCCTGGGCTCCAAAGTCTCTGTCCCAGCCTTGGGGGTGGAGCAGAGATAGGAACTGTTCTCATTCCTGCCGCTTATCTCCACCTGTGTAATTAAGGAGACAGAAAACAGGGATTGGTGGGTCCCATTGACTGCCTGCCTGCTTTTGGTCAGTCTCTCCCTGCACAGGTCTCTCATGCTTTGTGTCCAGAGTGAAGAGCCCGCCTGGGCAGCCCTGAGCCTCATGGGAGACTGCCCTTAGTGGCTATAAAGCAGAGAGACTTTACTTCCACCACGCTCCAGTGTCTTGTGGCTGAGCCTTTGGCTCCAAAGTCTCTGTCCCCGCCTTGGGAGCAGAGCTGAGATAGGAACTATTCCCATTCCTACCGCTTATCTCCACCTGAGTAATTAAAGAGACAGAAGATGGGGATCCATGGGTCTGACTACCGGCCTGCCGGCTTAAAGCCAGTCTCTACTTGCACAGGTCTCCTGCGCTCAGTGTCCAGGCCCTGGAGTTTGCCTGGGCAGGGGCTAGCCTAGTAGGAAGCTGCCTTTGGTGAATACAAGACAGAGAGACGTTACGATCCACACACTCTGGTGACTTGGGGCAGGGCCTTTGGCGTCAAAGTTTCTTGCCCCACCTTGGGGATGGAGCTGAGGTAGGAACTGCTCCTGTTCCTGCCATCTATCTCCACCTGTGTAATTAAAGAGGCAGAAGACGGGAGGCCACCAGAACAGCCCGGAGACCAGCGGGAAGGGTAGGGGAATTGGCTGTTTCCCCTCCACTACATCTCGGACTGCTGGAGGGATCCCCAGCAGGTAGAGAGACCTGCAGACACCTGCCCAGTGACGGCTGCCACGAGTGAGAAACACCACCTACCAGCTCAGAAACTAATCAAGACGTGAGAATACCCAAACGAAAACCTAAAGGAAAGAAACAGCAACTGAGCGAAATGGGAATAAATCAGTGAAGGAATTCTGGAAATACAAAGAAACAAACTGAAAACACACCCCTAAAGAGGAGCACCAGCCCCTTAGAAACAGACAACAACCAAAACCTGGCAACCAAAATGACAGAAGAGGAATTTCAAATGTGGATCATAAGAACACTCACTGACCTGCAACAACAACTTAATAACCAATAAAAAGAAACCACAAAAAGCCTCCAGGATATGGAACAAAGATTCACTAAAGAGATCGACAGAGTGAAGAAAACTTTAGCCGAATACCTGGAGATGAAGAATCAACTCAGGGAATTACAAAATACTGTGGAAAGTCTCAAGAACAGGGTAGATCAAACAGAAGAAAGAATCTCAGAGATTGAAGATAACACCTTCCAATTAAATAAATCAGTCACAGAGATAGAGCAGAGAAACAAGAGAAAAGAACAAAGCCTATAAGAGCTGTGAGATTATGTGAAGAAACCTAATGTGAGGGTCATAGGGTTAGCAGAAGGGGAAGAAGAAAACACTCAAGGGTTGGACAAGCTTTTTGAAGATATAATAGAGGAAAATTTCCCAGGCCTTGCTAAAAATCTTGATATACAAGTTCCAGAAGCCCAGAGGACCCCTGGGAGATTCAATGCAAACAGGAAGACGTCACGTCATGCAGTCATCAGACTGACCAAAATATCAACTAAAGAGGCCCTTCTAAGAGCTGTAAGATGAAAGGAGCAAGTAACTTACAAGGGAAAGCCAATTCGAATAACACCAGACTTCAATAATGAGACTTTACAAGCAATGAGAGACTGGGGCCCCATTCTCACTCTTCTGAAACAAAACAATGCCCAACCTAGAATCTTATTCCCTGCAAAACTAAGCTTCATATATGAAGAAGAAATAAAGACATTCTCAGACAAGCAAAGTCTCAGAGAATTCACCAAGACAAGACCAGCCCTACAAGAAGTACTCAAAACAGTGTTACACAGGGAACACCATAATAGAAACTCACGAATATAAAAATAACCAAAACCCAAAGATTAAAGGCCAGATATCACTATGGCTCAAGAGAGAAATCAAAGCAACAACATCCAACCCAACAGAATGATCAGTAATCTACCTTACCTATCAGTTCTCTCAATAAATGTGAATGCCTTAAACTCTCCACTCAAGAGACATAGGCTTGCTGAATGGATAAGAAAATACAGGCCAAGTATATGCTGTCTTCAGGAAACACATCTAACCTGCAAGGATGCATGTAGACTAAAAGTAAAAGGGTGGAGATCAGTATTACAGGCAAGTGGAAGCCAAAAGAAGGCTGGCATGGCAGTTCTAATTTCAGACGATTTAGTTTTTAAAGCAACAAAAGGAGTGAAAGACAAAGAGGGTCATTATATAATGGTGAAGGACACACTTCAACAAAAAGAGATAACAATTTTAAATATATATGCACCCAACTTAGGTGCATCAAGATTCATAAAGCAAACCTTACTGGATCTAAACAAATTGATTAATAGCAATACCATAATCACCGGAGATTTCAAAACCCCACTGACAGGACAAGACAAATCCTCCAATCAGAAAATTAACAAAGAAATAATTGACTTAAACAAAATTCTAGAACAATTGGGACTGACTGACATTTACAGAACATTCCACCCCAAATCCACTGAATATACGTTCTTGTCATCAGCTCACGGAACATTCTCTAAGATTGATCATATCCTAGGACACAAAGCAAACCTCAAGAAATTAAAAAAATAGAAATCATACCATGTATCTTCTCAGATCACAGTGGAATAAAAGTAGAAATCAACCATAACCGAAACTCACATTTCTACACAAAAACGTGGAAATTAAACAACCTCCTACTAAATGATTACTTCATAAATGAAGAAATCAAGATGGAAATAAAAAAATTCTATGAAGAAAATAACAATGGAGAGACAAGTTATCAAATCCTCTGGGACACAGCTAAAGCAGTTGTGGAAGGAAAGTTTATCTCCATAAATGACTATAACCAAAAGTCAAAAAGATCACAAATAGACAATCTAATTAAACGACTCAAAGAGCTGGAAAAAGAAGAACAGACCAACCCCAAACCCAGCAGAAGGAGTGAAATCAACAAGATCAAATCAGAACTAAACGAAATTGAAAACAGGGAAGCTATCCATGAGATTAACAAAACAAAAAGTTGGTTCTTTGAAAAAATAAACAAAATTGACACGCCACTGGCTAAGCTAATGAAAAGCAGACAAGAGAAATCTCTAATAAGCTCCATCAGGAACAAAAAAGGAGATATCACAACTGATCCCAAAGAGATACAAGATAATTTATGAGTACTACAAAAATCTTTATTCACACAAATTGGTAAAGGTGGAGGAAATGGACAAATATCTAGAAACACACAGCCTCCCTAGGCTCAATCAGGAAGAAATAGATTCCCTGAACAGATCAATCTCAACAGCTGAAATAGAAACAGCAATTAAAAATCTCCCTAAAAAGAAAAGTCCCGGTCCAGATGGCTTCACACCTGAATTTTACCACACTTACAAAGAAGAACTAGTACCTATCTTGCAGAAACTATTCCACAACATCGAGAAGAATGGAAACCTCCCCGACACCTTCTATGAAGCAAATATTACTCTGATACCAAAACCAGGAAAGGATGCAACAAAAAAAGAAAACTACAGGCCAATATCCCTAATGAATATAGATGCAAAAATTTTCAACAAAATCTTAGCTAACCGAATCCAGACGCTTATCAAAAAAATAATCCATCATGACCAAGTGGGCTTCATCCCAGGGATGCAGGGATGGTTCAACATACGTAAATCTATAAATGCAATTCACCACATAAACAGAAGCAAAAACAGAGACCATATGATTCTTTCAATAGATGCAGAAAAAGCTTTTGACAAAATTCAACACCCTTTCATGATATGAACACTTAAGAAAATAGGCATAGAAGGGACATACCTAAAAATGATACAAGCCATATATGACAGACCCATAGCCAACATCATACTGAATGGGGAAAAACTGAAAGCATTCCCACTAAGAACCGGAACCAGACAAGGCTGCCCACTATCTCCACTTCTATTCAACATAGTACTGGAAGTCCTGGATACAGCAATAAGACAGGAAAGTGGAATTAAAGGTATCCAAATAGGGGCAGAAGAGATCACACTTTCACTGTTTGCTGATGATATGATATTATATTTAGAAAACCCCAAAGAATCAACCAGGAAACTCTTGGAACTGATAAATGAATTTAGGAAAGTCTCAGGATACAAAATCAATACACAGAAATCAGAGTCATTCGTATACACCAACAACAATCAAATTGAGAACCAAATTAAAGCCTCAACACCCTTCACAATAGCAACAAAGAAATTAAAGTACCTAGGAATATACTTAACCAAGGAGGTAAAAGACCTCTACAGGGAGAACTATGAAACACTGAGGAAGGAAATAGCAGAGGATGTAAACAGATGGAAATCCATTCCATGCATGTGCATCGGCAGACTCAACATCATCAAAATGTCTATACTACCCAAACTGATCTACAGATTCAATGCAATACCTATTAAAATCCCATCAGCATTCTTCACAGATATAGAAAAAATAATTTTACGCTTTGTATGGAACCAAAAAAGACTCCGAATATCAAGAGCAATTCTAGGCAACAAAAACAAAATGGGAGGTATTAATATGCCAGATATCAAACTATACTGCAAAGCTGTAGTAATTAAAACAATCTGGTATTGGCACAAAAATAGGAATATTGACCAGTGGAATAGATGTGAGAATCCTGATATAAAACCATCCTCATATAGCCATCTAATCTTTGAAAAAGCAGACAAAAACATACACTGGGGAAAAGAATCCCTTTTCAATAAATGGTGCTGGGAAAACTGGATAGCCACTTGTAGAAGGCTAAAGCAGAACCCACACCTTTCACCTCTCACAAAAATCAACTCATGCTGGATAACAGACTTAAACCTAAGGCATGAAACTATTAGAATTCTAGAGGAAAATGTTGGAAACACTCTCCTAGACATCGGCCTAGGCAAAGAGTTTATGAAGAAGTCCCCGAAGGCAATCACAACAGCAACAAAAATAAACAAATGGGACCTGATCAAATGAAAAAGCTGCTGCACAGCCAACAAAACTGTCAAGAGAGCAAACAGACAACCCACAGAATAGGAGAAAATTTTTGCAAGCTACGCATCTGATAAAGGGCTGATAACTAGAATCTATTTAGAACTCAGGAAAATCAGCAAGAAAAAAATCAAACAACCCTATCAAAAAATGGGCAAAGCACATGAACAGAAGCTTCTCAAAAGAAGACAGAATAATGGCCAACAAACATGAAAAAATGTTCAACATCTCTAATCATCAGGGAAATGCAAATCAAAACCACAATGAGATATCACTTAACTCCAGTGAGAATGGCCTTTATCAAAAAGTCCCCAAATGCTGGGCACAAATGCTGGCATGGATGCGGAGAGAGAGGAACACTCCTGCACTGCTGGTGGGACTGCAAACTAGTTCAACCTCTGTGGAAAGCAATATGGAGATACCTCAAAGCGATACAAGGTGATCTACCATTTGATCCAGCAATTCCACTACTGGGCATCTACCCAAAAGATCAAAAGTCACTTAATGAAAAAGACACCTGCACTTGAATGTTTATAACACACAATTCACAATTGCAAAGCTATGGAAACAACCCAAGTGCCCATCAATTCATGAGTGGATTAATAAAATGTGGTATATATATACCATGGAATACTACTCAGCTTTAAGAAACAATGGTGATATATCACATCTTGTATATCCTGGATACAGCTGGAACCCATTCTACTAAATGAAGTATCTCAAGAATGGAAAAACAAGCACCTCATGTACTTGCCAGCAATTGGTATTAACGGATCAACACCTCAGAGGACATATAGGAGTAACATTTATCGGGTGTCAGGAGGATGGGAGGGGGCAGGAGGGGATGGGTGATGGGTGTATACAACCACAATGAGTAAGATGTGCAACATTTGGGGGATGGACATGTTTGAAGCTCTTACTCAAGGGGGGAGGGGAGATTGGCCAATATAAGTAAGCTTAACACTTGTACCCCCATAATACGCTAAAAGAAAAAAAAAGAATATTTCTATTACCAAGAAATGATAAATGTCTGAGGTGATGGATATCCCAATTATGCTGATTTGATTAATCTCCATTGTATACTTATATCAAAACATCACATGTACCCTATAAAGATATACAATTTAGAATAAAAGCCCTCTTGTGGTTTTGCATACATAAATTTACCGGGAAAAAAACATGAGGGAACTTCTTGAGGTGATGATAATTGTCTATTTCTTAAGAAGCATTTGGGTTTCACAGGTGTATGTATTTGTAATAATTTATCAAAAATTACCTTGAAGACCTGTGCATTTCAATTAAGGTAAAATTTACCTCCAAAAAGAAAAAATAGGCCTGCAAACAAATACTGAACTTCAGTTAATGATGCACATGCTGAAATAGTGGGAGGAGTATACTGGTGACTGTAACTTTGGAATGCATCTAAAAGGATGATTGATTGATGGGTAGAGGGGAGGATAGATGGATAAATAAGTGGTAAGGCAAGTATAGTGAAATGTTAATTGTAGAACCTGCGTAGTGGATATATGGGTTTATTAAATTTAAAACATGTTCAAGGTTTCTACATGTTTGAAAATTTTTTTGATTCAGAATATTATGGGGGTACAAACATTTTGTTTACATGAAATGCATTTGCCTTGCCCAAGCCTGGGCTACAAGCGTGTCCTTCCCCCATCAGTGTGTCCTGTTTCCGTTAGCTGTGAGTTTATCCTGCCTTCCCCCCTACCCTGCTACCCCCCCACCTGACCAGCACCCAGTGAGTATTACTATCATGTGAGCACCTTAGTGTTGATTATTTAGTACCAGTTTGATGGCAAGTACATGTGGTGCATGTTTTTCCATATTTGTGATACCTCACTTTGAAGAATGGGCTCAGTCTCTATCCAGGATAATATAAGAGGTGCTAGATCACCATTGTTTTTTGTAGTTCAGTAGTATTCCATGGTACACATAGACCACATTTTATTAATCCACACATGTATTGATGGACACTTGAGCTATTTCCACATCTTTGCAATTGTGAATTATGTTGCTGTAAACATTTGAGTGAAGATGTCTTGCAACTGGATCCACACCTCTCACAAAAATCAACTCATGATGGATAACAGACTTAAACTTAAGGCATGAAACCTTAAGAATTCTGGAAGAAAATGTGTGTAAGACTATTTTAGACATCAGCCTAGGTAAAGAATTTATGAAGAAGACCCCCAAAGCAATCACAGCAGCAACAAAAATAAACAAATGGAACCTGATCAAATTAAGAAGCTTCTGCACAGCCAAGGAAACTATCATTAGAGTAAATAGACAACTTACAGAATGGGAGAAAATATTTGCTTTCTACACATCTGATAAAGGACTGATAACAAGAATCTATATAGAATTTAAGAAAAATCAACAAGAAAAAAAATCAAACAACCTCATCATTAAATGGGCAAAGGACATGAACAGAAACTTTTTGAAAGAAGACAGACTAATGACCAGAAAACATATAAAAAAGTGCTCAACATCTCTAATCATTAGGGAAATGCAAATCAAAACTATAATGAAATATCACCTAACTCCAGTGAGAATGTCTTTTATCAAAAACTCCCAAAACAACAAATTCTGACCAGAATGTGGAGAGATTGGAGCACTCATACACTGCTAGTGGGACTGGAAATTAGTACAACCTCTATGGAAAGTAATTTGGAGATAGCTCAAAGACCTAAAAATAGAAATGCCATTTGATCCAGCAATCCCACTAGTAGGCATCTACCCAAATGAAAATTTTTATAATAAAATGTTAGAAAGATTATTTATGGACTCTGCAATGCTATAATAATTAAAACAGCTTGATATTGGCACAAGAACAGAGACATAGATCTTTGGAACAAGACTGAGAATCCAGAGATGAAACCATCCGCATATGGTAATCTAATCTTTGACAAAGCAAACAATATACATTGGGGAAAATAATCAATACATGGTGCTAGGAAAACTAGATAGCTACATGCAGAAGAATGAAACTGGATCCCCACCTCCTACCTCTCACAAAAATCAATTCAAGGTGGATAACAGACTTAAACCTGAGGCATGAAACCTTAAGAATTCTAGAAGAAGATGTTGGGAAGACCCTTTCAGATATTGGCCTAGGCAAAGAATTTTTGAAGAAGACCCCCAAAGCAATCACTGCAGCAACAAAAATAAATAAATTGGATCTGATCAAATTAAAAAGCTTTTGCAAAGCCATGGAAACTATCATTAGAGCAAACAGACAACCTACAGAATGGGAGAAAATATTTGCTCTCTACGCATCTGATAAATGGCTGATAACAAGAATCTATCTAGAACTTAAAATAATCAACAAGAAAAAAACAAACAACCCCATCAATAAATTGGCAATGGAAATGATAGAAACTTTTTAAAAGAAGACAGAATAATGGCCAGCACACATATAAAAAAATGCTCAACATCTGTAATCATTAGGGAAATGCAAATCAAAACCACAATGAGATTGGCCTCTATCAAAAAATCCCAAAACAACAAATGCTGGCATGGATGTGGAGAGACAGGAACACTCTTACACTGTTGGTGGGCCTACAAATTAGTGCAACCTCTGTGGAAAAGTATTTGGAGATACCTCAAAGAGCTAAAAATAGAATTACTGTTCCATCTAGCAATAGCACTATTAGGCATTTACCCCAAAGAGCAAAAGACATTCTATAATAAAGACATCTCCACCCGAATGCTTATGGCAGCACAATTCTCTATCGCAAGGGTGCGGAAACAACCAAGTGCCCGTCAATTCATGAGTGGATTATTAAAATTTGGTATATGTATACCATGGAATATTACTCAATTATAAGAAAAGACAGTGATCTTACACTTCTTATATTTTCCTGGATTGAGCTTGAACCCATTATCTGAAGTGAGGTAACACAAGATTGGAAGAATAGGCTCCACTTGTACTCGCCATGAAATTGGTATTGACTGATCAACACTATGGTGCTCACACGGTAGTAATATTCTCCAGGGATTAGGGGATCGGGGAGTAAGCTCACAGCTAATGGACACGGTGAGCAGTGTGGAGGGGAAGGGCATGCCTCTAACCCTCACTAGGAAGAAGCAAAGACATAAAATGTAACCAAAATGTTTGTACCCTCATAATACCCAGAAATTAAAAAAACATAAAAATGCAACCATGTACATTTAAAAGAAAAAAATAGATATTTATGGAATCTGGATGGAACTGGAAGTCATTATGTTAAGTGAAATTAGCCAGACGTAGAACAGACAAACATACATGTTCTTACTCATATGTGGTAACTAAAAAAAGTTGATCTCATGGAGGCAGAGAGTGGAATGATAGACACCAGAAGCTGGGAAGGGTGGGGAAGGGTGAAGAGAGGAAGGCTGATGAGTACAAACATGCAGTTAGATAGAAGTAATAGGTACCAGCATTTGATGGCACAGTAGGGTGACTGTACATAACAACAATTTATTGTATATTTCCAAATAGCTGGAGGAGAAGATTTGGAAAGTTCTCAACACAAAGAAATGATAAATGTTCAAGGTGATGGATATCGTAAATGTACTGACTTGATGATGACATATTATATGCATGTATCAAAATATCACATGGACCCCATAAATATGTACAGTTATTATGTATCAATAAGAAATTATTGGCTAGGTGTGGTGGCTCATGCCTGTAATCCTAGCACTCTGGGAGGCCAAGGCGGATGGATCATTTGAGCTCAGGAGTTCAAGACCAGCCTGAGCAAGAGTGAGACCCTGTCTCTACTAAAGAAATATAGAAAGAAATTAGCTGGACAACTAAGGATATATATAGAAAAAATTATCCGGGCATGGTGGCGCATGCCTGTAGTCCCAGCTACTCGGGAGGCTGAGGCAGGAGGATTGCTTGAGCCCAGGAGTCTGAGGTTGCTGTGAGCTAGGCTGACACCATGGCACTCTTGCCCGGGCAACAGAGTGAGACTCTGTCTCAAAAAAAAAAAAAAAAAAGAAAGAAAAGAAAAGAAAAGAAAAGAAAAGAAAAGAAAAGAAAAGAAAGAAAGAAAGAAAGAAAGAAAAAGGAAAATAAAAGAAATTATTCATCAAAGCATTTTTAAAAAGATATTCATGGCATCCACTTTTTTGGGTGACACAGACAATTAATCAAATGATCCTGTGAACAAATGTGCAAATGTATTTGTGAGAGATGTCCCAAAGCAGAGACACAGGCTGCCATATGTGCCCCAAGCCCAGGAGACAGTCAATGCAAGTGGTGATGGAGATACGCACAGAGATACAGAGATAGAGAGGGGAGAGAGAGAGAGAGAGAGAATTTGGGAAGTGTGATCCCTACTTCTTTCAGCTACACCCCTTTACAGTCTTTCCTTGATTCTGTGACCTCACTCTCTTCAGCTATGCAATCCAGGAAATTACCTTTCTGCTTGAGCTTGTCGAGCTGGGCTTCAGTCACATTTGCTGCTAAAACAAGTCTGTCTGTCACTTCTACCACCAAAATATATTCCAAATCTCTGCTCCTTCTCCCACCTCCAGCACCACCGCCCTCTCCGGTCTACAGCCCTGCGATCAGCTCCTCCCTGGCACTCTGCACCCATGCTCACCTCTGGGCATCCTGCCCGCATGGCAGCCAGCGCGAGCGGTGCCAGCTCTCTCAGGTGTGGGGTACGCAGCCATTGTGCAGGGCGGGAGGTCCAGGCAGATCTCGGGGAGAGAGCGGCTTTGCCTGTCATGGCCTTTCCTAGTCAGGGTGGTGTCTCTAGACCATGCGGTTCATCCCACTGTCCTCATGTGAGTAAGAGTTCCAGAGTGGGCCAGGGGCTGCCCAAATTCAGCCTGTGGCCTTTGGTGTGCAGAGAACATTTTTTCTACCATCTTCTTCCTCCCTGAGCTATTACTATTGTATCTGTTAAAATGCTCTGGCCACAAATAGCAGCAAACAACAAAGAAAATCAGCTTAAATAACGCCTGTGCTTATCTTACTCAACAGGAAATACAGATATGGGGGATTCCAGAGGTGGCTCAAAGCACATCAATGTCCTTAAAGGCCAGCATAATCTTTCTCCAGTCTTCCACCCTTGGCAGCGTTGCTCCTGGTTGTTGTTGAGGTCACAAAGTGGCTGCTGTCGCACTGCGCCTCACATCAATAATCAAAAGCAGGACGGAAGCAGACAAAGAACGAAAAGAGCTTTCTGATCACAAAGCAGAGAGCAAACCCTTTCCCAGAACTCCCAGAAAACTTCCTCTTATATCTCCTTGACCAGAATTGGCTTGGATGATGGTTTCTGGAAGAATTGGCTAAAGGGAAACAAGATTATTGTGATATATTGGGACCAATTAAACTCATGCCCTAGGACTGAGTACATCACTGTCTAGGAAAACTGGGGTTGGTTAGGAAGGAAACGAGGGAACAGATTTGCGTGGGTTGCTAAGAATGTCTTCTATTAACCAGAGGTTATAATGGGTGCCTGAGGTGACGGGGGTGGGGGGGTAGAGGGGAAAAGGTAGAGAAATAGATGAAGTGGGAAAGAGGAGAGAAGAAGAAAAATCAGTGAGGAGGAGAGAAAGGGGGTGGGGAATGAGGAGGAGACAAGAAAGGGCACATGGACAAGGCTCACCTTCAACACAGGGTCGAGTTCCAGCATGAGAAACACCCATATTGTATTAGGGATTTTTATTAAATAAGTAGATTTTAGCTGCTCTTGTCACAGAAATAATTCACTATGTGAAATGATAGATATGCTAGTCCGCTTCGTGATAGTAACCATTACATCAGCATAACATCATGTTGTGAACCTCAAATATACACAAATGGCATTTATTTAAGAAAAGGAACGATGGGTATACTCACACCTAAGGGCGCAGTGTGCACTGCTTGGGGGATGGACACACTTGTAGCTCTGACTCAGGTGGGGCAAAGGCAATATTATATATAATCTAAACAGTTGTACACTCATAATATGCTGAAATTAAAAAAACAAAACAAAATAAAATAAATGCAATTACACACAAAAAAGGAAAGGAGAATTAATACATGCCCCACCGTAGATGAATCCTGAAAACATTACACCAAGTGAAAGAAGCTAGTCAGAAAATACCACCATAATCAATATTATGTGATTCCATTAACACCAAAATGTCCAGACCCGGGAAGTCTGCAGAGACGGAAGGTAGGTCAGCAGCTGTTTAGGGCTGCTGGGCATGGGAGGGCCGTGGAGTTATGACTACAGGGAGGGGGTTTCTTTCTGAGACAATAAAATGCTCCGAAACTGACTGTCGTGATGTCTGCACGTATCTTTGAATATACTAAAACCATTCAATTGTACGCTTTAAATGGGTGAATTGTAGGACATGTGAATGACATCTCAATAAAGCTATTTAAAAAATCCAAAATGCATTAAGAAGTGAAGGCATGTGATTCTGGCATTACTTGTCTAAACTTTCAATACGGAGCGAAGATTAAAGAGCGTGATGACGTGAAGTCCACGGTAGACTTCAGCCGTTTTTCCTTTCTTGAACTCAATTTGACCGAATCGCTGCTGCATTGTAAATATCAGTCTGTTTGCATCTATGTAATATAATTGTATTTTGTATTTTATATGTGTTTGCGTGGGATAAAGTCAATGATAACAGCAACAATGGCGACATTGGACAGCGGCCACCATGCAAGCACTCTGTCATCCAGTCCCGTCTTGGGCTGCAGTTCATGATTTTGCTGTTATTTGTTCTTAATGTTTCTGGTTGCCAGGTACCCTTCCATGCTGGCTCTGCCATTTACAATGTCTGTGACCTCAGGCTTGTCTACTAGTATATATTAATATAAATCTCACATTCCACGGCTGTAAAGGGAAAACGTAAAGAAAAAGGAAGTCTCTCTCGTGGAATAGCTAGTGGGAAAAGCTTCCCCTGCACAAGTGTGGGATGTGGTAGCTGGCGTGACCCAGGCAGCTGCGATTGCCCTTTTGTTTGTGCAGAGGGTGAGCACATCCTAGATTTTAGTCACACTGCTGCCTTCGGATGCTAAATCTTACTGGAGTGGCAAAATCTGTTGATGTAGAACATGATCGATCCCACGTGTGCAGTCCATGTGCAAAGGCAAGTTAGCTCATTTCCTACGCAAAACCACGGGCTCCCGGCTAAGTACGGGAGAATATCTCAGACACTTAGTTTATCGGGCTTCAGATACAACTTTCAGCACGAGGGTAGCGGTCATGGAAAGCCCTTGGAGAGGTCACGTGCATGGGTCCTGGCCAACAGCACAAGTGACAACTTTTCAGACGATCCCAGCTCCTAGCCTCAGCATCTCCAGCCCTTGGTCTAGACTCCCAGCTTTCACAGCACAGAGTCGGACCCTCCTGCTGCACTCAGTCCCAGAGTCAGGAGCACCATAGCCCTGTTGTGAGCCTCCATGGGACTGTGGAGCTGTGAGGAGGACCTGTTCCGATTTCAACGTGACTGTGCTGGCCTGCCCAGCCGGCAGGCTGTGCCAGGTTTTTCTTCCGCCAGGAAAGTAGGAGAGGACCTACGTGTTTCCCTGAAAATAAGACCTACTTCCCTTATTTCCCTAAAATAAGCCCTAGCAGGATTTCTTTTTTTTTTTTTTTTTTTTTTTCATCCAAACTCTCACTTGGAAGCTAGCAGGATTTCTAAGCATGTGCGCAATAGAAGCCCCACCCTGAAAATAAGCCCTAGTGACGGGCGTGGCCACGCAGCATCTGCACAGCGCATGCGTGTCGTCGCGGAGCGGGAAGACGCCGAGCAGCCCTTCTCATCCGCCCCGTGAGAGCTCTGTGGCTCCACGGGAGAGATCGGGCCGGTGGTTCTAAAGGAAACAGAGTCGCAAGACATTCAGGATGGAACTCTGGGTTTGGAGAGTGATGATGATGTTCCAGAAGAAGACGACTTCACTCTATTTGAATAAATGTAGATTGCTGTACCATACTTAAATAAAACAACACATCCCCTGAAAATAAGCCCTAGGGTGTCTTCTTGAGGAAAAATAAATATAAGACCCTGTCTTATTTTCGGGGAAACACGGTATTTGCTCACACCTGTGCCCACATCAAGCCCTGGAATGAGAGCTTTCCACTGTGGAGAGGCGGCTTCCCTCCCCCACATCACTGAGGGCAGAGAGGACAGAAAGGAAGGCCACCGTCCCCGCCGCTGGCCGCAGCAGGGGCTCGGGAGGTTGATAACGCCTGTGGTTTCCAGGGAGAATGAAGGTGCCGTCTCAGGCCCCGGGCTGGAGCTTGACGCCTCTGTGAGCCCGTCCATGGCCAAGCGCCTGAGCTGGGCTGGGAGGTGAGTCTGTACCTTTGCCCTCTTTGGGCCCAGAGTGTCATTTGGTTGCTCTGGGACAAAGTGTGGTTCTTCCAAGGACGACCGTACAGGTGTGGGGCTTGCCTGAGCTCTGCTTTGCAAGCCGTTGAAGCTCCCTGGCCACCACCTCCTGTCTCGCCCACCATCCAGGGTGGCCTTGCAGGACAGACCGGTGGCAGGGGCACTCGCGGAGGTGGGGAAGGAGGACTGTGGGCCACCCGGGCACAGACGGGCTGTCTCTGAGCTCCACACCTTCTGGTCTGGAAATGGAGAGCACCGGCTGGTCCTTGCACTCCATGACTCTAAAATAATCTCTCCCTCCTGCGCTGCTGCTTTCTTCCCTCTCTTGCTCCTCCTCACTCCCTCAATTCTCTTTCACCATGATTTACTTAAAAAAGTAAGACACGCCTGAAATTTGTCTACGAAGATATTCATCGTAGCATTCTTTATAATACTTACAAAATTGAACACAACTTGAGCGTGTAAGCATGGCGGTGAGAGACAGCCTTCGCCGCGCGCCGGGCCTCCGGCATCTGCTCCATCCACCCCCGGCAGCCCTAGGAGATAAGCGCTTTTACTCATGTAACTGCCGTGTTTCCCCGAAGATAAGACAGGGCCTTATGTTTATTTTTCCTCAAGAAGACACCCGAGGGCTTATTTTCAGGAGATGTGCTATTTTTTTTAAGTACGGTACAACCATCTACATTTATTCAAATATAGTGAAGTCGTCTTCTTCTGGAACATCATCGTAACTCTCCAAACCCGAATTCCATCCTGAGTGTCTTGCGACTCTGTTTCCTTTACACCCACCGGCCCGATCTCTCCCGTGGAGCCACAGAGCTGTCACGGGGCGGATGAGAAGGGCTGCTCGGCGTCTTTCCCGCTCCGCGACGACATGCATGGGCTGTGCAGACGCGCTGTGGCCACGCCCGTCGCTAGGGCTCATTTTCGGGCTGGGGCTTCTATTGCAAATGCTTAGAAATCCTGCTGGGGCTTATTTTATGGGTAGGTCTTATTTTCTGAAAAACATGGTAACAAAGAAACTCGGGCTACTCCGTATAACTTGTGTAACTTAGAATTAGTTAAATATTATTTGCCAACACCATATGCTGGAACACCGCACAGCCATTAAAATCATGGTTGTGCTCGATTTTATTGACATGGAAAAATATTCCATGAATGAGAACATATAAAGATGCAAAATGTAATTAAAATCCAATTGGTGGCCGGGCGCTGTGGCTCACGCCTGTAATCCTAGCTCTTGGGAGGCCGAGGCGGGCGGATTGCTCAAGGTCAGGAGTTCAAAACCAGCCTGAGCAAGAGCGAGACCCCGTCTCTACTATAAATAGAAAGAAATTAATTGGCCAACTGATATATATATATATATATATAAAAAAAATTAGCCGGGCATGGTGGCGCATGCCTGTAGTCCCAGCTACTCGGGAGGCTGAGGCAGAAGGATCACTCGAGCCCAGGAGTTTGAGGTTGCTGTGAGCTAGGCTGACGCCACGGCACTCACTCTAGCCTGGACAACAAAGCGAGACTCTGTCTCAAAAAATAATATATACATATAAAGTTGGAAGAAAATGCATCAAAATATTGGCAGGAATAATCTGTGGGGGTGAGTTTTCATAAACTTTGCTTTTATTCTGATTCCCAAGTGTCACATGACATGAGAGTAGGAGTCAAATCATAGAAAACATTTCATGTGCACAACAAAAATCTTCAGGATATAAGCCAACTGTAAACTGTCTGTCACTGGGAAGTGGGGATTGGTGGCAGGAGAATGCTTTCTTTCTCTTTTGTGCATATCTGTGTTATTTCAAAAATATTTTAATGTTTATTTTATTAAATTGTGGTAAAATACACATAACATAAAATTCTCCACCTTGATCACTGCAGGTGCACCATTCAGCAGCATTAAGCACGTTGGCATGCTGTGCAACCGTCACATCTCCAGAACTCTCCATCTTCCCAAACTGACACTTGGTACCCATTAAACATTAATTCCCATTCGTCCCTCTCGCCAGCCCTGGCAACCACCATGGACATTAAGCTCCTTCTAACCTTTTATTTGTAGAAAGAGCCCTTTGCTCCAGCAGAGCTCACACGCCGCTCCTTGAGCATGGGTGCAAATCTGTCAGCAGGATAAACTCCTAGAAGTAGCACTGGGGGCCCAGAGATGTTCTGAGTGCTGAGTGTGGGCAGGTATCGGGGGTGCCCTCCAAGGAACTGCTTGCAGTTGACACTCCTGCCCTCCTGGGCACGTGACAACCAGTGGGAAGACCCTGGTAACTGCCCTTGAAGTCTGGGCTGGAGAGGCCACAGGGGAAGTGGGGGCTCCCAGCATAGGAGGTGTGCAAGCCAAGGCTAGCAACTCCCTGGTGGCGATATCCCAGCCACGGCTCCTGAGTCACAGAAGAGAGGTGGGTGAGGACACCCAAAGATGCTTTAGACGCCAAAGCTTTTAAGATTTGATAACTCTATCCTTACTCCAGGGAGCAGTGCTCAAAGCCCACCAACTGTCTGCTGAGTTATCAGCCTGGACATGTTTGTTCGTGGAAGGCAAGTCTCTGTGTCTCTCACGGAAGCTCCAACCCTGAGAGCAAACCCGGAACCAAGCCTGAGATGCCCCCAGATACCCCAGCTTCTAAACTTTGTCCTCATGCCATGGCGGGTCAGGCCATCTCAGTTCCAGCTAATCTCTGTGTAAGTGGAGGCTCAGAGATGGGAGCCCCAACATCACACAGCTCACAAGGGGCAGCTGAAGCGAGCTGAAGTGAGCCATCCCTGGGTCAAATTGGCTGAGACCCCAAGTCAGCAGAACGGGAGCCCATTGCTTGTTCCCACAAGTAGCAGGACGTGGCTTGTTGACTGGCTGAAGGAACTGTTTCTCCAGGCAAATGGCCACGGACCTGCAGTCTTGCATGCAGGCCAAGGTTGTCTGGTATCCTGCACGCAGTGCCAGGCGTTGCAAGACGGCCAAGGACTTGCGGACTCGCACTGGAGCCGAGAGTGTTTGTTATGTGCAAACGGTATCAGGCATCAAAGGGCCATGTCTCGTGGAAGCCCGTCTCTGATGCTCTGACTGGAGAAACAGGTGCTGTTGGCCGTGGACAGTCACGTACCAAAAAGTGGCTGGGAAAGTAGCTGGCACGAGAGAATAGCTGCGGACGCTCGCCCAATTAAACAGCATAAAAACAAAACGACTGGCGCTTTATGGTGCTGCAGTCTCCAGCTGTGTCCGTCTCTGTGTGCTTTCTTTTCTGGGACTGCAGTGAGCTCTGTCTGTCTGCGTCTTATGTTTATGTCCTATGTGTTCATCCCCCATGCTGCAATCAGGCCAGGACAAGCAGCCAGGGCTATTTCTTTTTGACAGTTAGTAATAATAACTCCTATTGAGCTCTTGTGTGGCAACAGCCACTGTGCTGTTGATTAGTCTGGGTTCGCTCTGTCAGTCACCATCATGCAGAAGCCATACCTTAATGGTGTATAAACACATTTTTTCCTAGGAAAAAAATTAAAGTTTTATGATAAAGCTAGCATGCCATGGAGACACAGCCCACATCAGTCCTCTGCCGCCAGCCGGCAGTGTGTTCTTCCAGGCTGAGATTCCCGCTGGATGCTGGGGCTGGGTGTCCCGAGTCTCTCGCAGGCAACACCGCGTGGAACTCCGATGACTCTGATGGTTAGGCCAATTGTTCTTCTCTTTTCTTTCAGCTTTACTGAGGCATACTTGACAAACGTTGCGCATACCTAAGGTGTGCGGCTTGGTGTTTGGACACTCGTGTGCACCAAGGACCGGTGACCGCGATCTGGGCGCGCAGCTCACCCGCCGCCTCATCAGCCACCTTTCTCTCCGTGCGGTGAGAGCGCTTGAGACCTGCTCGCCCAGCAAGTTTCCGGCACACAACGCAGAATTGCTGACCACTGTCACCATGCTGTACATTGGATCACGTCCTTTAAAAAAGATTCCCCCAGTTTCACGATGAGCGGCTGTCTGTTCAGAGACGCGAAGGCCCTGAGGTGCCTGCGGGAAGGAGTGGCCCGACTTGGGCCTGCTCTGCCTGAACTCTGCCGTGTCCCGTCATTCGAGGGGTGTGCAGCACAAGGGGTGAGTCCCCGACACAGACGCCTGGCCGTGCTCCCCGGGTCAGTGAGGGTGTGGGCGCACCACAGGGGATCCCGGTCCCTAGGACGGGCCGGCAAAAGGAGGGGTGTTCTTCGTGCTTTGGGGCAGATAAGGCAAGGATATGAGTTTATAAACTGTCCCTAGGGCATCTCCGGTGTGTAGAGGCAGCACAGCACAGAGCTCACCCTGGATCTTGACTTGCTGGGCTCAGATCTATGATCTGACTTTTACTTGGGTAAATTTACTGAACTTCTCATGCCTCAGTTTCCCTGTAAGGAGAATGAAAATGGCAACAATAGGACATCAGGAGGTTGCAGTGAGTGCCCAATTTAAGAAAGCCCTGCCCCACCCCAGTTAAAGAGCCAGAAAGGGAGAGGTTAAGTCAGCACAGCCTTTCTGGGTGAGCTCATCGGCCCCTGCTGCGAGACCCTTCCCGGCACTGAAAATGGCCAATGCACGTCTGCACACTGAGGCTTGCGCCTGAAGCCCAGACCTGTAAGTCCAGCTGTCTCCACTGCAACCCGACTTGGAAGTCCTACAGAACTCTCCTACTCATGCTTAAAATTCAGCCCACCTCACCCCCGAACTGGATCATCACCGAGTCTTTCCATCTCAGCAAATGACACCTCCCTCTGCTCTGGCCGACACCCAGGAGCAGCCTTCATCTCTCTCTCCTTCGTTCACTCCATCAGCAGCACCGACTGACTCAACC
Organism: Microcebus murinus; assembly: GCF_040939455.1. Classification (NCBI taxonomy): domain Eukaryota; kingdom Metazoa; phylum Chordata; class Mammalia; order Primates; family Cheirogaleidae; genus Microcebus; species Microcebus murinus. Next base: position 70,455,571 of record NC_134119.1, on the reverse strand, counting down.
TCCAGAATTTGTCCGAGAGTGTCCACTTGTCCTCATTTAAATGTCCACCGCCACATCGCTCGTGTTCAGGAAGACACGAGTGGCCTCTGGATCCTCCCCTGGTCCCACCCCTGTGCCCAGACGCCCCATCCGCCCCCGCAGAGCACCTGGGGGGCCTAGCACGGTGCTGCACTGGAATAGATGCTCAGCCAACGCTGCTTGAATGAATGAGACTGGGAAGAGACTTTCAGAAGCGCAAAGGCAGGTACAGGTCCCTGGAGAGGGGAGGCAGATACAGGTCCCTGGAGAGGGGAGGCAGATATAGGTCCCTGGAGAGGGGAGGCAGGTACAGGTCCCTGGAGAGCGGAGGCAGGTACAGGTCCCTGGAGAGGGGAGGCAGGTACAGGTCCCTGGAGAGCGGAGGCAGGTACAGGTCCCTGGAGAGCGGAGGCAGGTACAGGTCCCTGGAGAGGGGAGGCAGGTACAGGTCCCTGGAGAGGGGAGGCAGATACAGGTCCCTGGAGAGGGGAGGCAGATACAGGTCCCTGGAGAGGGGAGGCAGATACAGGTCCCTGGAGAGGGGAGGCAGATACAGGTCCCTGGAGAGGGCTGGGGACCGTTGCTGGTTGAGATACCAGCTGAAAAAACCCAAAATGTGTCCCCTGGGAGACTGAGGCAGAGCATAAAGGCTGTGCACAGGAGCTGTGTGTCCCAGATGTTCCGATTCAGCCCTCTGCTCTGCTGGCGAGAGTAGAAGCGGAGGGCGCGGCGATGGGCCTGTGGCACCCTTTGCAGAAGGACACTCACGTTCCATGGAAGGGAGGCTGCCACGGGACGGCACAACGCAGGACCACAGATGGGTGCATAGGGTCACTGTTTGAGTGTCCCCAACTTGGAGAAGTGGGAGCGTGAACCTGCCAGAGAGGAAGGCTTGAATGTGAATCTCCGGTCCACTGTTTGCCAGTTGTGCAACTTTGGGTAAGTTATTTTTTATTTATTTTTTTTTTTTTGAGACAGAGTCTCACTTTGTTGCCCAGGCTAGAGTGAGTGCCGTGGCATTAGCCTGGCTCACAGCAACCTCAATCTCCGGGGCTCAGTGATCCTACTGCCTCAGCCTCCCGAGTAGCTGGGACTACAGGCATGCGCCACCATACCCGGCTAATTTTTTGTATATATATTTTTAGTTGGTCAATTAATTTATTTCTATTTTTGGTAGAGACGGGGTCTCGCTCAGGCTGGTTTCGAACTCCTGACCTTGAGCAATCCGCCTGCCTCGGCCTCCCAGAGTGCTAGGATTACAGGCGTGAGCCACCGCGCCCGGCCTGTGGGTAAGTTATTTTGGAGTTCTCGTTCCCTCTTGAGTTTGAGCAAGACATCCATATTCTCTGTGCTTAATTTTCTCCATCCATAGTCCTGAGAGATATTTTTCCCACAATGGAAGCCACTTACAGACAAGGAAGATTTGGCTTGGAGAAAATCGCCCATTCTCTGGCATGCCACGGTCTCCGAGTGTTGAAAGCAGAGCCCAAGTTCGCAGTGCTCCAGCACCATGTGCTCGTGAACGGGCTGTGTGGCCAGGTGCCACTGGGTCACACATGGTGTGATTTTAGGGCCATGTGGAAAAGAGTGGGGACAGCATGCTCCACAGGGAGAACGTGTGATCAGCCAACACGAGGCAGGAATGAACAGAATGTGAGGCCGGGGGTCAGGGGGGGATTATGGGAAGGAAGGTAAGAAATAATAATGGGTCTTCTCCTTAGTTACTCAGTCAATATTTTTAAACTTCTGCTGTGTGTGCCAGCTCTGGAGAAGTAACTATGAACATGATAGAGGTTCACCCATCCAATATACATTTATTCGGCACCTCCAATAAGCCAGGAATTGTGTTAGGAGCTGGGCATAAGATCATGAGCAAGACAGAAGTTATTTTTAAATTAACCTTAATAATATAGTTTATTCAACCCAGTGTGTCAAAAATTATCATTACACGTTTACATTCTAGATGTTATTTTTAAAATCAACATGTAACAATTGTACATATTTATGGGGTACAGAGTGATATTTTGATACAAGTATATGATGTATACTGATTAAATTAAGATCATTGCAATATCCATCACCTCAAACATTCATCATTTCTTTATGTTGAGATCACTCAAAACCCTCTCTCCTAGCTATTTGAAACTATACAATAAATTGCTGTTCATTACAGTCATTCTACAATGTCACAGAACACCAGAACCTATTGCTCCTATCAAGCTGTATTTTTTTATCCATCAACCAACCTCTCCCTGTCCCTCCCGAGAAAGGTTTATGCATGCGGTAAATATTGACAGAGCCCCTCCTATGCGCCACACGTGGGGCCAGGGGCTAGAATGCCATTTCAAACCCTTCCCTGCCCCCTTCTGAGGAAGGGGCTCCCTCTCATCCCCCAAGGCACCTGAGGTCACGGAACAGGCCGGACTTTCCTCTTTGCTCCTGATCCCGGCTCAGTTCCTGCTGTGGTGGCTGGCAGCATGAACGCCTGCTGGCTAAAGTTCATGCATGAATATGGGGCTGTGCCCAAAGGGAGCTCGAACGCCCCGACGACACCCTCAACGCTTCATCTTATGTGTAATCGGAGTGTAGAAAGGACATGAGGAAGGGTTTAGATTCATGTAAAAAGCACTAATGCTGGGACATGTTAATCAACAGTTACTGGCCACCAGCTATGAGCCAGTGCCAGTGACTAGGACTCTCATAGCTCTCATTTATTCTTCCCAAACACCCTGGTGGGAGAGAAGTTAAAGCGCCATTATTGGAGAATAAGCTTCTGGGTGTTCTATAGAAAGGTGTCTGTCTAGTCCATGGCGTTCAGGGTCTACAGGAGGAAATAGATGTGATTGAGCAAAAATTAGATACAACACAGTTTTTGTTCAATTACAACCAAATAGCATAGACGGGGCAGGGGGACAGTTGCCTATATTGTTTCTGGTAATCGGGATGGGGAATCTGAAGGTGATGTTGGAAAGGAGACCTGGAGGATGAGAATGGTGTGACAAGGCCGACAGCTCCAGGGAACAGAACTGCGCAAGTGTTCAGGCCCTGGGGTGAGAAGGAAATGTCAGTTCTCATGGACAGTGAGGTCGTTGGAGCTGGACTTAGCAGGTTTTTGTCTCCTGTTACTCTTGGAAAGAGAATCAAGAATTTAACAGACTGGCTGGCCACCGTGGCGCACGCCTGTAATCCCAGCACTCTCGGAGGCTTAAGCAGGAGGATCGTTTGAGGTCAGGAATTCGAGACCAGCCTGACCAAGAGCGAGACCCTGTCTCTATGAAACATAGAAAAATTAGCCACGTGTCATGGCTTATGCCTGTAGTCCCAGCTACTTGGGAGGCTGAGGCAAAAGGATCGCTTCAGACCAGGGGTTTGAGGGTGCTGTGAGCTAGGGTGATATCACGGCACTGTAACCCCTGAAAACAGAGTGAGACTCTGCATCAAAAAAAAAAAAAGAATTTAATAGATGGATTTTTATTGTGCACCTGCTGTGTGCCAGACACTCTTCCACGTGCCATAAGCACACACACAAACCAGGTAGAAAAGCTCAGTGAACAAGCAAAGGGCAACTTGAGACGTGCTTTGACAAAATCCAGATTTTGTCGTAGTGACTGATGTGTGTGTTGGGGAAGGTCGCTTTAAACAGGGCCGCTGGGAAAGGACTCTGCAGAAGAGGCCCGTCTTAGCTGACGTCTGGGGGAGGGAAGGGAGCAGTGATGTAAACATTTCGGGCAGCAGGATCTCAAGGGGAGAGAGAGGCCAGTGCAAAGGCCCTGGGGCGGACAAGCTGTTGTGTATGGAGCTCAGGGGAGCAGCGATCAGCGAAGCGGCAGGGGCCAGGCGGGCAGGGGAGTCATTTGATTTCACCCGGTTCCCTGGGGAGTCCAAGCGGGGTCCTGTGTGTGGCACCGCCTGGTTCGCCAGTTCACGAGGTGCCCCCGGCGCTGGGCAGCGCGCACTCGGGACAGAGGCCGGGTCGGCGCTATCTCCACCTCCCGGGCTTCTCCCTCCCGCGTCCCTCCCCAGGCCTGCTCCGCCCTTCCGGCCGCAGCCCACTGCGCACCCTGGGCCCCGCTGCGCGCCCCCGCAGCGGCGCCCTGGGCCAACCAGAGCCTCCGCGCTCTTCCCGCCGCCCTCCCGCCAGCGCCCGGCTGCCTCCTCCCGCTGCCGCCTGCCTCCTCCCGCGCCCGCTGCCTCCTCCCGCGCCCGCCTACCTCCTCCCTCCTCCCGCGCCGGCTGCCTCCTCCCTCCTCCCGCGCCGGCTGCCTCCTCCCTCCTCCCGCGCCGGCTGCCTCCTCCCTCCTCCCGCGCCGGCTGCCTCCTCCCTCCTCCCGCGCCGGCTGCCTCCTCCCTCCTCCCGCGCCGGCTGCCTCCTCCCGCGCCCGCTGCCTCCTCCCTCCTCCCTCGCCGCCTGCCTCCTCCCGCGCCGGCTGCCTCCTCCCACGCCCGCCTGCCTCCTCCCTCCTCCCGCGCCGCCTGCCTCCTCCCGCGCCGGCTGCCTCCTCCCGCGCCCGCTGCCTCCTCCCGCGCCCGCTGCCTCCTCCCTCGCCAGCTGCCTCCTCCCGCGCCCGCTGCCTCCTCCCTCCTCCCTCGCCGGCTGCCTCCTCCCGCGCCCGCTGCCTCCTCCCTCCTCCCTCGCCGGCTGCCTCCTCCCTCGCCGGCTGCCTCCTCCCGCGCCTGCTGCCTCCTCCCTCCTCCCGCGCCCGCTGCCTCCTCCCGCGCCCGCCTGCCTCCTCCCGCGCCCGCTGCCTCCTCCCTTGCCGGCTGCCTCCTCCCTCGCCGGCTGCCTCCTCCCGCGCCCGCTGCCTCCTCCCGCGCCCGCCTGCCTCCTCCCTCCTCCCGCGCCGGCTGGCCCTCGCGGAGATCCGCTTCTCGCCGGACGCTGCCCGCCACTGCGGGCCACGCTGCTGCGGCCCGGCCGGGGCGTGTCGCCCGCAGGCTGCGCGCGGCGGCTGCTGCTGGGCTATCCTGCGTCACGGCCGAGCGCTTCTCCTGACCGCCGCGGCCCGGACCGCCACGCGGCCGCCGTCGTGAGCCCGCGGCTGTGTCACCTGCCGGCCCCCGGCGTCCCCGTGGCGCTGGTCTGGCCGTTCCGCCGCCCCTTCTGCGGGCCACGTAGCGTCCGCCACTTCTGTGACATCGCCCCTCTGCTGACGCTGGTGTGTGCGGACACCCGGGTCTTTGAGGCCAGTGTGTTGGCGGCCGCGGTGCTTGTCATCGTGGTTCCCTTCTGTCTGATCGCTGCGCCCTACACCGAGATTCTGACCACTGTCCTACGGATGCCGTCGGCCGCCGGGCGCCACAAGGCCCTGTCCACCCGTGCGTCCCACCTCGTCGTGGTGGCTGTTTTATGGCACCACGGGGGTCATCCGCTTGCGCCCCAAGGCCAGCTACTCCCCGGAGAGCAAGCAGGTGGTGTCCCTGTCCTACCGCCTGGTCACCCCATGCTCAATGCCCTCATCCACAGCCTTCGGAACGAGGAGGCGAAGGCAGCTCTGCGGCGCCCGTGCCTTCAAAGAAGGGGGACCGGTGTTCCATGAGTCTCTCTGGTTCCAGAGGCTTCGATTTAACCATTTGCTGAAGCCTCCTGCCCAAGTGGTCTGCACACCTTGATGTGCACCGGACAGAACTCCTCCCGATTCTCGTCCTCCGATTCCCTGCTTTGCAACGCCAACGTCTGCCCGCTGCAGCTCCGATGCAGCCGGCGTTGCCCGGGGCTCGGTTGTTGGGCGTGGCACCGGGTTCCGCTCCCATCCACCTTCCAACGCGTGGTAACATACAGTTCCTGTGGGAAGAGCAGTGCCGTGAATAAAAACACAAGGCCTCCAGTTAAATTGTTATTTCACTAAATAAACAAGAAATTGATTTCGAGCTTAAGTACATCCCGTGCGATACCATTTTGCAATTATTTCTGAGTATAAGTATGTCCCAAATATAGATTAAGACATATGCTAAAAAAAATTTATTGTTTGCCTAAAGTTAAAATTTAACTTGGCAACCTGTGTTTTGTCTGGCAACCTTACATGGAGGTGGCATTCATTTCCAATGCCTGTTGCAGCAAATTACCATAAACGTTGTAGCTTAAAACTGTGCAAATGTATTGTCTTATGCTTCTGGAGGTTGGTAATATTACAAGCATCTCAGTGGGCTAAAATCAAGGTGTTGGCAGGACTGTACTCCTTTTTGGAGGGTCTGGGGAAAGATACATTTTCTTGCTTTTTCAGACTTCTAGAGCCCACCCATGTTCCTCCCCCTCCTCAAAGCCAACCAAGGCAGGTTGAGTCCTGCTCACATTGTATTTCCTGACCTCTCCTGCCCCCTTCTTCCATTTTTATTATTTATTTATTATTTTATTTATGTGGGTTTTTTTGAGACAGAGTCTCTCTCTGTTGCCCGGGCAAGAGTGCTGTGGCATCAGCCTAGCTCACAGCAACTTCAAACTCCTGGGCTCAAGCAATCCTTCTGCCTCAGCCTCCCAAGTAGCTGGGACTACAGGCATGCGCCACCATGCCCGGATAATTTTTTCTATATATTTTTAGTTCAATTAATTTGTTTCTATTTTTAGTAGAGACTGGGTCTCGCTCTTGCTCAGGCTGATTTCGAACTCCTGACCTTGAGCGATCCACCTGCCTTGGCCTCCCAGAGTGCTAGGATTACAGGCGTGAGCCACCTCGCCTGGCCTCTTCTTCCACTTTTAATGACTGTTGTGATTCCATTAAGTCCATCTGGATAACTCAGGATAATCTCTATATCTCAATGTCCTTAATTTAATCACACCTGCCAAACTCCTTTTGCCACATAAGGTAACATATTGCAGGGCCCAAGGGCCTTGGCCACTTCAAGGTTCCCTGAAAAATCACTGACATGAGGCAGACTGATTAACAGAAAGGCACAAATTTGTTTGATGTGTATACATGGGAGCCTTCAGAAAGAAGACCCAAATATACAGAGAAAATTGTCCATTTTATGCTTACGTTTGGTAAAGTATAGACGGCAGTATAGAAATATGATTGGACAAAAAGGGTGTGTTCTCATGCTAACCAACTGAGTGGGAACGCCAGCCCGCCTGTCTGTCCAGATCCCCCCTGGCCTCTCTGAGCAGCGTCCTTCCTTCTGGGTGTGGGGCAGGGCCTCTCTGCAGTGGGGTCTCACGACCTGCAGTCAAACAAGGCAGGTCAGATCATTTCTTTATCACCAGCTTTTACACAGAACAGTTTTAGGTTTTGTGGCTGGCTTTTGGGAAAAGGGGTTCTGGTTTCTATGACTTGCTGTGGGGAAGAGGGAGTCTAGTGTCTTTGGCTACCTTGGGGAAGGATGGGAATGAGAGGCAGGAGGGCAGGAGGAGGGCAGAGGAGAACTTTTGCTTCTGAAGCTACGTTTGAGGCCCTTATTTTGGGATACTGTTTTCTGAGCTCCAATAATAGTCTCAGGCTGTGGGTATTAGGGTACGGACATCTTTGGAAGGGGCATTGTTCTACCTACATACCTGTCAACTTCATGGCCTTAAAGTGAGATCAACCCTGAAGAAATCTGAGCTGAGCAGTATAAAGGAACAGTTTCCTGTTAATATTGCTTGAGCACCTGGACCAGCCACACTTCAAGCTAGACCTATGCCTGGGCTGCCTGTTTGTTTCAGGAAAATGCCAGGACAATATAGAAAAACTGCCCCCAAACTGAGAGGGAGTCAAGAGACCAAAGAACAACTCAGACAAGTCCAGCTTGATGAGTTGGAGAGTTTATTAGAGGTTACCTTACAAGGGCACTTGCTCCTGGGTGGCACAAGAATTTCTCCCACAGGGGCTTCTTGCTAGCAAAATCTCCACATCTGCCCACCCTGTGGTGTTGCTTTAAAGCCCTTCCCAATGATTTAGGCAAAGTTTTTACATTGTATCTTAGCTTGTTTGTAGTGAAACAAATCACATAGGCACAGTACTATCATGATATGCTGTCATGCAACCCATGGTACACTCAAAAATATACTTGCATGGATACATAAAAATATTTGTACACAATTTTTTATTTTAGAATTGTTCAAAATGGCAAAAATGTGAAACAACCTAAATTTATATCATTAGGGCTGGTAAAATAAATTATTGTGTATAACATATAATAGAATACTATATAACTTAAAAATGATGAGGCAGCTTTATATATACTGATATAGAAAGATGATATAGAATTAAATAAAAAATTATAAATGATATGAATAGTATGACCCTATTTTTGAAAAACCAAAGAATATATATGTACAGAAAGATTTCTGAAAACATATACAATAGCTGTTTTCCATATTAACTCTGGATAGCTGATTTGAAAGGAGAAAGGGAATATTTGTGTCCATAATATTCAAGCTTCTTTTAAAAGCAAATATTTGTTTCATAATTGAAACAATTAAAAGCTTTCTCCAAGTATGTTGACACCTCCCTCATTTTTATATTGGTAGAAAACTCATGCCAAACCCTCAACTACTAATGCATGAATATATCAATGAAATTAAACACAAATTTAAAAGAAACATTTTCATACAAATAGTATCTGATATAGCCAGATTTTAACCTGAATCTTCCTCTAAAGCCCTCACTCTTATGGTTACCTGACTTACTTGTATATGGTTTGCCTTATGAATACCCATTTCTTTGATCCGACTTGCTGAATTGTGTCTCTCTGGATAGAAACAGCCACCACTATTTCCCTCACCACAGCTCAGCGGGTACTAGAAGACATTCTCATGTCCATGAACTCCAGTTAGGTCTGGGTCTAGCCCAAGATGTCCAACTAACCCCAGGAAGCATTGAACAAAAGGAGGTTGAGATGGCAAAAGAATTGAAAGCAGAATCTCAAAGATGTCTGAGTCGATCTTTGTTTACAATAACAATATTCACAGTAGCCAAAAGATAAAGGCAACTCAAGCATCCATTGCCATATGACCAGACAAGCAAAATGTAGTAAACTTACAGAATCAAATATTGTTCAACCTTAAAAATGAAGGAAATTCTGACACATGCTACCACATGGATGAACCTTGAGGAAATTATGCTAATGAAATAAGCCAGCCACAAAAAGACAAATACAGTAGGATTCCACTTATATGAAGTAATGAGAGTAGTCAAATTCCCTGACACAGAAAGCAGAATGGTGGTTTACAGGGGCTGGGAGGAGGGAAATGAGGAGTTATTGCTTAGTGGGTACAAAGCTCCATTTTTGCAATATGAAGAGAATTCTGGAGGTGGATAGTGGTGATGGCTGCAGAATATGAATGTGCTAATGCCACCAAACTGTGCCCTTAAAGTGATTTAAATGATAAATTTTATGTTATGTGTACTTTACCATATATTTTTTTAATCCAGAAAGCAAAAGGGGAGAGAATTAGTATCAGTGATGAAGGAGGCTAATGGTAGCTTCTCCAAGTAACTCAGCCTCCAAGGGTGAGTTCTATTTCTCCAGGAGGAAAGGGAAGGAAGGGGTCAGAACCAAGACATCAAAGTGTGAGAGTGAACGAGGTGGCCGCCCATAATGACAAGTCTGCAACAGTGGGGAATCATAGGCAATGAGGCAAAAAGTCTGGCTTGGGTCTGTATTGTATGGGCCATACTGAGAAATGCTGAAGTCATGTAGAAGGCAACAAGGGGAGTCTCTATTTTAAAATTTTGTGTATGACCTAGTTTATGCCTGTACATATGGAGTGTTTCTTGACTTGTTCTGAATGAAGGGTGACCTTAGATGCCTTCCTGAACATCCAGTGTAGTTATTGCATCCTCCAAAAGGTCTCCTATAAGCCCCTAGTCTAGACTGACCTTTCTGGCTCTCTCCCATCTATTTCCTTATTTGCCTTCACCACAGACAGCAAAAGAAAGAGCAAAATATGACTTATTTTTATGTTCCCAGCACACACATAACACGTTCTAGCTCACAGCAGGGTACCAACTCATGCTTATCAATATGGTCTAAATATGAATTCCAAATTAGGAGTGCTTTCACTCTCTTCCCTCAAGGCCAATAAAGATTCAGAAAAACATCTTTCCTACCTGTTGTTTAATTCCACAGGGATTAGAAGAGGTCTCAGAGATCCTCAGCTTTGGTCTAAGCTGGCCTCTCTGCATGCCTGCTGGCTGTGAGGGTGGAAGCGACTTGGCAGAACACCCAGTTCAGAACACGCGGTGGGTAGAGGCATGAGGAGGGTCTGGGGAGGTCTCTGCACTCAGGACCAAGGACAGCTCTGCTCAGGCTGGCATTTGCTCAAGGAGATGCCCTTGTCTTCTGACTATTGGAACTTCTGACTCCATTTCTGAAAATTCTACCCCTGAATGGGTGCTCAGATCATCTAGCCACTGCTCACAAATCCCAAGAAAGGAAGCCGGCAACTTGTGTCCATTCTGATAGCTCATATTACTTGAGCTATTCAGGTAAGATAACTGCAAGGTCCATTTGGGGGAGGGGAGGGAAGGTCCAGGTGAGAAGACAGGAATTGGCATTTACACACATCCACTCTGTGTCAGGCATTGAGTGCTTTCCCAGTATGATCTCCACTAATCCTCCTGAAAATTCTATGATGTTATATATATGCTGTTCTTAGTTTACAGATGGAGAAACTGAAAATAAGTAAGAGTAAGTTAAAAAAAAAAAAGTTTGGTTTCATGCAATTAAGCAGTAGAGCATTTGGACTTTGAGTCCAGGTCCATGCAGTTCAAAATCCTGAATTTTTCTACCATACCAAGATTTCTCTCACAGATGATCGAAAAAGAATGTCTGGATTGGGTGCTGAAAATCTGACTTGGTATTTCCAACTAGCCAACTGACTTTGGCCAAAGTGAAATCTCACCCCCATTCCTTCTTCCTGAATTGCCCGTCCCTCTGCCCATCTTCTAACTTTCAGACTTCTACCAATATTTCAAGACTCAGTTAAAATGTCAGTTAAAATGTCCTATGTTTTCCCAGTTCTTCCTTTTGGAAGTGACTACTCCTTCCTCACCACTATACTCTGCCTTGCTGCTTGTTATTTATATGACTGCCTTCTCTTTGAATAGATTAGATTAATATACTAGCACTGGAATCTAGTCTGGAGATCAGGCAAATGGATATCTTCATTGTATGGATCCAAATATGTGCAACTTCTTTCACAAAGAGAGGCAGAAGAGTCTAGAGAAATGATAACTGGCTTCAGAATCATATAGACTCATGTTTGACTGCTGTATTTGTTACTTACCAGCTGTGTGACCATGGAAAATTTCCCTCTCCTCTCTGAGCTTTAATTCCTCTTCTGCAAAATGCAGACAATGATACTTCACTCAGAGAATGGTTTACAACCTGGATTAATGACCTAATATATGTATCATAAAGATGATACCTATATTTGAATGGTGTATTATTCAATAATAAGATATAATAGTTATTATTTACCATGTACCAGAAATTTGGCATATGGAAATTCTATGAGATAGGTACTAAAATAATACCCAATTTCTGTATAAGAAAACTGAGGCTCTGTGAGGACATGCAACTTGTTCAGAGTCTCACAGCTATCAAGTGGAAAATCTAATATTCAAGGCTAAGCCTGACTCTTGTTTAATGGGGGGGGGGCGTTATATAATTTGAAGTGATGACAACTAAATCCATTTTTTTCAGAAGAGGCTATTGAGAGTCAGACAGGTAAAGTAACTTGTCCAAGTTTAGCCAACAAGAAAGCAGCAGATGGAAAGCTCCCCTCTGGGCAGACCAAGCCCTGTTCATCTCCACAACTCCCCTGTGCCTGGCACAGTGTATAGTACATGTGGATGTTTGAAAAAAGTCTATAGGATGAAACGAAAACCCTAATCCTTAAGTACTCTGATTCTGGACTGAAGAATTCCAAAGTGAGTTTTGAAACTAAATGTATTTGTTCTTATGTAAAATAAGTAAAAACAAAAATCAAAACATAAAAAAAACCTCTTGGCATCTAATGTGACTGGTTGTGAATTTTGAGCCATGGAAGGCTTCATGCCAGAAGTGAGTCTGTAGAAGGGGTCAAGAGAAGGACTATGCACAGAAGCAGAAACAGGGAGAAAGTGGAATACAGAAGATAAAAGTCCCATGACGGCAGGAAAAGACGAAGGGAAGAGAGCAGTCGAAAAGTTCTTTTATTTAAAGCGTTAGTTCTAAGTTCTTTTTTTTATTTTTTAAAAAATTTAGGAGGTACAGTATTTTGCCACGTGGACAAATTGTATCATGTTGAAGTCAGGACTTTCTTGTGTAGAACCAAGGCGAGCAGGGTGGGTGGAGGGGATGGGTAAATTCATAATTAATGGGTGCAGAGTGCGCTGTCTGGGGGATGGGCACGCTTGTAGTTCTGGCTTGGGCGATATAAGGCGATATATGTGACTAAAATGTTTGTGCCCCAATAATATTCTGAAATTTAGAAAAAGAAAATAAATAAATAATTATTTTTTTAAAAAAGAACCAAGGAGAGTGCCACTGAAGCGGCTGGACTGGAGGGTGGTGTTCAGGACCACAGACAGCTCCCGCAGAGGAGGCTTAATCTCAGGGAAGACTGGAGATGCTGGTTTCAGCACTTGGGACAGTTCCAACCTCTCTTGGAATGAAAGGAACCGATCAGTTGAGCATTGGATATATTAACCTTATTGCTTCATTTAATCTTCAATGAGGGTAGATTTATCATTAAGGGAATGAGACCCAGATCAGTGAATTAACCAAGTGAATATGACTTCAGAATGCAATCTTCATCTGTAAACCAGACTGAATAGAGTACCAGCTCCGTGGTGTGCTCTGAGGCTTGAGCAAACGAATACCTTCTACTTTCTAAAACTTTGATTCCTCATTGGCAAAATGGGCTGAGAAAGCTTACTGTGCAGGGCCATTGGGATGACGAAATAGGATTCTACCTATAGAATTTTTGTCTAGGATCCCAAGTTGATATAGCTGTAGCCACTTCACATTTAGTATTTTAGGAAACTTTGATCCATTCTAATGAGATAATCATAACATCAGACACAATGCTTACATCTATGTAGATATTTTCAATTTCTACCTATATAAAATGAGAACATCAAACTGAGTGCCTTTGACATGGCCCGATTACAGGACGGGGGATGACACAGACATAAAATATGACACAGACACACATGGACATGACAATGACTCAAGTGACCAATGCACCGGTTGCTTTATTTTTATACCCCCCAGACCCAAGGTTAGTTCATTGTACCTGAGCATCTGAGCATAGCAGAAATATCAGCCAATTTTGGAGTTGTTTCAAAAGGGAACAATTTCCCATGGTCTCAGACCTCAAAACGGTTACTAAAGTTAAGATGCTGGACAGAGCTCAAAAGCCAAGGCCGAGAGAGGCAACATAAAACAATGCAGCCATGTGAAGTGCTTCTTGGTCTCAATCCCAAGTGGCGGCTCCTCCCTGGCCCCCACAGTTGTGTCTGTCTTAGGTCGCCCCCCTCTATGGGGAGTCTTACCCGTCACTGACTACCAACCATCAATCGGGGGCCAGTTCTTGGGAGAGTTCTTCCTGTTCTTGTTCTCATGGCCTCCAGACTCCCACCACAGGGGCCTCCGTGTGGGAGTTGGGGGCATTTGCTTATGTGCAACAACTCAGGCGTCTTATCAAGTCACAAGGCAGCAACCGTGTCTGAAGAAAATGCCGACTACTGCTGCGTCAGGCAGCACACGTACATCACAGGCTGTAGTCACTGATTAGGATAAGGCATAACACCAGAATCAGCCCCCAACAGCCTTCCAGCCTCTAATATTCCCTTCTTAAAATGGAAACATAATTTTATTTTCCTCTTTGGCCAACATGTTTAAAAGAAAATGAAACTTTCACCCCAAATTCCCAAGAGTAAGGAAGAACATCAAGGGCTCTGAAACCGGCCAGACCTGGGAAGTGGAATCTGTGCTCTGCCACTGCCTGCTGGGGGCTTGGGAAACCGACTCCTTAGTTTGTGCATCTGTCAGGCAGGGACACTGATGCTGTCCTCTCAGTGCTGTGGTGGGGATAAATGAATATGAGTATGAGTATGAACACACAACATGTGGCATTTGGAAAATGCTGAGAAAAGGGAAGTATTGTTATTTCCAGTCTTCCCTTTGACACTCAGAATGCGGAATTCATTTGTGAGCCAACAGGGGCTCAGCAAGGTTAAGTGATCTGTCCAAAGGCCCCTTAGAGAGGAAGTGGCATGTCTAGGATTCAGTGATGTGTCTGTTTTACTTCAAAGACAACCCCTGTAAAAGGCAGAAGGCAAGCTGCGGTAGAATAAACATGAGCCATGTTGTTTATCTGGGACAGATGCAGCTGGGCTGTACAGAGACCACTTTGTGGCAGAGGCGAGGCTTCGGGCCCACTCGCCCAGGACAAGGGCAGCTGCCTGGGCACTGACAGTTTTAGGGCCAATGCAAACTGCCTATCTCAGAAACTGGGCAGCCCCACCCACTGCTGCACAAGCCTCCTTGGCTCCGCCTGGGCTCAGTGCAGACCTCTCCACAGCTCCAACAATAAACACAGGACCTTGGCAGGCACAGTGGCTCACGCCTGTAATCCTAGCACTCTGGGAGGCCGAGGCGGGCGGATTGCTCAAGGTCAGGAGTTCGAAATCAGCCTGAGCAAGAGCAAGACCCCGTCTCTACTAAAAATAGAAAGAAATTAATTGGCCAACTAAAAATATATAGAAAACGTTAGCCTGGCACGGTGGCGCATGCCTGCAGTCCCAGCTACTCGGGAGGCTGAGGCAGGAGGATCGCTTAAGCCCAGGAGTTAGAGGTTGCTGTGAGCTAGGCTGACGCCACAGCACTCACTCTAGCCTGGGCAACAAAGCGAGACTCTGTCTCAAAAAATAAAAAACAAACAGACAAACATGGGACCTCAATCCACCACTTACCTAGTCTACAAGATTAAGGTACACTGGTCCAGTATTTTTTAATCTCCAAACACTCAAATACCATTTTACAAATTTTTGCTATATTTCTGTGCTGTCTGGCCTGTCGTTTACTTAACATTTTTCTTTAAGTCAACTTGCTTTTTTTAAATTAAAGTTTATTTCAAGAGTGAACTCTACCTTTCCAGAGAACAACAACAACAAAAGAACCACATGTCAAAAATAGAATATGACCATAAAAACAAGATCAGAGAAGATAAAACAAGAGCAGTATATTCTCTCTCTGCCACTCGAACTACTGAAAGCATGAGGGCTGCTCCCTGTTTGTTAAAAGGAAAGCTTGTAAAATGTCAGGAGGAAGTTAAGGGTACACTAGCACTGACTTGGGACATTTTTCTTGATTAATCAGTGGGGTTAAAAGAGAATTGGCAAGAGGAATCAACTTTTTCAGTGATTCATCTACATGCCACCTAAGGTCACCCCACCCTGGCAACAGATGTCCTGCTCTCTGGAAAGTGCTGTAGTGGAGGTCCTCTAAGAATCTAGGCGTTGACAGCTCCAACATTAATATTAATAGTTGTGAGCTCAGATGGCCAAGAACTCGCTTTGTGGCTTGACTAGGTGGCCTTCCCTCCCAGAACCTTCGCTTTTGCCTGTGAGTCTCACAACAGGTTCGTGAGGTAGGCTGCGATCACCTTCACTGTCCGTGTGAAGAAACTGGGGGCCGGGGATGTTGAAAGACCTGGCTTGCTAGTGCAGATGGAGGACGTCTGGAGATAGAAATGGCGGGCCAGGTGGTGCAGGGTCTCGAGGGAAAGAGGTTTTCTGCCTCATGCCTGATCGTCGGCACCTGCGCACTCAGGGAACTGGGCCAGCCACTGAGACACCCCCAGCACCAACAATCTGACTCTCTGAACAAAGCCTCACATGGTTCCCATTAATCGTCAGCTTTGCTCACTCTTGACTCCAAGTCACAACAGCCCAGCTGGCCCCTCTGGTCATGTCACAGGACACCAACCCCACCCCCTGGAAGCACAGCCCAGTGGTAAGTGCTTGGGCAGCCCCTGAATCGCTGCTTCAGCGCTCCATGTGGCACGATTTTGAGCAGATGACATCACCTCTGGAAGTTCAATTATTATATTTAAAGACAGTTATAGTAACAAATCAATAAGAAGACTCTCTCCAAGGAATAATGTGGATAAAGGACAGTAGCAAACAGTACGGATAACAAAAACTGCAGTGAACTTTAAGCATATAAAAAGATGTTCTACCTCTCATACCAAAACAAATACATGCACATTAAAAACCTAGAAGACTGAGGTTGCAGTGAGATATGATGATGCCACCATGCTCTAGTGTGGAGAAAGAGCAAGACCCTGTCACAAAGAAAAAAAACAATAGCCAGGCACTGTGGCTCCTGCCTGGAGTCCCACCTACTTGGGAGGCTGAGGCAGGAGGATCATTTGAGCCCTGGAGTTTGAGGCTGCCATGAGCTATGATCTGGCCACTGCATTCCAGCCTGGGTGACAGAGTGAGACCCTCCCTCTTAAAACAAGAAAACAAACAAGCAACCCCCCCCAATAAATATTATTGTTATTGAACAAGTTTATAAAGATTGAAAAGTTGATAATACACATTATCAGTAGAGGTATAAAGAAACAGACACTCTCATATATTATCAGTAGCTATGTGAATTAGACAACTTCTTGGGAGTGGAATTTTGGCTCTATCTTTCAAATGTTTAAGCAAGCATACACTTCGATGGGCCAATGTGACTTCTAGAATCGGCTCTCACAGAAGTGCTTTAGAATGTGCATCAGGATATGCACAAGACTATGTGGCATTGTGGATAGGACTAAGTGACTGGAAAATACCTAAATATCCATCAAGATGAGACTGTAATATAAAATTTGATGCAACCACTTACTTCAGCTATTAAAAAGAACAATGTAGTCAGTTGCTTACTAATATGAAACAATATCCAACATGTATTGTTGAGTAAAACAGTGCAAGATGAAGAAAAATGTGTATGGTGTGTGAAATTTGTGTGACAATGAGGGCTAGATTACATACACATACATATCATGCACATAATAGTTTATATGTAATATAATATATGTATTACATATAATGTCCCTTCGTTTTCACACAAATGTCACAAAATGCATGCACATAATTTTGATTAAGTAGAGAATATTTCAGGGAAGACACACAGAAATTAGTAAGAGTAGTTATTTTCACAAAGCAGAATAGAAATGGAAGGTAAAGTTATCTTTCCCTGTATATCCTTTGATACCTTTTGAAGTTTTGTCATTTTTGCACATGTAATTTAAGCTCCTTTTAAGTTAAAAACAATGGAAATGCAAAGTGCACAAAACGGGAAGATATAATTTTATATTTCAAGATTATTTTAAGGCCTTCAGTGAGAGAACCGTGCAAAATCCTGGCATGTGGTAGGTACCCAATCAATCCACTTACAGGATTACCCGCATCAGCCACATGTCCAGGCTCATATCAGCCAATGCCAGATGTAAAGCAACAGGCTCTTATTTTCAAAGGCTTTGGGTTGCTGGGCGGGCATTGACCCGAGTCCACGGACTTTCCTCACTTCCTTGAAGGTTTTTTTTTTTTCTTTTCTTCTGTAGCAGGAAGGAGAGTGCTAGACAGAAGGAGCCTCCTCATGTGGGGGTTCTCTAAGGCCAGGGGGACCAGGGAACATGAGGACAGGAAAGGGTGCCCACAGAGAAGCGGCCTGGCGTGAGATGGACCCAAGCAGCCGGCAAAGATCCAGGTATGGGGGGCTTGTGGGGTGTGTGAAGGAACCCGTTTATTCTGGGGGTAGTGGGGACCCCCATTGTGTGAGGAGTTTTAAGCAGGTGAGTGATCCTATAATATCTATGATTTTGGAAGATCCCAGTAACTGCTATGTGGAAAAGGCTGTAGAAATAAAATATGGAAGCAGACAGACCAGACAATTATTTCATTTATGCAGATAAGAGAATGGCTTGGACCTAGCCCAAGGCAAGATATAGAGAGAGAGATTTGCAAAATATTTTGCAGGTGTATTTTGTTCTTAGATGGAGAAGTCCTTGGAATTGGGCAACCTGACCAGAGTCCAGGAGTTTGTCCTGCTGGGCCTGTCTGCCAGGCTGGGCATCAGGGATGCCCTGTTTGCCATCTTCCTGACCCTCTACCTGCTGACACTCCTGGAGAACACGCTCGTCATCTGCCTGGTCTGCAGGCGCAGGGAGCTCCGCAAGCCCATGTACTTCTTCCTGGGCAACCTCAGCTGCCTGGAGGTGTGCTACGTGTCTGTGACCATGCCCAGCCTGCTGGCGGGGCTCTGGGCTGGACCCCGCCCTGTGCCCTTCACGGCCTGCATGACCCAGCTCTTTTTCTTTATCTCCCTCATCTGCACAGAGTGCACCCTCCTGGCCGCCATGGCCTATGACCGCTACGCGGCCATCTGCCGCCCACTGCACTACCCGCTGCTCATGCGACCCCGGATGTGCCTGGGCTTGGCGGTAACGTCATGGCTTGGGGGGCTGCTGGTCTCGGTGATCAAAACAGCATGCATCGCCAGCCTGTCCTACTGCGGCCCCAACGTCGTCAACCACTTCTTCTGCGATGTCTCCCCTCTGCTCAACCTGTCCTGCACCCACGTGGCCCTGACGGAGCTGGTGGACTTCCTCTCGGCCATCGTCATCCTCTGGGGCTCCTTGCTCGTGGCCGTGGCCTCCTACGTGGCCATCGGGAGGACTGTCCTCCGCATGCCATCAGCTGCCGCCCGCAGCAAAGCCTTCTCCACCTGCGCCTCCCACCTGGTCGTGGTGAGCGTCTTCTACTCTGCCACGCTCTTCATCTATGCCCGGCCCAGCCGCATGGAAGCCAGGGACCTCAACAAGGTGCTGTCAGTCATCTACACGGTGGTCACGCCCATGTGCAACCCCGTCATCTACTGCCTGCGGAACAGGGAGGTCCAGGCCGCTTTCCGTAGAATGCTGCGCTGGTCCTGAGGGTGACCAGTTGGCCAGGGCATGGGGCAATCTCAGGTCATCCATACTCTACATTTTAATTGAGACATAATTCACAGACCATACATTTCGCCCTGTAAACGTGTGCACATGTACACAGTGTTTTTTAGTATGTTCACAAAACCGTGCAACCATCACCACTATCTAGTTCCAGAACGTTTTTTCACCCCCCAAAAAACCCCACATGCATTAGAAGTCATTCCCAACACCACCCCAGCCCTAACAATCCACCAATCTACCTTCTGTCTTCGTGGATCTGCCAGTTTGGACATTTCATAGGAGTGCGATCGTGTGATATGGGGCCTTATGTGACTGGCTTCTTTCACCAAGCATCAAGTTTTTTAGGTTCATGCACATCATAGAATGTATTAGAGCGGGAAAGACGACGAGCAGCCCTTCTCATCCGCCCCGTGACAGCTCTGTGGCTCCACGGGAGAGATCGGGGCCGACGGATCTAAAGGAAATAGAGTCGCAGGACATTCAGGATGGAATTCGGGGTTTGGAGAGTGATGATGATGTTCCAGAAGAAGACGACTTCACTATATTGAAATAAATGTAGATTGTTATACTGTATTTAAAAAAAATAACACATCCCCTGAAAATAGCCCTAGGGTGTCTTCTTGAGGAAAATTAAATATAAGACCCTGTCTTACTTTCAGGGAAACATGGTAATAGATGGGGGTCTTCCTTATCAAAGAGGCAGAAAGAGGTGGGGAACGTGTGGGTGGAACCCTCTATTATGGATCCTGGGGGAAGGGGCAGGTGAGGCAAAACAAGCAGGCCCAGGATTGGCTACTGGGGCACAGGGACTGTCCCCAGGTGTCTGGTGCCAGACCCTGGGGTGTTTAGGACAGGTGGATAGTGGACTAGAGTGTAAGAGCCCAAAAGGTATTGGTTGGTGGCACAAGCCCTGGATTGGTTTGTTTGTGCATGAAAAGCACACTTGCAAGTAAGTGTTTACTACCCTTAGAAATTGGCTAGCTCAGGGAGGGCCATCCCTCCAGGGTCAGCGAGGACCCAGATGTCATCATCAGAACGACACACAAAAAAGCTAGACATGGTGGCTGTCAACAGTAATCCCACCTACTGAGAAGGCTGAGGCAGGAGGATCACTTGAGCCCAGGAGTTCAAGACCAGCCTGGGCAACAGAGTAAGACCCCATCTCATATATAAATAAATAAAGGAAATAAAAGGCAAGGCTGGTACATACATCATTAAACTCCCTGATTGTTTTATCTTGATCCTCTGGGAATGCAACCTGTCCCTCTTACCAATGCCACTTTCCTCTAAATTCCCGGTGAATATTATATTCATTGACATCTGTGGTTCTCAACTGGGGATGATTTTGCCCCAAGGGGACACTTGAAAACTTTTGGCTGTCACAGCTGAAGGAGGACTATTGGCACCAGCTGAGCAGTGGACATGGGTGATGCTCAACATCCTAGAACAGGACAGCCTCCCCACCCTGGACTAAAGAACTTTCATGCCCTAATTTTTTCTTCCTCCCTCCCTCCCTCCCTCCCTCCCTCCCTCCCTCCCTCCCTCCCTCCCTCCCTCCCTCTCTCTCTCTCTCTCCCATTCTTTCTTTATTTTTTTTTTGAGACAGAGTCTTGCTTTGTTGTCCAGGCTAGAGTGAGTGCGTGGCGTCAGCCTAGCTCACAGCAACCTCAAACTCCTGGGCTCAAGCAATCCTCCTGTCTCAGCCTCCCAAGTAGCTGGGACTACAGGCATGAGCCACCATGCCCGGCTAATTTTTTCTATATATATTAGTTGGCCAATTAGTTTCTTTCTATTTATAGTAGAGACGGGGTCTCGCTCTTGCTCAGGCTGGTTTCGAACTCCTGACCTCGAGCAATCCGCCCGCCTCGGCCTCCCAGAGAGCTAGGATTACAGGCGTGAGCCACCGCGCCCGGCCTATATGATCTTTTGAAATCTGTATGATTCTATGTTTTGAGGAATTGACAAACTATTGTCCAAAGTGGTCAACCTCCTACTTTTAAGATATATTTTTAAGATACTTAAATATATATGTGGCCAGGCGCGGTGGCTCACATCTGTAATCCTAGCACTCTGGGAGGCTGAGGCAGAAAGATGGCTTGAGGCCAGGAGTTGGAGACCCTCCTGAGCAAGAGTGAGGTCCCACCTCCTACAAAAAACAGAAAAAAATTAGCCAGGCATGGAAGCATATGCTTGTAGTCCCAGCTACTTGGGAGGCTGAGGCAGGAAGATGGCTTGAGCCCAGGAGTTTGAGGCTACAGAGCGAGACTCTGTCTCAAAAAAAGATATATGTGAGAGCAGATGAGGGACAATATAAATGGGAAATTTGTAGATGAAACAAGGCAAATGACCAGTGAAAATAAGAAACATCATTGGTACTGGAGGAAAACGCTAATTGCAACAAATAATATGTGACTGTTAACACCTACGGCTGAAGATGCTTTGGAGACGTGGGCACAATCTCTCACACATTGCTGCTGGTGGCGGCATAAATTGTTAGAACCTCCTTGGAGAGCAACCTGGTAATATCTATTAAAATTTTCAAATTGTTGCCTGTACTTTCACCCAACACCTCCACTTTTGGAGGTATTTCATAGGGAAAATAAAGCATCAACCTACAGGAATTTATGTATAAGTTTGTTTATGATAGCATTACTTTAAGTGACCCAAACTGGAATGTGAACATTCATCAATAAGATCATGACTGAATAAATTATAGCTGCTCCATACTGTGAACTCTTACGAAGCTATTTAAAAAGCAAGAATTAGTTATATCTCTATCCATGGACATAAAGGCATACTATGTTTGTAATGAAAAGATAAATTTAAAATTTTTCCCAAAGTAAAATTTTAATAAATAAACGCCCATGACAACATAATATAGACTAGTAATCTTTAATAGTTCCGAAATAAATTTTCCATATTTTTGTATTTTTTTAACTAAAAACATTTAATAAGAGAAACTCTTGCGTATGTCTCCATATGTTTGCATAAGATGTATTTGAGGATGCACACACCCCAAAATTCAAGGAAAGTGAGAATGTTTTTTGTAAATTTCAGTAAAAATAAAAGTTATTAACTGAAATTGGTACAATGTTTCTGGAGGACAATTTGGCAATATGCATCAAAATTCCGAGTGTGCATGAACTTTGACTTAGAACACCATTGTAAGAATTTCTTGCTAAGAAAATATTTTAGCATGTCTGCAACAATGTAGTTGCAAAAATGTTCATAGCATTTTGCACTTTCAGTGGAGAACTATTGGAAGAACTCTCTATTCAACCATAGAGGATCAGTTAAAATAAACTGCAGACAATGGGGTCCTGGAAAATAACCTTATATTTACTACCACAAAAGATGTAAGTTGTGTATTGCAATGTGGAAACATCAGGTGATAAAACAGCACATACAGTGCAATTATGTTTCAATTTTTTAAATGCAATACGTGTGTATATATGTATAAAGAGGAGCATTTGGAAATTAATACTTTACCGCAAAATGGTCGCCACTGTGTGAAAGACTTTGGGAGTGATTTGCTTTCGTTTTCATTTTGCTGCCTTTTGGCAATTTTCTGTGGTAAGCATGTATTGCTTTTGTAATAGAAAATTTATTTTGAAATATTAAAAAGTCTCCATAATCTCTCTTTTGTTTGTAAAACAGAGCTGAACATCCTTAACTGGGAATTCGAAATCCCAAATTATGTTTTGGTTTCAGCCACACTAAACTCAACGTTACCATGACCCGTCCTACTCTGCATATCTGGCTGACTTTGCACGTGCTGTTCCATCTGCTAGGAATTCCATGCCCTTCCTTGTTATGCCTTTGAATGCAGGCCCAGCTTCAGGCCTCCTTTTAGGAATTTTCCCTAACTGCCCTGAAACTCAGGCACAATGCAGTTCTCCTCCCTCCAGGCTTCCGTGGCCCTCACTTCACACGAGGTGGATGTAGCGGCCAGCACGTGAGCACTACAGAAGCGTGGCCCTCGTCAGTCCTGCTCAGTACGCATGCCTGGAACAGTGCCCAGTATGTATTAGCTGCTTGGTAAACCTGGTTGAATAAATAAATGAATAACTCACGGAAAGAAGGGAATGTCATGTTGATGTCCATGTGTCCAATGATTTAGGGCTATAATAATATCTACTGCTTCTAGAGAATCTGCTGAATTCTGAGTGTCTTAATTTAATAGGTTTAATCAGTTTCTTGTGCTCCATGTCCACTGCAGGCCGGCATGTGGGGAGGGTTCTGTTAACCATCGTCAGGAACTTGTGCGGAAGAAGCAAGCATCATTTCGAATTTTGCCAGCCACTGTGCAAGAGAGAAAGGAGAGGGCTGAAGGCTCTTGCACCAGGAATTAAATGTATTTTCCCCCAAGTGACATCACTACTTGTCGGCCAAAACTAATCAGGTGACCTCTCCCACTCCCAGATGGTCCAGAAAGTAGTGCTTCGATGCGTCTGGAAGGCAGACGCCTAGAAACATCGGCGGGCAGCACGGAAGACAACCCCCTTATCTATGGCACAAAGATAAACAGGTAAACGCTGTGTCAAAGTGACTGTGAACTTTCCAAAAACACCACCTCCTCGTGCAGTTCCCACACAGTTTTAAAGAGTGCTTTTCCCCACATTTAATCAATGCTGGGTCTTATCAAATAATTTTTAAAAATTTGATCTGTGTAAGTGAATCTTTTTATTTTCATTTCTATTTCTTTACTAGTGATGAAGATTAAACATCATTCCACAAGTTTATTGGCCTTTTGTTTCTATTACCTTTATTTTAATGAGTAATTGGGTTATCTTTGGGCAAATCGTTCTGAATGGGAATCTGCATTGTTCAATACCTTGCCCATCTTTCGCTTTTTGCTTTAGGATAAATTCCCATAGTGCGATTGGTAAGTGTAAGGGCATTCAGATTCTCAAGGCTGTTTGTATATACTAACAAACTTCTCTTCTAAAATGTACCAATATATACTCCCACAAGCAATACCAGGACACACTCATTTCCCTTGAGGCATGGTTGACATGAGTTATTAAGTAAAATAAAAATAAAAGTCTTCGAGTATGATGAGCAAGTCATTCTGTAGAAGATAATTTTTAAAATTTCTGCTGTCTTTTATAATACATTTACTTATTCAATTTTAAAATAATACAAGCTTAGTGCAAAATATTCAAACATATAAAATATGAGTCCCCTGTGATCTCATCCCTAAAAACACTGCTAATAATTGTTTGATATACATGAACATAAACAACTATTACAATTATTATTATCAGTATTGCTTCACAACACTTTGACATGCTCGTGTGCTGCTTTTTAGAAAATTGTAACTAAACAACATACCTAGATGATCTCCCCATGTCTGTATCCACACGTCTAATTTAATCTCTTTAACAGATTGTGCCACAGTGTGGATATATTTAAATAATCCCTGTTGATGGACATTTGAGTTATTCCAAATCACTTCCAAAATAACAATGTTAATTTCAAATTTCACAATTTGGCAATATTGTGAAATATGTATCACATGTATCACATTCTCATACATGTGATCTGTGCACCTGAGCTGACACACGCGCTCACAACATTTTTCATTAAGCGAGGGGTGCGTTGCTGTTTTCTGTTCCACTGCTGTTTTCATTTCCTGAATTTCACAGGGAGTTTGCCCATCTTTCTGTAAGTGAGCAAGTTCCATTTCTTCATCAAAAACCTGCCTGCCTGTTCATGACATTTTTTAAAAATTTCGTTAATAGTTTAATTTTTTTTATTTTTTTCCAAAATTCTGTGGGTACAAATATTGTTAGGGTTACATATCTTGCCCCTGCCCCCCTCCCTATCCCGCTCTGCCGGAGCTTCAAGCGTGCCCAGTCTTCAGGTGGTGCGCCCTGCACCCACCATTTATGTCGCTTTAGAAAGTCTTTACACATTACGTTGAGAATATCTTCCTACAGCTTCCCATCTGCCCCGGAGCCTGACGCGCGCGTCTGCCGGGCGGGACGTGGAGACGGCGCGGGCCGAGCGCGCTCCGCAGCGCCGCGCGCACCTCGCGGTTCCGCAGGCAGTAGACCGCCGGGCTGCACAGCGGCGTGGCCACCGTGTAGACGACCGACAGCACCTTGTGGAGGTCTGTGGGCTCCAGGCGGCTGCGGCGGGAGTACGCGAAGAGGACCAGGGCGTAGAAGGCGCCCATGACCAGCAGGTGCGAGGCGCAGGTGGACGCAGCTCTGCAGCGCGCCGCCGCGGACCGCATGCGGAGCACCGCCACGCCGATGGCCGCGTAGCACGCCAGAGCAACCAGGAGGGAGCCCCAGAAGATGACGATGGCCGAGAGGAAGTCCACCAGCTCCGGCAGGGCCACGTGGGTGCAGGACAGGTTGAGCAGAGGGGAGACGTCGCAGAAGAAGTGGTTGAGGACGTTGGGGCCGCAGTAGGACAGGCTGGCGATGCATGTGGTCTTGCCCACCGAGACCAGCAGCCCCCCAAGCCACGAGGACAAGGCCAACCCCTGGCAGACCCGGGGCCGCATGAGCAGCGGGTAGTGCAGTGGGCGGCAGATGGCCGCGTAGCGGTCATAGGCCATGGCTGCCAGGAGGGTGCACTTGGTACCAAGGAACGAGACGAATAAGAAAAGCTGCGCGATGCAGGCCGTGAAGGGCACAGGGCGGGGTCCAGCCCAGAGCCCCGCCAGCAGGCTGGGCATGGTCACAGACACGTAGCACACCTCCAGGCAGCTGAGGTTGCCCAGGAAGAAGTACATGGGCTTGCGGAGCTCCCTGCGCCTGCAGACCAGGCAGATGACGAGCGTGTTCTCCAGGAGTGTCAGCAGGTAGAGGGTCAGGAAGATGGCAAACAGGGCATCCCTGACGCCCAGCCTGGCAGACAGGCCCAGCAGGACAAACTCCTGGTTTCTGGACATATTGGCCAAAGCCAGAGACCTCTCCATCTGTGTGAAGAAAGAAAGGTTTTTAGAGGCCCTGGGCCATGTAGAAGTACACGGTAAAAGAGGAAGAGCGTGTATGGTTAGACGCCCCTGCTGCTGCTGTGACTTTGCTGTGGGCGGACCACTGCCAGGAGAAATGGTGAGCAGCAACTGGGAATTGCAAAACTGGAAACAGAAAACTTACACCTGTGCTTACGACATCTGTGCTCTTAGGCGAGACCCTCAACCTTTACAAGCCTCAGTCCCCTACCCGCAAAATGGAGGTGAAATCTATTCCCACGAAGTCCTTAGTCTTTATGTATACTGAGCACAGCAGTAGCTGAGATGGTGCTTTATAAGATGAGGAATGATGATTATTTCCTTACTTTTGATGACCTTAAGTGGTTCTTTCCATGTTGAAATTTTTTCATTTTATTTTCCAAAAGTTTCTCAAGACCCCAGGGGTCATTTGCACTATTTTTTATTTTAAAAAATTTTAAAGTTGTATTTTATTTGTAATTGACATAATAATTGGACATATTTATAGGGTGCATTGTGATGCTTCTTCGATAACATGTATACACAGTGTAAGGATCAAATCAGGGTCTTTAGCATATTGGTCACCTCACACATTTATCATTTTCTGTGAATGTAGTGAGAACTACAAAGTGAGAACTTCAAAATCCTGTCTCCTAGTTACCTGAAAACATACGATATAATATTGTTAACCATGGTCGCCCTACTGTGCAATAGAACATGGGAAATTATTCCTCCTCCCTAACTGTTGTCTGCACTACTTTAAATAAAGGAAGACTCATAGTTACATTATTCTGAAAATATACCTGTCTTAGTTGGGTGGAATTTCTGGAGGAAAATTTTCACTGTTTATTAGAAAAAAGTGCCAGCAGTAATTGGTTTTCTAAAAAGACCAATGAGAAATGTCCTCCTTGAATATTTCTAAAGACAACTCCTTCCAGAAAGATAATGTAGCAGGGTTTTGTTTGTTTGTTTGGTTTGGTTTGGTTTTCTTTTATAAAATATGTTTTTTAAGGAAAGGAACTATATATGTTAAGCATCATTTATGTGACCCTGTACTGGGTTGAGTTTCTAAACGTATACGGAACAATTTATTTTTAATACCCTGCAAAATTTGGCATCGTTTTGCCCATTCAGATGCACTGAAGCTCACAGGCAGCGAGTTGTTCAAAGGGATGGAGTTGTGAAAGTAAGGTCCCTTGCCTTGGCCATTAATACTGAAAATTCAAGTTGATTTTTAGGCAACTGGAGAATAGAATATTTGGGCTTATTTCTGACTTACCATTTAAGATATGTATTCAATAGCAAATTTTATTGAGTAGCTACTATGTACCAGGTGCCTGATATAAAACAGAGAATGAAACCAATGTCCATGACCTTTTGGAATTTCTAGGTACTGAGGGATTGAGAAGGCAGACAAAAAGACATGTGTAGCCCAGGTACAATGGCTGATGCCTGTCATCCCAGGACTTTGGGAGACTCCGGCGGGAGGGTCTCTTGAGGCCAGGAGCTTGGGGCCAGCCTGGGCAACACAGTGAGACCTTGTTTGTACCAAAATGAAAAAAGAAAATACAAAAATAAGCCGGGTGTGTTGGCAAGTGCATGCACTCAAGAGATTGAGGATGAGGCAGGAGGATCGCTTGAGCTCAGGAGTCGAGGCTGCAGTGAACTATGATTGTGTCATTGCTCTCTAGGCTGGGTGACAGAGTGAGACCCTGTCTCTAACAACAACAACAAAAGGACAAATAATATAGAAATGAGAAAATTTGGGTGGCTCCTTGCTAAGGAAAAAGCGAATATCAGAATTGATGTGGTTGGCAACATCTGGAGGAGGCTATTCTAGAATGGGCAATCGGAGAAGCCCTTGGAGCAGGGAGCTGATGTTTGAGTTTCTTCTCCGCTGAAGAGAGAGAATGAGTTGACACCGAGGTGCTGGAAGTCAGTGCAAACATCTTGAGTCAGGAAGGTGCGTGGTGGAAAGCCAATGTGGGTGAAGGGCAGAGTAATAAACAGGGGAAGAGGAAGTTAGGTTTCTTCCCATTTGTACGCTAAGCAAAATTTGCTTCCCTGAGACTGCATCTGCATTTTAAGTTTCTTGTGTTGTTCTAGCCTCTCAGTGAACCATCCCCAGTCAAAATTAAGTGTCAGAGGTAAACCATCAGAGTGACGGAATGCAATACAGCCCAGGAATCAACCCATGCACGTATACAAACTTGACTTATGGGATGTATTGCTTATCAATGGGGAGGAGGATAAACTTTTCAATAAATGGTTCTTGGATAATTATCTTCACAGAAAAAGAAAAAGAAATTAAGAACCTACATCATACCACATATACAAAAAATCAATTTCAGGTGAACTAACATATAAATGTGGAGTAAAAAATTTCTAAAGTTTTAGAAAACAACATGGAAATGTGTCTTTATTACCTTGGGTGTATAGAAAACAATACAAATATAGGAAAGGAATTTAAACCTTGTCTTTTAACATTTAAAAATTCTAATTATCAAAAAGTTCTGATCGATACAAAAAATTAAAAGAAAAAACACAAAATAGAAAAATATATTAGCAATACATATAAGTGTAGGATACACAAAGAAATTGGTCAATCAATATGCAAAATAGTTTTTTCAGTGGAAAAATGGAGAAAAGGTCAGAATGTTTCCCCCACCAGAGAATAATGACTCAAAACACAGATATATGCTCATCTCATTAAAAACAAAGAAAACGGAAATTAAAATTAAAATTAAATATCATTTCACATCTATAGAACTGAAACAAATATAAACATCTAAAAATATTAAGTTTAACAATAACATTCATATACTGCTTCTGGGAGTCTAAATTGGTATGATCAATTCAGAAATGAATTAAGCATTATCTAGTAAATTTTAGGATATGACTATGCCCCATACATTCTATATTCAAGCATATGTCTAGACTAATGTTCATAGCAGCACTGTTTTACTAGCAAAAAAGAAAACAAAAAGCTCTGAACATCCAAAGTGTCCAGTAGTAAAATTGATAAGTAAATTGTGATTTCTTTATACAATGGAGTGTTATTCTGTAAATAAATGAATGAATCACATCTAACATTATTAATGACTCAATCTCAGAATCATAATAGTGAGAAAAAATGTTACTTGACTATGAAAATAGTATAATTTCATTTATAGAAAAGTCAACCTTGCAAAAATATGTTTTAAAACATATTTAGAAATACAAAGGCATGTAGTAAAGGGAGTAAGAGAACGATGGGTTCGACATTCAGGACAGAGGCTGCTTCTCAGAGGGGAGGAATAGGGTGGGAAGTGCACACAGGGGGCTTTTAGGACAAGAAGTCATGTTCTTAAAGTTGTTAATGAGTACACAGGATTCACTACATTATTTTTATACCCTACATGCGTTGCACATTTCCTTTTGCCTTACCTCTATATTTATATAAAAGTCATTTTGAAAAGTAGCTTTTATATAGGTTAAAAGGTATATAACTGTACTCCCAAAGGTCAGTTTTTGCCTATTAATTTTTAAAAATAAAATTCAAAAGTAACATTCTCAGTTCAGCATCCTTATTCTGTTCCCCAGAGGACTGTTACCATGTCTTGTAAGTTCCTTCCAGAAATTTTGCCAGTGTATTCATGCACTTTGTATAAGTACCCCCTTCCCTTTAAGACATGGCTGAAACCACACATCGAGTGTGGCTACCAAGATCCCTTTGAATCTAAATACTATGTTGGTTCTCCCATACTTCAAGGTCTCCTCTCTCATTTTTTTTTAGCCTTGTTTTCCCCTTTGAAAATGTTTCATTCCTCATGTTCAAACTAAGGAAAAGGAATGAATACTTCCAAGTGTATTGGTTTAAACAAAGAATAGACAAGATCACTAAGATAGCCCCTTCGAGTAACACATGCAAAGTGTTGAATAATACAAATGCAATAAAGTATTTGTTATTATTGCTGTTGTTTGTTATCTTATAATTATATGGAAGTAGTTCAGCACAAAGTAGTAGGCATATTCTTAGCGGAAACTTTTATATTGTTGCACATCTCATTTTTCAGATAAGCACAGCTAGGTTCCAGGTTGATGCTTAAGGTTCTTTTCTGGCTAACTAACTTCTGTGCTGGTTAGGGTTACACTGCCCTTGGTCCTGAACAAGACTGCGGCAGCCACCCCGTCTTTACTGATAGGCCAGTGGCGCTGTCCTTAGTGCTGAAACAAATCCCTGCCAGTGTCCTACTATGGACTTTCCCTCCTGGGCTGGACTTACTGCCTCCTCTGCTCTGCTCCGTCCCTTGTCCTGGCTTCTTTCCCTTTCTCTCTACCTCTGTTACTGATTTAACTTCTTCATGAAGGTTTCCTTCTGTTATTTTACCTCTCTGATAACACCAGATGTCCTAGACTGTCCCTGATTAATCTGCTGAAGAACTGATGAGTATCTTAAAAGGTATTAAACTATTTGGGGATGATTCAAAGATTTTGAGCACATCCTACAAACACTTGTCACACCTGAATTGCACCCAGAGCCTACGATACAGATATGATTGGCTTGGATTTTACCCCCAGAGAAGTCTGTGACCAGCTTCTTACTAGTTGTGTGACCATGGGTAAGACATTTAACCTCCCCCACCCTGAATTATCCATCACCTAAGAAGATCACATCTCCTTCAAAAATAAAAAAGATACTACATAATTCTAGCATTTATTTATTGCCTGAGTACTAAGTTTGGGGTAATTTAGATGTGGTATAATAGAGTACGGTGGCCCTCAAGCACTATTCCCATGGCCCACAATAAGAAATACATTTCACATTGTGACCAAGTCACAGTGACGAACATACACTCTAACATCACACCTATAAACAAGACAGAAGTTTAACAAAGCAACACTTACCTTTACTTTATGTGAATTATTTTGATATTTTCTTTCACATTCTATTCTATGTTAATTTAACTCCCAGTTTTGACCCACTAAATTGATTTAATGATTCTCAGTTTAAAATATACTGTCGGGCTGGGCACGGTGGCTCACACCTATAATTCTAGCACTCCAGGAGGCCGAGGCAGGAGGATGGCTCAAGGTCAGGAGCTTGAAACCAGCCTGAGCAAGAGTGAGACCCTGTCTCTACCAAAAATAGAAAGAAAATAATCGGCCAGCTAAAAATATATAGAAAAAATTAGCCTGGCATGGTGGCGCATGCCTGTAGTTCAAGCTATTCAGGAGGCTGAAGCAGAAGGATCACTTGAGCCTAGGAGTTTGAGGTTGCTGTGAGCTAGGCTGACACCACGGCACTCTAGCCTGGGCAACAGAGTGGGACTATGTCTCATAAATAAATAAATAAATAAAATATGCTGTCATCAACTTATGAGCTGATCTTTGGAATCAAGGAGAACTGGCTCTCTCCCAGGCTCTGTCCACAACTAGTTTGTAACCTTAGACAGGGGCTTCAACCTTCTAAGCCTCCTGTCTTGATCTCCAGTGTGGAGATGACAACCCTGACTTCACAAGGCAGTCACGGGCATTAACTCCAGTAAAGCCCCCATGGGCCAATGCCCTTCGCCCCGTGGGTGTGCTATAGGGAGGAAGGCTCTTCTCATCTTCTCTTTTTTCTTCCCCAAATCAAGTGATCTTACCTCCTTACCTCTCAGCCAAGGCAAAAAAAGGTCTTTTTCTCTTTCCTGGAGGAGACTTCTGAGAACAAAAAAATTCAGCTTCTGACCCTGTACATAGGGTAGATGCCAGTGACTTAAAGAGTTGGCCAATAGATTCAAAGATCTCCACCAATTTAAAAAGTGCTGGAAGGAGTTGTAGATGGTCTTGAGCAGTGAGTTCTCACCTCCTTCTCCTAATTTATCCACCTCTGTGCTCTCTGAGCTGCCAAGGAATCTGTCTTTACAGCCAGCTGCAAGCAGAAGGACCAACTTAAATCCAAGAAGTGGACCTTAGAGGACTGTCCTAATCTCTGTGGATTTAGAGAAAAGATTAAAGGGAAAACTTTTCATGAAAGTGTACTGGGGCTTGGGAAAGTGACTCAAAGGTAATGTTGGTCTCAAAACAGGCCTCAGTCACTTTGAAACCCCTAATAGTGCCAGAACTTGTGTTGGATACTGACACTAAAAAGCTGCATGGAATAAAATTCCTGTTCCTAAGTTGCTTCCAAGACACTGAGAGATAGTGACTCTGAAACAGATATTTATAACATATTATAGTAAGCAAGAGGAAACACGTAAGTATGCAAATAATGGGAACCTGGAGATGTGGCAAGACGTTGTAAGAGGGATACATGAGCACAGTCCCTCAGAAGTGTTCCAAGATCACCTCTGCTAAACGTAAGACAGGGAACAAGTAGGTAGACAGGACATTACACCAGCTTAGAGAGAAAATTAAAGCATGTTCTTCCCATCGCCTGCCGGGTGGGAATGTGGGCTCCTGACGTAGCATTCCACGCTGAGCACTATAGGCATGCGACACGTCTTTTCCTATCTATGCCCAGATTCCACAGTAAGTAGTTTCTCCATTGTGGAACACCCAGTGCAAATTTGAGTTATCAAATTTAATTATTTTTATTTTTCCTTTTCGTACAAATAAAATAAATAGATTTAAAAATCATGCACTCATCACTCTAGCATAGCTTCCCACACACACCAAGGAACAACAGCACCATCAGTATATGATATGTTGCAATCAGAAAACAATACAAAATATCTTTCTTTTTTCCTAGTTATTCCTTTTGTTTGTTTTTTGTTTTAAAACATCTTTTAATTGACAAATAATTATTGCATATATTCATAGGGTACATAGTAGTGTTTTCATACATATAATACATAGTGATCAGTTCATAGTAATTAGCATAACCCTCATCTCAAACATTTACCATTTCTTTGTGTTGAGAACATTTAATATCCTACTCCTAGTTACTTGAAACCATACATTATTGGTAACTATAGTCACCCTACAGTGACACAAAACACTAGAACTTATTCCTTCTATCTAGCTCTAGTTTTTTTATCCTTTAACAAATCTCTTACAGTTTTATTTTTCTTAATTTAAAATATTAGTGGGGTACAAATATTTTTGTTACTTGGATACCTTGTATAATACTCAAGTCAGCGCTTTTAGTGTGTCCATCACCAGAAATGTTCATTGTACCTTATAAATAAGTTTTAACCCCTCCTCCTCCTGCCCTTCCTCCTTTTGGTTTCCAATGTCCTTACATCTCTTTGTGTCTATCGTTTAGCTCCGAGATATTAGATAGCACATGTGGTGTTTGTTTTTCCTGAGATACTTCATTTAGGATAATGGTCTCCAGTTTCAACCAGGTTGCTGAAAAAGAAATAATATTATTCCTTTTTATAGCTGAGCAGTACTCCATGGTGTGTGTGTAAGTGTGTGTGTGTGTGTGTATTCCACATCATTGCAATTGTGAATTGTGCTGTGATAAACATTCAAGTGCAGGTGTCTTTTTCATAAAATGACTTCTTTTTATGTGGGTAGATATGTAGCAGTGGGGTTCCTGTAGTGAATGGTAAGTGAACTTTTATTTCTTTAAGGAATCACCATACCATTTTCCATAGAGGTTATACTAGTTTGCAGTCCCATTAACAGTGTGTAAGTATTCCTTTCTCTCTGCATCCATGCCAGCATTTAGTGTTTTCTTGACTTTTAATAATGGCCATTCTGACAGGGGTATGATGGTATCTTACTGTGGTTTTATTTTGCATTTCCCTGATGATTAGGTATGTTGAACATTTTTTCATATATTTGTTGGCCATTTGTCTATCTTCTTTTGAAAAACTTCTGTTAATGTCTTTTGCCCACTTTTTAAGATGGAGTTGTTTGTTTTCTTCTTGCTAATTTGTTTAAGTTCTTCATAGATTCTGGATATTAGCCCTTTATCAGATGTATAGTTTGTGAATATTTTCTCCCATTTTGTAGGTTGTCTATTAACTCTGTCAATTATTTCGGTTGCTGTACATAAGCATTTTAATCCAATTATGTCCCATTTATTTATTTTTCTTGTTGCTTTGTTTGCCTTTGGGGTCTTAATCATAAATTCTTTGCCTAGGCTAATGTCTATAAGAATTTTCCTACATTTTCTTCTAGAATTTTTATGGTTTCATGCCTTACATTTAAGTTTTTATATATCTTGAATTAATTTTTGTATATGATGAGAGATAGGGATTCTGTTTATTTTTCCGCATGTGGCTATCCAGTTTTCCCAGAGCCATTTCTTGAATAGGACTTCCTTCCATCATTGTATGTTGTCGTCTGCTTTGTTGAAGATCAATTGGTTGTGGGAAGATGGCTTTATTTCTGGGTTGTATATTTTTCTATTGGTCTATGTCTCTACTTTTATACCAGTGACAAGCTGCTTTGGATGCTATAGCCTTATAGTATAATTTGAAAAGAGGTAATGTGATGCCTTCAGATTTAGTCTTTTTGCTTTAATTGTTTTTGGATATTCAGGCTCTTTTTTTGGCTCCAAATGAAATGTAGAATTATTTTTGCTAGATTTGATTAATATTCAATTTGTATTTTGATAGGGATTGCATTGAATCTGTAAATTATGGTGGGCAGTGTGGACATTTTAACAATGTTTACTCTACCAATCCATGAGCATGGGATGTTTTTCCATTTGTCTGTGTCATCTACGATTTCTTATATCAGTGTTTTGCAATTCTCCTTTTACAGATCTTACACGTCCTTGGTTAAGTATATTTACAAGTATTTTATTTTCTTTGCAGCTATTGTAAATGGTATTGAGTCCTTGATTTGACTCTCAGGTTGGCTATTAGTAGTACATAGAAATGCTACTGATTTGTGTACATTGATTTTGTAACCTGAGACTTTGCTGAATTTATTTATCAATTACAAGAGTCTTTTGGTGGAGTCTTTAGGGTTTTCTAGATACAAGTCATATTATCATCAAACTGGGATCATTTGACCTTCTCTTTCCTGATTTGGATGCCCTTTATTTCTTCCTCTTGCTTGATTACTTTGGTGAGGACTTCTAGTAGTATGTTGAATAGAAGTAGTGACAGTGGGAATCCTTGTCTTGTTCCAGTTCTTAGGGAAAATGCTTTCAACTTTTCCCCATTCAGTATGATGTTGGCTGTGGGTTTGTTGTTTATGGCCTTTATTATTTTGAGATATGTTCCTTCTATGCATAGTTTGCAGAGGGTTTTTATCATACAAAGGTCCTGCATTTTATCAAATCCTTTTGCTACATCTATTGAGATAATCATATGGTCTTTGTTTTTGCTTATGTTTATATAGTGAATTACATTTATTGATTTGCATAAGTTAAACCATCCTTGCATTCCTAAGATGAAGCCTGCTCCATCATGGTAAATTATCTTTTCAATGTGCTGTTGAATTCAGTTAGCTAGTATTTTGTTGAGGATCATTGTATCTATGTTCGTAATGGAGGTGAGTCTGTGGTTTTCTTTTTGTGTGTCCTTTCCTGGCTTTGGTATCAAGGTAATAATGGCTTCATAGATGAGTTAGGGAGGATTCCCTCCTTCTCGTTGTTACGGAAAAATTTCTGCAGGATAGGTACCAGTTCTTCTTTGTAGAATTCAGCTGATAGAATTTGGCTATGAATCTGTGTGGTTTGGGACTTTGTTGTTGTTCTTGTTGTTGTGAGATTTTGTATTACTGCTTCAATATCACTGCTCATTATTGGTCTGTTAAGTATTTATATTTGTTTCTGACTAAAGCTTGGGAGGTTGTGTGTTTGTAGTAATTTATCCATTTCCTCTACATTTTCTAGTTTTTGTGCATAGACATTTTTGTAGTATTCACAGATGATATTTTCTATTTTTGTGCTACCAGTTGTAATGTCTCCTTTCTCATTTCTGAGCTTATTTTAGTCCTTTCTCTTCTATTTCTAGTTAATCTGGTTAGTGGTCTATCAATTTTGTTATCTATTCAAATAACCAACTTTTTGTTTCACTGATCCTTTTTACTGTTTTTTTGTTTGTTTGTTTCCATTTTGTTTAGTTCTGCTCTCAGCTTTATAATACAAAACATTTCCTAGTTTATGGTGTGACCCACATCCTCTGCAGGATGTCACCTGCCCTTCCTGTCCTCTGAGGGAATCAATGTTGACACCCTCTAGCACACTCATGTGTGTGTGCTTCCAAACCTCTCATACTCACACACACACAGTGAAGTGCGCTGGGCACAGGTGCAGGTCTATGCCCATGTTGGTCCTTCTGCCCAGAGTGTTCTGACAGCTACCCTCCAAATGAAATCTAACTCATCCCTCAAACTCATTCCCACCACAGAAACTTTCGTCTACTTCTTCCTTTTCCAGACACCCAGAATTAATCCTTTTCCCTCTGAAACAGCAGTGCGAGGGCATGGGAATGGCACGATCTCCAGTAGGTATCTAGAAATTTGATTGAACCCTTGGCCTCCAAACCAAGTTGGAGAAACAGACTTGTCATCTGGAGCTTAAGAACTTGAATTTGGACTCTTTTTTTTTGAGACAGAGTCTCACTTTGTTGCCCAGGCTAGAGTGAGTGCCGTGGCGTCAGCCTGGCTCACAGCAACCTCAAACTCCTGGGTTCAAGCAATCCTGCTGCCTCAGCCTCCCAAGTAGCTGGGACTACAGGCATGCGCCACTATGCCCAGCTAATTTTTTTTCTATATATATTAGTTGGCCAATTAATTTTCTTTCTATTTATAGTAGAGACGGGGTCTCACTCTTGCTCAGGCTGGTTTTGAACTCCTGACCATGAGCAATCCGCCCGCCTCGGCCTCCCAGAGTGCTAGGATTACAGGCGTGAGCCACCGCGCCCGGCCTGAATTTGGACTCTTGATCTGCCCTTTAAGTGTTGTATAGCCTTGACCTCCCTGAGACTCTACATCTCCATCCATAAAATGATGCTCATCATGCCCACGTGGGAGCATTGTCTGGAAGATTAAACTATTCTATGCAGATAAGCACCTATCAGGATTCCTAGTATCTATTAGATGCTCAGAAAGTGGTAGCTATTGCTATTATTAATACTTGTAAAGTGGAGGTCACATACACTTCTCAGAGACAATGCAAAAATTAAATGAATAGAAACATGCACAGATCTAGCACAATAACAGACACATAGTAGATAATAAATGTTCATTATGCTTTCCCTTAAGCCTAAAAACCACTCAGTTCCTGACACTTATATTCTCTGAATACCTTGTATTATACAAATTTACTTACTTTTCTCTCTACCCAGTAGACTGTGACCTCACTCAGTGCAGGGACCCTGTCTTTTATTTATGTATTCTTGATGCAAGGAAAGATCTAGGTTATAGTAGCTCTTTGGAATGTTTGTTGATTCACATTTAAAAATTCAAAGATGTAGACTCCAACCCCTAGACTGTTTTTCTTTGACGTGAGTTATTTTGACTTTGGACTGCTTGGTCATGACCCTGCAAGGATGTCTGACACAACTGGTGGTGGTGGAGGAGGAAGAAGAACCTGGCAGAGAAATGGCCTGAAGTCAAGTCTCCAAGGAATAGACCACAACGTATTGAACAAGTCCCTTATTAACAAATATTTGCACAGTTTCCCAGTTTTGTTACTACAAACAGTGCTTCAGCAGGTATCCTAGCACACTTATCTTTGCCCACGTATAGGAATATATATATATATAAGATACACCGGTGGAAAAAAGTAGAATTAATGGATCAATATGCTTTTAAACCTTTTAAACATATTACAAAATTGTCATCCAAAAAAAAGTACATTGCTTTGCATTACCATCAAAGACATATAAGAATGCTTGTTTCACATCCCCTCCACTATACTAGTTCTGGTAAATCTTTTCAATTTTTACAAACTCACAGAAATAAACAATACCATTTTTGTGATATGCTTTTTTTGCAACTGCCATTAGAACCTCATCTCCATCCCTTTATTGGTTTTGATTTTATTTACACTGACTTCGTTATCAAACAAGAACTCCCAATTACAGACCCGATAGGTGCTGGTATCTACAGGTTTACATCTTTACAGCTGCAAGTCCAGGGACTAAAAGAAGATTGAAAAGAATTCTTGGGAACTGACTCTCTGATGTAGATGTCCAAATTCCTCACTTCAGTGTTCCACATGGTTTCCCAATAGCGTGTTAGTTGGCCTGACATGGCCAAAGCCTTTCCCCATTGTAATAATAATAATAATAATAAAAGACAGCTAGCCCTTTGATCCCAGGAGAAGGATGGACCAGAGTTGCTTCAAGCCAAGCTTACATCAGCCAATACTCACTTGCACGACCAAGCATAGCCAAGATCAGAACCACCCAGAAAAGCCCAGGTTAGATTAGCTAACCCTCGCTGAGAGAAGATTCAAGAAAACAAACAGCATGTTTTAAGACACTGGATTTTATAATGATTTTTACACAGCATTCTGTGGCAATAGCTGACTGACTCACTCCAGGTGGTCCAAAGTAGATTCCTTTGCCCACCCCTACTAAATAATTGTGATCAGGGTCCTAACGCTTGGACTCCTGCCCTTCCTTGGGCATAAAGTTGGAGCACACGGACTGAAAGAAGAAAAGCCGCAGCTCCCGGGAAGAATCAGAGTGCCGCACTAGATGCTCGCACGCGGACCCGGGCAGGGAAGCACTGGACGTCAGCACTTCCTGACTCTGCGCAGTGGCCGGGAGGAGCTCCCTGGCGGCCCGGCAGCACGGGCGCCGCAGAGCTGCCTTCGCCTCCTCGTTCCGAAGGCTGTGGATGAGGGCATTGAGCATGGGGTGACCAGGCGGTAGGACAGGGACACCACCTGCTTGCTCTCCGGGGAGTAGCTGGCCTTGGGGCGCAATCGGATGACCCCCGTGTTGCCATAAAACAGCCACCACGACGAGGTGGGACGCACAGGTGGACAGGGCCTTGTGGCGCCCGGCGGCCGACGGCATCCGTAGGACAGTGGTCAGAATCTCGGTGTAGGGCGCAGCGATCAGACAGAAGGGAACCACGATGACAAGCACCGCGGCCGCCAACACACTGGCCTCAAAGACCCGGGTGTCCGCACACACCAGCGTCAGCAGAGGGGCGATGTCACAGAAGTGGCGGACGCCACGTGGCCCGCAGAAGGGGCGGCGTCCGGAGAGAAGCGGATCTCCGCGAGGGCCAGCCGGCGCGGGAGGAGGGAGGAGGCAGCGGGCGCGGGAGGAGGCAGCGGGCGCGGGAGGAGGCAGCCGGCGCGGGAGGAGGCAGCCGGCGCGGGAGGAGGGAGGAGGCAGCCGGCGCGGGAGGAGGGAGGAGGCAGGCGGCAGCGGGAGGAGGCAGGCGGGCGCCGGCGGGAGGGCGGTGGCAGGAAGAGCGCGGAGGCTCTGGTTGGCCCAGGGCGCCGCTGCTGGGGCGCGCGGCGGGGCCCAGGGTGCGCAGTGGGCTGCGTCCGGAAGGGCGGAGCAGGCCTGGGGAGGGACGCGGGAGGGAGAAGCCCGGGAGGTGGAGATAGCGCCGACCCGGCCTCTGTCCCGAGTGCGCGCTGCCCAGCGCCGGGGGCACCTCGTGAACCGGCGAACCAGGCCGTGCCACACACAGGACCCCGCTTGGACTCCCCGGGGAACCGGGTGAAATCAAATGACTCCCCTGCCCGCCTGGCCCCTGCCGCTTCGCTGATTGCTGCTCCCCTGAGCTCCATACACAACAGCTTGTCCGCCCCAGGGCCTTTGCACTGGCCTCTCTCTCCCCTTGAGATCCTGCTGCCCGCAATGTTTACATCACTGCTCCCTTCCCTCCCCCAGACGTCAGCTAAGACGGGCCTCTTCTGCAGAGTCCTTTCCCAGCGGCCCTGTTTAAAGCGACCTTCCCCAACACACACATCAGTCACTACGACAAAATCTGGATTTTGTCAGAGCACGTCTCAAGTTGCCCTTTGCTTGTTCACTGACCAAGGGGCTGTCAGCCCCAGTCAGTGTCACATCCACGAGGGTCTGAATCTGTGCTCTGGCACATAGTAGGTATGCAATAAAAATTGGTCCATGAAATGCTTGAGTCTCTTTTCCAAAGTGACAGGGAACAAAAACTAAATCCTTTTCCCATACAAACAGAGACAATGGCAGGATAGCCATCAGAGGCGACAGAGCCAGAGGCAGAGGCAGCACACTCAGTGCCGTCCGGGGCTGGAGACTCTGCCCCTGAGACGGACACGCCCGAGCTGGCTCCCTCAGGCGCCTTCCTGGTCAGGCCCGCATCGCCCTGTTTCCACAGGAGCCTGCTGCGCCCGTTTGCAGAGAGCCCGCCACCCTTGATGACTGAACAAATCCCTCGTCTCCCACCCTGGGTGTCTGAGCCTCTGACCTGCCCCAGCAAGAATCCCCCCAAGTCAGTCTGCCCAGAATCCCCCTCACCCCTGAAGTTTCCTCTCAGTAATTCCCATCCCCTCCCCCACCCTGCTCCTTGGCTGTAAGTCTTCACCGGCCCAAGCTGTATCAGGGGTTGAGCCCAGTTCTACATTGAGTCTCTTTCCCCTAGTGCAATTGTTCCTGAATAAAATCTGTTTTTACCACCTTTACTATTGCCCAGCTCTGTTTGGTTTTGGTTTTTTTTTTAACACCCACAGCAAACACTTACAGGGCAACTACTATTAAGCTCTGAGTTGTGGGGGCGAAGTTGAGTGAGATGTGGTCCCTGCCCTCCTGGAGTCTGCAGCCACTGCAGCGCTCTCAAGCTCGATGGCTATAATACAGGGTGAGAAGTCACGTTTCATATCACAGCCTGGGACATGCCATTGGTATTTTCTGTTCTATTTGGCTCTAATTGATTTTCTTTCATGTATAAAGTGTTGTTTTCGACCCCCTAAATCAGTGGTCCTCAACTGAGAGTGATTTGTGCGCCCCTCCCCGGGGACACTTGGCAGTGTATGGTGATATGTTTGATCTTTACTACTGGGGATCTTATTAGTGGACCCTAAAACCAATTTCCACATGATCCTATAATCCCACTTCTAAGTATACACCCAAAGGAACTTAGCTCAGTATGTCAAAGAGATGCCTGCACGCCCATGTTCACTGTGACATTGTTTACAAGAGCCAAGATACAGAATCAACCTAAATGTCCACCAATGGATGAATAGATTTTAAAATGTGATACACATACACAATGGGATACTATTCAACCTTACAAAAACCAGGAAATTCCTCCACTGTGACACACAGGTGAGTCTAGAAGACATTATGTTAAATGAGATAAGCCCGGCACTGAGTGACAAATACCACATGATCTCACGTATATGTGGTAACTAAAAGAGTGAAACTCATAGAAGTAGAGAACAGAATGGTGGTTAACAGGGCTGGGGCAGGGGTGCCGGGGTGCAGGGAAACAGAAGTTGATTGATGGATAAAAGTTTCTGTTAGATGGGAGGAAAAGTTCTGGTGTTCTGCTGTACAGCTCAGTGCCCATAGTTAGTAATAACACATGGAATATTTCAAAATAGCTGAAAGACGGACTTTTTTAAGACAGGGTCTTGCTCTGTCTCCCAGACTAGAGTACTATGGTGTCATCACAGCTCATTGGCTAAACTCCTAGGCTCAAGCTATCCTCCTGCCTCGGACTCTCAAAGTGTTAGAATTATAGGCATGAACTGCCACACCTGGTTGATAATTTTAAATGTTCTCACTACAAAGAAATGATAAATGTTTATCACATAAACGTTCTCACTACAAAGAATTGACAAATATTTGAATGATAAGTATGCTAATTAGCTTGATTTGATCATTTCACAATGTATACAAATATTAAAACATCACATTATACCCCATAAACATGTACAATATTACTTGTCAATTTAAAATAAAACTTTAAAAAAATTAACTTGGGGTTTCTCAACCTTGGCTGTGCTGATTTTGCAGGTAGGCCAGTACCCACTGGCATCTAGCAGGTAGAAGACAGAGATGCTGTTAAACCTCCTACAATGCGCAGATGCCCCCAACACAGGGCCACCCTACCCAAAAGGTCAGTAGAACTGAGGCCAAAAAGCCCTAAATTGATTTTAGGGTCCACTCATAGGTCATGGCCTGCAGTTTGAAAAGACAAGCACCAGAGGGAGAGTCCAGCCAGTGAATGGGAAAGTAGGGTGACGTGGTGTGGGGGTACAGGAAGGGACTTGGCTGGGTACAGGCTTGCCTGGTGGAAAACTCAGGTTCATTCCCAACACTGCCACATAAAAATCAGGTAAACTGAGGCAAGCTCCATCACCTGTAATCCTGTTTTCTTACCTGTAAAGTGGTGATATTAGCATATCCCTCCCTGGAAGGACTGCATGAAACAATCCCACTAAAGCACTTAGCACCTTGTCTAAAACCACAAAGACAATCCCAGTGATCTTTTTAAAAACAAACAAACAAAAAAATCAGGTCACGTCATGCTTCTCTTTAGAATGGCAGCTGTGATGAGGGATTTGTTTCTTATTCTCTTTATCCTAAGTACAGAAGGAAGGTATTTGAGGGCAGTAGTAATTAGGGCCAAGCCAGGTGGAATATTATGCAGCAGTTAAAAGGGAAGATATTCTGAAAGTATTGTGCCCCCAAAAAATCAAGTTGTGGAATAAGGACAATATGATATAACTTGCATAAAACAGCCACCCAGAGTGCTACTGTTTATTTTTCTTCAGGTCTGTAAATATGAACATAAATGCACAGAAACTGTGGGGAACAATATAAACCCATGATGGAGGTTACTTCAAGGATGAGGATTGCAATTACAGGTGATGGTCAAGGGGAACTTTAGACTGATTCCTTGGAAGTGGAATCGAGAGAATGTATTAGTTACTGCAAAATTAAAAACTATCAGGGCTGATTCCACCCACTCTTTATGAAACTGACTTGCCGTGTGTAACGACCACACCACATCGTCCTTAAATCCACACCCACCTCTCTGCCCCTCCTGGGCCTGCCAGGTGCAGGGATGTGTCTTTGGAATGGGTTTTAGTCACAGTTTGCTTTGCTGGCTGGAATCACTAAATGCTTTCTCCTTCAATTCCGTCCCCCAAAGAGGAGACACAAATCCTTTCTGTGCCACAAACCATGTTTTCCAAAATGCAGATTGTGATCTGCTGGTGAATCATGAAATAGGTCCAGCCGGATGTGACCAGCCATCTTTGATAAAGTAGAAAAGATTTTTTAAAAATAAGATAATGGGAATCTTATAATAAGATTCCCACCTTTATAATAAGGGTGGAAATTCTTTCATGAAACATTTCAGTTGTGTGTGTGCTTGTCCAGGAAATAAACTACATTTCTTTCCAGTTCTCATTATCAAAAGAAATTTGAGAGACACTGCTATAGAAACCTATTTTCAGTTGTATAAAACAAACACTTGAACCTTCTTTTGGTGGAGCTACATTTCAGGCTGAGAAATGTTGTTTTAGAACATTGCAGAAAAGCAACGAAACCGTGGCCAGTGAAGGGAAGACCCGGGCCGTGTATGA
Organism: Microcebus murinus; assembly: GCF_040939455.1. NCBI lineage: Eukaryota > Metazoa > Chordata > Mammalia > Primates > Cheirogaleidae > Microcebus > Microcebus murinus. The sequence continues at coordinate 70,412,275 of NC_134119.1, read as the reverse complement.
ATTGTGTCCACTTGTAAAGGACTCAGCGGTTTATGAGATTCCCTTCTGGACTATTATCTTTCGGATCTCTAGAAAGCTCATGCAACCCCTAGGGAAAAAAGAATACAACCATTGGTCCTTCTTCCTACTGCATCTCGACTCTTGATTTTTTTTTATTATGATAATTTCTGACAGTTTTATTTTCACCTTCACACATTTGTAGAAGTCCTCTTCCTCCTGTAACATTGGCCTCCTAGACCAGCCACTGCTTCCCCTCCAGCCTCCTGACCTCCGCTCTGGGCCCCTGACCCACCTTGCCCACGCTCAGTTGAGCCCCACTTCTCCTCCTATCACATTCCTATTCCTTTTCTTTGCCCTGCTGGGAATGACACAGCTAAATCTTCAGGCCTCAGCAGTTTTGCCCGGGGAGGGAAAGAAAGACGCCTAGTTTTACATACAGTAGGCATTCAACTGTGAGCAATCGTCTCACACTCACCCTCATCCTCACTGTCATTGCCATCTTTACCACCATCACTGTCATGGCATCATCCTCATCACCATCAAAGAATGACAGTTGTGATTACCGATCAAGATGGTGGACGAGAAACACCGCCAGACAGAGTGTCTCTGCAGAAAAGACAGATTCTAGCAGAAATTAGAAATAAGAAGCAAGAAGACGAGCATACAGCGGATGAGGGCCAGAAGGGGGGTACCTGAGACTACGGGAGATTCCATGGGAGGAGGTCACGAAGGAGAACTGGAAGCTGAGACCGACGGAGCAGCCCGGAGACCAGCAGGAAGGATAGGTGGATCAGTCACCTTTTCCCTCCCCTGCATCTGGGACTGCTGGTGGGCTCCCCAGGGGGTGGAGAGACCTGGGGACACCAGCCCAGAGAAGGCCACCGCCCATGAGCAGTAAGCCAGGAGCGGACACGGCACCAGGCTCCCAAATACCTCGGGAACCTACGTGTGCACAGACCCGAGCCACGTGGCAGGCACGATATTGCCTCCTTCTCCCCTCCACCGACTCTATCCGCGGCTGCCCAGAGAGACAATACAGCCACCAGCTGGAGGCACCCCCAGGGAACGGGACCTTCCCTTTTGGGACCCTACAGCTGACTAAGGGGAATTCAGACGGTGAGCTCACTACCTGCAAGCCGTCCCAGGTGCTGCTGGCACAGTGATCCCAGGAGAACGGGGCAGACCCTGAGGCTGAGAGACATAGACCCAGCTTGGGCTCCCTGTGGGTGAATTGGGACCGGAACTCCTCTCCCTGGTGGGGATACAGTTTGAACTCTGGGGCCCAGAGGTCAGACCTGCAGACCAGATCCCATGCACCGAGGCCTCGCATTGCCCAGGGCACAGAAGGGATATACGCGAACAGCCTACTGGGGTGTGTGTGCCTTCAGGGGCAGATCAGCGTCCTAGAGGGCAACCCTCCCCCCAATGGGAGGCCATACGCCCAGCCCAGGTGGCGTTCCTGGGCAGGGAACCTCCTTGCCGGCACCACAGGCAGGGGAGGCCTGGTGGCGTGTGGTCTGGCCTGCTGGCAGAGGCCCAGGAGTAGCTGCGGAGTTGGGAACGGTGGAAAGAAACGAGGCCCACTACAGACTGCGGGACTCAGACAACCCCACCTCACACACAGACTCTCTGACTGAGCGGGGCCATTCCAGCCCCGCCCTGACAGCTTTTCCTGGAAGCAGAGAACAGAACTTTGACCCCTGCTAAGACATTGGTGGTGCCTGAGGGCAGGCTCACCCAACCCAGCTCCACCGAGACTCTCTCCTAGTCCAGCTCTCACTGAGGGGGAGAAAAGGACACACCTGGAAGTCCTAGGGCCCCACCCACCACCTGAGGCACTAGAGTGCCTCCCTACAGTAACAAAAGCTGATAACAGGACACAAAAACAACAGCGTAGCCTGTTCCTCCAGCAAGCGCCACCTACTGACAGGGACAGCATCCTGCACAGCCTTTTCATGGCACCTACGGACTCATTACACAGGGAGTGGTCGAATCTCACCCACAGGCACCACCTAACGGCTAAGAAACTAAACAAGGCGTGTGAATATCCAAACAAAAACATAAAGAAAAGAAACAACAACTGATCGACATGGGAAGAAATCAGCGAAGGAACTCAGGAAATATGAAGAACCAAACGGAAAACACACCCCCAAAGAGGAGCCCCAGCCACCTAGAAATGAACACCAACCAAAATCAGGCAACCAAAATGACAGAAGAGGAATTTCGTATGTGGATCATAAGAACACTCACCGACCTGCAACAACAACTCAATAACCAACACAAAAAAAAAACACCACAAAAAGCCTCCAGGATATGGAACAAAGGTTCACTAAAGAGATCGACACAGTGAAGAAAACTTTAGCCAAATTCCTGGAAATGAAGAATCAATTCAGGGAACTACAAAATACAGTAGAAAGTCTCAAGAACAGGGTAGATCAAACAGAAGAAAGAATCTCAGAGATTGAAGATAACACCCTCCAACTAAATAAAACCATCACAGAGATAGAGCAGAGAAACAAGAGAAAAGAGCAAAGCCTACAAGAGCTGTGGGATTATGTGAAGAAACCTAACGTGAGGGTCATAGGGTTAGCAGAAGGGGAAAAAGACAACACTCAAGGGTTGGACAAGCTTTTTGAAGATATAATAAAGGAAAATTTCCGAGGCCTTGCTCAAAATCTTGATATACAAGTTTAAGAAGCCCAGAGGACCCCTGGGAGATTCAATGCAAACAGGAAGATGTGACGACATGCAGTAATCAGACTAACCAAAATATCAACTAAAGAGGCCCTTCTAAGAGCTGTAAGATGAAAGAAGCAAGTAACATACAAGGGAAACCCAATTCGAATAACACCAGACTTCTCTACTGAAAATTTACAAGCAATGAGAGACTGGGGCCCCATTCTCACTCTTCTGAAACAAAACAATGCCCAGCCTGGAATCTTATTCCCTGCAAAACTAAGCTTCGTATATGAAGGAGAAATAAAGACATTCTCAGACAAGCAAAGCCTAAGAGAATTCACCAAGACAAGACCAGCCCTACAAGAAGTACTCAAAACAGTGTTATGCACAAACACCATAATAAAAAGTCACGGATATAAAAACAATCAAAACCCAAAGATTAAAGGCCAGATAATACAATGGCTTGAGAGAGTAATCAAAGCAACAACATCCAACCCAACAGAATGAACAGTAATCTACCTTACCTATCAGTTCTCTCAATAAACATGAATGGCTTAAACTCTCCACTCAAGAGACATAGGCTGGTTGAATGGATAAGAAAATACAGGCCAAGTATATGCTGTCTTCAGGAAACACATCTAACCTGCAAGGATGCATATAGACTAAAAGTAAAAGGGTGCAGATCAGTATTCCAGGCATGTGGAAGCTAAAAGAAGGCTGTTGTGGGAGTTTTAATTTCAGATGATTTAGTTTTTAAAGCAACAAAACGAGTGAAAGACAAAGAGGGTCATTATATAATGGTGAAGGACACACTTCAACAAGAAGAGATAACAATTTTAAATATATATGCACCCAACTTAGGTGCACCCAGATTCATAAAGCAAACCTTACTGGAGCTAAGCAAATGGATTAATAGCAACTCCATAATCACCGGAGATTTCAAAACCCCACTGACAGCACAAGGCAGATCCTCCAAACAGAAAATTAATAAAGAAATAATGGATTAAAACAAAACTCTAGAACAATAGGGTCTGACTGACATTTACAGAATATTCTACCCAAAATCCACTGAATATATGTTCTTCTCATCAACACACAGGACATTCTCTAAGATTGATCATATCCTAGGACACAAAGTAAACCTCAAGAAATTTAAAAAAAAAATAGAAATCATACCATGTATCTTCTCAGATCACAGTGGAATAAAAGTAGAAATCAACCATAACCGAAACTCACATTTCTACACAAAAACGTGGAAATTAAACAACCTCCTACTAAATGATTACTTCATAAATGAAGAAATCAAGATGGAAATAAAAAAATTCTATGAAGAAAATAACAATGGAGAGACAAGTTATCAAATCCTCTGGGACACAGCTAAAGCAGTTGTGGAAGGAAAGTTTATCTCCATAAATGACTATAACCAAAAGTCAAAAAGATCACAAATAGACAATCTAATGAAACGACTCAAAGAGCTGGAAAAAGAAGAACAGACCAACCCCAAACCCAGCAGAAGGAGTGAAATCAACAAGATCAAATCAGAACTAAACGAAATTGAAAACAGGGAAGCTATTCACGAGATTAACAAAACAAAAAGTTGGTTCTTTGAAAAAATAAACAAAATTGACACGCCACTGGCTAAGCTAAGGAAACGCAGACAAATCTCTAATAAGCTCATCAGGAACAAAAAAGGAGATATCACAACTGATCCCAAAGAGATACAAGATATAATTTATGAGTACTACAAAAATCTTTATTCATACAAATTGGAAAATGTGGAGGAAATGGACAAATATCTAGAAACACACAGCCTCCCTAGGCTCAATCAGGAAGAAATAGATTCCCTGAACAGATCAATCTCAACAGCTGAAATAGAAACAGCAATTAAAAATCTCCCTAAAAAGAAAAGTCCCGGTCCAGATGGCTTCACACCCGAATTTTACCACACTTACAAAGAAGAACTAATACCTATCTTGCAGAAACTATTCCACAACATCGAGAAGAACGGAAACCTCCCTGAAACCTTCTATGAAGCGAATATTACTCTGATACCCAAACCAGGAAAGGATGCAACAAAAAAAGAAAACTACAGACCAATATCCCTAATGAATATAGATACAAAAATTTTCAACAAAATCTTAGCTAACGAAATCCAGATGCTTATCAAAAAAATAATCCATCACGACCAAGTGGGCTTCATCCCAGGGATGCAGGGATGGTTCAACATATGTAAATCTATAAATGCAATTCACCACATAAACAGAAGCAAGAACAAAGACCACATGATTCTTTCAATAGAAGCAGAAAAAGCTTTTGACAAAATTCAACACCCTTTCATGATACGAACACTTAAGAAAATAGGCATAGAAGGGACATACCTAAAAATGATACAAGCCATATATGACAGACCCATAGCCAACATCATACTGAGTGGGGAAAAACTGAAAGCATTCCCACTAAGGACCAGAACCAGACAAGGCTGCCCACTATCTCCACTTCTATTCAACATAGTTATGGAAGTCCTGGCTACAGCAATTAGACAGAAAAATGGAATTAAAGGTATCCAAATAGGGGCAGAAGAGATCAAACTTTCACTGTTTGCTGATGATATGATATTATATCTAGAAAACCGCAAAGATTCAACCAAGAAACTCCTGGAACTGATAAATAAATTTAGTAAAGTCTCAGGATACAAAATCAATACACAGAAATCAGAGTCATTCGTATACACCAACAACAATCAAATTGAGAACCAAATTAAAGCCTCAACACCCTTCACAATAGCAACAAAGAAATTAAAGTACTTAGGAATATACTTAACCAAAGAGGTAAAAGACCTCTACAGGGAGAACTATGAAACACTGAGGAAGGAAATAGCAGAGGATGTAAACAGATGGAAATCCATTCCATGCATGTGCATCGGCAGACTCAACATCATCAAAATGTCTATACTACCCAAACTGATCTACAGATTCAATGCAATACCTATTAAAATCCCATCAGCATTCTTCACAGATATAGAATAAATAATTTTATGCTTCATATGGAACCAAAGAAGACCCCAAATATAAAGAGCAATTCTATGCAACAAAAACAGAATGGGAGGTATTAATATGCCAGATATCAAACTATACTACAAAGCTGTAGTAATTAAATCAATATGGTATTGGCACAAAAATAGGAATATTGACCAGTGGAACAGATGTGAGAATCCTGATATAAAACCATCCTCATATAGCCATCTAATCTTTGACAAAGCAGACAAAAACATACGCTGGGGAAAAGAATCCCTTTTCAAGAAATGGTGCTGGGAAAACTGGATAGCCACTGGTAGAAGGCTAAAACAGGACCCACACCTTTCACCTCTCACAAAAATCAACTCACGCTGGATAACAGACTTAAACCTAAGGTATGAAACTATTAGAATTCTAGAGGAAAAGGTTGGAAACACTCTCCTAGACATCGGCCTAGGCAAAGAGTTTATGAAGAAGTCCCCAAAAGCAATCACAGCAGCAACAAAAATAAATAAATGGGACATGATCAAACTAAAAAGCTTCTGCACAGCCAAAGAAATAGTCATGAAAGTAAACAGACAACCTACAGAATGGGAGAAAATTTTTGCATCCTACGCATTCGATAAGGGGCTGATAACTAGAATATACTTAGAACTCACGAAAATCAGCAAGAAAAAATCAAATAACCCTATTAAAAAGTGGGCAAAGAACTTGAACAGAAACTTTTCTAAAGAAGACAAGATTGGCCAACAAACATGAAAAATGCTGAACATCTCTAATCATCAGGGAAATGCAAATCAAAACCCCAATGAGATATCACTTAACTCCAGTGAGAATGGCCTTTATCAAAAAATCTCCAAACAATAAATGCTGGCGTGGATGTGGAGAGAGAGGAACACTCCTACACTGCTGGTGGGACTGCAAACTAGTTCAACCTCTGTGGAAAGCAATATGGAGATACCTTAAAGCGATACAAGTGGATCTACCATTTGATTCAGCAATCCCATTACTGAGCATCTACCCAAAAGATCCAATGACACTCTACGAAAAAGACACCTGCACTCGAATGTTTATAGCAGCACAATTCATAATTGCAAGGCTGTGGAAACAGCCCAAGTGCCCATCAATCAAAGAATGGATTAATAAAATGTGGTATATGGAGTACTATTCAGCTCTAAGAAACAACGGTCATATAGCACATCTTATATTTTCCTGGTTAGAGCTGGAACCCATGCTATTAAGTGAAGTTTCCCAAGAATGGAAAAACAAGCACCACATATACTCACCAGCAAATTGGTATTAACTGAGCAGCACCTAAGTGGACACATAGGTACTACAGTAATAGGGTATTGGGCAGGGGGGGAGGGGGGCGGGTATACGCATACATAATGAGTGAGATGTGCACCATCTGGGGGATTGTCATGCTGGAAACTCAGATTTGTGGGGATAGGGGGGAAAGGGCATTTATTGAAACCTTAAAACTGTACCCCCATAATATGTCAAAATAAATAAATAAATGACAGTTGTGTGATGCACCTGTCACAAATCACCTCCAGCATGGCACAGCCAGGCGGAGCCCCTGCCCTCCCTCCTCCCTGGCCCGGGTCCTTTCCTCCTGCCTTCTGCTTCTTGGTCTGTCTGGAGCTGAGAACAAGGCTCTAATGACCCTCTTGATCCAGGAGTTCCCAGGGCTGACTGGGATCCCAGAGACCAGAGATTTCAATCTTTGGCTCTGACCACAAGGTGAGGGCCCTGGGGGCCAATCCTCAGAGACTTTTGCTCATTACCACTCCATGCCTCCGCACCCACGTGGAGGCAGAAGGAGGTGGGGGTGGGGCTCCCCGCCCTGGAGGCAGGAGTCTCACCATACTTCCCTCTTCCTGGGCTTCCACATCCGGTGTCCCCAGGACATCCCAGAAGGGCTGGGCTCCGTTGCTCCTACCGTGCACATGGAGACCCACAGCTGTCTCTGCGGCATTGAGACCCCTGACACTTCCCCTGCCCACCCCATCTCCTGTCCCACCGCGTCCTTGCCACACTGCCCCTCGCCCTGTGACTCCTGGTCATGTCGGGGAAACTGAGGGGGCTGAGGCGTGTGGGCACAAGGACATGGACCCAGGCATGTGGACAGTGTTAGGGACCGGCTTCCTGCACCCCGCCAGGCAGACAAACAAAGACACCAAGGATGCAATCACTCAAGAGGAGCTTTATTTTCTGGCTAGCCAGGGTCCAGGCCCTAGAGTGCCAGCGCAGTGGCCGCTCTTACAGGCAAGGACCCTGACCAAAGCTGGGACTCCCCTTTTATCCCCCCTCCCTCTTGAACACCCGCGCTGCACAAGCTGATTGTGCGTGTTAGTCTTTAAAATGATTGGTGGACTGGTATCCCGCCGGCGGCAAAGGGGGCTTTCTCCCTTATCTGGCACCGTACCTATGCGTCCAGCTGCAAGCAAGCGATTCTCAGAAGCAGAAATATGCGTTTAGCCGATAGCTCTACCTTTGGGCCCCAAGCCAGCAGTTTCCAGGAGCTGATTACTTCTCCCCTGGGCCCATTTTCTGTTATCCGGGCTCGCACAAGTGAGCCAGCAGCTTTTGGGCTGCAACCAGGCCCTTACAGACAGGAAGCCCACGGTACGCAGCTCCATTTCCAGGGGCGACTGAAGGGAAAGAACTTGGGGAGGCTGGGCCAGCTGCAGCAGACTCCCCACTGGGCGGGAAACAGGCCCAGCCCGCGCCTCTGCGGGGCTTCCCGGTGACCACAGCATGGCTGAGCGCGCAGCACCTGGGGCGTCGGCGGCACGGCTGAGCGCCCAGCACCTGGGGCGTCGGCGGCACGGCTGAGCGCGCAGCACCTGGGGCGGCGGCGGCACGGCTGAGCGCGCAGCACCTGGGGCGTCGGCGGCACGGCTGAGCGCCCAGCACCTGGGGCGTCGGCGGCACGGCTGAGCGCGCAGCACCTGGGGCGTCGGCGGCACGGCTGAGCGCCCAGCACCTGGGGCGGCGGCACGGCTGAGCGCGCAGCACCTGGGGCGTCGGCGGCACGGCTGAGCGCCCAGCACCTGGGGCGGCGGCACGGCTGAGCGCCCAGCACCTGGGGCGGCGGCGGCACGGCTGAGCGCGCAGCACCTGGGGCGTCGGCGGCACGGCTGAGCGCCCAGCACCTGGGGCGTCGGCGGCACGGCTGAGCGCGCAGCACCTGGGGCGTCGGCGGCACGGCTGAGCGCCCAGCACCTGGGGCGGCGGCACGGCTGAGCGCCCAGCACCTGGGGCGGCGGCGGCACGGCTGAGCGCGCAGCACCTGGGGCGGCGGCACGGCTGAGCGCCCAGCACCTGGGGCGGCGGCACGGCTGAGCGCGCAGCACCTGGGGCGGCGGCACGGCTGAGCGCCCAGCACCTGGGGCGGCGGCACGGCTGAGCGCGCAGCACCTGGGGCGGCGGCACGGCTGAGCGCGCAGCACCTGGGGCGGCGGCCGCACGGCTGAGCGCCCAGCACCTGGGGCGGCGGCACGGCTGAGCGCCCAGCACCTGGGGCGGCGGCACGGCTGAGCGCGCAGCACCTGGGGCGGCGGCACGGCTGAGCGCCCAGCACCTGGGGCGGCGGCACGGCTGAGCGCGCAGCACCTGGGGCGGCCCACGTGGGTTTTGATTCTGGCTCCGCCCTTTTCTTGGCGTGTGATCCTGAGATGGCCGCTTCCTCCCCGTGCCTTGGTTTACTGTCTTATAAAACGGGACTCAAGTGGGACAGAACTAACGGGTCGCCAAACAGATTCCGTTAGTTACTTCTTCAGAAGTGCTCAGGACAGTGCCGGCACAAAGCGGAAGAGTCACAGACATTAGCTGCTGTTGTTATTTGTGTCAGCAGACCTTTGGAGATATAATTCACATACCGTACACATTGCCCAACTTAAAGTGTGAAATCCAGTGGTTTTTAGTACGTTGGTGAGTTTGTATGCCAATCACCGCTAATTCCAGAACATTTTCATCACTCTCAAAGGAGACCCTGGGCCCATAAAGCAGTCACTTCTCATCCCTCCCTCCCCCACACTGGCAGCCACTCCAGCCCGGTCCCGCGGATCTGCCGCCCTGGGAGTCGGCACCGGCGGGCCACACTGCGCGACGGCTCGGTCCCGCTTCGTCCCTGTTTCCGCGGCCCGCCAGGTCGTAGCCCCGTCAGTGCTCCACTTCCTTTTCATTCTAATATGCACTCCCAATGCCATTGTACGGATGTGTTGCGCATGACTTGCCTATTTACCAACTGATGGGGTTTTTTAGTGGCTTCCATTTTTGGCTGTTATAAGTGACGCTACTGTGAATATTTATGTACAAGTTTTTAAAGGAGGTTACAATAACAAACTTTACTCACAAATGTGTTTATCCACATGTGCACTGATTTTTGCCGTGTGTGTATATATATGTATGTATATATATATTTAACACTAATACATGAGGTAAGACATCATTTTTGTTCATTTTTAACATTTGAAGTTAATTTCTGATTGACCCAATTCTTTAATTATGTTTAGAGCTTCATAAAAAGCCAAAAACCTAAACATATTAGATTTTTCATCAAATTTTACTGCAAGTGTATTTAAAAGCACTATTTTAAAAATGAAAGTATTTAATCTAATTGTTTATATACAAGTTTTTGTGTGGGCTTCTATTCTCACTTCTCTTGGGTGTATCCCTAGGGGTAGAATTGCTGGATCGTGGGGTTCCTTCATGTTTGACATTTTGTGGAACCACCCAACTATTTTAATTATTGCTTTTCTATTCATTCTACCAACATTAAGGAGAAGCCAGGCCCATGCTATGCTCTGAATATCAAGTCATCTTTTCTACCTTCCACACAGATTGTTTTCAAAGCACCTATTCACGGTGGAAATGTGATTGCTGTGTTCACCCTCTGTCCTCACTGAGAAGCCCCACAGCACCCTCCTGTGATGCCCCTCTCCCTGCCGCATCCCAGCTCCTGAGACACTTTCTGGTGCACAGAAGATCAGGAAATAATTTGATAAATGCCTGTTTGAGCCTCTTTCTCAATATTTATTGAATTTTTTGCATTTTTAATTATTTTATGGCACAGTTTTTTATGAGGACAAGCCCTTGTTATATATTTTGCAAATATCACCACCCACTCTACAACTTGCTCTCTTCTCTTGATACTGTCTTTTGATGAGCAGCAGTGATTCATTTTAATGTGTCTCTTTTTATCCAAAGCTCAAAACTAGCCACAACTGCTTGATGGTGTCAGGTGAGGCTGGTGCTCAGCTTTGGAAAGCAGGTATGGGGCGCTGGGGGCACAGTGGGTGGCTAGGGGTGTTTCGCATGGACCTTCTCTCAGCCCGCCGGCGTCTGCTGGCCTGTGTTAACTCTGTGCTCATTCGCTGAGCTCTGCGCTTGTGACTTCCGCTCTTCCCTGTGTGAGCGCTGTGCTTCAACAGAAAAAGAAAAAGGTAGAAATAATCACTGCAACGGCTGGGTTGTAGAAATGAAAACCCTAGCCATCGACTATCGTGGCCTCTATAGTGAGTGAGTGGGCTCTGCAGTCAGGTTTCCTCACTTGCTTAGAAAAGGGTTGAAAACCATGAGCCATAGTTTTCTCTTCTGTAAATTGAGCATAAAAATATGAATGACCTACCTTATAGTCTTTTGTGCACATGACGATTAAAATAAATCATGCCCATAGGTGATGAGCACAGTCTCTGGTTCCTTCATGCTGTGAGTAGACGGCCACCAGTACTACAGACGCTAGGTGCCTGACCTCAGGGCCTGGCCCCCGGCTGGCCACCATGCACACATTTGTTGAGTGCCCCGTGCACGTTTGTAGAATGAAAGCATGAGTGCACAAACCACTGCTGCCCTTTAACTGAGCACCCGCTCTTGCCTGAAGCCTGCTTAAGTGTTTTACTAACTGTGAATAGGTCTAATAAGTTACAGACAGCACTAAAATAGGAAGAGAGCAGAGGACAGCAGCATCTCAGAATGTAAGGTGAGTTTTAGAATATCTGTATCCCTTTCGGCTCCTACCTCTGCCCACTTCTATCTCTGTATCTGCGACTACACTGAAATCAATATTGATGTCCACGTCCTCTTTAATATCTCTATAGTTAGAGACATATAGAAGGGGAGAGAGATATATAAGGTGGAAAGGGGAGAGGAAGGAAGGAAAAAGGAGAAGAAGAGATGAAGTTAAGTAAGATGGAGAAGGGAGAGGGAGGGAGAGAACATGGCATAGTGGTTAAAAACACGAGCACCAGAAACTAACTGCCTAACCTTGACTGTGACTCATTACTTACTACCTGCATGCACTTCTTAACTTATTTGCACCTTATTTGCCTTGTGCCAGACCAAGATCACAACAGCACATAGTACCCACCTCACAAGGTTATACTGCACCCTGGGTTACAACACACAATGCCCATATTAAAATGCTGGGCACATCACAAACTCTGTATAAATGTTACCTATTATATCTGGGCGACAATGAAAAACGAATGTCCTACATTGGATGAAGGGCAAAAACCCATATAAGTCTATGTCTGACATACCTTATTTATTTAATCCTGCCAACAATCCTATTGGGCCAGTCTTCACCCTCCTGGTGTGTTGGCAGACGGTACCCGACCAGTGCCGCTGTGTCAGCCCCAGCGTGGTGCCCAGGACTGCAGCCAGACTCGCCAGCAGAAGCATGGTCCACAGCCAGGACCACAGGCTCGGCGGGGCCCACAGCCACAGTGGCGCAAGCTCTGAGGCTGTCTCATTTCAGGTGGCCTGGCCCATCCTCAGGGACAAGAGCAACTGTGAGGGTCACTGTGGCCAATGCTGGGGCGGGGGGTGTTAGTGCTTTCTTCCTAACCTTCTTTTGCTGCCTCTCTCATCCCCATTCTTTCCCCCTGTTCTGGCTCTTGCATTTTCTCCTTCTTCTCCTCTGCCTCTATTGGGAGCCAGCTTTGTCAGGGGTCAGGGGTGGGGACACTTTCATGTTGGAAGTCCACATTGATTTAGCTGTAAGCAAATCAGACATTTCAAAGAACTTCAATTAGCTATACTTTAAAATGTACATTATTTTGTAAAAACCTAACTACTATGTACTTAATAATTTCAAAAAATAGAAACTGTTAACTTTAAAGTTAACTAACTTTTTAATGACTTTGTTGTGTCTGCTATTTTGCTGTAAAGGATTTGACTATTTGGTTGCAGCATGGAAGTCTGGAGTTGCAGTTGATCCTCTAGATGACATTAGTCATTTGTGACCTTAAGGGCATCTTGATTTGGGTGAGGTAGGAGAATGTAGATTGACAGCAATAAGTGGTTGAAAAGCAAGAAAGCATTTTTCAGGCATGTTGCAAAGGCATGGGTATTCTACTGCATTTTCCCATATTTCAATTGCATCTTTCTTAGCATCAAACAGTGCCTTTAACATGTCATCTGAGAGTTCAATCAATTCCATCTCTAGTTCTTTAGGTGCCTTGGAATATCAACTAGGTGAGGCTGAAATGTTAATTAGAGTGTGATGTCATGATTCTCAAAGTCAGTGAAACTTTCATTGTATTCTCCAATTAATAGGTCTATAACAGCTGTGTATTCTTCAATTTGCACATATCCTGCTCATCAATGACCTTTGCAAACTGGGGAAAATGTTCATTGAAATTTCCTTTTGAAGAAGTGTTTTGAAAAAAGATAGCTTTTTTTTCAAAATGCTTGAATTTTTTGCAACATATCATATATATAGTTTTACCTTGCAAATGTTCAAGTCATTTTGATTTTTACAAGATATCACGCAGAAATGCTGCATTCCTATAGAAATCTTCCTTCAATAATTCACATTGATGATTCTGTTCTTCATAAAATTTATCTATTCTCACAGAGATAAAATTTTGGCTAACACCTGTCCCTGCGATAGCCAATGCACTTTAGATTGATACGGCAAATCCATACTGAATACCTCATTGGTCAACTTTAGCATGTTAGAACTGACAATACCGTGTTGCATTTGCATGAATATAGTTAATAGTACCTATAATTTGTTGCAAAGCATCACTTAAAATGGTAGCTTTAGCACAGAGATTTTGCTGATGCACCATAAAATGAAAAGTGAGCATCTGGATCTGTTGACACATTTTTTATCTGTGCAATAAACCCTTCATGTTTTCCTGTCATGGAAGGTGCACCATCTGTACATACACTCATTAAATTTACCAAATTCAGTCCAACTTCATGACATTTATCTTAAAAGCTGGTGAAAATATCTCTTCCCTGTGTCACAAGAGTCCCTAAGGCACACTTCATAAAATCTTGTTATTACCCAAAAGAAGTATGAAACTTGCACCAAGTCAGTAGTATCAGTTGATTCATCCAAAATGATTAACACAGATTTTCCTTTTGAAGTATTGCATGAAGTTGTTAAGCTGAAGGTTAATGCATGCTGCCAATCAGTTATGGTTCTACCTGAAAGAGGCAGCTGTTGGAAACATTATAAGGGTCTAAGCATGCTACAACTTCTAAAATTCAGTTTTTCACAATTTTTTCATCACTGGATAGCTTCCATTTTTTCCCCAAGTATATAAGCTACTTTATAATTTGCTTCAGAGGCATTATTTCCAGGTCTTATTGCTGCTTGAAAGAATTGTCTTTGCTTTTGCTTTCCACCTTTACATTTCAGCTATATAACCTTTCTCGCCCCTCCAATTTAAAATATTTGGTCCTTATGGGTGTTACAATGCTAATGAGCACGAATTTCTTTAATGTTGACATTGCAGTATCACAAAGCAAGCAAATCATCTTATACTTAGCAGAAACAAGATAATATTGCAATTCCCAATCCTAATTAAAAAATGTTTTCTTCCTTCAGTGTTCTCTGGGTCTTCCTTGACATGATGGGCTGTTAAGCAGGCAGAATTTTAAAAATGCTGTTGAGCTGTGCCACTATTCACAAATTCCACTCCAAATGGAAACACAATGCACCGTTGTCAAAATCTAGTAACAGACTGGCGTAGTCAACTCCCCATAAACCCTCACCAACCAGCCTCGTGCAGTAGTGGCACCAGTCAAGTGGGAGAAGTTAGAACTAAATCATGAGTATTTAGCCCTTATGGTTACTAATGTTCTAATTGTGCTGGTCAATCTGGGAGGACTATTTCATTGAAACTTATTTTATTCTTTGGTACTTTAAATATATTCATTTTAAAAATAAAAATATAAAAGACAAATAAAAATGTACTAATAAAAGGATTTGTTCTGTAAAATTTGGATTCAGTGAAAAGGCCACACTGAAGGACCTAGAAGGCCACCCCTGCCTAACACTGTATCAAAAATGAAATCAAATGGATCAATGACCTAAATGTAAGACCTACAAATATTAACATAAAACCCTTAGAATAAAACATGGAAAACATTTAATGACATTGGATTTGACAACAATTTCTTAGATATATCAAAAACACAAGTAACTGGTCAGGCATGATGGCCACATCTGTAACCCTAGAGCTTTGGGAGGTTGAGGTGGGAGGATTGCTTGAGGCCAGGAGTTCCAGACTAGCCTAAACAAGAGACAAAAAATAGAATAATTAGCCAGGAGTGGTAATGCTTGCAGTCCCAGCTACTCAGGAGGCTGGTGCAGGAGTATCACTTGAGCCCAGAAGTTGGTGGCTGCAGTGAGCTATGATGATGCCACTGTACTCTGGCCAGGCAACACAGTGAGACTCTGTCTTAAACACACACACACACACACACACAAACAGGTAACAAGAGGTAAGTATAGATAAATGGACAACAGTTATCTTTTGGTATCTGTAGGGGACTGGTTATAGGTGGATTGGTTCTAGGAATCCCTATGGATACAAAAATCTGCTGATGCTCAGGTACATTATATAACACTCATGTCCATCATATAACAAGATGTAGTAGTTGCACATAATCTACAACCATCTTCCCATATACTTTAAATCATCTCTAGATTACAACACCTAATACAATGTAGATGATATGTAAAGAGTTGTTATATTGTATTGTTTAGGGAATGACAAGGGGGAAAAAGTCTGTACATGTTCCCTACAGATGCAAACATCTGAGGTTTTCCTGAGGTTTTTTTCTCTTTTTCTCTTAGGTACATATCTAACTTTCCCAAATATTTTTCATCCATGGTTAGTTCAATCCACAGATGTGGAACCCACAGATACAGAGGGTCACCTGTACATAAAAATTTCATCAAAGGACACAATATACAGAGCAAATAGATACCTAATGGACTGGGAGATAATTTTTAAAAATCATACATTTGTGGTTATGATGTGAGAAGGGGGCGAGTCCTGCAACATCAGACAGACGAGGGAACACAACGGAGGCAGGCCCAAACCGCTGCTGTCACCATGACCCGCGGTAACCAGTGTGAGCTCACCCACCAGAAGAATATGAAAAAGCAGAGCAACTTGGTTAAGGGAAAACGCCGAGATGACAGGCTTTCTGCTGCCGCCCGCAAGCAGAGGGACTCAGAGATATGCAGCAGAAGCAGAAAAAGGCAAACGAGAAGGAGGAACCCAAGTAGCTTTGTGGCTTCGTGTCCAACCCTCTTCTTGCCTATGTGCCTGGAGCCAGTCCCCACCACGCTTGCGTTTCCTCCTGTAGTGCTCACAGGTCCCAGCACCAATGGCATTCCCTTTGCCCTGAGTCTGCAGCAGGTCCCTTTTGTGCTTTCTTCCCCTCAGGTAGCCTATCTCCCCCTGGGCCACTCCTGGGGGTGAGGGGGTTACCCCTTCCCAGTGTTTTTTATTCCTGTGGGGCTCACCCCAAAGTATTAAAAGTAGCTTTGTAACTCCTTGAAAAAAAAATCATACATACCAGCTGCTTTTCTTCAGGAAAGATATAAAAGTAAAAAAAAGTTAAGTAAAAAATTTAAGAAAGAAAAAAAATAAAAAATAAATCATACATTTGTAAAGGGGTTATCATCCAGAATATATAAAGAATTCCTACAACTCAACAAAAAGCAAGTAATTCCATTAAAAAAAATTTTTTTAAAGACTTTAATAGGTATTCCTCCAGATAAATAAATGTCTAATAAGCACATGAAAAGATGTTCAACATCATTAATCATTAGCCAGATGAAAATGAAAAGCACAGTGAGATTTCACCTCACACACAATAAGATAGCTGTTATCCAAAACAAAACAAAACCAAAAAAATCAGAATAAGGAAATGAACAGTGTTGATGAAAAGTATATAGACTGGAACCTTTGTGCACTATTGGTGAGAATGTAAAATGGTGCAAAGTATGATGGAAAACAGTTCCTCAAAAGGTCAAAAACAGAAATACTATATGATCCAGCATCTCCTTTTCTGGGTATATATCCAAAAAGAATCGAAAGCAGGGTCTTGTGTGTACAGATATCTGTATACACATCTTCATAGCAGCATTATTTCCAATAGCTAAAAGGTGTGGATGTAATCTAAGCATCCATTGACAGATGAATGGATAAAGAAATGTGGTATATCATACAACAGACAATTATTTTACCTAAAAAAGGAAATTTTGATACATGCTAGAACATGAATAAACCTTAAGGACATTATCCTAATAAGCCAATCTCAAAAAGACAAATACTAGATGAATCCACTTATATGAGGTACTAATCAGTGTCAAATTCATAGATACAGAGTGTAGAAATGTAGTTGCCAAGAACGGGAACAAAGGGGGAGGAAGAGTTGTCATTCAACAGCTATAGAGTTTTGCTTTTGCACGGTAAGTTCTGGAGATAAGTTGCATAAAAATATGAGTTTAAATAGGATTGCTGAAATATCCAATTAAAGTGGTCAATGGCCAATTTTCTCCATTGTGAAATCTCTGTTATTTAATGGGGCTGGAGTTTTACCTGAAGAATTCCCCAAATTCGTGGAGTACACAAGCCTCTCTTCATTGTGGATTTTCTGGTGATGAGCCAGGTGAGACTTTCTAATGAAGGCTTTCTGGCATTCACTGCACTCATAAGGTCTTTCTCCACTGTGAATTTTCTGGTGCTCATCAAGTATATGTTTGTGGCTAAAGGCTTTCCCACATTCTCTGCATTCATAAGGCCTTTCTCCAGTGTGCACTCTTTGATGTCTAACTAATGTAGAGCTGTACCTAAAGAATTTCCCACATATGTCACATTCATAAGGCGTTTCTCCAGTGTGAACTTTCTTATGTCTCATGAGTCTATAATTGTACATAAAAGATTTGCCACATTCTCTGCACTCATAAGTCCTTTCACCACTGTGAACAGTCTGATGTTTCATGAAGTTGGCACCATATCTGAAGAGTTTCCCACATTTGTTGCACTCATAAGGTCTTTCTTTTGTGTGGATTTTCTGGTGTTCAACAAGTAAATGTTTGAAGTTGAAGGTTTTCCCACATTCACTGCATTTGTAATCATTTTGTCCAGCTTGAAAAAATTCCCTGTCCTCTGTGTCCCTGAAAGGCTTCCACCCAATTTGAGGGGCCTGGTGCTGGAGAAGGCCAGAGGTGGCCGGCAAGTCCTTCCAACCTTCACTGCATGTGAAGGTCCTCTCTCCCACGGGAACTCTGTGGTTCTTTTCAAATGAGGGTCTCCAATTGTCCCCCCTTCTGGAAAGATTCTCTCTGATCTGCTGCTGCTGCTGGTGAAAAAGCTCTGCCTCACAAATATACATCTCTTGTTCAGGAAGTATTCCACTGTGCTCAACCAGGTATAAAATATCTTTCAAGAGTGGGTCACATGTCTCACTGGGCTGGATCCTCTGGGTAGATACACGGGGCACTGGAGTCATGACTTGTGACATTCCTATAGAAACACCTTGCTCTGAATGTGCCTCCACATCCTGGGCTCCTTGCCAACAACCTGAAAGCAGAAAAATGCTAGTGATGTGCATGTTAACTCTGGTGGCAGGAGGCAACCCCAACACAAAGGTATGTCAAATACACCCATAAATAAGGCCACGGGATTGCTGACAAGCATGGAAACTGAGACCAGTGAGAAGATGAGCTGTGCAGAGCTCAAGATCAGGACCCCTGACAAAGGGTGAGGACACAGGGGAAGGGTGTAGTGCAGGGAGGAGAAGTGGATCTCCAACTCCCTCCTCTGCAAATGGCCATGGCTGCTGGTAACTAGTGAGCAGCGTGTAGGTTGTGTCCAGACTCAGAGAAATCCTATATTAACAGAAGAGCTCAAGTTCAAGGACTACAAAGGGACACAAGCAGACCTTGTGACACCAAAGTACAGGTCACACTTTGGAGGGCACTGCAAAGGGTGCAGTGGAAGAAACAGGTGAGAGGTGGTAGCCACAGAAGTAGGGGCTGTGGAGTGGGAGTGGGAGTAGCCAGGGGCCAGAAATCATACTAGAAATGACAATGGGGAAGAAAAACTAGAAATGAGGTGTAGCCAGGGGCCCTGCTATCAAACAATGGTGAGCACAGGACAGGCACCCAGTGTGATTTGAACCCAGCTCCGATACCACATCTTTTCCCAACTTTCAGGCACCGGGGCCATGTCCCTTTGAGACTTTATTGCCAATACTGGAGTAATACCCACCCTCTTAGGTACACAGGGCCCTCCCCATTGCCCAAGTTGACAATGTCTGGGATACAAAAGAGGCTAGTCCTAATGAAAATACAGAGAAAGGGAGTGAACAGCACATACCCAGAGAAATCCACCCGTGACATCCCACATCCTATAATCACAAGAACTTCACAGAAGAGTCCTGTAGAATCAATCCAATGGCCCCCAAAAGTAGTGGCCAGGTCAGTTCCTGAAATTCCTGGCACATAAAAGTCACCAGCAATATCAGCAAGAGCAAGCGGGCACCTAGAACATGAAGGTTACATGCATTTGGACAGAGTAACCAGACCAGGGACACAAGGCTGCTGGGATCTGCATGACAACTTCAAGATTTCTGACTCTAAGCCCTCTCTTGTCAGCCTCAGACCAGCAGGGAAGGGGGCTGGTAGGAAAAGGGGTACAGAGTACACAGCCCAGTCCTGGCTCCCACAGCACATGCGCCAGGAAACCAGGAAACGAAGCAGCAGCACCCATGGTCTCACCTCAGGAAAGGCAGAGCCGCACTTAGGTAAAAGGGGGAAGACACAGGCCCACCTGGGACACTTGGTGGGTGTGAGGGCCTTACCCAGCGAGGACAAAAGTGCCATGTTCTCCAGCATCACATCTCGGTACAGTGATCTCTGAGCCTCATCAAGGTGCCCCCACTCCTCCTGGGAGAAATATATGGCCACGTCCTCAAAGACCACACGGCCCTGCCAAAATTAGGTCTGTTCAGTACATGAGCAACTTTATCAATTATGTTTACTTAGATGTTAGATTTTCTATTCATCTATTTGTCACCCATTAAATACAGAGCCAGGGTAACAGCCAAATTTGTTTCTATCTCCCCTGCCATCCAGAACCCATACTCTGAACCACCTCCTTATCTAACTTTCTCAGACCAAGTCAATATTTCCTTTGTCCTAAACCAACCCAGGGACAGGTACCTCAAATCAGGTACCAAAAATTCCAGCCCCTGTGCCCCAGGTGTGCTGGAATCAAACTAGCCAAGTTTAAGTTGGTCACCCTGCCCTGCCTTGTATTTCTCTCAAGAACCTTAACAGAAGCCATGGCCCAAGCTTTTCCCTCACTCCTGTCTTCTGCCTCCTATAAATCTGATGCTTCAGTGGCCATGTGGCCTTGTGTTAAGTGGTGTGGTTCTTCCTTGGGGATAAGTGAGAAATAAATATCTTCTTTCAATGTCATTGGTCTGTCCCTGTTGTCATTCTCACACCCATAAATTAAAACCCCATGGGCACAATCACTGCTCTACATCTCTCTCCAGGACCTCAGTACCTTTCCCCAACTTCCCCATGCGGAAGAGATACCAGGTCCCGGCGGCATTCGTACCTTTTCTCTCCACATTTCCAACCAGTTTCCCTGGGGTCCCTCAGATCTTGCCTCCCAGAAAACTAAACTTGGACTCATCCTTCTCCCTAAGCGCCCAGTGCCGGGGCCTGGGGGCCATCCACTCACACTCCTCCTGCCTTCACATGACTCTTTGGATGGCATCTCTATCACATCTCTGGACTCTGTGCTACTGCATTTCGACAGACACCTTCCAGCCCACATCACAGGCATTTCCTTCACCTCCAAACAGGCTACTCAGCACATGGAAACCAAGTGGTGCATAGCAAATACATCCAGCATCCAATTCAGCCCACATCCTGCCCAGAACACCAAAGTCCCCTCGTGCCAGGAGCAGCTCAAAGTCCTGCTTTGAAAGTCCCCCCGCCTACTGGTTTCTCACTTCAGTCAGCCACCCAAACTTTGTGAGGACTTCACAAGACACTCTTGGTCATCTCTGGCTTCTACATTACACATTCTGTCCCATAAGCAGTGAGGACAAGTGCTCTCCATGGAAACTTCATTCAAAGCCCAGCGACACTGACCCACCTACACCTACACCCTAACCCCACCCCAGCCAAGGCCTGGCAACTCTCCTAACTCATCTAGTTTTCCCCCGCAGCATGCCTATCATGTCTACTCTCTCCTTCTCACTCCTACATCCCACCATCTGGAACATACTCATCCCCATAAACACTCAGCTCCCTCATCTATCTCGACTCCTCCACCACCATCCAGGTGCTTCAGTAGAGAGACCTGGTTCTCTGCCCCCTCATTCCTATCCCTTACCCCAGAAAGGCACTGCCACCATAACCTAGAAATGCCACCTCCTAAATTTGATCCACAGACTTCACTGCAGTCCACACAAAGGTTAACAGGTTGTGGATGTGTCCAAACTGAACTCCTTCACTAGGAATCTCTGGAACATTCATGACATGGATAAAAACTAACTCCTTATTCTCTGAAGATTCCTCATATGTTGAGTTCCCACATCCTAGCTGATGGAGCATCTACTCTTCTAAACAACAAAAAAACACAGGGCCTTCCCTGACTGCTCTCTCATCCCACCTCCCTAGCTCCCACACTCTTATGTCATAAAATGTAGACAGCTCTAGGTCAAAATTCATCCCAAAGCCAATCACTCCTCTCACCTCCAAAGCCACCACTCTTATCCTGCTACCACCAACATTCACCTGGACTGACTCAAGAACAACCCCCAGGTCTCCCGGCCTTTACCTTCACCTCCAGTCTGTGCGCCACTCTGCAATCAGCGGTTGTCTCTTAAACCCGGACCCTATCACTGCCTTCTGCTTCAAATCTTCCCTATACTCCACCACCCTCAGATTGCAGGCCCAGAACCTCAGGCTGTCATTCCACTCCTGATGTCTGTGTGCCTCTAGCCAACTCCCTCTCTGTTCCCCATTCCTATCAGATGTAAGACTTGCAGTTTCCTGAAAACGACAGCTCAGTCTCATATCCAAGCACTGAAACATGCTGAATTCTGTGCCCAGAACACCCCGACACATCTTACCACATCAATGTCAAAAATGGAACCACTCCATATAACCCAGGACCAAAGTTAGGATACTGAACCTGGTGGAATTACACAGTCTTCAGACATAATAGAGAGGGAGAAGAACAGAATAGGGTCTCAGGATACCACCTTTCCTTATATTGGGGTGCCAAATCCATCCAGGAGATAACTAGGGTAGGTGAAAAGTAGGAATCTCTCTACTCACCTGTGAAGGTTTCATTTCTGCCATCACCAGGGCACCCTGAGGAAATAGAGAGGCCATGAGAAATGGGCAACCATGGTAGGAGTCTGCAGGCTGAGATGAACTACCTCCCTTTTTGCCTTGCTCTGCAGCAAGCTGATCTGAAATTGATTGCATAAATTCAGTTCCTCAAACCTTAGAGCTGCCTCATAGCAGCTCCATACTCTGGAAAAGAGCTGAACCTCCCTGAGCCTCAGTGTCCCCATCTGTAAATAGAGTATAAAAAAATGTCTCCCACCTCATAGGGTTCACGTTTGTAGCAAACATTAGTCATACATAATACATATCAGCTATTATTATCCAAGAATTAATAGCTTTATACATGTTTTCAATGTAAATGAAATAGTAGAGTTTTGAAATTTAGGGGTATATTTTTGTCTTTTTAAGATTTTAAAGAATGTGATATTAAAATTTTCCATGAAAAGCAAACACTTAGAGGTAAAATACTTAGAGGTAAAGTAACATCAAACCAATTATGAAATATTTTTAGAAATTTAATTTACTGAATAACTTTACTACTAATTGCCTACCAATATGTAAATATTTAGAAAGACATTGGTTAATTAGCATTTAAATCATTAAGTGTTTTACATATTCTTAAGTTAATGAGTTACAGAGAGGGGCTGAGCAGGCAGGTCAGCTATTGGTCCTTTCTCAACCAAGCCTGCCTGCCTGCCTGCTACATAATCCTCTGCAGGGAGCTTGCTAGGGGACCTTGACTAGCATAGTAGATCATCCCCTCTTATCTCACATAAGGAACCGGGGAGGAAGCCATGCCCTGGTCTGCAACCCACCTGCTCCACTAGCCTGGATGGTCTTTCTCTTTCTCTTGTTCCAGGCAGTGTCTATGCTTTCCAAGCCAAGTCTATGCCAACTCACACCTCAGCCTTCATCCTCAGCCAGTTCCTTACTCCACCTTGGCCTCCCCTTTTTGCAGACACAGGCCAGAATCCTTCCTATGACAGGTCTGTGCCTTTCGAAAGACAGTATCAGGCTATGCACCCACCAATGGTCTGGCTCCCAAGTCTCAGCTCTCCCCTCCCTCACCACAGAGCTCATCTGCAATAACGACCTTTACACTCCCCTACTCAATCTGATCTTCAGGCCATGCCCTGGTCCAGTCCACATCCTCTAACCTTTTCATATCTCTATCCCAACCCTCTACCTCAGACTGCAGACCTTTATGTTCACCTGCCCATGTGACATACCCATCTTGACACATTTGAGAATCACCATGTCCAAAATCCAAACCAAGATCTCCTCCCTGAACCCTTCTCCATTATGCTGACTTCCACAACTGTATTCTTTCAAATGTTCAGGAAACAAAACAAAACACAACAAATCTTTGGAATGGTTCTTGACACTCCCTGTTTTTGCTCACAGGCATAGCTGCTAGCCCCAGCTTTCAGATCTATGCAGATCTAATCGCATCCTCTCTCTACTAACAACACTCTAGCCCAGCCCCTGCCATAATTCTCCTGGGTCTATTGCAGCGGCCTCCTCAACTGGTCTCCCTGTGTCCATTCCCTATCCTCTTTTCCCAACTTTAAATTTCTAATGCTAGGCATGCCCCTCTCCTCCGCCCTCCCTTCACAACCTTCCATGGCTACCAGCTGCTCAGTTTGACATTCCAGCTGAGACTCCACCAAACCCCCTTCCTCTTTCCTGCACCAATAGCCATTCCACTGTTCCTCAACGCAGTCGAAGCCGTGGCACCCGCGAGCCTTCGCATGTTCCGGCTCGACGGGAACTTCCTCCCACACCTCGTCACACTGGTCGAAACGGGGGCCCCACACCAGAACGCCCCTGTGCACCGGACTCAGCGGCCGGCCCTGCAGTGACCGGAGCGGGGAGGGGCCCCGACGTCCCGGGTTCTGCACTCGGAGCTGGGCCGGGCGCGGGCCCGGGAACGAGCACCCACCTGAGTGAGCTCGCCGGGAAGAGCGGGCCTGGGAGCGGCGGTGACAGGGGTACGACAAGGACACGGCCGTTCCCAGCCCGTCAGCTGGGCCTCACGCCCAGCTCTGTGCAGCGGGGACCAACGCTCTTCTCGGGTTTTTCGGCTCCGTCACCTGGGTGACGACCCAGCCCTCAAGAGGCCTAGGAGAGCAACCAAAATGGCCGCCGCCAGGAACGCACCGGAAGTCCCGCCTTCGCCAGCCCATGGGCGTATGCGTCCCTTCGTAAGCTTTCATTGGCTCCGTCCCGCCTCCGCACACCGCAGGGTCTTCTGGGTTATGAAGTTTCCACTCTGCTTCCGGACGCGTCTTAGATCTCTGATATCTCCTTATGAGGTGGATAAAGGCCCCTTTGTGCTCTGAGGGACTTTGGGAAACTTGGGGCCAGGACTCCGAAGATGGGACCGGGCTTGGCTTGATCTTAAAGGAGAAATACCCAGATTTTCTTGGAGTGCAATCTAGGATACTCACAGAAATGTGAGGGACCTGTTACTTCAGACTGTGAAGCAGAGCAAATTCCGAAAAACTTACATCCAAAGGGACACACGATACCACAAAGGCACTCTGTGTCTACTCATCCTTGTCAGCTACCTAGTTGCCTTTCAAACACATGAAGAGTTAAGCTTTGGAGTCCGTTTAATAAGTTCAGTATGTTTTGTCCAGGAGAAGAAACCCAGACTGTAGATAGGGCCATGGCTGGAAATTTGCAGGAAGAACAGGAGTTACTGAAGTAGGTTGACAGAGTGAAGCTCTGCCTCTCCTTGCAAGAGAAAATGTCTTTTCAGGCTGTATAGTCAGCTACTGTGTTCCTACCAAGAACGCAACATTTATTAAAATAAGGGGTGACTGATCCTTGAACTGATTCTAGAGATCCCTGAAGAAAACATGTTCAAGGTTTTTGAAACCATATTATAGGACAAATGTTGAAAGAAATAAATATATTTAGATTGGTGATAGAGGGGCCCGAGAGACATGTTTTTTAAAATACTCACAGGATTTCTCATCAAAGGGCAGAAGAAATTTTCTCTAAGAGCCTAGGAAAATGACTGTCATTAATGATGATTGGTTTCAGTTTGGAATAAAGAAAGACATTGTTTATTGGGGAAGCCAGGGGCCCTGGTCCTGTTGCTGTCCATGTCTGCTTCACTTCTTTGGCACATTACCTCTGGGTGGTTCTGCTGCAAGTGACCACTTGTCTGATCTCCTTGTCTCCAAGTTCAACACTAGGAATTTTCCTATACAGCATGTTGTATCATACCACACCCCTGCTTGGCAATCTTCAGTGGGTCCCTTCAGCCTCCAAAATAAAGTGGAAATTCCTTACCATCCGTACATGACCCTCATCACTTGGAATATTTTCCCACAAGCCACCTCCTAGATTTTCATGTCTTAATGTTGTGTATTGTAAGTTTTCCCATTCATACATTTTTGTGGATTTTTCCAACAGTCCTTTCCCTGATGGGTTGTGGATTTCATGCCTTCCTTAAGCAAACCTCCTTTGTGCCAAGATGATAAATATCAGTGTATTTTCATTTTCTAAATAGTTTACATTTTTAAAATTATATATTCAAACAACTAGAATTTAGTTCTGTAAAAAGTATATCAAGTTCTAGCTTTCTTTTTGAATGAATATCCAATTGTTCTTAGGGAGGAAAGAGGATTTTTTACAGCTGGACTGAAACAATTCTCTGCTTGTCTCTGGGGATGTCTGAATACTTGGCTTTGACTCTTGGTCAAGTAAGTGCAGCGAGATGTATGAGTGCTAAGGTCTGAAACTCCCCTGAAGACCCCAGGGGCTAATCTGGTTACTGACAGCTTTCACCCAGCATAGAGTGTAAGCCAGCTTGGCTCTGTTCATGTACCCAGAGGGGCATAAAAGACCCTTCTGGGAATTCAGACTCAAGTTATCCCAGATCCAGGATTTGTTGCACAAACATTTTTGGTTCAATGTGGAGATGAAGCACACCCCCTTTGTGAATAGGGATCCCAGGAATCTTGTGCCTGGAAGTCTCCTGAGGCTCCACCACTAGCCTGCACACTTTCCCATACCTACTGCATCCTCATGTGACTGAGGGTGCCATGTGGGTTCACGTCAGTCCTTTCAAACATCAGAGCCTGAGTAATTGTTTCTGTCCCAATACCACCTTATGTAAAACTCTGATGTTATATAGTAAACCCTCATTTTTGTTTCTGGATTCTTTGTTTTATTCCACTGATCTATTTGTTTTTTTCTAGACAAACATCACTTTCTGTTAATTATCATTGTTTTATATATGTTTGGTATTTTATAGGTTAGGTTCATTTTCATTGTCTTTTCATGGTCTTCTTCAGAATTCCCTTCACCTCATTCTTCAACCTCTTTTCTTCCAGCTGTCATTAATAGAGGATTTTCTTAGGTGTCAGGATTGCAGAAGATTTATTGATTTATCAGGAGAAAGTTGCCATCACACAATATTGAGTTTGCAATAAGGTATGTCTCTTACTTCTTTTGTGTCCTATATGAAAGTGTTTTTAAATTTTCTTCATAAAGGTCTTACAATGTCATAGCAGATATATCTCTATATTTAATTGTGTGTGTATAATGAGTTGGGCCATATGTTAATTCTGTGTGTGTGTGTGTGTGTGTGTGTATGTTGTGTGTAAAATGTGTTGCATGTTCTAATTTTCTATTTCTGGTCTGATTTTTCACCTACCCACTTTATTGTTCTCTGTTAGTAATTGTCACCATCCCATAATTATCTTACCCAGAAAACTTGGCTTTTGTTTCTTTGGGACAAAAAACCAAAAAACTAAACTACACACAAATCCAACTACTTTATACATAAGGGTTTGAAAACTAATAATAGAATCCAATCCCCTCAATTTATTTGGAGAGATGGAAGCTCAAAGAGCAGCAATGTACTTTCTCAAGGTCACAAGTAGGCTGACCCAGCATCCTGTAAATTTAGGATTAGTTTGTCTATAATACATTTTATAAATGCATAAGTTATTAAGATATCTTGCTCAGATTTTCACAGAAGTTAAGTTAAATCTTTAGATTAATTTGTTGAGAATTGGTATCTTTACCATGTTGAGTCTTGCAGTTCACAAATACAGTATGTCTCTTCGTGTAGTTAAGCATTCTTCAATTTACTTCATTGGTGTTATCATTTTCAGCATATAGAGCCTATACATTTTTGTTAAAATTTGCATCTAGGGTGTTTTTTTGTGTGTGGGTTTTTCTTTTTGAGTGATTGTAAATGGCATTGATATTTAAACTTTCACTGCCATATGATGTTTGGTAGTATACAGAAATATAATTACTTTTGGATGTTTTGCTGTCCTGCAACTTTGTTGAACTCATTTAGTATTTTTTGCCATTTTTTAAATAGAATCCTTGGAATTTTCTATATAGAAATGCAAATTTCTATAGAAACTGCAAATACAGTTTTCTTTCTTTCATCCTATCTGTATACCTTTTATTGTCTTTTTTTGTCTTATTGCACAAGCTAGGACTTCCATTATAATGTTGAATCGGATAATATTGTATGTTTTATTAATAGATGTTCTTTATCAAATATAGAAAATTCCCCTCTGTTCCTAGTATGCTGAGTTTCTGAGTTGTTATGAATGAGTGCTGAATTTGTCAAATGCTGCTTCTCCATCAATTGATATAATCATGTGATTTTCCCTCTACAGCTTGTTGATATAATTGATAGGGTTTGAGTATTGACTCAACCTTGCATCCTTGTTTGTGGAGTATAATTGATCTTATATGTCATTTGACATCAGTCCATTTCCTTGTTTTTTTGTTGTTTTGGCTTTTGCTTTTGGTTTTGAAGACAGGGTCTCTCTCTGTCACCTGGGCTAGAGTGCAGTGGCCTCCTCATTGCTCACTGCACCGTCAAACTCTCCCATGTACCCTTATCTGCCTAAAGATGGTCCTATCCCCAGAAAAAAGTCTGAGGACTTCACCCAGGCTCTGCCTCAGGCTACCACCTATTCTTCCTGGGGCCGCTACCTGCGATATTTTATCTGCATAACAAAACAACCTTGGCTGGACCAGGAGTTTGAGACCAGTGTGGGCAACATAGCAAGACCCTGTCTAAAAAAAAAAAAAATACCTTTGTTCATCATGGATTTCCTCTGCTCACCCTTCCATAACCTGTTGCCACCTCTCCTGAGCTAATCTTGCTGTAGCTCAGGATAGTATAATATATAAATTACAATTATTTGACCCTTTTTTGATTCTCACAGTTTGTGGCTGCCATACGTATGCACACAAAATGTTTGCATGCCTTTTCTCCTGTGAATCTGTCACTATGAAACCTTCAGAGGTTAGACTGAAAGGTTTAAACTCCCCTACAGTGTTCTGGCTCCTTGAGAACAAGATGGATTCTACAAGGAAAGGAGAGAGGAGCTCACTGGAGCAGACATGTCTTGGGGGATGATTTCCCCTGAAGTGAGATGGGATGAACAGGAAACACTAAATTCCAGAGGAATCTCAGGGTCAGGACCCATTTATCACCTTCCTGGCCAGAGAGAGAGAGAGTCTGAGAGTTGATTCTTCTACCTACAGAGAGGATTAATGGGGTTTGCGAAGAGAGTTCAGAGTTACGCTGCTTTCAGCAATGCCCTGGAGCGTGAATTGCACAGCCAAAAAACCCAACTCAGGCCCCTTGGTTTCCCATTGTATGCATTGAATATTTGTTCTGACCCTGCATGTCCCTCTGCTTCTCCCCCAGGGAACACCTCTGGGCCAGAGCTCTGGTACTGGGGATGAGGACAATGGCACACCTCCCTGCCACCCCAGCTTTGGGAGCGGAGTGCTCAGTGGGGGCAGGGGGGTTGTCTGTTTTGAGCTGCCCTCTCCCCATGTGGAGACATTACCTTTCGGCCAAAGCAAGGGTCATAGGGCCCAGGACACTCATCATCATGGTGCCTTAGTTGGAGCCTGCATCCCTCAAGTGGCACTTGCCCAGAGGAAAAGGGAACCCCACTTCTGGAGCCTGTGCTCGCCATGCCAAGAATTTATCCTCAACACCAAGTAGCTGGGGGCAGGATGAGAAATGCTGACATCCTGCCCCTCCTGGGAAGACAGCCCTGCAGCTGGGAGTGGGGAGTGAGGGAGCCCTGTGCTCTTGTGGCATTTCCATCTTGCTGAATTGGGAGGGTCAAGGGAAAGTGAGGGTCTTGTTTCAAATACGACAGACTTGCTGTTCTTGTATTAATAGAATTATAGTAGTTTCTATTTTTTTTTTTTTTTTTTTTTTTGAGACAGAGTCTTGCTTTGTTGCCCAGGCTAGGGTGAGTGCAGTGGTGTCAGCCTAGCTCACAGCAACCTCAAACTCCTGGGCTCAGGCGATCCTTCTGCCTCAGCCTCCTGAGTAGCTGGGACTACAGGCATGCGCCACCATGCCCGGCTAATTTTTTTTTCTATATATATTAGTTGGCCAATTAATTTCTTTCTATTTATAATAGAGACAGGGTCTCAATCTTGCTCGGGCTGGTTTCGAACTCCTGACCTCGAGCAATCCGCCCACCTCAGCCTCCCAGAGTCCTAGGATTATAGGCGTGAGCCACCGTGCCCGGCCTATAGTAGTTTCTTGAATAAATGCTTCTTCATTTGTTATACATCCTTAGGACCATTTTCAGAGACATTAAATGCTTGCTTTTGTTTGTTTGTTTTCTTTTGTTTGCATGTTTGTTTTTAATAGTTTTCACCAATTTCACTTGGAAGGAGTCTGCAAGGGGCCTCCCACTGCCATGCTGGAAGTGTCTTGGTCTTTTCGTTTTAGTTTAGATTTTTAAAATAACCAAACAGTTTTAGATTGACTGAAATGTGGCAAAGACAGTATAGAGAGTTCCCATGTAACCTCCACTCAGCTTTATCTGATATTAATGTAACATCTTACAGTTGTATTGTAAGATACTGGGCTATAAGGACAATGGACACCTTCCAGCTTCTGTTTACTGCTTGTTTGCTAACCGCAAGGCATTATGAGTATATTATGGGATGCAGAGGAAAAAGACAAAGAGAGCAGAAACCTGAGTCTCTCAGCTAGGACCCGGAACAGGTTAGGGCCTATCAGGGGCAGGCTGAAGTAAAAATCACTGTGGGGGTGGATGCATGACCAGTGTATAAACAACTAAGTTATAAAAGGGGGCTAACACACAAAGGAGGGTCCCTGCACAGAGAAGAGGTCACTGCGCTGGCACTCTAGGGGCTTGGACCCTAGCTCGAGCTAGACAATAAAACTCCTTTTGGTAATTACAGCCTCGGTGACTCTGTCTCTTTGTCCTGCGGCCTTGTGAATCTCGAATATAACAGTATGGCATAATTGTCAAAGCTAAGAATGAACATTTGTGTAATGCTGTTAACTAAACTACAGACTGTATTTTTTTCCACTAATGTCCTGTTGCAGGATCCATTCCAGGATAGCATGTTTTATTTAGTATTTAATCATGTTATATCTTAGTCTTTTCCCATTTGTGACAGTGGCTCTGTCGTTTTTTGTTTTTCTTGATCCAGGCACTTTTGACAAGCCCTTATTAGGTATTTTATACAATGTCTTTTAACTAGCATTTACCTGGGGTTTTTTTATGATTATAGTTGTGGGTTTGGGGGAAGAACATCAGAGTGGCAAAGTGTCCCTATTGCATTAGACTAGGTGGTACAGGATATCCACACAAATGATCCCTAATGGTGCTAACCTTGATCACCTGGTGAGAGTGTTATCTGTCAGATTTCTCCCATGGAGTTACTGCTTTTCTCTTTCCACATTTAGTCACTAAGTCCAGGTAACTCAAGGGGAAGGGAATCTAACTCCACCGCCTGAAGAAGGCATATCTACGTACTCTATTTGCAGTTCTTCTTTAGGAAGATTTGCCTCAACTCCCTCTTTAATTTATACAAGAGCACTATTAATTGTTGTTTTATTTTTAAAAATCAAATAAATATAAATATGTCTCATAAGATGAACTTTGTGTTTTGTTCATCTTTCATACACACGGAGTGATGCAGGGGAAGTGAGCCTCTGGGTAATGTTCTGCAGTGATTGTCTGAGACGAGGCAGGAGGGCCAAGTGCCTTCAGAGAGTGAGAGAGAATGAGTCTGAGAGAGAATGAGTCTGAGTGAAGCCTGTAGGGTGAGAGGGAAGAGGAGACCAGGGAGCTGCAAACACTCACCTGTCTGTGCCTATTAGAGGCCCAGTCAGGAGCCCTTTCCCTACCTTTCCTGTTGCTGGCCGAGCTACTTTCTTCTCACAGAGGCTAAAAGGCCAGACACCTTGGTGGGGACATTGCCTCAGTCTTGCACAAAGTGACTAGACAGAACATCTACTGTGGTGCTTCCGGGAAAATTGTCCTCCATGGTAAGAAAGAACCTGTGCACAATTGGGAGCTTCATGTGTACCTTCCTTTTTTCTTTAGACATATTAAATAAGGTCGTGGTGTGCAGTGGTGTTGCCATCTGTGACCAGTGGAGGAAAGCCAGTACTCTGAACATAGTATAGAGGTTGATTAGAAAAAGCCCTGGATCCTTCCTGACATCTTAAGACATTGAACAAATCCTGGAAATTTCAGGCTTCTATTTCAGTGAGATAATTAAAAACAAACAAATCCTTGGAGTTTAAGTAATTTATAGATAAGTAATCTGCATCTTGCAACTGAATGCTGTAGTAAGGGCTAATACAAACAAAAAGTAAGTGGCTTAATTCTGTTAAAAAGAGCACCCCCTTCCTTAGAGCATTTTCATTAGAACACTTGTTATTGTAAATTCTTTCTCTGCCCCTTTGAAATGTATGTAATTCTTGTTAAAAGCCTCTGGCCAGTTTTACAACCCAGGAATGGCTTTCTCAAAAGTCTGTGGAACACCTCTTGAAATGCAAATACCAAGGGAGTTATACTCCCATTGCCGAGTTTCCTAGGAAGGAGGATAGGAGCCTAACTTGCTCCTAGTGCCAAAACTACCTGAGGTCATAAAGAAGTGAGAAGTTCCTTTTTTTTTTCCTTTTAGAAAGCCAATTTAAAGTAACTCAGATTGTCACTCCAATAACCAAGTAAATTTAGGTTGAGCTATATATAACAACTAGTCCTGTCATGTTCTTTCTCTCTTTTTTAAGAGTTTTATTTTTTCCGTCTTTGTAATGTATTGCCTGAGATGTACATGACATTCTGGTTTAACGTTTATTCAATAATAAAACTGTTTTCTTTCTCCTTCGTGAAGGTTTTCTGGGTTGGGACATTTTGTTTTGGATTCTATGATCCCCCGTACAAGCGACCACACCCGAGCAGTCTCTCCCTCACCACCTCAGAGCACTTGCTGCTACCATGTGACGAGGTCTTCTGGGTGAGAAGATTGTGTTTTCAATTCTATTTCTCCCGCATGTGTTCCCCGTCTAGAAGAATCCAATTCCAAATGACTTTGAAACTTCTGTATTTGCTAAGCAAATAAATACGTGGGCTGATGTGACTGAGACCAAAAATGCAAGCTCATTACACAGCCCACAGACACACGGCCTGTGGGAGCGCGGGCCTGAGTGCCGGGGGCGCCACCGCTGCCAGGCCCCGCGGCCGGGTGCGCGCGCGCCAGGGTGCAGCCGCGCGCTTCAGGGGCTCCCGTGGTGCCCCGCGCGCCCGTGTGCCAGTAGAGACGACCCCGAGGTGGGGGCGGGTCGGCGCGTGTGGGTTGGGGTTATGGTGACGCACCCCGCCACGCTCCTGACGTTGGTTTATATTCACCCGCCCGCGCGTCTGGGCACGCGCTATACTGCGCACACACCTGTGGATTTATGGGTTTGTTCTCGCGCCCTCTCAGGCCCCCTAGCACCTCAGCCTCTCCGCCCCCCAGTAGCCACCTCAGCGCGTTTTCAGGTTCCCGCCTGGTCCTGACTCCGCCCCCTACCGCCCCATTGGCCCGGCGCTCGGGGCCCAGGAGAAAGTTCCCATTTCTGTCTTTTCTATTGGGCACGCTGTCGGTGGCGTCACAAATTTCATCCAATGGGAATCAGTCAGGAACTACCTGCTCAGCATTTCCCCCCCCCCCCCCAGGGCGCGTCGTATAAAAGGCCTGCTCCTGGTTGCCCAGCCACCTCACTACAGGCTGGATCTCAGAGTCTGCGGACCTCGTAGGGACCCCCACGAGGTCGCGGGTGGGATTGGAAGAACCGCTGCCTGGAAGTCACCGCCCTCTTCAGGCGCTTGTGAACGTGAGCTCCCAGTTCCCGAGTGCTCTGGAAGGCGTCAGCTTGTCCTCACCTGATGAGTGACCCCAAGTCTGTGGTGCAAGTGGGCAACCATGAGCCCGCAGGTGAGACGGACAGGAACCGCGACCAGAGAAAGAGGGTGGGAAGGAAGT
Organism: Microcebus murinus; assembly: GCF_040939455.1. Classification (NCBI taxonomy): domain Eukaryota; kingdom Metazoa; phylum Chordata; class Mammalia; order Primates; family Cheirogaleidae; genus Microcebus; species Microcebus murinus. Next base: position 70,378,624 of record NC_134119.1, on the reverse strand, counting down.
AGTGGTGTCCATGGTTGGGGTGCGGCGCGCGGAGAGCGTGTGGACATATCTCCCTCTCCCCCTTCCCTTCTGTCCGTGCCCCCATCTTCCTGCCCTCTTCTCTGTAGGTGCAGCAGGCCGGGCAACCCCGCCACCCAGCAACTCGACCAGGTGCGTGCTCTCGGCTTACCAGTGGGGAGAGAGGAGGTGGAGCCCAGGGGTGAACACCAAGCTAGGCGTGAGGGGCGACTGGACCCCAGGGGTGAACACTAAGCTAGGCGTGAGGAGGGACTGGAACCCAGGGGTGAACACCAAGCTAGGCGTGAGGAGGGACTGGAACCCAGGGGGGAACACCAAGCTAGGCGTGAGGAGGGACTGGACCCCAGGGGTGAACACCAAGCTAGGCATGAAGGACTGGACCCCAGGGGTAAACACTATGCTAGGCATGAGGAGGGACTGGAACCCAGGGGTGAACAGTAAGCTAGGCATGAGGAGGGACTGGAACCCAGGGGTGAACACCAAGCTAGGCGTGAAGGGGGACTGGATCCCAGGGGTGAACACCAAGCTAGGCGTGAGGGGGGACTGGACCCCAGGGGGGAACACTAAGCTAGGCGTGAGGAGGGACTGGAACCCAGGGGTGAACACCAAGCTAGGCGTGAGGGGGGACTGGATCCCAGGGGTGAACACCAAGCTAGGCATGAGGGGGGACTGGATCCCAGGGGTGAATACCAAGCTAGGCATGAGGGGGGACTGGATCCCAGGGGTGAACACCAAGCTAGGCATGAGGGGGGACTGGATCCCAGGGGTGAACACCAAGCTAGGCGTGAGGGGGGACTGGACCCCAGGGGGGAACACTAAGCTAGGCGTGAGGAGGGACTGGAACCCAGGGGTGAACACCAAGCTAGGCGTGAGGGGGGACTGGATCCCAGGGGGGAACACTAAGCTAGGCATGAGGAGGGACTAGAACCCAGGGGTGAACACCAAGCTAGGCGTGAGGGGGGACTGGACCCCAGGGGGGAACACTAAGCTAGGCGTGAGGAGGGACTGGAACCCAGGGGTGAACACCAAGCTAGGCGTGAGGGGGGACTGGACCCCAGGGGGGAACACTAAGCTAGGCGTGAGGAGGGATTGGAACCCAGGGGTGAACACCAAGCTAGGTGTGAGGGGGGACTGGATCCCAGGGGGGAACACTAAGCTAGGCATGAGGAGGGACTAGAACCCAGGGGTGAACACCAAGCTAGGCGTGAGGGGGGACTGGATCCCAAGGGTGAACACCAAGTTAGGCATGAGGAGCGACTGGAACCCAGGGGTGAACACCAAGCTAGGCGTGAGGGGGGACTGGATCCCAAGGGTGAACACCAAGTTAGGCATGAGGAGGGACTGGAACCCAGGGGTGAACACCAAGCTAGGCGTGAGGGGGGACTGGATCCCAAGGGTGAACACCAAGCTAGGCATGAGGAGCGACTGGAACCCAGGGGTGAACACCAAGCTAGGCGTGAGGGGGGACTGGATCCCAAGGGTGAACACCAAGCTAGGCATGAGGAGGGACTGGAACCCAGGGGTGAACACCAAGCTAGGCGTGAGGAGGGACTGGAATCCAGGGGTGAACACCAAGCTAGGCGTTAGGAGGGACTGGAACCCAGGGGTGAATGCCAAACTAGGTGTGAGGGGGGACTGGAACCCAGGGGTGAACATCAAGCTAGGTGTGAGGAGGGACAGGAACCCAGGGATGAACACCAAGCTAGGCGTGAGAAGGGAGTGCTGGCTGGTTGGACCCACAGCACACCCAGACTGGGCCTAGGAGAAGGGAGGGTGGCAGAGGGAGGAGAAAGTAAAAGAGGAAGGGAAGCATTCAGAATCCCTGATTTTTCTTTCACCTGCCCTACCTCCCCAGCTGAGGTATTCTATTCTTCTCTCATCAGGCGGTGCTTCACAATTGATGACTTTGAAATTGGGCGTCCTCTGGGCAAGGGGAAATTTGGGAATGTGTACTTGGCTCGCCTTAAAGAAAACCATTTTATTGTGGCCCTGAAGGTTCTTTTCAAGTCCCAGATAGAGAAGGAAGGACTGGAGCACCAGCTACGCAGGGAAATTGAAATCCAGTCACATCTACAGTAAGGACAGTTTCGGTGTGAGACTCTCGCACTGGGTCTTTACTTTTTCTGTTTTCTTCTTCCATCTCTGACATCTGAACCCAGCATTTGGTAGCATAAAATTCTACCTACCCCCAATACTACCCCCAAGAAAGCCCTTCGCTTGTAGTTCATTCCAGTTACATCATATAAATCTCCTCTCTGTGGCAGGCACCCAAATCTTGATGCCCGTTCCCTGTTCTCCCGTCACTCACTCCCAGACTGGGCTGTTATTATTTTGGTCCCAGCACAATTGCCACTTGCGTGACTAATCACTGATAATACCATCATGTGTTGGGCCTCAGGGAAAACTGTGACCCTTCTTCCATCCTTCCTTCAGACACCCCAATATCCTAAGGCTGTACAACTACTTCCATGATGCTCGCAGAATATACCTGATCCTGGAATATGCTCCAAGGGGTGAGCTCTACAAGGAGCTGCAGAAAAAACAGAAATTCGATGAGCAGCAAACAGCCACGGTGAGAGGGGGTGGCTGGAGGCTCTGGGTCTATGAGTTTACTGTGTGCTAATGGGGATCTGTTTGTGGCTGTCATGGGTGTCTACATTTCTTTCTTAAAAATTTATCTCTGAATTTTCTGTAAATTTTATTTTTTTAATTTTCATTTATTTTTAAATTTTCTTTTAAATAAACTCCAAATGGACACATATGTAAATTTTATATAATATGCAAACATGCTACAGCTTCTCATTTGGATATCCTAATTACCTTCAGTGTATCTCTAGAATATTGATAAGTATAAGTTTGTGTATAAGTTTGCATTCTTGGTTGTAAGCAATGGAATCTTCCTTATGCAAAGAAACATACCAAAAGGCTGTGAAGGAGTTCACTGAATATGGCTAGAACTGGCTTAGAAAGAGGTACCAAGAAATTTCTAGAAAGGGAACCACAACAGTGATCTTCCAGCAGCAATGGTCAAGTCAGCTTGCTATGTCAAAATGAATGATCTATCTTTCCTCCCATTTCTGTCTCATTTCCTCCTTCCTCAGAGTCCTGTGGGAGATCATCTAAATAGCTCAGTGTAGGCTGTGTGGCTACTTGCTGTGCTAGGGCAACAAGGAAGATCTGTCCATCCTGTAATGTCCATCCTGTAACAAAAAAAAATGGGAGATAGAAAATCCTTCCCCACTAATAACCATCATGCTATCAAAAGGAGGTAATGGAGTTGAAAAGCAAAAAATAAAAGATCTCACAACAATCATAAAATTCATAAGGGGTATTCTACCTTGTAGGGAAATTGTGGCAGGCTTCACTTCCAGATTGCCTTTACTTTGGTCATACAGATAATAGAGGAGTTGGCAGATGCCTTGACTTACTGCCATGATAAGAAAGTGATTCACAGGGATATCAAGCCAGAAAACCTGCTGCTGGGATTCAGGGGTGAGGTGAAGATTGCAGATTTTGGCTGGTCCGTGCACACTCCCTCTCTGAGGTAGGTCTGGTGGTGGTGGTGGGTGGGCCCTGAGTACTACTAAGGAATGATCCATTTTAATTTATTCCACAAGTAAGACCCGGATACAAACCTGGGTTTATATTTGAATGTTGCTTTTTTCAAATTATTATTTTATTTTTAAGTTTTATTTTATTTATACGTGTTTTAGAGACAGAGACTCACTCTGTCACTCAGGCTGGAGGGCAGTGGGGTGATCATAGCTCACTGTAGCCTTTAACTCCTGGCTTAAGTGACCTTCATGCCTCAGTCTCTCGAGTAGTTGGAATTATAGGCACATGCCACCATGCCCCACCAATTTACTGCCCAGGCTCCAAATCTTTTTTGATGCTGAGAATATTCTGGTGGAACCATTCTGGATCATAAGCTAAATGATTGTATGAATAATCCCAAATAATGGATTTTAGCCGGTCCTAGTACTTGCCTTCTCTTAACCTTGGTCCATTTAAAAAGTCTGTCTCCAAACCCTGTGCTAAGGAGAGGACTGTCCAGGATGTCCTAATGTCTCCCATCTCACTGGAAGCTGGAAAGGAGGATTTCCCTCAGTCTGGGCTTCTGCTCAGTGTTCCCTTCTCTGCCTTCCTCTAGGAGAAAGACAGTGTGTGGAACACTGGACTATTTGCCTCCAGAAATGATCGAGAGGAAAACATATGGTGAGAAGGTGGATCTGTGGTGCATTGGGGTGCTCTGCTATGAGCTGCTGGTGGGAAATCCACCCTTTGAGAGCGCCTCCCACAATGAGACCTACAGACGCATCCTCAAGGTGGGATGGTCACACTTTGGGCATCCGTGGGGGAGCTGGTTGGCTGCTGGGCCTGTGGGACCAGGGCACACACACTAAGGTCCAGAGTGCCTTGGAGGGACTCAAAAAACCGGGAAGAATATTGACCGAGAAACTAACCAAACTTCTTTCTTCTCTCCTGGCTTCATCAGGTAGATGTGAAGTTCCCCCTATCGATGCCTTTGGGAGCCCAGGACTTGATCTCCAAGCTTCTCAGATACAATCCCCAGGAGCGGCTGCCCCTGGCCCAGATCCTGAAGCACCCCTGGGTGCGGGCCCATTCGCGGAGGGTGCTGCCTCCCTGTGCTCAGATGGCTTCCTGAGCCCTGTCTGCCTCTGTTCCTTACAGTTTGTTTAGGGAGCTCTCCTGGCGTTGCTACCTCATCTTTCTTCTTTGTTTCTTCTCTTATTAAATTAGCATTGTGCATCTTTAAAAAGCTGAATAGTTTTGCACCAGGTCTTTATAGTTGTGTGAGTTAGTGTGTGACTACGCTAAATCTTAATTTCTTATGGAAACTCTTTCCCATGAGAGTTGCCCAAGATTCTCCTCCCCTGGAGATGGTGACTTCACTCTCCTTGGAAACTACTGCCTGCTTTCTTGCAGATAAATGCCCTGAGGGTGCATAGCCTGTCACCTATCACAGTGGCTCTTTGACTCAACTATTCCCCATGTGTAAAACAGGGCTGTCACCAACACAAAGGTCCACTCTCTTTGTACTGACATTCAACATGCTGCTGTTTCTGAAACGTTTTCCTGCACATCAATGCCACTGAATTCTCAAATGAATCCACTAGCACCTCAGTGTTGTGTCATATTCTGATTGCATCAGAATAAGTCATCCCTATAATAGATACAACTCACCTCTTCCGAAGTCACACTTCGCAGCAATTTGGGGAGTCCCCTTCCAACCTTCTCCTGTAACCTCCTGTCACAGTTTTATGTGGCACCCGGTCCCTGCATTGATTGCAATAAGCTGACTGCACTAGAGGAAAGATCCAGATTCCTCAGCTGTGAGCTCAAATATGTTTTCTGCTCAATGCAGCCACTGTTGTCACCAACGTTTCTCTTGACTGAAAACACTTCGTATGGAGTTTGCCTTGTTGATGTTACTCTCACTGGTATATTCCACAGGCTCCAATCATTGGGAAATGTCCAGCAGATACAGGACTGATTTCTATTATAACCAGAGCCACTGCTTAAATAATTTAGCCACTCAACTCTCAGATGAACAGCTCACACTGTTGCAGAGCTATAAGTTAAATGCCCCAAGGCATTGGCTCATGGTTTTTAACCTGCACCTTCAGTGCTTACATCTTTATGGTTTCCAGCTTCATCCTTAGTTTGAGTTAATATTTCAATTAAACACTTGAAAATTCCTAATTAACTGGTCCACACTTATGAACCCTGCAATTTATACATGTTAGGTCCTTGATAAACTCACATCACTGGGCACATTTTGAGAAGACAAAGATAGAAAAATCGCTAGGGCCACAACACTGACTGGCAAGTGATATATGTTTACATAATGAAAACTCTAACGTGATTTACACCAGGGATTGAAAAGTGTCTCCAATGTGTACAGAGTTTTCCTCACCTGCACTAATTCCAGACATTCTGGACTCTCATGGCAGAGTATATAAACACCTTTTTGTTTTGTTTTGAGACGAGGTCTTGCTCTGTTGCCTGGGCTAGAGTGCCGTGGCATCATCTTGGTTCACTGCAACCTCAAACTCCTAGGCTGAAGTGATCCTCCTGCCTCAGCCTTCTCAGTAGCTGGAGTAAAGTCACATGCTACCACGTCTAGTTAATTTTTTAAAATTTTTTGTAGAGATGGGAGTCTATGTTGCCCAAGCTGGTCTTGAACTCCTGGCCTCAAGAAATCCTCCTGCCTTAGCCTCCCAAAGTGCTGGAGTTACAAGCATGAACCACCACACCTGCTCTGCATATCTTTTCAAATTTTTCCCCCAGAAACATAGATTCAAGTTGCCCTACTCCTGAGAATATAAACATTTTAACTTTAATATGTTTTACATCTTAATCCAAAACCACTTAATTTAACCCAAGGGCCATCCACATGTGAAAAAGGAAATTATAAATTTCTTCCAAATTGTGCAAAATACTATTGCAAATGATGAATAACAGTGTTCCTTGCATGCTAATTAAGCCACATTTATCCATAATCTCTTTTTATAAACAACATCTAGGAAATTAACTCCACCTCCATTCCTTGACTCAATTAACATCATGTCATGATATTTTTCCCTCCTTTTTTAAAAAAAATTTTTTTGAGATAGAGTCTTACTCTGTCACCTAAGCATGAGGCAGGCACCTAGCTGAACCAGTGAGGCTCAAGCATTGCTGTTATTACCATCATTGCTATTTTCATCATTATCATATCCTCGTTCCCCTGATACCTTAGAGGCCTTATTGTCTACATTCATAGTTCACATGTTGTCCCTACTGTCCTACGTCATTCTCTGATAATTCTCATATATGAGGCTTCTTTGCCTTACTCTGTATTGTTATTTTCAAAGCACCGTCCACCTCCCCCTGCAGCTCAGCACAGAGCTTGGCCCTTTGAGGTGCTCAGCGATTCAGGCCTTGATCTCTCAACCTTTTCCCTTGATCACATTCAACAGCCCAAAGGTCAATGCTACTACCTATTTGACTTTACAGATGTCTGTGACCTTTGATGATGTAGCTGTGACTTTCACCAAAGAGGAATGGGGGCAGCTGGATCGAGCCCAGCGAACCCTGTACCAGGAGGTGATGCTGGAAAACTGTGGACTCCTGGTGTCTCTGGGTAAGGCCTTCCACCTCTGCCGTGCAGGGGACCTGCCTCCTCCTTTCTACCCTCCACCTCTAGACCTGGCTGGTTAAGAAGGCCTCGAACCTGCCTCGCCTCCTTCCCACAACTCACTTTTCTGGACTGACCGCTTCCTATCTGTTCTCCATGTGTCTCTTTGGGCAAGAAACAGTATTCCTTGGCTTGCAGCCAAAGGAGAAGAAAGTGTTAGAAGGCAGTGGGGTGTTTTCAGAAGCCAAAGAATGGATTTCCAGCTGCACCTTAATAGCGCAGTGATGGGGGAACTGTTACTAGAATCCCCGCAGTTGTGTCCTGGCTTCTCTCCCTGGGTCTGCTCATGTCACTGTCTATTCAGTACAGCCTTTTCTGCCTTAGTGAGTTTGGGGTAAGAGTGGCCACCACAGGCCTTGTTTTCTGACCCCCAGCTTCCTTGTCTCTATTTCTCTGGTCTTTGTAGGGTATCCTGAGGCAGCAAATGCTGCCATCCCCTCCCAAGCCCATACTTTCCTCGATCTATTACCCAGTGCTCAGCAGAGATGGGCCTCTGTCTGAGGCTCTTTCTTGGAGTTTCAAAGAATCTGACTGAGGGAGCCTGGGTGGCTCAGGTATCCCCTCCACAGCTGAGTTAACAGGGTCAGGCGTGGTGGGATGTTCTCCAAGAAAGGGGTGAGTCAGGCAGACTGCCCCAGGAGGCGTTTGTTTTGTTTTCTTTTCTTTTTTTATGGAGTTTTTTCTATTGTATCAATAATAATAAAAGCATGCCTAATGAATGAAAAAACATCATTATAAAAGGGATTTCCGTGTGTAATGAAACACTATGGGTGCCTCCTGGCTCCCATGCCCTCCTGGCTCCCTGCCCAGTGAGCACTGGGCAACGCACGGACATGTTTTTGTTTTTTTTTGTTTTTTTCTTTTCTTCTTTTATTTCATCATATTATGGAAGTACAAATATTGTTAGGATTACAAATATTGCCCCTGCCCCCTCCCTCCCCCTGATGTGTCCAATCCCCCAGTGGTGTGCATCACATACATTATGGAAGCATACACCCCTTTCCTCCTCCCCCCTCCCGCCTGCCCACCACCTGATAAAAAGTTTTGTTGTTGTTGTTGTTGTTGTTGTTTTGACATTTTGGTTACATTGTACATCTTTGCCTCTCCCTAAGAAGGGTTAGAGTTATGCCCTTCCCCTCCAAAATGCTCACCACATCCCTAAGATTGGGTCCCCCCCCCGAATCCTGGTGAGCATTGCCACCATTTGAAAACCATAGTTTTAATCAGTCAGTACCAATTTGATGGCGAGTAGATGTAGAGCCCATTTTCCATGTCTTGGGTCACCTCACTTTGGATAACGGGCTTAAGCTTAATCCAGGATAGCATAAATGGTGCTAGCTCACAGTCATTTCTTAGGATTGAGTAATATTCCATTGTGAGCATATACCACATTTTAATTATCCACTCGTGAATTGATGGGCACTTGGGTTGTTTCCATGACCGTGCAATAGTGAATTGTGCTGCTCTAAACATTTGGGTGCAGCCGGGCGCTGTGGCTCACGCCTGTAATCCTAGCTCTTGGGAGGCCGAGGCGGGCGGATTGCTCAAGGTCAGGAGTTCAAAACCAGCCTGAGCAAGAGCGAGACCCCGTCTCTACTATAAACAGAAAGAAATTAATTGGCCAACTGATATATATATAAAAAAAATTAGCCGGGCATAGTGGCGCATGCCTGTAGTCCCAGCTACTCGGGAGGCTGAGGCAGAAGGATCACTCGAGCCCAGGAGTTTGAGGTTGCTGTGAGCTAGGCTGACGCCACGGCACTCACTCTAGCCTGGACAACAAAGTGAGACTCTGTCTCAAAAAAAAAAAAAAAAAAAAACATTTGGGTGCAGATGTCTTTATAATAGAATGTCTTATGCTCTTTTGGGTAGATGCTCAACAATGCTATTGCAGGGTCGAATGGTATTTCTATTTCTAGCTGTTTGAGGTATCTCCGAATTCTTTTCCACAAAAGTTGCACTAATTTGCAGTCCCACCAGCAGTGTAGGAGTGTTCCTGTCTCTCCGCATCCTCGCCAGCATTTGTTGTTTGGGGATTTCTTGATATAGGCCATTCGTACTGGGGTTAGGTGGTATCTCATTGTGGTTTTGATTTGCATTTCTCTAATAATTAGAGAAGTTGAGCATTTCTTTATATGTTTGCATGCCATTATTCTGTCTTCTTTGGAGAAATTTCTGTTCATTTCCATCACCTATTTCTTTTTTTTTTTTTTTTTTTTTTTTTTTTTTTTGAGACAGAGTCTCACTTTGTTGCCCAGGCTAGAGTGAGTGCCGTGGCGTCAGCCTAGCTCACAGCAACCTCAAACTCCTGGGCTTGAGTGATCCTTCTGCCTCAGCCTCCCGAGTAGCTGGGACTACAGGCATGCGCCACCATGCCCGGCTAATTTTTTATATATATATCAGTTGGCCAATTAATTTCTTTCTATTTATAGTAGAGACGGGGTCTCGCTCTTGCTCAGGCTGGTTTTGAACTCCTGACCTTGAGCAATCCGCCCGCCTAGGCCTCCCAAGAGCTAGGATTACAGGCGTGAGCCACAGCGCCCGGCCCCATCACCTATTTCTTGATGGGATTGTTTGATTTTTTCTTGTTAATTCTTTTAAGTCCTAGATAGATTCTTGTTATTAGACCTTTATCAGAGGTGTAGAGAGCAAATATTTTCTCCCACTCTGTGGGTTGTCTATTTGCTCTACTGATGGTTTCCTTGGCTGTGCAGAAACTTTTTAATTTGATCAGATCCTATTTGTTTATTTTTTGATGCTGCAGTGATTGCCTTGGGGGTCTTCCTCAAAAATTCTTTGCCTAGGCTAATGTCTGATAGGGTTTTCCCAACATCTTCTTCTAGGATTCTTAAGGTTTCATGCCTTAAGTTTAAGTCTGTTATCCATCTTGAGTGAATTTTTGTGAGAGGTGAGAGGTAGGGATCCTGATTTGCTTTTCTGCATGTAGCTAACCAGTTTTCCCAGCACCATTTATTGAAGAGAGATTCTTTTCCCCAATGTATATTTTTGTCAGCTTTATCAAAGATTAGATTACTGTATACTGATGGTTTCATCTCTGGTATCTCCAGATATCTGGTATTCCAGATATCTATGCTTTTGTTCCTGTGTCAATACCAGGCTGATTTAACTATTATTGCTTTATAGTACAGTTTGAAGTATGGAAGACTGATGCCTCCCAGTTTGTTCTTTTTATTTAAGATTGCTTTGGCTATATGAGGTTTTTTCTGGTTCCATACAAAGTGAAGAATTATTTTTTCTAGATCTATAAAGAATGCTGATGGTATTTTGATGGGGATTGCATTGATTCTGTAGATCACTTTAGATAATATTGACATTTTAACTATATTGATTCTACCAATCCATGAACAAGGTAGATTTTTCCATCTGTTTAAATCTTCTGCAATTTCTTTTTTTTAGTGTTTGTAGTTCTCCTTGTATAAATCTTTTGTATCTTTCATTAAGTATACTCCTAGATATTTAATTTTCTTTGGAGATATAGTAAAGAGTATTGCGTTTTTGATTTGAGTTTCTGCTTGATGGTTCTTGGCATATATGAAAGCTTCTGATTTGTGTATATTGATTTTATAACCTGAAACGTTACCAAATTTGGTTATCAAGTCTGGGAGTTTCTTGGAAGAGTCCATGGGGTTTTCTAGGTATAATATCATATCATCGGTGAAGAGCAAGAGTTTGATTTCATCTGCCCCCACTTGAATGTCCTTAATACCCCTCTCCTGCCTGATTTCTATCGCTAGGACTTCAAGCACTATGTTGAATAGGAGAGGAGATAGTGGGCACCCTTGTATAGTTCCGGATCGAAGGGGGAAAGATTTCAATTTTTCTCCATTTAGAATGATATTAGCAGTGGGTTTGTCATAGGTGGATTTGAGAAGTTTAAGGTATGAGCCATCTATGGCTATTTTTTAAAGAGATTTTATCATAAAGGTGTGTTGGACCTTGTCAAATGCTTTTTCTTCATCTATTGACAGAATCATATGGTCTTTGTTCTTGATTTTATTTATGAAGTGAATTGCATTTATAGACTTGTGTATGTTTAACCATCCTTGGATCTCTGGAATAAAGCCCACCTGGTCATGGTGAATTATTTTTTTGATGTGCTGCTGAATTCTGTTTGCTAACATTTTATTTAGGATTTTTGCATCTGTATTCATGAGGGATATTGGTCCGTAATTTTCTTTTTTTGTTGTGTCCTTTCCTGGCTTTGGTATCAAGGTGATATTGGCTTTGTAGAATGAGTTAGGAAGGATACCATCCTTCTCAATGGTGTGGAATAGTTTCTGTAGTATAGGTATGAGTTCATCTTTGTATGTTTGGAGAACTCTAAAGTGTAGCCATCTGGCCCAGGACTTTTCCATTTGGACAGGTTTTTAATTACTGCTTCAATTTCTTGCTTGAGATTGGTCTGTTTAGGAATTCTGTTGCCTCCTGCGTGATCTTAGGGAGGTTGTATGAATCCAAGAATTTGTCCATTTCATCTTTGTTCTGTAGTTTTTGGACACATCGTTTTTTATAATAGTCAAATATAATGCTTTGTATTTCTTTGGTATCTGTTGTGATCTCTCCTTTTTCATTTCTTATTGAGTTTACTACAGTCCTTTCCCTTTGGGTCCTTGCCAATCTAGCAAGAGGGCCATAGATTTTGTTTATCTTTTCAAAAAACCAGCTTACTGGTTTTATTGATTTTTAGTATAGTTCTCTTGTTCTCCATTTCATTCAGTTCTGCTTTGATCTTTGTTATTTCTTTTCTTCTATTAGGATTGGAAATTGTTTGCTCTTCTTTTTCTAATTCCTTGAGCTTATTCATTAGGTTGTCAGTATCTAAGCTTTCTGTTTTTTGGATGTGACCATTAATTGCTATTAGTTTTCCTCTAAGGTAAGCTTTTGCTGTATCCCACAGGTTTTGGTAAGAGGTATCACTGTTAATCATTTTGTTCGAAGAAATTATTGATTTCCCTCTGAATTTCTTCCTTTACCCAATAATTTTTCAATAATAGATTGTTTGGTTTCTATGATTTTGTGAGGGGTTGAGTGTTTCTATAGGAATTGAACTGTAATTTTATACCATTATGGTCAGAGAAGATACAAGGTATAAATTCTATTTTCTTGAATTTTTTGAGATCTGATTTGCAGCCTAGGATGTGATCAGTTTTGGAGTAGGATCCCTGGGCTGCTGAAAAGAAGTAAATTCAAGTTTGTTTGGATGGAATGCTCTATAGAGATCTGTCAGACCTTTTTGATCAAGGGCTATATTCAGGTCCATTATTTCTTTGCTTATTTTCTGTTTGGAGGATCTATCTAGATCATTCAATGGAGTGTTGAAGTCCCCTGCTACTATGGTAGTGTTATGTAACAAGGTGTTTATATTAGACAAGGTTTGCTTTAAGTAATTGGGTGTTCCTGTATTGGGTGCGTAGATATTAAGAATTGTTAAATCTTCTTGTTGGATCTTCCCTTTCACCATTATATAATGGCCATCTTTTTTTTTTTTTTTTTTTTTTTTTTTTTTTTTTTTTTTTTTTTTTTTTTTTTTTTTTTTTGAGACAGAGTCTCACTTTTTGTTGCCCAGGCTAGAGTGAGTGCCGTGGCGTCAGCCTAGCTCACAGCAACCTCAAACTCCTGGGCTCAAGCGATCCTCCCGCCTCAGCCTCCCGAGCAGCTGGGACCACAGGCATGCACCACCATGCCCGGCTAATTTTTTGTATATATACTTTTAGTTGGTCAATTAATTTCTTTCTATTTTTTTAGTAGAGACGGGGTCTCGCTCAGGCTGGTTTCGAACTCCCGACCTTGAGCAATCCGCCCGCCTCGGCCTCCCAGAGTGCTAGGATTACAGGCGTGAGCCACCGCGCCCGGCCTATAATGGCCATCTTTATCCTTTTTTTACTTTTGCTATTTTAAAGCTTATATTATCTGCAAATCGTATAGCTACTCCAGCTTTCTTTTGACTTCCATTTGACTGGATGATAGTTTTCCATCCCTTGACCTTCAGCTGGCGGGCATCTTTGTGGGTTAGATGTGTTTCCTGTAGACAACAGATGCTAGGCTTGTGAATTTTTATCCACTCTGCCAGTCTATGTCTCTTCAGATGACAGTTTAAGCTGTTTACATTTATTGAGAGGATTGAAATTGGAGGAAGATTACCATTCATATTGTTGGGTGGAGTCTTGTTGCTTTGTCTTACTCCTTGGGCCATCATTTAGTTCAAGATCTAAACTTTAATTATTTGATGATTTCACTTTGAGGAGTGTCTACTGCCCTGTTTGGTTAGAAATGCAGGTCTAAGAACTTCCTGTAGGGATGGTCTGGTCTTTGCAAATTCCTTCAGTGATTGTTTGTTTGAGAAGGACTTTATTTCTCCCTCATAGATGAAACTTAATTTTGCCAGAGAAAGAATTCTAGGTTGGGCTTTGTTCTGTTTTAGAAGATTAAGGATAGGTACCCAATCCCTCCTGCCTTGTAAGGTTTCAGATGAGAAGTCTGCTGTTAGTCTGATAGGCTTACCTTTATAGGTCATTTACTGCTTTCATCTCACTGCACGGAGAATTGTTTCTTTCACGTTTACTTTGGTCAGCCTAAAAACCACATGGCAAGGTGATTGCCTTTTCACATTGAGTCTCCCAAGAGTTCTGTGTGCTTCTTGTATTTGGATATCAAGATTTCTGGCCAGGCCTGGCATATTTTCCTCCAGTATTCCGTGAAATAAGTTTTCCAGCCCTTGTAAATGTTCCTCTTCCCCTTCCAGAATCCCAATCAATCTGATATTTGGTTTTTAAACATAATCCCACACTTCCTGTAAACTTTGGTCTTGTTTCTGTGTTCCCTTTCTTCCTCTGATTTGTTTAGAGCATAGGCATAATCTTTAAGTTCTGAGATTCTTTCTTCTGCATGGTCCATCCTGTTCTTAGGCTTTCCACTGAATTATGGAGATCCTTGATTGTTTCCTTCATTGCTAGAATTTCTGTTTGGTTTTTCTTGATAGTCTCGATTTCTTTGGAGAATCTTTCATTCATTTCTTGTATTGTTCTTGTGGTTTCTCTATGTTGTGATTCTATTTTCTCTTCAATTCCATTCAGTTTTGTAGCAATCCATATTCGGAAATCTCCCTCTGTCAATTTACTCATATCATGTAAGTTGGTGTCAGACGATGGAAAATGAGTATTTTGCTTTGGAGGTGACTTTTCTCTCTGGTCCTTCATGTTTCCTGTAAACTTTCACTGGTTCTTTCTCTTCTGGATGCTTTATTGAGGATTGGAGATGCAGGGAATGGATTATGAGCTAAAATCAGTGGTGCTTGAGCTGCCAGGGACCACTGAGAATCTCCACTGAGGGGTGAAGACTATCCCTTTTCCGTGTGTCACCAGTGGAGCTTTAGCCACTGCAGACCCCTGGGGAGGATCCACAGAGGATGGCACTAGCCTCCTCTTACGCCCCCTTCCCCAGCAGAGCTCAAGCAGCTGGGGTCCACAGACAAGTTCTGCTGAGGGGTGAAAACTTTCTGCACCCCGGTGGTGGGTCTTGGGCCGCTGGAGACCCTTGGGGAGGGTCTGTGGAGGATAGCTCTCGTCCCCACCTTCTGCCCCTTCACTAGCAGAGCTCAAGCGGCTAGGGTCCGCGGACAAGTTTCGCCGAGGGGTGAAGATTATCCACACGTCCCTGTCCCCGGTGGTGGGACGTGGACCGCTGGAGACCCCTGGGGAGGGTCCACAGAGGATGGCTCTCGCCCCCCGCTCTGTCCCTTCACCGGCAGAGTTCAAGCAGCTGGGAACCACGGACAAGTTCTGTGGAGGGGTGAAAACTATCTGTGTGTCCCTGCGGTGGCAGGGCGTGGGACGCTGGAGACCCCTGTGGAGGGTCTGCAGAGGATGGCTCTCACCCCACCTTCTGTCCCTTCACTGGGAGAGTTCAAGCGGCTGGGAACTGCGGACAAGTTCCGCCGAGGGGCAAAAACTATAGGCACATCCCCGCAGCGGCAGGGCTTGGGACACTGGAGACCCCGGGAGCGTCCCAGAGGATGGCTCTCACTCCCCTCTTCCACTCCCTCCCTTGCAACGACCTTACACGGTGCCCTGGAGATTTCAAATTACTTTCCGCTCCTGCCTCCTCTCCAACCTGCCTGCCCGTCCGTGTTACCTCTTCATGCTGTCTTCAGGCACTTCCCTGCTTGCGTGGGTGTGGAGGTCAGTGAAGGAGAAGTCGTCCCCCTGTGGGAAGGATCACACAGCCGTTTGGCTGGCCGCTGAGTCACTTTCTTCCTTTTCCCGGCGCTGCTGCCCCTTGAAGCTTCCCTGCAGTTCCGTGAAGCTGATCCTGTGGGAGAACTACCCACTCGAGTGATTCAAGCCGCCTTCTTCACTTCCCACTCCAAGAGCAGAGAGCAAGGAGGTCATCCCTAGTCTGCCATTTTGACGTGTTTTTGGTTGTCATATCTGGGATGAGGATGCAACTGGCATCCAGTGACAGAGATGTGAGATGCTGCCAAGCATCCTTGTGGTGCCCAGGACAGATCCTCTACCTCCTTTTCCCACCAAACAAAATTGTCTGGACCTAAACGTCAGTCATGCTGAGGCTGAGAAACCCTGTTTCGTGGGTGTGTAGACACCTCTGCTGGCATTTACAGACACACTGAGGAAGCCATTTTTTAACTTCTTCTCTCTCCAGCCTCCTGAGGGTTGTTGAGGGAAGTCTGGGTTTAGTGCTGAGTCTTAACATCCCATGAACTGTTGCTAATTTCCCCTTTTCAACAGAGGGAGCAGCCTCGGCTCCCAGCCCTGAGCAGGCGGCATGAGCTCACAGGGACTAACGAAGTTGTCTTGGTTTCAGTGCTGCATTGCAAAGCACACGACTTTGGGTTTTCCATTTACCAAAGTGATGCAGGATTCTTTTTTTGAAGAAACCTAACAGAAATAAAAAAGGGGACCACTTTTAAGAAAAGCAATTAATCATGGTCACAGCTGAAGTCCCTGGAGCACTGCCTGGATGTCAGGGCTGTCCCAGGCACTGTTCATGTTCCACTTGTTTAACTGTCACAGTGTCGTCATTTGTGTGGATTTGTGGGATTTTAATTTGCGGTGATGTCTGAGTGACGACACAGAAATGTTAGTGCTGATGTTAGTGCAAAGGAAAACTTTGTTACAGCTCTTGAGATAAAGGGGCATGCCAGCTCACATGGGGCCACATGGGGCGGCACCAGTGTCGTCAGCACAAGGCAGGCGAAAGGACGGGCCACGGACTTTACTGGGGTTTCTGTGGAAAGGAAAGGTGGGGTGGAATAAACAGTACAAGAGTGGCAAATTTGAATATTTTTTATGGATTTAGGGCCATTAGGGACACCCCAAAAGAACTAAGAGATATTGGACTTTCGTATCTATAATGAATGTGTCAAATGAATGTCGTCGGTGGAGGGAGTTGTCAGTGTGATGTCATCACTGTGCTCCTGGAGAAAGGTTTAAGAATGAACAAAATTAAGGGGTGGAATAGAGAAGCAATGGGGACAATCACCCCTTTATGAATTACGTATTTTATAATTAGTGTCAGAGCATCTATGCCCAATATGGGCTATTTTAGAACAATGGGTGCTGTGACTGTGGGAAGTTAGACAAGGCTGCAGTTAACGTGAGGCATGCCTATCTTTTTGTCTATTTGTTGTTTAGTTACTTTTTAAGATTAAGGGAGGACAGTTTTTAAATTTAGTGAGATTCCCAAGTATAACTATAATTTGAACTCCAGCATTGATTAAGCCTATGAAGTTTTGTCAATTGTTGTATTTTAGCAAATTCTAAATGTTTAGCTAAATTAACATTTAGCAAGTTAATTTAGAGCCTATATTGTAGAGGCACAAAAGCAAATCAGTACCATCTTTTGGTTTTTATAATATACACTTTGTAGTATCTATTTGTTATATATGTGCTATATATTATTACCATGTAATTTGTTATAAATTTTCAGTATATAATTTTTAGATTTCCAATTGGGTTAAATTATGGACATTGTTAAAATAATGTCACGTTAAAATTTTTTATATATAATTTATTTAACGTTTTATTTAGTTTCTACCTCTGTATTTGGGGAATATTTATTTTTTGTTATTTTTAAAACTAAATAATGTAGAACTAGTATTATGTTTGCTAAACTTAGCATTTGTGTAGTACATAGATTTAAAGTTTTCTTTTCTCTCCCCCCCCCCACACTTTGAACTTGTAGCTGCCTAAAGGCACAGAATTTTCCCCTTTTACTTCTTTTTTCTTCTTTCTTTTCTCAGGCTTTTAGCCTCTTAAAACAGTGGATTTTAGTTTCTGCCTCTGGGTAATAAGAGGAAAGGGGGTGGGGAAGGGGCTTGGTGCCTCTAGACTGCAGGCTGTCCCTGGTACAGCCTCTGTCCCAAGCGTAGTCCTTGCCCCCATCTAAAAGGGCAAGCCAGATGGCCATCCTCTAACAAGATGGGGAGAGAAAATAACTCAGTGGAGCAGCCCACCAGCGCCCTTGGTACTGTGGCACTGGCGTCCCAGGACACTCTTAGATGAAGCATTTCCTCACTCTTGTACTGAAGGGTGAGGGGGGCCTCAGCCTTACACGTTAACCAGTTATCCTGACACAACTTGGGTCACCAACCCAGAAACTAGGCATATCTAACTCATAAAAGCAGACCAGTGAGATCAGTCTTCCCAGAACCGTGCCAAGTAGGGAATTACTGTCCTTGCAGACCTAGACTGTGACACCTTTAAACCAGTGGTCCCCAACCTTTTTGGCTCCAGGAACCGGTTTCATGGAAGATAATTTTTCCACAGACTGGGGTGGGGATGGGTGCAGTGGTTGCGGGATGACTGGAGTGCATTACATTTATTGTGCACTTCACTTCTATTATTACTACATCGTAATGTATAATGAAAGAACGACACAACTCACCATGATGCAGAATTAGTGGGAGCCTGAGCTTGTTTTCCTGCAACTAGATGGTGCCATCTGGGGTTGATGGGAGACAGTGACACCGGAAGCGTGTTGCTTATGTCCAGTCTACTCCGTAATCTCATTTGGCTGCTGCCACGGCAGAAACCCTGCTTCACAAAGATAGAATGTTGGAAACGGAAGCAGCTTCTCAGTGCTTTTGTGACAATCTCAGGATTCTGCCTGACTGCAATCCGGAATGTAGGGAGATTTGAAGGTGTCTCAGACATACTTTTAAGGCCACCGTCATTTGCGATGTCAAGCAGTTTTGATCCTCTTCTAGCACAGACAAAGTCGATTCACCTGGCTTGTTCAGAAATGGATCACAGACCCATTCCTTCCCAGTTCAGGGGTCTTTTGTGGTTGGGAAGTAATGCTCAAACTCTTGGAAGCTGAGATAGGTGATCGTGCACCAGCTGGGAGAAGTAACGTCCTGGCTCAGTCTTTTTCAAAATCTCTACTAATGTTTGGAACATGTCCAAAATGCCGGTGTTCACTTGTTGCCTCCATAATCCCAGTTTGGCTTTGAATGCAGTCACTTTTATCTGCTGACTTGAACCCAGTTGTCATTCTCCCTTGAGGTGACAGATGGAGTTCATTGAACAGGTTGAATATGTGTCACAGAGAAGCAAGTTTTGTGACTCATACTGTGTCACTGAAAGGTGCTACCAGTGGTGATTGTCTACGAGCAATCTTTGGAGCAGCTCTTGTAATCAGAAACTCTGGCCAATGTTCTCCCTTTAGGAAGCCGTCTCACTTCTGTGTGTAAGAGAAGACACGTGTGCTCTGCGTCCATCTCCTCACAGAGCTGCGTGAACAGATGTGAGTTAAGGGCATGCACTTAATGTGGTTGCGAATTTGAATCACATCCTGCACGATGTTGTTTAGTTCAGGTGACATCTTTCGGCTAGCCAGCATTTTTCCGTGGGTGGCACGGTGCGTAGACTCACGTTCAGAAGCAGCCTCCGTGACCCGAGTAGTGAAACCAGAAAGCCGCCCAGTCGTGGCGGCCGCTCTGTCCATGCATGTACCGACACAAAATGACCAATTCAGTTTTCCTGATTTGCCATCATTCAAAGACTCGAATCGTTCTGCAGCTGTGGTGTTGGTTGGCAACAAAAGTGTGCATAACATATCGTCATGCACATTGTCTTAAAAGAATATATCACAGACAAACAAGCATTGTTGCCTTATTGTCAACATCCATAGACTCGTCACCCTGGATTGAGTACCGTGGTGGCTCACTAATCCTCGCTAAGAGTTGTGCCTCAGTGTCCTCTGCTGTCCTCTCCTCATCAGGTAGTCTAGTTATGGTGCTAGCCGAAAGAGGAGCATGTGCCGCCTTTCGAACTGCAGCCTCTGAAAAGCCAGACGCCCTCAGCAGCAGCAGGATCAGCTCTTCACCCAGAGCAAAGGGCTTCTTAGCTTAGCGCTGCGGTTAGCCACTGAGAGTCATGCTCCAGCAGACACATTGGATGAAGTGGTGGCCTTCGATAATTGCTTCTGTTCTTTGTGTTCATGTATTTTCTTTTGAAAAACTCCAAAGGCTTGTCTTTTAATGCAGGGTGCCTGGTCTCCATGTGGCAAAGCAGTTTTGAAGTTTTTCAGTTTTCATGGCTTCGTTGGATAGCCAGTTGCCACGTATTATACAAAGCATGCTTGGAGAATGTGAATCATCTGTTGCAATGAACCCGTGATTTAAGTAGGACCCTTGGTATTTTCTTTTAAATGCAGCTTTCATTTTGTTGGCAATCTTATAGTCTTGTGCTGTCTCATCATTGGGTCTTTCACTATTTTCAAAGAAGCTCGCCAGGCCGGGTGCGGTGGCTCATGCCTGTAATCCTAGCACTCCGGGAGGCCAAGGCAGGTGGATCGCTCAAGGTCAGGAGTTCAAAACCAGCGTGGGCGAGACCCTGTCTCTACTAAAAATAGAAAGAAACTAATTAACCAACTAAAAATATATACAAAAAATTAGCCAGGCATGCACCACCAGGCACGGTGGTGCATGCCTGTAGTCCCAACTACTCGGGAAGCTAAGGCAGGAGGATCACTTGAGCCCAGGAGATTGAGGTTGCTGTGAGCTAGGCTGACGCCACGGCACTCACTCTAGCCTGAGCAACAAAGTGAGACTCTGTCTCAAAAAAAAAAAAAATTCAAAGCAGCTCTCCAGCAACATTTATTTTTTACTCATCTTTGCTAGGGTTAGCCTGTGAGCTTACCAAAACTGTGAGATACGTGCCCAGTGCGGGAAAGAGGCGTGGGTGGTAAATAAAATAATGGGCAGGCCATGTGTGGACTAAAATAAGTGTTGGATTGTGACTTAAAGCCTGCCACCAGATGCAGCTGTACAATTGAAGTTCATCAACTCGCTTGCCACTCTAAAGCCTGCCAGCAGATGCAGCTTAACTGTCTCTTGCCACTCAGTGATAGGGTTTGACATGAGTCTGCAAGCAGTTGATTTATTATGGTCTCTGTGCAGTCAGACTTCTCTGCTAACGACGGTCTGTGTTTGCAGCCAGTCCCCAGCGCCAGCGTCACCGCCTCAGCTCCACCTCAGATCATCAGGCGTTGGATCTTCATACAGAGCACAGCCTAATCCCTCCCGCGCGCCATTTACAGTACGATCTGTGCTCCTGCAAATCGGATGCCACCACTGATCTGACAGGAGGCAGAGCTCAGGCGATGGTGCGAGTGATGGGGGGCGGCTGTGAACACAGACGGGGCTTCACTTGCTCGCCTGCACTCACCTCCTGCTGTGCAGCCTGGTTCCTAACAGGCCAGGGACGGTTACTGGTCTGTGGCCCAGGGGTTGGAGACCACAGCTTTAGTCTATGGAGGCACCTGAGGAGCACTCCTTCAGGAGTCCCACAGACTTCAGGTTGGAAACCCATGCCGGCAAACAGCAGGTGTGGAGAAAGCAGCAGCAGGCAAAGGACAAGCCTGCCAGCAGTGAGCAGCGCCTTCCCAAGCAGAGCAGTGTGGCGCCGTCGCCTAGTGAGCTGACAGTTGTCTACAGACATGACCCTCCAGCCAACACTGAGTCCCACTGCTTGGGGCACCAGTTGTATTAATTTGTGCCCACAGGGTTTAAATTTATAGCAGTGACTTAGTGACAACACGGAAAAGTCAATAGCATAGAAAGAAGAATTTATGATGTACAGAGAACAGGGCATGGCACCATATTCAGGGCCTCGTGGAGAAGCATCAGGAAGCGGGAGGGAGGGAAAAGCACAGGCCACAGGCATTATCCGGGGTTTCTTCTGGAAAGGCAGGCAGGGCATGGTCAGTGGTTTAGGATTGGCTAGTTTGAATAATTCTAGTGAGCTTTGGGGTGTGGGGGCTGTCCCTAGTTGTCTGGCACCTGGCTGTGGGTTGATTTAGGGCAGATGCTGCGTTGGTATGTGAAAGGTTGATAAAGGAAGTAGTTGTGGGTATGGTTTTGGACTGGGTGGTTTGCACATGAAAGGCATGTGCTTGTTCCCAGGGGAGTTGTTTCTTATCCTGGGGCTCAGCTAGCCTTGAGATGGGCAGTTTCTCCCAAAGTCTGAAAAGCCTTCAAGATGTTAAAACATGAAATACAGAAAATTATTGAAAAACATGATTGATACACCTGTCCTCGGCAAAGTCAGGGAATTAAGACCATTGTATTTGGTCTGTCGTGAACCTAAACTTAACTCTGTTTAGAAGATGCTCCTTCATTTATGAAGCTACCTGTGTGGGGTTTTTATGTTGTTTTGTTTTTGTGAAGTAAAATCCTCTCTTTGTGAAATGTTGATGAGAATAGATGCTATTTGATGTTTCTGTAAGTGTCCTTCAGTAACCATACCATTGTGGGACTTGGAGTTTAAAATTTTTTTTTCTTTTCTTTTTATATTTCAGCATATTATGGGGGTACAAATGTTAAGGTTACGTATATTGCCCTTACCCCCTCCAATCCCTCGAGTCAGAGCTTTAAGCCTGACCATCCCCCAGATGGTGCGCCTCACACTCATTATGTTTGTATATACCTATCCCTTCCCCCCACCTGTATCGCACCTGTTGTATTTTCCTGAACAGAGCTGGAACCCATTCTACTAAGTGAAGTATCCCAAGAATGGAAAAACAAGCACCACATGTACTCACCAGCAAATTGGTTTCACTGATCAACACCTAAGTGGACATATAGGAGTTTTAAAAATGTTTAATGGTGTATGAAATGCCATGGCTGGAGTCACTGAGCCTGCTTCCTGCCACTGAGGATGGATCTTCCAGGTCCCGTCCATGCCTCATATCACCTACCACTTGCTCTCTGCGATGCTCGCAGTTTCCTTCTTAGCGTAGTGCTTGAGAGGCCAGGATTCGGAGCCAGACTCCTAGCGTCCAGTCCCAGCTCTGCTGCTTAAAACTTGTGGCCGTAGGCAATTTACCGAACCATCTGTGCCTCAGTGTGCTCATTGGTCAAATGAGCAATTGTCCAATCTTCCCAGGGCTGTGTCCAGGGTAAATGTGTCGCTGTATGAAAAGGGCTCAGAAGAGTGCCTGGGAGACCAGGGTGTGTGCAGGGGGGAGCCCTTGGGATTCCTGCTGCCCCGATACTGTTGTCATCCTCATCACTATTACCATGGTGGTCAAGCGTGGATGGGGCACGATCTGGGCATTGTTGTGGAGCTTTGTGTTTAAGCAGCACAGAGAGCAGAGATGCCAACACCTGGCTTTCCTCATTGGCTCGGCCACTCACCAGTTCTGTGCTCTTCAGGAATCACTTTAAGCCTGGTTTTCTTCATCTATAAAATAGTATTGATAGTGGCATAGACTTCCTGGGGATGCTTTGAGGAAATCCTCAAGTTGGATCCTCCATTTATTCCACGGTCTAGAGGAAGGGTGCTATAAAACATTGCTTAGGATGTGGAAAAGGATGGGATCAATGAAGACACATACCTTATTTTGAATGAAATGAGTCAATATTTGAAATATGTCAGTTTTTCTCTAAAGTATTCCATAAATATTATTCAATTTTGAAATGACATAATGCATTATTTATATTGCTTGGCACAGTCCCTTGGGGGTGGTTCTATCCTGTAAATACTAGCTTTTGACTTGCTATCGAGAGTAAAGCTTCCATGGCAGCATAGCGTGACATGCTCTTGGTTTCTGGGTCACGTAAGAGTTTTTACTTTGGGTGGATGGGAGCAGCTTCATTCCAACGACTGATCCTCACCCTGAAGTCCCAGACTAGATCAAGGGTCTTTTGTTTGTTTGTTTGTTTGTTGTTTGTATTTTATGTGTAATTTATTTTCAAGCATATGTAAGGATTTTCTTTAAAATGCTAGGTCTTTATAGATTTTTTTATTTTTATTATTTCAGCATGTTATGGGGGTACAAATGTTTAGGTTACATATATTGCCCTTTGCCCCACCCGAGTCAGAGCTTCAAGCATGTCTATCCCCCAGATGGTGCACACCACACCATTACGTGTGTGTATATACCCATCCCCTCCTCCCCACTCCCATCTGCCTGACACCCAATGAGTGTTATTACTATATGTGAACTTAAGTGTTGATCAGTTATTACCAATTTGATGGTGAGTACAGGTGATACTTGTTTTTCCATTCCTGGGATACTTTACTTAGTAGAATGGGTTCAGGCTCTATCCAGGATAATACAAGGGGTGCTAGATCACCATTGTTTTTTGCAGCTGAGTAGAACTCCATGGTATACACATACCACATTTTATTAATCCACTCATGTATTGATGGGCACTTGGGTTGTTTCCACATCTTTGCAATTGTGAATTGTGCTGCTGATGGAGGGTCTTTATTTCTTTTTGTCAGAATCCATGTGTCCAATTTCTTTCTCCACAAACAGGGTGTCCTGTTCCCAGACCTGAGCTGATCTACCAGCTAGAGCATGGGCAGGAGCCATGGACAGTAAGGAAAGACCTCTTCCAAGGACTCTGTCCAGGTAGGAGCCAAGGTCTGGGCAGCTGGGAGGCTCTGCAGGCTTGAAACTAGGAAGACAACATTGGCCCTGGAATCTCAGGGAAGCTTCTTGTTGTGGCCTCTCCAGGAATTTGGGAGCCTTGGAGGAGCCTTTTGACCTGTAGTCCCTTTTTCCTCCCATCCCCCTCACACATGTCTTCACCCCTGGGGACAAGTGAGGTTGATGAACTGGCATTTGTCTCAGGGCTCCAACTGTGTGGGCCTGAAACCCATCTTGTCCATCACCAGCTCTGCGGCTCTAGTGAAGGTGCATGCTCTCATGTCTTTGAATATAAGTTCCGACAAGTTAACACTAGCTGCTGTTGTGAACAAACTCCAAACTCTTGGTGGTTCAGCATAGGAAAACCATTTTCTCATTCATACCAAGGTCTGTGTGGGTCTATGGGGAGCTCTGTAGCACACAGTAATTCGTGGGCCCAGGTACCTTCTGTCATCAGCCTTTGCTTTAAGGTTGTGTTGACATCCTCCTGCTGGCAGAGCATTAAGAGGAAGGGAAGTCACAGCCACTTCCAGAAGCACCAGTTCACCTCACATCCTACCCATAGGAGGTAGGGATTTGGCTACAGTGGGTCCACTGATCTGGGAAGTGTGGCTGAGCTGTGTGTCCAAGGAGAAGAGCAAATGGTTTGGCGCTCATCTACTCAGTCTGCTAGTCAGTCTGTTCCCTGAAAAATGATAGTAACAATAGTTTTTGTCATTGGGTTGTTTGAAGATGTAATCATGTTATCTCTTAATGCATATAGCAGCACAGTGTCTGAGCCATAGTAAGTGACTCATTATAATAAACTGTGAGTATTTCTCAAGTTTTATTAGTCATGATGAAAAATGATATATTTCCTTCTGAACTCTGGGGAAAACTCTCCCAATTTCATTCTCCAGCTGTATCCTGCCTACCCCCCTTTCCCTCCTTCTCCATCAGCCTGTTTTCTGAGTGTCAGTCAGACACTGAAGTAGTCCTTGCCCATGTCTTCCTGCATCTCCTGTGTTGTAGAACCTCTAGGTGACTTTTGTTTGGCCTTCTCTGTCCCACACCTGGGCTGCTGAGGGCACTTGGGCAGTCATGTGTGTTCACTGGTGTCCCTGCAGAGTCATGATCTCTCTTCCGTGTTGGTCCACTGGGCTGCTGAGCCAGCCCTTGAGTTGTCTTAGTGCTGTCCCTTTTCAGCCATTCAGAGTCTATTTCAAATCTTCTCCACTCTTGAATTCTACGCCTCCACTTAAGTATCTCAAAAGCACAAAGCTCAACATGCCTAATCAGGAACCCATGATCTTGCTCACTCTTACCACCTCCCAAGTTTCAGTGAATGGTCCTGCCATCCAAGCAGATTAGAAGACTGGATGCAACCTTAGACCACTCCACACCTCCTTCTCCGTCAGTGCATACATGTAGTCACCCAGACAGTTACTGTTTCCTGGGCACGGGTGTCTCAGCATATGACCACTGCTGTGTCAGCACATTTTAATGTTGATACTTCAATTATTTTGAGGTGTGTTCCTTCTATGCCTAGTTTTTCCATTTTTTTTCTTTTTTCATGAAAGGGTGCTGGATTTTACTGAATGCTTTTTCTTTATCTATTAAGATAATCATATGTTTTTTTTTCTCACTTCTGTTTATGTTATCAATCACATTTATTGATTTTGGGTATTTTACACCATCTGTGCACCCTTGGGATAAAACCCACTTGATCATGGTGAATTATCTTTTTGGTGTGATGTTGGATTTGGTTTGCTAGGATTTTTGCATCTATGTTCATGAGGGATATCGGGCTATAGTTTTCTTTTTTTGTTGTGTCCTTTCTTGGCTTTGGTATCAGGGTGATACTGGCTTCATAGAATGAATTGGGGAGGATTCCTTCCTTCTTGGTGTTGTGGAACAGTTTCAATAGGATAGATGCCAGTTCTTGGTAGGTCTGGTAGAATTCAGCTGTGAATCCTCATCAGGGGTTCTTTGTTGTTGGGAGATTCGTGTGTGTGTGTTCAGATCTTTTTTTTTATTTCAGCACATTATGGGGGTACAAATTTTAAGGTTTTGAATAATGCCCTTTCCTCCCTCCCCCCACAAGTTTGAGCTTCAAGTGTGACCATCCCCCAGAGGGTGCACATCTCACTCATTATGTATGTATATTACTGTTTCAATCTCTCTGCTCATTATTAGTCTGTTGCAGACTTCTATTTTTTCCTGATTCAAGCTTGAGAAGTTGTATGTTTCCAAAACTATCCATTTCCTCTAGATTTTCTAGTTTGTTTGCCTAAATATTTTCATAGTGGTCATGGATGATATTTTATGTATCTGTGATATCAATTGTAATGTCTCCTTTTTCATTTCTGATTGAGCTTATTTGAGTTCTTTCTCTTCTATTTCTGATTAATCTAGCTAGTGGTCTATTGATTTAGTTTATCTTGTCAAATAATGAAATTTGACTTCCTTGATCATTTGTAATTTTTTTCGGTTGCCATTTTACTTGGTTCTGCTCTTTCTTACCTTTGTTATTTCTTTTCTTCTGCTAGCTTTGGGTTTGCTTTGTTCATTTTCTAGTTCCTTCAAGTGTGACATTCAGTTGTTAATTTGTGATTTTTCTGTCTTTTTGATGTAGGTATTTAAGGCTATGAATTTCCCTCTTAGCACTGCTTTTTGCTGTATCCGAGAGATTTTTGGAAACTGTGTCATCATTGTAATTCAATTTGAAAAATCTATTGATTTCCATCTTTATTTCATCACTGACCCAAGGATTATTCAGCAGCAGGTTAATTGCCCTGTATTTGTGTAGTTTTGAGAGTTCCTCTTTGAATTGATTTCTAGTTTTATTTCATGATAATCTGAGAAGATACATGGTATGATTTCAGTTTTTCTGAATTTGCTGACACTTGTTTTCTGGCCTAACATGATATGTTTTGGAAAATGTCCCATGTGCTGATGAGAAGAATGTATACTCTGCA
The DNA here is from genome assembly GCF_040939455.1 of Microcebus murinus. Taxonomy (NCBI): domain Eukaryota; kingdom Metazoa; phylum Chordata; class Mammalia; order Primates; family Cheirogaleidae; genus Microcebus; species Microcebus murinus. Next base: position 70,351,528 of record NC_134119.1, on the reverse strand, counting down.
GTTTTGGGGCAAAATGTTCTGTAAATATCTGTTAGATCCATTTGTTCTAGAGTCCCATTTATGTCCCATGTTTCTTTGTTGATTTTCTGCCTTGATGATCTGTTTAGTTCTGTCAGTGGAATATTGAAGTCCTTGGCTATTACGATGTTGCTGTTTATTTATTTCCTTACTTAGATCTAGTACAATCTGTGGGAGCTACATATGTATTTAGGATTGTTTCATCCTATTGAATTGCTCCCTTTATCATCCATTGTATGATAACTGTCTTTTGTTGTTGTTGTTGTTGTTGTTGATTTAAAGTCTATTTTATCTGATATGAGAATAGTTACTTCTGCTTACTCTTGATTTCCATTTGAATGGAATATTTTTCCCACCCCTTTACCTTGAGTCTATGAGAATCATTGTGAGTTGAATGGGTTTCTTCAAGACAGTATATCTTTGCATTGCATTTTTTAATTCATTCAGCCAATATATATCTTTTAGGTGGAGCACTAAGACCATTTACTTTCAATTTTCATATTGATATGTGAGGTACTATCCTTTTCATCTTGTTAATTTTTACCTAGTTGCTCCATTTTTTTCCCTTGTGTTACTATTTTATAAGAGTTGAGTATTAACTTTCAGTTGTTTTTACACTAGTGAGTATCAGTTGTTTGTTCCATGTACAAAGCACTTTTAAGCATATTTTATAAGGCATATCTAGTGGTGATAAACTCCCTTAGTGTTTATTTGTCTGGGAAAGACTTTATTTGTCCTTCATTTATGACAGGTAGTTTTACAAGGTACAAAATTATTGTCTGGCACTTATTCTGTTTAAGAAGACTAAAAATGGGACCCCAGTCTCTTCTGGCTTGTAGGGTTTCTGTTGAAAAGTCTGCCTATTCTGGTGGATTTTCCTTTATAAGTTACTTTCATCTTCCTTTGTATGTCTGATGCTTTCATCTCACAGCTTCCAGGATTTTCTCCACTTTGACTTTGGTTGGACTGTGTGCCCTGGTAATAATATCTTATTTTCCATGAATCTTGCAGCTGTTCGATGACCTTGTATGTGGATATCTAAATCTCTAGTGGTAACAGGGACATTTTCCTGAATTATTTCCTCAAATAGGATTTCCATGCTTTTTAGCTTTTCTTCTTCTCCCTCAGGGAAACCTATGATTCTTATCTTCACTTTACATAGTCCCATATTTCTCAGACTGTTCATTATTCATTATTCTTTCTCCTATATGTTTGACTAACAGGGTTAATACCAAAGCCTTGTCTTCAAGCTCTGCAATTCTTTCTTCTGTTTGGTCTGGTCTGTTGTTAAGTTTCTACTGTATTTTGACATTCCCTAAATGACTCTTTCATTTCTGAAAGTTGTTACATTGTTTCCCATTATCTATCTCCTTAGTGAATTTTTCATTCATGTCCTAAATTTTATTTTTGGTTCATTTGCATTGGTTTTCAACTTTCTCATCATTCCCATTCATCATACTTGCCATGCATGTTCTGAATTCCATATTTGACATTTTCACAATTTCCTTTTGTTGGAATCCATTGCTGGTGAACTATTGTGATCTTTTGGGGGTGTCAAAAGAGCCTGTTTTTTGTTTTTCCTTTCCATGTCTATCAACACTCTATCAAGTTCTGATGCTGGCCTCTCACCTGAAACCTCTTCAGGTGAGGTTGAGCTGTGTAAGCTTAACATAGAAACACAGGTAGCTTTGTTCTGCTCTGCTAGGAACTCTGTTGTTCAGTGAAGACAGTGAGAGATCCCTGGATGATGTGCTTGAGTCCTACTCCAGAAGACTGATCAGGCCAGAGAGGTGCAGATGCACTGTGAGCCTTTAGCACTTCTGCTCTCCTGCATCTCCCCATTGCTCTGCGGTCATCATGGGTGGTTGGCACACACATTGTGAGTGTTTGTCCCACCCGTGTCTAGCAGTGGTGGTGCCATCCAGGAAGCAGCAGGGGGTGTCTGGGGTCATGGGCGCTCTCTCTGTCTGGGTCCTATGGCAGCTGTGACTGGGTGGGGCTGCCCACATGGCAGCAGCAGACGCCAAGTCTGAGGGCATGCACAGTGGGCACCAACTTTTCCTCCAGTGGCAGTGGGGGCACATAAGAGCTCCCAATTTCCCCGCTGTCTCCCAAGCCCAGCAGGGGTGATGGGGAGGCAGCAGCAATGTATATAATCCCGCAGATAGACATAGGATTCTGTGACTGGAACCTCAAAATGGCGCCAGCTGTAGGGCCCAGGGTTTGTAAGCCAGCAGGAACCTGCTGTGCCTTTTCTCCAGAGCAGTGCTGCTGTGCACGGTCTCCAGTCAGCCCCCCCTTGCAGCCCACCAGCCTTCTGCTGCACAGGGGCCCTCCTGCAGCTCTGATTGCAGTGTCCATGGGGGTATTGTGGACCCCCAGGGTTCCCTCTTCTTTCCCCACCTGTAGGCACCTTCCCTGCATACCTCTGATCCCGCCAACTAGGTCACCTCTCTTTTCGTCTCCTTCACTTTGCGAGTGTCCTGTTACTAACTGTTGATTCCCAGTGCTCTCTCTTAGACATTTGATCAGAAGGTGAATATGTGCTCTCCACTTTAGATCCTGTGAGAGCAGTATGTGCAGGTTGCTTCTAGTCTGCCATCTTGCCTTGGTTCCTATTTTTCTCTCATGTTCTCTTGATTTGCATTTCTATTGTTGCTAAAATATTTTAGCCACTCATGATTTTTTGCCAATTTGTGTTTTCTTATTTGAAATACAAATCATTTATCATTTCATGATAAATGTCTATTTTTCTATTAACTTGTTTGCCTTTCTCTTTTTCCTTTGTAGGGATTCTATGTACATGTCTGATACTTTTGTCAGTTATATATGCTTCAGATATATTCTAGTTTTTAATTTTGTCCTTTCACTCTTTAAGGTATATTTTGTTCAGTAAAGGTTATTTTAGTGTAGTCTAATTTATGACTTTTCTGGGTTTTTCTCTTTTTTTATTATAGGAAAAGGCCTAATTCATGACTTTTCTTAGACAATTAATGGATTTTTTTGTCTTACATTAAAAAAATGTTGTTTTACTTCAATATTGAGAAGATATTCTTATCTTATTAATTTTTTTATTTGTTTTTTTGAGACAGCATCTTGCTCTGTTGCCTGGGCTAGAGTGAAGTGCCATCATTATAGCTCGCTGCAGCCTCAAATGCCTGGTCTCAAGTGATCCTTGTGGCTCAGCCTCCCAAGTAGATGGGACAGCAGGTGTATACTACTACACTTGGCTAATTTTTCAAAATTTTGTAGAGATGGGGTCTGGCTATGTTGCTAAGTCTGGTGTCAAGCAATCCTTGTACAGTGCTAGCATTACAGATGTGAACACCACGCCTGGCTATAAAGATACTCTTATTTCTATTATTCTAAAAGTTTTAAAACTTGTCATTTGGCATTTACGTTTCATCAATGATGTGGATTTAGAGTATATAGTGAAATAGTAATGCAATTGTTTTATTACCCATGTGGGTAGCCAGTTTTTCCAGTTTCATTAATTAATTCAACATACTGTCAATTCCATGATAAAATATAGTTGCTATTTTAGAGGGAATTATATTGAATTTATATAATTTATATAATATGGATTTGGCAAGAATTGTCAGTTTGTTGCCAAAACTTTGCCACTTATCCCCAAGTCTGCTTCAGAAGAATGAGGACAAGTGTTTTGAGGAGAAGGAAAGGGAGGTTTATTAATTTGCTGGCAGGTTCGAGGCGGCGGGCTGCACCGTCCGGTTGTGCTGCGTTTCCTTGCTCTTTCACGCCACGCTCCCCGCATTGGCGCGAGGTCCCGGCGCCTGCTCTCTTCTTCCCGCGCTCCTGGCGCGGCCGGCTGGTCCCGCGTCCTCAGTCGGCACCGCCGCCAGCGCTCAGTCCCCGCGCTCAGTCCCCGCGCTCAGTCCCCGCGCTCAGTCCCGGCGCTCAGTCCCCGCGCTCAGTCCCCGCGCTCAGTCCCGGCGCTCAGTCCCCGCGCTCAGTCCCCGCGCTCAGTCCCGCGCTCAGTCCCGGCGCTCAGTCCCCGCGCTCAGTCCCCGCGCTCAGTCCCCGCGCTCAGTCCCCGCGCTCAGTCCCCGCGCTCAGTCCCGGCGCTCAGTCCCCGCGCTCAGTCCCCGCGCTCAGTCCCGCGCTCAGTCCCGGCGCTCAGTCCCGGCGCTCAGTCCCGGCGCTCAGTCCCCGCGCTCAGTCCCCGCGCTCAGTCCCGGCGCTCAGTCCCCGCGCTCAGTCCCGGCGCTCAGTCCCCGCGCTCAGTCCCCGCGCTCAGTCCCCGCGCTCAGTCCCCGCGCTCAGTCCCGGCGCTCAGTCCCCGCGCTCAGTCCCGGCGCTCAGTCCCCGCGCTCAGTCCCCGCGCTCAGTCCCGGCGCTCAGTCCCCGCGCTCGCCCCGGGCCCTTCGCCGCCCGTGCCGGCCTGATAGCCTCAGGGGAGCAGGGCAGCACCGAGCGGAGCCTCGCAGCGGCTGAGGGTCGGCGGGCGCGCGAGTGACGGGTGGCCGGGGCAGGTGGCGGCGCCGCGAAAATGGTCACCGAACAGCCGATCCGTATGGCCAACGAGAAGCACAGCAAGAACATCACCCAGCGCGGCAACGTCGCCCAGACCTCGAGAAATGCCCCCGAGAGAAGGCGTCTGTAGGACCCTGGTTATTGGCTCTCTTCGTTTTTGTTGTTTGTGGCTCTGCAATTTTCCAGATTATTCAAAGCATCAGGATGGGCATGTGAAGTGACTGACCTTAAGATGTTTCCATTCTCCTGTGAATTTTAACTTGAACTCATTCCTGATGTTTGATGCCCTGGATAAAAACAATTCAGTAAAGCATCCTGCCTCAGAATGACTTTCCTATCATCCTCCATGTGTCATTCCACGGTTTCTTCAAGAGTCATTCCAAGTTTTCTAGTCCATACCACAGTGCCTTGCAAAAACACCACATGAATAAAGCAATAAAATTTGATTGTTAAGCTACAGTAGTGGATCCTACTTATTTAGTCAGTAAAGAGTAAGATTTTTATGTGGCTATTGAAATAGTATGCAGAATGGGCAATTAGATTAAATCTGTGTAGACAGTGTCTAGATTTTGTTAACCCTAATGTGTAACTGCAATTAGCTTAATTTAAAATTTAGAGTCTTGTGGTTTTTATATAGCTAGGCACTTTATTACTCTCTTGAATTCAAAGCACACTCCCTTATAGGGTCATGTAACTTGTCTCAGCCCGCGGGACCTTCTGTTACTCGTGGGGTCAAGGGGGACCTTGCCTGAAAGAGATGAGCGAGAGAAAGGAACGAGACCAAGCAAAGGGTTGTCAAGGTCTGCTTTACTTAGATCCTTTGTTGGTTTTATAAGCATACAGAAACAATGAAGTAGGGAGGGGCAGCGGGGGGGTTAGGGTTGATCAATTATAAACAGCCTCAGGCAGCATGCCTGGAACATCTTGCAGTTTTTTCTTGGAATGGTCGTTAAGCACTTTTTGGCAACTCAGGGTATTTTCTGCTCAGGGTATTTCTGGGTTAAAAACTTCAAAGGCCTTGGTTCCCAACAGTAACTGTCCTGTAATAAGGTGCTTATAAATGGAACAACTACATAGTTAGCCTAGTTTTACCACAACTCTCAGCATCTAAAGATTTTTAAAAGCTTCTAAATGCCTAATATAAAGGGAGATGCTTATAGCCACAACATCTATTTTAACAATATAGTTTCTATTGTACTACCTTGGATTTTGCATGAGTATAGTAACCTAAGATGCCATTAAAAAAATTGGTCGAGCATTTTCTAACTTAATCAGTCACTGAAGTTTCACTAAAAGCTATCATGATGGAGTGAAATCAGTCTGGGAAGGTTTGTTTATGTCACATTGATTTCACCAGAATTATTTTAATATATCAAAGGGATTTACTATGCTAGACAAAATTTTAGGGAAAAATACTAAAAATGAATGTCTCATCAGGACATGCTGTTGAGTCCAATGTGCCATAAGACATCTTAGCATGTTAATAGCACTTTTAATAGCAACAAGGCACAACAACTAAAAAGTTACGCTTAGTTTGGAAATGCTTTTTCTAGATTTATAATTAAAATGCCGTTAGGGTACTAGATACATCAGTGACATTTGGAATTAAATGGATTTACTGATAAGGATCAATCTTTAGTCTTCCCTTTGTTGTATGATTTTTATAGGTTATGGTTGATCAATTTTTCTTTTACTAATGGTAAGAGTGAGGGTGATAGGGCAGGTTTTGAATTTTCTAGTACTGTTGAAAACTGCAAATATTGGCTATTTATATACTTAGCCATAACTTGATGAAAAAAAGCCTGAGCAGTGTCTATGTAGTAATGAATTGGAAAAGAAAGCTGCTTATGTTTGCTTTGTTAATTGCCTCAGGATATCTTTTTTAAAATAAGCTGTTTTAAGAGGAACAGAAGGGAAATCTAGCTAGTCTATAACACAGTGTGAACCTCATAGAGGGCTTCTGATACCCTCAAATATGGAGAAGAGTAAGGGAGAAAAGTGGTTAAGGACGGTTGAGAACTTAACTACTCCGGAATAGGAAAGGAATCAGCTGACCTTGGGCCAGCAGGTGTACCCTTCAATCCACAAAATAATACGTAGGGATACGATCTAGGACAGTCATTCTCAAAGTTGTCATCTCAGAACCCACTTTATCCTCTGAGAAATTATACTCTGAAAAACTCTCAAAGCACTGTTCTTGTATGGCTAATATCTATTATATTTATCATGTTATAAATAAAAGCAGGTAAAATGTTAAATTTTAAAGTTAAAATACAGCGACAAATCCATTACATGTTAATATAACCCACATTTTATGAACAATAATTATATTTTCCAATCAGAAACTTAGCAATAAAAGTGACATCATTTTATATTTTTGCAAATCCCTTTAATGTCTTTTGTAATCGGAGAGACATGGCCTGTATATTCTGATTCTTAATTCAGACACTCGCAACATCATATCACGCAGAGAAAACGAGAAATAGGTGAATAAAAATGTATCGTTTTTAGAAAAAAGTTTAGAAGACGTGGATGCCTTGAAAGGGTCTTAATGGCCTCCGGAGGTCCTGGAACTGCACTTTGGGAACTGCTGGCCTGAGATACACAAACAATAGACATGAAGTTATACATGGAGGCCCTCTGGATTTCACGTAAGAGGTTATCAATTAAAGACACTGTGGGACATCCCTTCCCTTAGTCCTGAAAAATGCATTTGGCTGGGGATGAGCTGCCCCTCCCCCACTGCCTTTTCTCTCTCATTCCATGATGCCTGGTCTCCAAGGACACGAGTGTTGCTTGGCACCCAGACCAGCTCCCCCATTCTCTCCCCTCCAGTGAAAACGTGCTGCATTCCTGCTGTCCTCTCCGCCGCCGCAGAGGTGCCCAGACAAGGAGATGGAGAGCAGCAGGCCAGCGTGGCAGCCACGCCTCGTGAACTGCCAGCACACCACAGCCGAGCGGCAGACCTCACCACGTCGCCTTCCTATCTTCGTGATGCTAAGTTGTCCGTGATTGCTGTGAAACACAAAAGCAATGATCACTCAAAAATCGGGGTGGGTGGGGAAGTGAGGGAGGCGTGGTCCAGCCCGACCACATGGTCTGAGAAGCTGTGCAGTGCCCAACAGGCACACACGCCCCATATTAACTAATTATTATTGAAAAATGAAAGAAATATTATTTTTTTAAGTGGAAAAGAGAAAAGGCACCTAAACACACCCATGAATGTGGCTACTATCCCTAAAACAGACTGTAACAAGTGCTGGGAGACGTGGGGGGCCGGTCACTCTGCACTGGCGACGGGGTAAACCAAAGTTACAAGGAGCCACTGTTTTGGACCAAGCTCCTGCCCTAGGCACCAACAAATAAACCAACAACAAAAAAAATGGAGTCATGTGAATTAAGTGCCACAAATCCAAACTGAAACTTAAAAAAACAGGAAAATCCCTAAAGAGGTCAGTTTTTCCAAAAAATCTGTACATTCACGACAACCTGGGCTCTGAAGGTAAAGGAGGTCAGGGAATGCCGCCCAAGAATACGACTCATTGGTACAAAGAGTATTTTGAATTAAAGGCCAGGCACTGGGAGGGGCTTTCCCTCTGTCTGCATAGCCGGAGGGACCCATCAAAAAGAACAATTTGCCTTCCCTTCCCATCTCCGTTATCTCAGTAGATTGCAGGAAGAAAGATCAAGAATGCAGCCAGACCTGACCCAAATCATCTCAAACATATCTGTCTCTCAGGTTGATTCACAAGTCAATCGGTCCCCATCCATTCGTCCTCCCTGGCTACCATTTGCTGTCCCTAAACAGAATCACCTCGATTCCTCATCTCCCCTCTAAAAGGAGGGTATGTAAGTTCCTGGACCCCGTGGGGATATTGGTGACCACTCTGTGACTCTCCTCCCTGCGTATGATAAATAAACCTCTTCCTCTTCTTAATCTGCCTTAATTCTGAGTTGCTCTTTCAGTGAACTTTCTGGGGACAAAGAGGAAGTTTCCCCTCATCCCCACAAAGGTAAAGAAGTTGCCTCTGCTTTCACCCTTGCAAAGAAAGTATCTTACAGTAACCTGATCGTAGCCAATCCACCTTTTTGTGTTGTGCTATTTCTTTGTTCCTGCTCGAGCTGCTTTCCAAAAATGGACTGTTGTTCCGCGTCACCGAGAGAGAACCTTTCTATTTCTAGATGGCTGTGTCCTGATTCATGAACCAATGGCAGAGCCAATTCGGTCATTAAATTAAACTTGTGGACATCTTGTTTTTTGACAGTGGGCCTGGGAGATGCAGCCCTTGTGAAAAACTGTACAGTAGTTTCTGAAAATATAATAAACAGAATTGTCGTGTGACCCAGTAACGCCCCTTCTGAATATATGCCCAGAGAAGTTGAAGGCAGCAACCCCAACAGACACTCGCACGCCCGGCTCACAGCAGCACTGCTGGCAACAGCCCGAAAGTAGAAACAACCCAAGTGTCCATCAGAGGATGAATGGATAAACAAAATTTGGTACATACTTATAATGGAACATTATTTAGCCACATTCTGACACACGCTACAGGAAGGACTAACCTTGACACATTATGCTAAGTGAAAAAAGTCAGTCACAGAAAGAGATAAATCATATGGTTCCACTTATACAGTGTTCCTAGAGTTGTCAATGAATAGAACAGGAAGTAGAATGGTGTTTGTTAAGGGTTGGGGGAAGGTGGAATAGGGATTTGTTGTTAATGTGTAGAGAGTTTCATTTTTTCAAGATAAAAAGAATATTGGAGATGGACAGTGGAGATTGCGGCAGGACAATGTGAATGTATTCAATAAGTAAACTACAACCAAAAATGGCTAAAATGTTAAATATTAAGATACGTGTATCTTACCATGATTTAAAAAATAAATGATTTAAAAACATATAAAGCCTATATTCAAGAGTTAATATTATTTTAAAAATTGCTTAACATAGTATATGTTGTGTTAGATGTATTTTTTCCACAATTAAAAATTGTCCTTAAAAAAGGTTTAAAAGAAAGCCTGGTTTTGTCCACTGTTGAAAAGTGCCATATAGAGACAGAAAGGCAATTGATAAAATAGACATTGCATCAAATGAAAGAGAAAACGTAATAAGGTACTTTAAAATGAGAGTGTTTATATTTGTGTGGGGTTTTTTGTCAAATCAGATTTTTCCCCAAATTACATTGCTTGCATACACAGCCAGGATAGGCTTTATGATTTCGGAAACAGCAATGCTATACTCAGGCGGGGACCTTCAGCCCGCCAGGAGCACAGCTGGTGGGGAGAGAGGGTGCGGGCTGATTTCACGTCCTGCTCTTCCCGTTGGACAGCGCCGGGTGCGGAGTGAGCCTCACGGCCCTCCCAGCCCTGGCTGTGAGCGTGGCCCTAGGAGTGTCCGCACTTCCCAGAGGAGACCCTGGGCTCGGGAGGGACGTCTCCAGGTGTCTGGCCTGAGCCCGGCTCCACCACCCGCTCCCCATCCTGTCCCTGAGCACCCAGGAGAGGGGCCTGGGCACCTCCCAGGGGAGGAGTCCCTATTTTTCACCATTGTTGGGCTTGGCCATTGGACGTTTGGGCAGGGCCCTAAAAGGAGGCTCTGGGAGAGGGAGAGCTGCCCGCGCTCCAGCCCCATTGTTCAAATGAACGTCTCGTGAAGTTCTCTTCAACGGCACAACAGAACACGCACGATGAGGACACGCTTCTGGGTTCTCTTGGGATAGGTGCAAAATACGGCTCATAATTACATGAACAAATTTCAGGAACTATAAAATTTTGCAAAGAATATTTTGCAATAGAACAGATCAAGGACACCACTGGCACTGAGAAAATAGCTTGTTACTCACATTCACAAGAAGAGGGGCTTATTAAGCCAAGAGGAACCACCCAGGAAGCACAAGTGACAGTCAAGATGTTACAGCGGGTGTTGCAGCGGGTCCCGAGCACAAGCCGAGTGGCACACGGAGAGTCGGAGAATCAAGTTTATTCGCCAGTGGGCTCAGAGGGCACTCGCCACCAAGTTCTGAGCCGCGTCTACCTAGTTTTTCCACTTTTATTATGTTGGGGTGGTCTGAGGGGTGGGGTCTCAGGTGGTTGATACAATTGCAGAAGCCAGGTAATAGGTTAGTGTTAAGTTGATGAGGGTCTTCTGAGGGGTGGGGTCTCAGGTGGCTAACATAATTCGTAAACATAATTGCAGAAGCAGGTACCATGTTTCCCCGAAAATAAGACCTACCCATAAAACAAGCCCTAGCAGGATGTCTAAGCATTTGCGCAATAGAAGCCCCACCCCGAAAATGAGCCCTAGTGACGGGCGTGGCCACGCAGCGCGTCTGCACAGCCCATGCGTGTCGGCGCGGAGCGGGAAAGACTCCGAGCAGCCCTTCTCATCCGCCCCGTGACAGCTCTGTGGCTCCACGGGAGAGATCGGGGCCGGTGGGTCTAAAGGAAACAGAGTCGCAAGACATTCAGGATGGAATTCAGGGTTTGGAGAGTAATGATGATGTTCCAGAAGAAGACTTCACTATATTGGAATAAATGTAGATTGTTGTACTGTACTTAAAAAAAATAACACATCCCCTGAAAATAGCCCTAGGGTGTCCTCTTGAGGAAAATTAAATATAAGACCCTGTCTTACTTTCAGGGAACCACGGTAATAGATGGGGGTCTTCCTTATCAAAGAGGCAGAAAGAGGTGGGGAACGTGTGGGTGGAACCCTCTATTATGGATCCTGGGGGAAGGGGCAGGTGAGGCAAAACAAGCAGGCCCAGGATTGGCTACTGGGGCACAGGGACTGTCCCCAGGTGTCTGGCGCCAGACCCTGGGGTGTTTAGGACAGGTGGATAGTGGACTAGAGTGTAAGAGCCCAAAAGGTATTGGTTGGTGGCACAAGCCCTGGATTGGTTTGTTTGTGCATGAAAAGCACACTCGCAAGTAAGTGTTTACTACCCTTAGAAATTGGCTAGCTCAGGGAGGGCCATCCCTCCAGGGTCAGCGAGGACCCAGATGTCATCATCAGAACGACACACAAAAAAGCTAGACATGGTGGCTGTCAACTGTAATCCCACCTACTGAGAAGGCTGAGGCAGGAGGATCACTTGAGCCCAGGAGTTCAAGACCAGCCTGGGCAACAGAGTAAGACCCCATCTCATATATAAATAAATAAAGGAAACAAAAGGCAAGGCTGGTACATACATCATTAAACTCCCTGATTGTTTTATCTTGATCCTCTGGGAATGCAACCTGTCCCCCTTACCAATGCCACTTTCCTCTAAATTCCCAGTGAATATTATATTCATTGACATCTGTGGTTCTCAACTGGGGGTGATTTTGCCCCAAGGGGACACTTGAAAACTTTTGGCTGTCACAGCTGAAGGAGGACTATTGGCACCAGCTGAGCAGTGGACATGGGTGATGCTCAACATCCTAGAAAACAGGACAGCCTCCCCACCCTGGACTAAAGAACTTTCATGCCCTAATTTTTTCTTCCTCCCTCCCTCCCTCCCTCCCTCCCTCCCTCCCTCCCTCCCCCCCCCTCTCTCTCTCTCCCATTCTTTCTTGAAGCAGAGTCTCACTTTGCTGCCCAGGCTAGAATGAGTGCCATGGCATCAGCCTAGCTTAAGCAACCTCAAACTCCTGGGTTCAAGCAATCCTCCTGCCTCAACCTCCTGAATAGCTGGGACTACAGGCATGCACCACCATGCCCAGCTAATTTTCTCTATTTTTAGTTGGCCAACTAATTTCTCTCTATTTATAGTAGAGACGGGGTCTTGCTCAGGCTGGTTTTAAACTCCTGACCTCGAGCAATCCTCCCGCCTCGGCCTCTCAGAGTGCTAGGATTGCAGGCGTGAGCCACCGCGCCCGGCCCATGCCCTAATTTTCAATAGTGCTTAGGTGAGAAATATAATGGATTATTCCTCCAGCACTTCTCATTGTGTACATACTGCTCTAGTCTCCTCAAAATTTCTCACCAAAACTCCATTAACCCTCCACTCCCGTCAGCCTTGTCATTACCAATAAGGACATCCATCACACCGTCCCTCAGCTCACACATCCCGACTGCAACGTCACCTCCCACCTCCCAGCAGGTCCTTCTCTTCATCTGATACAAGCACCCTTCATTCCACAGGGACAAGTGCCCCTTTCATTCAGCCATTTCCCACTGACTTTCACCCCACTCCTAGAACTCTTGCTGTGGGAAATTGCTAGAATCACGTCCTTACGCACACACTTGACCTTCTTTCGTGTGCTGCATTGTGTGACTCTTGGATCGCCCGTCCCCACTGGGCTCTGACTCTCCTGCGATCTCCTCACCCCTACAGCTGCACGTGGTGGGGGAGGGACAACTCCTCCCCCGCTACCTGTTCTCTCTCTGGTTCCAGGGTAACTCAGCTCGCAGGATGCTGAGCTCCGCCTGGAAACAGGACCTGCTCCTCCACCCACTGCCCTCCAACACCTCCTGCTCACCAGCTTTTCCATCCTCAAACCCCAACTCTCTCGTGCCCGTTGTCATTTTATCCCTATTTCCCAAGCAGCGTGGGGAACTGAATATTTTTATGGCGATTAACAGGGGATCAGGTATAGCTGTTGTTTTTGTCCCTCAGGCATTTTCGATCTCTAGTACCGATCTCCTGGCACCAGCAGAAACCCCAAACTGTAGGTCCATGAAATCCACCTTTTTCCAAATGCGTGTCTCCTTTACTCTGGAGGACAGAGTAAAGGTCGCAATAAAAGAAGTATCATCCTCGTGGTGGGTGAGGGGGGTGCATGAAGGACTTCCGGGAACAGCAGTCCGGGCCAGCATCCCTGAGGCCCAACCCTGATCAGACCTGAATGGAGACAGGGAGGGGCCGCGTGCAGCCCAGGGGTGGCAGAGGAACGGCATGCACAAAGGCCCTGTGGCAGCTCGTGCAAGGGCAGCACAGGGGCCAGCATGGCTGGAGCTGAACCATTTGCCTCTGTTTCTTTCCTAAAAGTTCCTTCTGTCCAAACGTACTCTGCCCCCTCTCTTTGGCTTTTTCTCCATCATTCTTCCGTATTACACCCTCCCTATTTTCCCTCTCTTCCTCCCATATTTCCCCCTTTCTTCTTGCCCATCCTCAATATAGTTTAATTCTGCCAGGGTCCCAAGAAAGCCGGCTTATTTAGCAGTGACACACAGTGTGCACACACCCTGTCTAGACCACTGGAGAGACAGGGCGGCAGCGTTGCAACGGCCGTCTCAGCACCGCCCACACGCCCGCAGACCGTGAGGGGCTGTGAGCCCACGTCACATCCATATCCTCTCCGTCTGCTTCCTCTGTCCTCACCGGAGTTCCTAACACTTGACACATGTGACACATGCTAAGTGACCATTGAGTGATGCAAGAAATCCATAAATAGCCTTCCTAAAAGTCCCAATGGGGGCTTTCTCCTCTTGTTTATGAAACACTAAGGTGTGGGCCCGCATTATTCCACAAGCGTCACCTTTGCACAAGTAACGCGTCCGTGACCTCCCTTTCCTGTCAGTGGGCCTGTGAGCGCCACAGGCCCTTCAGCACCACGGCCAGGTCTTGGTCCATGCTGGGCTGTGCTGGGGCTCCAACCGAGCGCCCAGCCAGGGCATTTGCCTGCTTTGGGTGCAGCATGCTGGTGCTGCGGACTCTTAAGGCACAGCCCAACTCTCACAAGGTTCATGGTGTGGTGGAGGAAGCTGGTAAACGATCAGTCGTGTCACCAGGTCTTACGGGGATCAAGAAATCTAAATCTAGCGTACTTTCCCTTGTAACACTAGCTACATTTAAAGGCTAGCTGTAACACTTCCCCTTTCCTTATTCTCCTCCTGCTTTTATACCCTTGGTAGGACTCAAAAAATCTCCAATCAGCAACAAGCTTTAACATCCAATCAGCAACAAGCTTTAACATCCAATCAGCAACAAGCTTTAACATCCAATCAGCAACACCCTGACAGCACAAAGAGGGGAATTGTTCACATACTTGCAGACAGACTGGTGGGGAGGAAAGTTGCCAAGGAAAACAACGCTCCATTTGGTCTCATTCTCATTTCTCCATAATCATTCAATGAAAGCTGTAATTCATATTTACTGTAGAAATGCAAAAAACAAACAAACAAAAACCCTAGCTATTATTTATCAAATGTTTAGAATGTACTGGGCATTTTGTCAAGTTCTTATCCAACCCCACCCTCCCATTTCCAGGTGAAGAAAATGAGGCTGGGGGTGGGGCAGGTGTCTTGTCCATAATCACCCACATAATAAATGTTGGGAATGGGGTTTGGAAACTTGAGGATGTACATTCCACATTCTCATTGGGGAATTATAAACGTATCCAACACGAGGGGAGATCTCTGGAAGTTCAGGAACTACCGCCCAGCCCCACTTGATACTGAAGGTCCTTCACTGAGTTTATTAAAGGACGAAGCTTGGAAAATGGGTGATTCGGACAGACCTGGGTTACACACTGTGGCTAGGAATTTAACTGAGGTAAACTCTCAGACAGTAATTCTCAAATGTTGTCATCTCAGAACCCCATTATACCCTGAAAAATTATTGAGAAAATCCCAAAGAACTACTTTCGGTATGGTGGATATCTATTATATTTATTATATTACAAATAAAAGCAGGAAAAATGTCACATTTTACTTATAAAGCCACAAATCTATTACATATTAACCTAGCCTATATTTTATGAATAGTTCCAACAAAAACTTAGTAATAAAGGTAGTACTGTTTTACATTTTTGCAAAACCCTTTAATGTCCTTAGTAGAAGAATTGTGGATTCTCCGATCTGCTTTTTAATTCAAACACTTGAAGTTTTATATCATGCACAAAATATAAGAAAGAAAAATATAATCTTAATGACCCTAGAAAAGTAGTTTGGAACTTGTGGACACCCTGAAAGGGTCTTGATTCTCTTGAAGATCCTTGAGCTACATGTTGGGAACTACTGGCCTAAGAGATATGCAAATAACAGACAGGAAATTATAAATGGAGACCTTCTGAACATGAAAATGAGAGGTTATCAATTAAAGACACTGTGGGGCATCCACCTCGCCCTTCTTGGTCTCTGCAGCTGCATTTGCCTGGGGCAGAGCAGCCCCTCCCCAACTGCTTGGTTCTCTCTAATTTCCTGGAGACTCATCTCCAAGGATACTGAGCGTTGCTTGGCAACCAGACCAGCTCCTCCATCCTCTCCCCCTCCAGTGTAAACCTACTGCATTCCTGCTGTTTCTTTTTTTGTGGCTGCAACTGTCTGCTGAGGCACCCTGGATACTTTAAATCTCAAAGAATCACAGCAATCTCCAAAATCTAGCATTTGATACTACCTGAATTACCAGCTTCAACAGGTTCAACATTAAATCTCTCTACACTTTCTTCGCTGACATCGTATCTTCCGGATGCTTGGTTGCAGGTGGTTGCTGTGAAGAAATGCAAGTAGAAACAATGAGGATGAGGAAGGGAGGATGGCATGGTTCAGTTTAATTCTGAAGTTTGAGACATTGTGCAGTGCCCAACAGGCACACGCATCCCACTATTAAGTCACTGTGATTATTGAAGAATGAAAGAAATATTTTTCCTTTCGAAGATAAAAAAGTAACCATCACACACCCAAGAGATAAAATTAAAATGCAGTCACTTGGGTTTTTTTGTTTGTGTTGTTTTGTTTTGTCACCCTGCATAGCATGCTGTGGCGTCAGCCTAGCTCACTGCAACCTCCAACTCCTGGGCTCAAGCGATCCTCCTGCCTCAGCCTCCCCAGTAGTGGGATTACAGGTGCACACTACCATATCTGGCTAATTTTTCTATTTTTAGTAGAGATAGGTCTCACTCTTGCTTAGGCTGGTCTTGAACTCCTGAGCTCAATCAATCCTCCCAAAGTGCTAGAATTATAGGCATGAGCCACCATGCCCAGCCTGCAGTCACTTAAGTGCCACATAATCAAACTGAAACATAAATAGCAGGAAAACCTCCAAAGTCCTGTTTTTTTCATAAATAACAGGAGATTCACAGCAACTGATCTAGAAGGTCCCAGTCAACCTTAGCTGAATATCCATCTTCCAGGCCCTAATGCGTGCACTGGTGCGCCACCTCCGGGCACGACGGGCAAGAGTGGCGTACCCTGGAGGATGGAGAGGCCCCGGGCCCCACGTAAGCTGGTGAGCACGCTGGTTTTCACCTCCATTGTGCCACGGTGGCGTTCATGTGAGCCTGACTTACACACAAAGTTTCCTTTTTTGACAGTGAACTGTGACATGATGCAGCCCCTGTGAGAAACAGTACAGTGGTTTCTGGAAAAAAAAAAGAATTAGCGTATGGCCCAGGAGTGCTACTTCTAGTTACGTATCCAGAATAATGGAAAGGGGGGCCACAAACAGATGTCTGTACGCCTGTGTCCACAGCAGGATCACTGAGAATAGCCCAAGAGTAGAACCAGCGCAGTGACTAGAAAGGATGAATGAATGAGCGAAGCATGGCTGACGCATGTGATGGAATGTTATTCAGCGCTGAAAAGGAAAGAGATTCTGACACATGCATCAGCACGGATGAACCTCGAAACATGCTAAGTGGAACAAGCCAGTCACAGCGGGGGATAAACAATATCACTCCGCTAACATTGTGCTCCTAGAGCTGTTCAGTCAACAGCAACAGAAAGTGGAATGGTGGTTTCAGGGGCTGCATTGGGGATCAATGGGATTTACTACTTATTGGGTACAGAGTTTCAGTTTTTCAAAATGAAAAGAAAATGGGAGAATGGGAGAGGAATAGTGGATCCTATGGAAAAAGAATGAGAATGTACTTAATAAGTGAACTGTGCATCTAAAAATAGTTGATATGTTAAATATTAGGTAACATATTTTTCAAGTTTTAAAAAAATAAATAATTTTGAAATTATACTCCCTATGTTCAAGACTTAGTATTACTTTAGAAATTGCTAACAAAGTAAATTTTAAGTTATCAGTATTTTGCCACAATACGAAATTGATGTAGAATACTATCCTGGGAGAGGGATCAAGATGGCGGACGAGAAACACCGCCAGACAGAGTGTCTCTGCAGAAAAGACAGATTCTAGCAGAAATTAGAAAAAAAAAAGCAAGAAGACGAGCATACAGGGGATGAGGGCTGGAAGGAGGGGTACCTGAGACCCCAGGAGACTCCAAGGGAGGAGGTTTCGGAGGAGAACTGGAAGCTGAGACCACCAGAGCAGCCCGGAGGCCAGCGGGAAGGGTAGGTGGTTAAGCCGTTTCCCCTCCCCTGCATCCCGGACCGCTGGTGGACTCCCCAGTGGGTGGAGAGACCTGCGGACACCAGCCCAGAGACGACAGCCGCCAGCGACCGGTAAACCTGTAGCGGACGCGGCACCAGGCTCCCAAATCCCATGGGGCACCTCCTTGTGCACAGACCCGAGCCGCGAGGCAGGAACCATATTGCCTCCTTCTCCCCTCCCCCGACCCTACCCACGGCTGCCCAGAAAGACAGTACAGCCATCAGCCGGAGGCACCTACAGGGAACAGGACCTTCCCTTTTGGGGCCCTACAGCAGACTAAGGGGAACTCAGACTGTGAGCTCTCTACCCGCCAGCCCTGCCAGGTGCTGCTGGCACGGTGATCCCAGGAGAACAGGGCAGACCCTGAGGCTGAGAGACATAGACCCAGCTTGGCTCCCTGTGGGTGAATTGGGACCGGCACTCCACTCCCTGGTGGGGGTATACTTTGAACTCTGGGGCCCAGAGGTCAGACCTGCAGACCAGATCCTGTGCACCGAGGTCTCGCATTGCCCGGGGCACAGAAGGGATATACGTGAACAGGCTACTGAGGTGTGTGTGTCTTCAGGGGCAGATCAGCGTCCTAGAGGGCAACCCTCCTCCCAAAAGGAGGCCATACGCCCAGCCCAGGTGGTGTTCCTGCACAGGGAACCTCACCGCCGGCATCACAGTCCGGGGAGGCCTGGTGGCATGTGGTCTGGCCTGCTGGCAGAGGCCCAGGAGTAGCTGCGGAGTTGGGGAGGGTGGAAAGAGGCGAGGCCCGCTCCAGACTTCGGGTCTCGGACAGCCCCACCCCACACGCAGACTCTCTGGCTGAGCCGGGCCATTCCAGCCCCTCCCTGGCAGCTTTGCCTAGAAGCAGAGAACAGAACTTTGACCCCTGCTAACAGCATTGGTGGTGCCTGAGGGCAGGCTTACCCAACCCAGCTCCACCCAGACTCTCTCCTAGACCAGCCCTCACTGAGGGGGAGAAAAGGACACACCTGAAAGTACCAGGGCCCCATGGACCACCTGAGGCACTAGAGTGCCTCTCTACAGAAACAAGAGCTGATAACAGGACACAAAAACAACAGTGTAGCCTGTTCCTCCAAGCAAGTGCCATCTACTGACAGGGAGGACATCCTGCACAGCCTTTTCATGACACCTACTGACTCATTATACAGGGAGAGTTCAAATCTCACCCACAGACACCACCTACCGGTTCAAAAATTAAACAAGGCATGTGAATACCCAACAAAAACCTAAAGAAAAGAAACAACAACTGATCGACATGGGAAGAAATCAGCGAAGGAACTCCAGAAATATGAAAAATCAAATGGAAAACACACCTCGAAAGAGGAGCACCAGCCCCCTAAATGGATGCAAACCAAAATCAGGCAACCAAAATGACAGAAGAGGAATTTAATATGTGGGTCATAAGAAAACTCACCGACCTGCAAGAACAACTCAATAACCAACACAAAGAACCCACAAAAAGCCTCCAGGCCCTAGAACAGAAGTTCACTAAAGAAATAGACACAATGAAGAAAAGTGTAACCGAACTCCTGGAAATGAAGAATCAATTTAGGGAACTACAAAATACAGTGGAAAGTCTTAAGAACAGGGTAGATCAAACAGAAGAAAGAATTTCAGAGATTGAAGATAACACTTTTGAACTAAATAAAACAGTCAAAGAGATAGAGCAGAGAAACAAGAGAAAAGAGCAAAGCCTACAAGAGATGTGGGATTATGTGAAGAAACCTAATGTGAGGGTCATAGGGTCACCAGAAGGGGAAGAAGACAACGCTCACGGGTTGGACAAGCTGTTTGAAGATATAATAGAAGAAAATTTCCCAGGCCTTGCTCAAAATCTCGATATACAAGTTCAAGAAGCTCAGAGGACCCCTGGGAGATTCAATGCAAACAGGAAGATATCACGACATGCAGTCATCAGACTGACCAAAATATCAACTAAAGAGGCCCTTCTAAGAGCTGTAAGATGAAAGAAGCAAGTAACATACAAGGGAAACCCAATTCGAATAACACCAGACTTCTCTACTGAGACTTTACAAGCAAGGAGAGACTGGGGCCCCATTTTCACTCTTCTGAAACAAAACAATGCCCAGTCTAGAATCTTATTCCCCGCAAAACTAAGCTTCATATATGAAGTAGAAATAAAGACAAGCAAAGTCTCAGAGAATTAACTAAGACAAGACCAGCCCTACAAAAAGTACTCACAACAGTGTTACGCATGGAACACCATAATAAAAACTCACAAATATAAAAACAACCAAAACCCAAAGATATTAAAGGCCAGATATTACAATAGCCCAAGAGAGAAATCAAAGCAACAACATCCAACCCAACAGAAAGAACACTAATCTACCTTACCTATCAGTTCTCTCAATAAATCTGAATGGCATAAACTCTCCACTCAAGAGACATAGGCTGGCTGAATGGATAAGAAAATAGAGGCCAAGTATATGCTGTCTTCAGGAAACACATCTAACCTGCAAGGATGCATATAGACTAAAAATAAAAGGGTGGAGATCAATATTCCAAGCAAATAGAAGCCAAAAGAAGGCTGGTGTGGCAGTTCTAATTTCAGACGACTTAGTTTTTAAACTAACAAAAGTAGTGAAAGACAAAGAGGGTCATTATATAATGGTGAAGGGCACAGTTCATCAAGAAGAGATAACAATTTTAAATATATATGCACCCAACTTAGGTGCACCCAGATTCATAAAGCAAACCTTACTGGAGCTAAGCAAATGGATTAATAGCAGCTCCATAATCACTGGAGATTTCAACACCCCACTGACGGCACGAGACAGATCCTCTAAACAGAAAATTAATAAAGAAATAATGGACTTAAACAAAACTCTAGAACAATGGGTCTGACTGACATTTACAGAACATTCTACCCCAAATCCACTGAATATACGTTCTTCTCATCAGCTCACGGGACATTTTCTAAGATTGACTATATCCTAGGACACAAAGAAAATCTCAAGAAATTTAAAAAAATAGAAATCATACCATGTATCTTCTCAGATCACAGTGGAATAAAACTAGAAATCAACCCTAACAGAAACTCACATTTCTACACAAAAACGTGGAAATTAAACAACCTCCTACTAAATGATTACTTCATAAATGAAGAAATCAAGATGGAAATTAAAAAATTCTATGAACAAAATGACAATGGAGAGACAAGTTATCAACTCCTCTGGGACACAGCTAAAGCTGTTCTGAGAGGAAAGTTTATCTCCATAAATGCCTATAACCAAAAGTCAAGAAGATCACAAATAGACAATCTAATGAAACGACTCAAAGAGCTAGAAAAAGAAGAACAGACCAACCCCAAACCCAGCAGAAGAAGTGAAATCAACAAGATCAAATCAGAACTAAATGAAATTGAAAACAGGAAAGCTATTCAGGAGATTAATAAAACAAAAAGTCGGTTCTTTGAAAAAATAAACAAAATTGACACACCATTGGCTAAGCTAACGAAAAGCAGAAAAGAGAAATCTCTAATAAGCTCCATCAGGAATAAAAAAGGAGATATCACAACTGATCCCAAAGAGATACAAGATACAATTTATGAATACTACAAAAATCTTTATGCACACAAACTGGAAAATGTGGAGGAAATGGACAAATTTCTAGAAACACACAGCCTCCCTAGGCTCAATCAGGAAGAAATAGATTCCCTGAACAGACCCATCTCAAGAGCTGAAATAGAAACAGCAATTAAAAATCTCCCTAAAAAGAAAAGTCCCGGTCCAGATGGCTTCACACCCAAATTTTACCACACTTACAAAGAAGAACTAGTACCTATCTTGCAGAAACTATTCCACAACATCGAGAAGAACGGAAACCTCCCCGACACCTTCTATGAAGTGAATATTACTCTGATACCCAAACCAGGAAAGGATGCAACAAAAAAAGAAAACTACAGACCAATATCCCTAATGAATATAGATGCAAAAATTTTCAAAAAAATCTTAGCTAACCGAATCCAGACACTTATCAAAAAAATAATCCACCACGACCAAGTGGGCTTCATCCCAGGGATGCAGGGATGGTTCAACATATGTAAATCTATAAATGCAATTCACCACATAAACAGAAGCAAAAACAAAGACCACATGATTCTTTCAATAGATGCAGAAAAAGCTTTTGACAAAATTCAACACCCTTTCATACGAACACTTAAGAAAATAGGCATAGAAGGGACATACCTAAAAATGATACAAGCCATATATGACAGACCCATAGCCAACATCATACTGAATGGGGAAAAATTGAAATCATTCCCACTTAGAACTGGAACCAGACAAGGCTGCCCACTATCTCCACTTCTGTTCAACATAGTGCTGGAAGTCTTGGCTACAGCAATCAGACAGGAAAATGGAATCAAAGGTATCCAAATAGGGGCAAAAGAGATCAAACTTACACTGTTTGCTGATGATATGATATTGTATCTAGAAAACCCCAAAGATTCAACCAAGAAACTCCTGGAACTGATCAATGAATTTAGTAAAGTCTCAGGATACAAAATCAATACACAGAAATCAGAGGCATTCATATATGCCAACAACAATCTAATTGAGAACCAAATCAAAGCCTCAATTCCCTTCACAATAGCAACAAAGAAATTAAAGTACCTAGGAATATACTTAACTAAGGATGTAAAAGACCTCTACAGCGAGAACTATGAAACACTGAGGAAGGAAATAGCAGAGGATGTAAACACATGGAAATCCATACCATGCTCGTGGATCGGCAGACTCAATATCATCAAAATGTCTATACTACCCAAACTGATCTACAGATTCAATGCAATACCTATTAAAATCCTATCAGCATTCTTCACAGATATAGAAAAAATAATTTTACGCTTTGTATGGAACCAAAGAAGACCCCGAATATCAAGAGCAATTCTAGGCAACAAAAACAAAATGGGAGGCATTAACATGCCAGATATCAAACTATACTACAAAGCTGTAGTAATTAAAACAATATGGTATTGGCACAAAAATAGGAACATTGACCAGTGGAACAGATGTGAGAATCCTGATATAAAACCATCCTCATGTAGCCATCTAATCTTTGATAAAGCAGACAAAAACATATGCTGGGGAAAAGAATCCCTCTTCAATAAATGGTGCTGGGAAAACTGGATAGCCACCTGTAGAAGGCTAAAACAGGACCCACACCTTTCACCTCTCACAAAAACCAACTCACGCTGGATAACAGACTTAAACCTAAGGTATGAAACTATTAGAACTCTAGAGGAAAAAGTTGGAAACACTCTCCTAGACATCGGCCTTGGCAAAGAGTTTATGAAGAAGTCCCCAAAGGCAATTACAGCAGCAACAAAAATAAATAAATGGGACACGATCAAACTATAAAGTTTCTGCACAGCCAAAGAAATAGTCATGAAAGTAAACAGACAACCTACAGAATGGGAGAAAATTTTTGCATCCTATGCATCCGATAAGGGACTGATAACTAGAATATACTTAGAACTAATGAAAATCAGGAAGAAAAAAATCAAATAACCCCATTAAAAAGTGGGCAAAGGACTTGAACAGAAATTTTTCTAAAGAAGACAGAAGCATGGCCAACAAACATATGAAAAAATGCTCAACATCTCTAATCATCAGGGAAATGCAAATCAAAACCACAATGAGATATCACTTAACCCCAGTGAGAATGGCCTTTATCAAAAAATCTCCAAACAATAAATGCTGGCGTGGTTGCGGAGAGAGAGGAACACTCCTACACTGCTGGTGGGACTGCAAACTAGTTCAACCTCTGTGGAAAGCAATATGGAGATACCTTAAAGCGATACAAGTGAATCTACCATTTGATCCAGCAATCCCATTGCTGGGCATCTACCCAAATGATCCAATGACACTCTACAAAAAAGACCCCTGCACTCGAATGTTTATAGCAGCACAATTCATAATTGCAAGGCTGTGGAAACAGCCCAAGTGCCCAGCAATCCAAGAATGGATTAATAAAATGTGGTATATGTATACCATGGAGTACTATTCAGCTCTAAGAAACAACAGTGATATAGCACATCTTATATTTTCCTGGTTAGAGCTGGAACCCATACTACTAAGTGAAGTATCCCAAGAATGGAAAAACAAGCACCAGATATATTCTCCAGCAAACTGGTATTAACTGAGTAGCACCTAAGTGGACACATAGGTACTACAGTAATAGGGTATTGGGCAGGTGGGAGGGGGGAAGGGGGCGGGTATATACATACATAATGAGTGAGGTGTGCACCATCTGGGGGATGGTCATGATGGAGACTCAGACTTTTGGGGGGAGGGGGGAAATGGGCATTTATTGAAACCTTAGAATCTGTACCCCCATAATATGCCGAAATAAAAAAATAAAAAATAAAAAAATAAATAAAAAAAATAATCCATCACGACCAAGTGGGCTTCATCCCAGGGATGGTTCAACATACGTAAATCTATAAATGCAATTCACCACATAAACAGAAGCAAAAACAAAGACCACATGATTCTTTCAACAGATGCAGAAAAAGCTTTTGACAAAATTCAACACCCTTTCATGATACGAACACTTAAGAAAATAGGCATAGAAGGGACATACCTAAAAATGATAGAAGCCATAAATGACAGACCCATAGCCAACATCATACTGAATGGGGAAAAATTGAAATCATTCCCACTTAGAACTGGAACCAGACAAGGCTGCCCACTATCTCCACTTCTGTTCAACATAGTGCTGGAAGTCCTGGCTACAGCAATCAGACAGGAAAAGGGAATTAAAGGTATCCAAATAGGGGCAGAAGAGATCAAACTTTCACTGTTTGCTGATGAAATGATATTATATCTAGAAAACACCAAAGATTCAACCAAGAAACTCCTGGAACTGGAGATCCAATGACACTCTACAAAAAAGACCCCTGCACTCGAATGTTTATAGCAGCACAATTCATAATTGCAAGGCTGTGGAAACAGCCCAAGTGCCCAGCAATCCAAGAATGGATCAATAAAATGTGGTATATGTATACCATGGAGTACTATTCAGCTCTAAGAAACAACGGTAATATAGCACATCTTGTATTTTCCTGGTTAGAGCTAGAACCCATACAATTAAGTGAAGTATCCCAAGAATGGAAAAACAAGGACCAGATATATTCTCCAGCAAATTGGTATTAACTGAGCAGCACCTAAGTGGACACATAGGAACTACAGTAATAGGGTATTGGGCAGGTGGGAGGGGGGAGGGGGGCGGGTATATACATACATAATGAGTGAGATGTGCACCATCTGGGGGATGGTCATGCTGGAGACTCAGACTTGTGGGGGGAGGGGGGAAAGGGCATTTATTGAAACCTTAAAATGTGTACCCCCATAATATGCCGAAATAAAAAAAAAGGTGATAACGACTGCGAAACAATGTAAATGTAATTAATGCCACTGCACACAAAAATGATAAAATATAAAGTTGCGAATAATGGACCACATGTTTTTAAAAATAAAAGTTTTTTAAATTTGCAGCTATTTTCGTGAATTTACATCAGTAAAATTGTTGACATGATAAATTATATGTCTTGAGTAGTTCGTCACAATTAAAACTTGAAAATTAAAAAATTTTTGGTGCTTTGTGAATACTTTTTAACGATTCAATAGTGCCATCTAGTGGTGGCAAAGGCACGTGATAAAATCAGTTTTGCCGCAATGAGAAAAGGAAAGAAATAGATAGTAAAAATCGTCGTTACTATTCATTTGCTTCTCTGATTTTTGAAAAGGAATCGTTTCCCAAATTTCGTCAGTGAGCGCATGGCTGTGGGAGTCTGTGGGACTTCGGGTAGACGAACGTCACATCTACCGTGGCGGGCCCTGCAGCCCGGGCGGGACCCGGTGGTGGGAGCGCAGGCTGGGCCACGGCCCGCCCGCGCATGGACAGCGCTGGGCGCCGGGTGCGGAGTGAGCGTCACGGCCCTCCCAGCCCTGGCTGTGAGCGCGGCCCTAGGAGTGCCCGCACTTCACAGAGGAGACCCTGGGCTCGGGAGGGACGTCTCCAGGTGTCTGGCCTGAGTCCGGCTCCACCACCTGCCCCCCATCCTGTCCCTGAGCACCAGGAGAGGGGGCCTGGGCTCCTCCCAGGGGATTCCAGCACCAAAATCACTCCCCAGTACCTGGCGTGGGGGTTAGAGGATGAAAAGGGTCCTAATAAGGTACTGTGTTTCCCTGAAAATAAGACCTACCTATAAAATGAGCCCTAGCAGGATTTCTAAGCATTTGCGCAATAGAAGCCCCACCCTGAAAATAAGCCCTAGTGACGGGTGTGGCCACAGCAGCGCGTCTGCACAGCCCATGCGTGTGGTGGCGGAGCAGGAAAGAAGACGAGCAGCCCTTCTCATCTGCCCCACAAGAGCTCTGTGGCTCCACGGGAGAGACTGGGGCCGATGGTTCTAAAGGAAATAGAGTCGCAAGAAATTCAGGATGGAACTTGGGGTTTGGAGAGTGATGATGATGTTCCAGAAGAAGACGACTTCACTATATTTGAATGAATGTAGATGGTTGTACCGTACTTAAAAAAAATAACACATCCCCTGAAAATAAGCCCTAGGGTGTCTTCTTAAGGAAAAATAAATATAAGGCCCTGTCTTATTTTCAAGGAAACAGGGTAGGTAAGGGTCAAGGAAAGTGGCAAGAAAGTCCAATTTGGTTGTCTATGAATGTCTCCCCAACCCCCTTCAACTCCCGTCCCCCCACACACAGGATAAGATGTGTCCGGATTCTCATGGGACTCACACAACAAGGGCTTCACAGCTGCATGGTCACAGGTCCACACGATCCTGTGGACCGAATGGCAGTCTTCGCACCATCTCCTGTGAGCATGCGTCCGCACGAAACATGCTGTTATAGACTCGTTGTTCCCTTCTCAAACTTTATGCAGCGATCCCCTAAACTGCAGAACCTCAGAACGAGACTGTTTGGAGTTGGAACCTTTGAGGGGAGATTAAGTTAAAATGAGGCTTTTGATTGGCCCTTATCCGGTTTGACTGGGGTCCTCATAGACGAGGAAGCTTTGACACACACAGTGGCACTGGAATGTGCACAGAACAGAGACCCAGTGTGGCAGGGTGTGGTGGCTCAAGCCTGTCATCCCAGCACTCTGGGAGGCCGAGGCGGGAGGATTCCTTGAGCTCAGGAGTTAGAAACCAGCCTGAGAAAGAGCAAGATCAAAACTCCCATACCCCTACTAAAAATAGAAAAATTAGCCAGGTATGGTGGTGACCACCTATAGTCTCAACTACTCCGGAGGCTGAGCCAGGAGGATCACTTGAGCCCAGGAGTTGGAGGTTGCAGTGAGCTATGATGACACCACTGCACTCTAGTCAGGGTGACAGAGGGGACTCTGTCTCAACAACAATGACCACAGGAAAAAAATAAAACAAGGAAGCAGAGGCCCAGTGTGGACACAGGAAGAAGATGACCATCAGAAGTGAGGGAGAGAGACCTCCTGAAAAACCAACCCCAAAGACTCACTGATGTTGGATTTCTATAAATCTTCATAGTAATTTGACAAGTGTATCAGAAACACTAAATGTGCTCACCCTGCAACCCAGCATATTTATCCCTGGGAATTGAATCTAAGACAGTAATTCTCAAACGTTTTAATGTCAGAACCCTTTTATATCTTTCGCAATTATTGAGGATCTCCAAGGAATTTACCCCTTGTATGATTTATATCTGTGCACATTTACCATATTATAAATTGAAGAGAAGAAACTTTTACACTTAAAACTTTAAAAAGTAACAAACC
Organism: Microcebus murinus; assembly: GCF_040939455.1. Classification (NCBI taxonomy): domain Eukaryota; kingdom Metazoa; phylum Chordata; class Mammalia; order Primates; family Cheirogaleidae; genus Microcebus; species Microcebus murinus. The sequence continues at coordinate 70,323,947 of NC_134119.1, read as the reverse complement.
GGCCGGAATTTACCCCTTGTATGATTTATATCTGTGCACATTTACCATATTATAAATTGAAGAGAAGAAACTTTTACACTTAAAACTTTAAAAAGTAACAAACCGGCCGGGTGTGGTGGCTCATGCCTATAATCCTAGCACTCTGGGAGGCCGAGGTGGGAGGATTGCTCAAGGTCAGGAGTTTGAAAACAGCCTGAGCAAGAATGAGACTCCATTTCTACTAAAAATAGAAAGAAATTAATTGGTCAACTAAAAACATATAGAAAAAATTAGCCAGGCATGGTGGCACATGCTTGTAGTCCCAGCTACTTGGGAGCCTGAGGCAGGAGGATTGCTTGAGGCCAGGAGTCTGAGGTTGCTGTGAGCTAGGCTGATGTCATGGCACTCTAGCCCTGGCAAAAAAGTAAGACTCTGTCTTGAAAAAGAAAAAAGTAACAATCCTATTATATATTAACAAAACATTTTGTATGAACAACATTTATAATTTCAAAGAAAAATGTAGTAATAAAGGTGACATTGTGTTACATTTTTGCAAATCCCTTTAATGTTCTTCTTAGGGAGGAATGATGGACTCTCGTGTTGGCTTCTTAATTCAAACACGTGATATATTACACCGCGCAGAGAAAATGAGGCAAACAAAGTCTTAATAATCTTAGAAAAACAGTTTGGTATTGTGGACTCTATGAAAAGATTTTGATTCCCCCTAGTAATCCTTCAACTATATGTTGGGAACAAATGGTGCAAGAGATATAGAAATAATAGGCATGATTATAAATGGAGACTATTAGGTAAACAAATGAGAGGTTTCCAATTAAAGAAACAATGGACAACCTTGCTATTTTCCTAGTTGGTGCAGCTCACTTGGGTCACAGGGCAGGACTGCCCCTCCCCCACTGCCTGTTCTCACTCTGATTCCATGGTGACTTATCTCCAAGGATACTGAACGTTGCATGGCAACCAGACCAGCTCCTCCATCCTCTCCCCCTCCAGTGAATGCCTACTGAGTTCCCGCTGTCTCTCCTGACAGCTGTAGCCATCTGCAGAGGTGTGCAGGATCGTTAAAACGGAGGGAGGCGCTGCAGTGTTCCACACCTGGCACCACAGAACCCCGGCCTCCAGCAATTCACAGCTTCAACATTAGGTCTCCCTGGGTGTCCTCTGCTGACATCACACCTTTGTGATGCTGGGTCGTCAGTGGTTGCAAGTAGCACCTGAAAATCAAGGAGGATGAGGAAATGAGGGTGGCATGAGCCGGTCTGGTTCCAAGGTTAGAGAAGTTGTGTGGTGCCCAACAGGCACATACATGCCATTATTTAGTAAGTGTTATTGTTGTAGAAGGAGGTGAAATATATATATATTGAGACAGAGTCTCACTCTATCACCTGGGCTAGAGTGCCATGGCATCATCATAGCTCACTGCAGCCTCAAACTCCAGAGCTCAGGGGATCCTCCTGCCTCAGCCTCCTCAGTAGTCACGACTATAGGCACACACCACCACACCCAGCTAATTTTTCTATTTTCGGTAGAGACAGGATCACAGTCTAGCTCAGGCTGGTCTAGAACTTCTGAGCTCAAGCAATCCACCCACCTCTGCCTCCCAGAGTGCTAGGATTATGTTAGTTTTGTTCCAGGTGGGAACCCAAAAAGTATGTGTAGGACGGAATGCAGTTAATGGAAAACTTAGGCTTGTCACACAATAGCCACAGGAGTCTGGAGAGCTGGGGGTTGTAAATCTAACAGACAGCTGCGGCTTTCCCATCCCGCCTGATAAGGGTGAAGCTACCGCTGCCCTTACTCTACAGGATGAGGCTGATACCAGGTCCCAGAGATTGGCCGCTTAAAAAATGTTATTACAGGGCTTCTGGTCCAAATACTCACTGGCCCCCCAGAGAAGCCCTCCATAAAACCCAAGGCTTTCCCCTCCCTCAGAGCGGACACCTTTTTCAGCCTCCACCCAGATGCTCAAAATATGCAGCATTTGGCTACACCTGAGCCTGCCCCTCCCTCCCTCCCTCCCTCCCTCTCTCCCTCCGGACCTAACAGATTACAGCCATGAGCACCCAGCCTATTTTATCTTTTGAAAAGAAAAAAGTAACAACCACACGCCCATTCACATGGCGATCCGTAACAAAGAATGCAACAAGCATTGGAAGGATTCAGAGAAACCAGAACGCTTCCGCACTGTTGTTGGCAGTGTGACATGGTGCACACCTTTGAAAAATAGCATGATAGTTCCCGAAAAAAATGACAAAAAGACTTACTATACAATGCAGTGAAGGAGCTTAGGAAATTTCACCCCAAAATATGATTGCTTTCTGTAAAGAATATTTTGAACTAAAGGTCCCTAGAAATCGATAGGCCTTGGAAGTGGCTTTCCCCTTTACCTGCATAACCAGAGGAACTCATCAAACAGCACAATTGACTTATTTGCTATCTCAGCATGTTGAAGGAAGAAGATCAAGAATGCAACGGGCCTGGCCCAATCGGTTTTAAACATAATCCCTGTCTCTCAGGTTAATTTAATTTCCAAAGAGACTCATTTACAAGTCGATCTGTTTCCCACCATCCATTCATCCTCCTCAGTGACCATTCATTGCCCCTCAACAGGATTACCTTGGATCCTCATCCTCCTGCCTCTACAATGAGGGTGTATCAGCTTGTAGATCCCACTGGGAACCTGGGTGATCACTCCGATTCTCCTGTGCGCGCAGTAAGCACATTTGTGGCCTCTCTCTCTTACTCGCCTGCCTCATTGTGATTTGATCTTTCAGCAAAACTTCATGGTGCCCAGGGGAGGTTTTCCTTTCTGCCACACAAAGCTACATTTAATTTAGCAACCCAAACTCTCACAGTTCATGACTTGGTGGAAGAAACAGATAAACAGTCCATTTTATCAGCATGAGAGATGGGGAGCAAGAGAGCAGCCCCTCCCCCACTGCCTGGCCTCACTCTGGTTCCATGGCGACTCACCTCCTAGGACACTGAGCCTTGCTTGGCAACCAGACCGGCTCCTCCACTCTCTCCCCTCCAGTGAACACTTACTGCATTGCTGCTCTTTTATCCTCACATCTGAAACTGTGTGCCCAGGTACTGAAGAGACTTTAACGTCTCCCTTAAAGATACTTTAAGGGAATCACAGCAATATTTGATATCTGACGCCACATAAACTACAAGCTCCAAGGGTTCATGGCTTGAACATTAGATGTCTCTACATGTCCTTTGCTGACATCATGTCTTTATGATGCTGGGTTGTCAGTGGTTACTGTGAAGAAAAGCAATTATCACCTGAAGACCAAGGAGGATGAGGAAGTGAGGATGGCATTGTCCAGTCTAACTCCAAGTGTGAGAAGTTGTGCAGTGCCCAACAGGCACAGACACCCTATTATTAAGCAATTATCACTATTGAAGAATGAAGGAAATGTTAAGACACCAAGGCTCATTTCTTGTTTTTCATGAACATATAACTTAGCTTCTTTCTGCAAGTCAGGCAACCCCAAAGCGGGCACAATCACAGGTTCTGCTGTAGGTTTTTCTACAGGCATTGTGACAGTCTTTGGTCCAGACTAGCAGCTCCACATCTGTCCCTTTAAGGGCCTCGTACAAGGGCTTTGACATTAGTCCAAAGTTTGGGATCCAGGTGTGACAGAACCCTGCCATTCCTAGGAATTTGCGCAGTGGTTGCAAGTTTCCTCGCTAATTTGGAATCCCAGATAAGTAACCTGCTGTTTGCAAATCTGTCCAGTTGCAGGTTCCACGGGTGCCCCACTAAGCTCTCATCACATGGGGCAGGAGAGCCCTTTTAAGCCCCTGAGGCAACACAGTCCAGCAGCACCATGAAGCCACCCTAGTCCCAGGATCCTGCCATTCAAATGCACAATGTCATTAATGGCACATGGATCCTGCATGAATCTATCTTCTGCACATCCCAGGGTACTGCCAGTCTGCATGGCCTTCCAGCATGGCCACCGAGAACGTCAGGGTTGCCAGGGTCAGCGGTGGCAGCAGAGCAGCGTGGGCTCCAGCAGCGGGGCCCAGGGCCTCCTGGGCCCATGGTGATGAGCATGACTGCTGAGCCGCCGCCCGGCCCCCATCCCTGGCCTGACTTTGGAGCACTGTGCGTGGCTGGTGCTGGGCACCAGGGCAGCAGCCAAGGGGGTCCTGGGCCACTTCTGCCCACACAGCCTGGAGTCCCCACTTGCAGTCCTGTGAGGATATCTGGATGGGAGCCCTGGTCTCCCCCCTTCATCATCTGAGTCTTGGACCTAGAGAACCATTTGCCCTCCTGGGGTTTCTTGTCACCTGGAACATTTTCCAGCCTCAGGCAGTGCTCTTTCCAATGCCTTCCCTGTTACAGAAAGTACACTGAACCTCCCCCTGGGGCAGCTTTTTTTTTTTTTTTTTTTTTTTGATGTTTCCAACCAAGGCCCCTTGATTGATATGGCTAGGGTTAGGGTTAGGGTTTTAGTGTCTGTTCTTCCCTCGCGTTACCCACTTCACAGGCGATACCAGCCGGCTGTGAGGGGTTCGTGCCAATTGCTCCTTCCCCACGCCGTGCCTTCCTCCGTACATCTGGAGCGCTCTGCCCTAGAGGAGTCACATTTATCAATCAAGCACATATTTTCACGGGCCCCCTGGGTCCGCATCTGTACATTTCCGATATGCCTGATAGATGTGTTCCAAAAACTCACAGGAATCTTCATTAGCTTTTTTTTTTTGAGACAGAGTCTCACTCTGCTGCCCAGGCTAGAGTGCCGTGGCGTCAGCCTCGCTCACAGCAACCTCAATCTCCTGGGCTCAAGAGATCCTGCTGCCTCAGCCTCCCGAGTAGCTGGGACTACAGGCATGCGCCACCATGCCCGGCTAATTTTTTGAATATATATTTTAGTTAGTCAATTAATTTCTTTCTAGTTTTATTAGAGATGGGGGGTCTCACTCTTGCTCAGGCTGGTTTTGAACTCCTGACCTCGAGCAATCCGCCCGCCTCAGCCTCCCAGGGTGCTAGGATTACAGGCGTGAGCCACCGCGCCCGGCCTTCATTAGCTTTTTGTTGTCATTCTTGGACATGGTTTAAACTCTTCTGTCTAGGAACTCCCCTCTGGAGGCCTGCTAGAATCCACTTTCGGTAAGGATTCACCTCATACCATCAGCGTCCAAATCAGGGTCCCAATTTGTGTAAGTCCAGCAATACCCTTCTGCTGTCCTGATGCACCCAAGCCCCCTATCTGAGGCTGCACAGTGGAAATTGCCCGGCGCCAGCTGTGGGCGCCCTTGGCCAGAGTTCTCCGCCAGGTCTTAGAAGGAGAGACCATTCCCATTCTGAGTGTTAGTTTAGTAGGCATCAAACTAAAGAATCAGTCCCAGTCTCACCCCTCGCTGGCCCTGCTCATGGTGGCAAGATGGCAGCAGTGGCACAGGCAGTGACAGGGGCAGCTGCCCCAGCTATGGCTTCCTGCCAGGCAGCTTCCTGGGCCAGCTGCAGGCCTCTGGCCGGGATGTGGGGAAGCTGCTTCAGTGCACTTGGTAACCACCACATCAGGGGCCCCAGCAGCGTGAAATCAGGTGTGGCTGAGCCCCTAGCACCTTCCCCGGAGGGTGGGGAGCTGGCACTGGGGGAAGGGGTTCATGAGATCCAACCTGGTTAATCCCTCCCTGATTTTCAGCTTCTTTGTTATGCAATTGCATGAAAGATTGTACATAGGGGATCTCGTCCCATTTACCTGACCTTTGACAAAATAATTCCAGTTGTAATGTTACGGCAAGTGTTACAGCTAGCGTTACAGCTCTTGACCAGGGAAAGAACCCAGCTGCACACCGAGAGTTGGAGAAGTCTTTACTCCTCCAGCAGGCTGAACCAACTTCTGACTTCTGAACCTCCCCCTTCTTTGTTCTCTTCCTGCTTTTATACCCTTGGTAGGCGTCCAATCAGCAACAAGTTTTAACATCCAATCAGCAACAAGCTTTAACATCCAATCAGCAACAAGCTTTAACATCCAATCAGCAACAAGTGTTAACATCCAATCAGCAACAAGCTTTAACATCAATCAGCAACAAGGGTTAACATCCAATCAGCAACAAGCTTTAACATCCTGGTGCTGGACCATTATCCCTGTCAGTAAGATAGTAGAGATAATTGAAAGTTCCATTCAACAGGCCACTTCTCCCCACACTCCAGCTCATGCATTGGATTATGGTAACACCATTCTCTTTTAGACATAGACTTACAGCTAGGAGTTGGCCATTCAGCCAAGATTATCCCCAAGGGCTTTCAGATGGAACAGAAATAGAGCCTCCCATGTTGACACAAAAGAACAAGCACAGCATGACAAGTAGACAAGGCAAGGAATTCCCAACTGGAACAATCTCAAATGCCAAACCCTTAACAAACAAATGGAGACCACACAATGAGGACCAAATCCTCAAACAAGAACCAGCATCTCCTAATCCAAAAGGGCATGAACTCCCAGGTCCCTGAGTTCCACTCAACCATGACTTCCACCCCCAAACGGTGCCTACAGACAAATGCCCCACCATAGGACTGGAAGGCACAAATCCTTCCCCAAATGGGTGGAATCACAGTTCTCAGTGTGCACACTGGAGAAGTTATTGACTCAAATGGCTGAGGCATTGTGACACTTCCCAAATCTGTTTCCTTTTCCTCAAAAAAAAGTTCAGGTTGGTGAGAAGGCGGGGAGTACCATGAGTTGCCTAGAGCTAAACAGGCTCGGGCAGCTGCCAGGGTGGTCCTGTATTCTCCCACCCAACGAGACACTCCTCCCACTGGCGAAGACCCGTGGTTTGACCCAGGGCTGCACCCTACTTCTTCCAGCCGCAGCAGCAGTCATGGGTGCTATCCCAATGGGGTGCAATGGGCCACCCAAGGATGCCAAATTCTGTTACCAAAAGTTCAGTACCTGTCCCCGCAGCAGAATGAAGAATGAGGACAAGTGGTTTGAGGAGAAGGAAAGAGAAGTTTATTAATTTGCCAGCAAATGAACTGGGAAATAACCCAGCTGCACAGCTGTTATACAGACTCTTATCTTTAAAAACCCAGCTGTTATACTCCTCAGAGTATAACAGACTCTTATCTTTAAAAAAAATCTTGGCCAGGTGCAGTGGCTCATGCCTGTAATCCTGGCACTCTGGAAGCCAAGGCAGGAGGATCGCTCTAGGTTAGGAGTTCGAGACCAGGGGTGTATTGCAACTAGAGTGTGGCAGAGTCCAGATCTGGCAGCCAACAACTGTGGTCATGGCACCAGCAAAAATCCTGATTGGGGAGGAGGCCTATGAGCAAATAAGGGAGAGATTGAAGAATGAAGTCACTCAGATGAAGGAGCAAGTACCTGGCTTCTCACCAGGCCTGGCAATTTTACAGGTTGGCGACAGAGATGATTCCAATCTTTATATAAATGTGAAGCTGAAAGCTGCTGAAGAGGTTGGGGTCAAAGCCACTCACATTAAATTACCAAGAACATCCACAGAATCTGAATGTACCTTTTAGATTCAGAAAATACTATTAACACTGAAGCAGTGATCAATGCTATGGCACCCGAAAAGGATGTGGATGGATTGACTAGTATCAGTGCTGGAAACTCGCTAGAGGTGATCGAAATGACTGTTTCATCCCTTGTACGCCTAAAGGGTGCTGGGAACTCATCAAAGAGACAGGGGTGCAGATCGCCGGAAGGCACGCCGTGGTGGTCGGGTGCAGTAAAATGGTAGGGGCCCCAGTGCACGACTTGCTTCTGTGGAGCAATGCCACGGTGACCACCTGCCCCTCAAAGACTGCCAATCTGGGCGAGGAGGTAAATAAAGGTGACCTCCTGGTGGGTGCAACTGGTCAGCCTGAAATGGCGAAAGGAGAGTGGATCAAACCTGGGGCAATAGTCGTTGACTGTGGGATCAATTGTGTCCCAGATGATACCAAGTCAAAGGGGAGAAGGGTTGTGGTGATGGGGTAGACAACGAGGCCAGAGAGCGGGCGGGCTTCGCCACTCCTGTTCCCGGCGGCGGCGGCCCGTGACACTGGCGATGCTGACGCAGAGCACGGTAGAGAGTGCAAGGCGTTTCCTGGAGAAAAACAGGCCAGGAAATGGAGCATTCAGTATAACAACCTTAACCTGAAGACACCTGTTCCAAGTGACATTGCCATACCATGATCTGGCAGAAAAGCCATTGGCACGCTGGCTGGAGAAATTGGCCTGAAGAGGTGGGATTGTGTGGTGAGACAAAGGCCAAAGTCCTGCTGTCAGCACTGGAACGCCTGAAACACCAGCCTGACGGGAAACACGTGGTGGTGACTGGAATAACGCCAACGTCCCTGGGAGAAGGGAAGAGTACAACCACAGTCGGGCTGTGCAAGCCCTGCGTGCCCATCTTTTCCAGAACGTCTTTGTGCGTGTTTGCAACAGCCTTCCCAGGGCCCCCCCTTTGGAATAGAAGGTGGTGCTGCAGGAGGCGGCTACTCCCAGGTCATCCTATGGAAGAGTTTAATCTCCACCTCACTGGTGACATCCATGCCGTCACTGCAGCTAATAACCTGGTTGCTGCAGCCATTGATGCCCGCATATTCCAGGAACTGACCCAGACAGACAAGGCTCTCTGTAATCGTTTGGTGCCATCAGTAAATGGAGTGAGAAAGTTCTCTGATATCCAAACCCGAAGGTTAAGGAGACTAGGCATTGAAAAGACTGACCCTACCACACTGACAGACGAAGAGATAAACAGATTTGCAAGATTGGATATTGATCCAGAAACCATAGCTTGGCAAAGAGTGTTGGATACCTATGATAGATTCCTGCGCAAGATCACAGCTGGACAGGCTCCGACGGAGAAAGGGCACACACGGACGCCCCGCTTGGACATCTCAGTGGCCAGTGCAGTCATGGCTGTCCTGGCCTCACCCGTCCTCTGGAAGACATGAGGGAGGGACTGGGCAAACGGCGGTGGCCTCCAGAAGAAAGGGGAGCCCATCGGTGCCGAAGACCTGGGAGTGGGTGGCGCGTTGACGGTGCTCATGCGGGACGCGGCCAAGCCTGACCTCGCGCAGAGGTCAAGGGCACTCCGCTGACCGTCCACGCCGGCCCGCCCCCAACACCCACATGAGAAGTCGGCTGTCGTCGCAGACCTGGTCGCACTCAAGCTTGTCGGCCCAGAAGGGTTTGTAGTGACCAAAGCCGGATTTGGAGCAGACATTGGAATGGAAAAAATTTTAACGTCAAATGCCGGTACTCTGGCCTCCGCCCTCACGTGGTGGTGCTCGTTGCTACTGTCAGGGCTCTTAAAATGTGCGGGGGCAGCCCACGGTCACCGCTGGACCGCCGCTTCCCAAGGCTTACACAGAGGAGAACCTGGAGCTGGTTGGAAAAGGTTTCAGTAACTTGAAGAAACAAATTGAAAATGCCAGGATGTTTGGAGTTCCAGTTGTAGTGGCCGTGAATGCGTTCGAGACGGATACAGAGGCTGAGCTGGACCTCGTCACCCGCCTTGCCCGAGAGCATGGAGCTTTTGAGGCTGTGACGTGCTCTCACTGGGCAGAAGGGGGCAAGGGTGCCTTCGCCCTGGCGCAGGCTGGCCAGAGAGCCGCACAGGCACCCAGCAGCTTCCGACTCCTTTATGACCTCCAGCTCCCGGTTGAGGATAACATCAGGATCATTGCGCAGAAGATCTACGGGGCAGATGACACTGAATTGCTCCCTGAAGCTCAGCACAAAGCCGAAGTCTACACGAAGCAGGGCTTTGGGAATCTACCCATCTGCAGGGCCAAGACACACCTGTCCTTGTTTCACAACTCAGAGCAAAAAGCCGTGCCTACAGGCTTCCTTCTGCCTATTCGCGAATCAGCGCCGGCATTGGGGCTGGTTTTCTGTACCCCTTAGTAGGAACGCTGAGCATGATGCCTGGGCTCCCCACCCGGCCCTGCTTTTATGATATTGATTTGGACCCCAAAACTGAGCAGATCAGTCTGTCTTCAAGGAGCTACTTTGAAAGTCTGGCCAGTATCTCTTCAGGCCCACTGGGAGTTAGTCAATAGAAGTCAGCCCCTTCCCTGAAGATCTTCTGAAATATATAGTGGGAGTTTCTCCAGAAGCCTGAATTCTCATCATCATGTATAAATTAACATAAATCATGCACATTTCTATTTACTTTAGTGAAGATCCACAGAATAAAAGGAAATAATTTTGCTAAAAAAATAAAAAAAGGAGTTCGAGACCAGCCTGAGCAAGAGCGAGACCCCATCTCTACTAAAAATAGAAAGAAATTAGCTGGACAACTAAAATATATATATATATATATATATATATGTATATATATATATATATATATAAAATATTTAGCCGGGCATGGTGGCGCATGCCTGTAGTCCCAGCTACTCGGGAGGCTGAGGCAGGAGGATCGCTTGAACTCAGGAGTTTGAGGTTGCTGTGAGCTAGTCTGACGCCACGGCACTCTCGCCCAGGCAATAGAGTGAGACTCTGTCTCAAAAAACAAAACAAAACAAAACAAAAACAATCCTATCTATAGGCAGAAATGCAGAGCTTTCAAAGGGAGTTCTCAGCTCTGGCCTATTGCTGTTTGACTGTAGCATCTCCAGCGAAAACCGTCCCATGACCTCTGCCTGTACAGTTCTGTTAGGCATCTCCTGTGGCACAAAAAACAAAGATTTCTGGCCTCAGGCAGGAATGCAGGTCTTAATTCCCAGAAAGAGTTGGGAGGTATTAAAGAAACAGCTCATAAAACATTTTACCCTTCTTCAGGCCATCCCTTCTGTTACAAATGGATAAACAGAATGTGACATCAACATGCAATGGAGTACTGTTCCATGTTTAAAAGGAAGAAAATTCTAACACATGCCATGGCACGAGTTAACCATAAGGACGTCATGGTAAGTGGAATAGGCTTGACACCAAAGGAAAAGTACTTATGATTCCATTTATATGAGGTGCCCAGAGTAGTCCAATTCATAGACAGAAAGTACAATGGTGAGAGCAGGGATGGGAAGAGGGGCAAGGCAAAGCTGTTGCTCTGTGGGTACAGTTTCCGTTGTGCAGGATAAAAAGACTTCCAGAGATGCATGGTGGAGAACGTCAGGGTTAAAATGGCAAATATTAACTGGTGTATATTTCACCACATTTTCAAAAAGTAAAAAATAAAAAATACTTAAATCATATGCTCATGAATTAATATTAGTTTTTAACATTCTTTATTTAATTTTTTTCAGCATATTATGGGTGAACAAATGTTAAGATTATGTATATTGCCCTTGCCCTCCCTCCCGCCTCGAGTCACGGCTTCAACTGTGACAGCTTCTTTTTCAATTGAAAAGATAAAAAAAAATTTTAATAAAAGGCTATTTTTTCCATTATTCAAGAGTGCCATCTATTGATAAGTTCATAGGCATTGCCTCAAATTTTACAAAAAAGGACACAACAAATAAGATATTTTTAAAATGAGTATGTTTGTATGTGTGAACTAAAATAAAATCTTAATCCTGCAGGTGACTCAATGGACCCCTCTTGGCCAAGGGGACCCCAGAAATACCCTAAAGCTGAGTTGCGGGCCATGAGAAGGAAGGCGAGACACGCCTCCTCGTTGTGCCCCCTCCCTTCTTGCAGCTGCCCTTTGTGACCCTCTGACAGGCCTGAGGCCATGCAAGACAAAGCCTAAACCACACCTGCAGGCCGTCAATTCACACAACACAGCACTCAGTTTTGGTAAACGTCAGGAGGCGTGGCTGGTTAACAGGATTCCTCATCTTAAGTTAAAACATCCTAAGCCTTTCTATAACCAATTACAAATCAAAGAATCTATAAACAAACCTGTAACTTATCAGCAACCCCCTCCTGCTTAGAGATGTCCTGCCTTTTCTGGCCAAACCAAAATATGTCCTCCATGTATTGACGTAGGGTCTTACACGTGTTAATAACTCCTGTCTCCATGAGTGTATAAGAGCAAACTGTAACCCAGCTACCCTGGGCACATTTTCTCAGAACCTATTGAAAACCTGTGCTCTGGGCCGTTGGTCACATACACTCGTCTGAGAATAAACCTCTTTACATTATTTTAAAGAGTTTGTGTCTTTTTCTGTTAACATGTGTTTGGATTTTTTGTTGTTGTTAAATAATATTTTTCCTGAAGACTGAAGACTGAACTCGGATCTTTTTCTTTTGCTCAAAACTCCTTCCTAAGGAGGCCAGCTGGGTCAGGCTGACAAATGGTAAATTCCCACTAAGCAGCTTTTGTTAACCAAATAAAGCAGTGGTTCACTTCCCAACACGATTCCAGTATAGCATTAACATCACCTAAAAGATAAGAAGCCCCTGTCTTAATTCAAGCATCCTAGCAGATGCCTATTGTAAATTTAAAACACCCTCCTGTCTGGACCTCCTAGAGTGCTCACACCCTTATCTTAAATTAAGCATATCCTTTCTGGTCTTCTACATAAGGTCTAACTCTCTCAGCCAATTGCCAACCAAGAAATCTTTAAACCCACCTATAACCTGTAAGTCCCCCCTACCCCGCGCCCCCCCCTTCGAGATGCCCCACCTTTTTGGGCCAAACCAATGTGTGCTTCTCATGTATTGATTTGTGACTTTGCCTGTAACCTCTGTCTCTCTGAAAATGTATAAAACTGAACTGTAACCCAGCCACAGCAAGTCCACTTGCCCAAGGCCTCTTGGCAGTGGCTCAGGGTCATGGTCCTCAAATTTGGCTCAGAATAAATCTCTTTAAAATTATTTTACAGAGTTTGGGCCGGGCGCGGTGGCTCACGCCTGTAATCCTAGCACTCTGGGAGGCAGAGGCAGGAGGATTGCTTGAGGTCAGGAGTTCAAAACCAGCCTGAGCAAGAGCGAGACCCCATCTCTACTATAAATAGAAAGAAATTAATTGGCCGACTAATATATATAGAAAAAATTAGCCGGGCATGGTGGCGCATGCCTGTAGTCCCAGCTACTCGGGAGGCTGAGGCAGGAGGATTGCTTGAGCCCAGGAGATTGAGGTTGCTGTGAGCGAGGCTGATGCCACGGCACTCACTCTAGCCTGGGCAACAAAGTGAGACTGTCTCAAAAAAAATTATTTTACAGAGTTTGGCTTTTTTCTGTTGATACCCCAAATTACACTATTTGTGCACACGGACGGGGTAGGTTGTGGGGGTTTGATATATCGATGTGCTGCTCTGGCATGGACATAGCTTGGTGAGAACGCAGGTTGGATTTCACTCAGTTGAAAGTGAAACGTGCACAGCCATGCCCAGCACCTGGCTGTGAGCGAGGTCCTAGGAGTGTCTGCACTTCACAGCGGAGACTGTTACGGTCTGGAGTGTGAGAAAAGGCCACCTTAGAAACCGAATTGGGTCAAATTGTGAGTCTTTATTTACTGGCCAGGACTACTCCTGCCCTCAGAGCGGCAGGCACAGAAAGTAGCAATGAGCTGGGGAAAACCGGCCCCTTTTAAAGGCAAAAACCGCACTCTGAATAAATTATCTAATTGTTCAAGCAGAGTTACAGAAGCCAAAGAAAGCATCAGTCTAACCAAGATACATTCCTATCTTGTTTTAGTAGGATTGGGGAGGGGCTGGGGCTTCTTGACTAGAGGCACATAAGTGAGGGCATTGGTTTTTACATCTTATCATGTTCTTTCCAGATGGCAGGAGCCCCGGACTGGCGGACTGAGAACTATCTCAAAGCAAGCTGGCAGGACGTGCAGCTGGCAGGATATGCATTCAGTTATAAGTGGATTGCTTTGCTTTCTTTTTACAATAAATTTAAGTTTCCCGCCACTGCGAAAGGGCGCAAGCAACCAGAACCTTTGGCCTCAACACCGATGGTTCCGAGACCCCAACAAGCGGAGGGACGTCTCCAGGCGTCTGGCCCTGAGCCCGGCTCCACCACCCGCTCCCCATCCTGCCCCTGAGCACCAGGAGAGGGGCCTGGGCTCCTCCCAGGGGATTCCAGCACTGCCTGTTTCCCACCCGCGGGCTCAGACATTCGGAGTTGGGCAGGGTCCTAAGGAGATAGGTATGAGGCAGGAAAAGAGGCCTGAGACTCCGATGTCTTTGTCCTTGGAGTAGTCTCCCGAACTAAGCTTCGACCACACACACACACACACACACACACACACACACACAGAAAGAGGACATGTGTCAGAGTTTTGAAGAACTCACAGAAAATGGAATTCATAGTTATTTGAATCACAGTTTCATGAATGGCTGGTAGGTCTACAGAGGACGGTCATTGAAAAGACAGTTTATTTTTCACAGGAAAATGGACACACCAGGCCACACATGGCCACCCAAGGAAGTACCTAGTCAGTCAGGACGCAAAGTGATGCGGGGAGAAATGCGGGAAAGAGCATTGATTTTGCTCTTCTTGGGAAGAAACAAGTAAGCCCACATAAGCATGCACAGGATTGGTTAATTTAAATAATTTCATTAGCTCTGGGAAGAAGGAAATTAAAAATATTTTACTCCACAATATGGATTTTGACATGCTGGATTGACTGAAGAAGCCTCAGGGATTTCTGACCTCCTCCCCCATCTGCTCCGCCAAGATAATTTACATCTTTTCTTCTGCCTGAGGTCCAGACCCAGCTAGTATGCAATTGTTCTTTTCTTCCCCTCCCTGTAAGGCCAGGAGTGTGACCACACCTGAACAGACAACTTTGTTCAGCAAACTTTTATGGGGACAGGAGCTTTGCTTCCTAGAGTTTGCCTAACTTTCAGGGACCAGGGGCTTTTGATAGCTACAGGGACATGCAGGCTGTGCCTACTTGAAGGATATTTTACCCTGAGGGACAAGGCCTGGTGGATAGTGGCCTAGATTGTGAGCACCTTATAAACGAGGGTTGTGGGATGGGCTCTGAACTGGCGTTCTGCACACAAAAGGCACACTCATGGGTGGTTTCTTGCTATCCCTAGGAACTGGACAGCCCTGAGAGGGCAGCACTCTGAAAGTCAGCAAAGCCCCACAGACAAAGCATGGGAGCACAAACCCCCTCACGAAGCTCCCACTCCTATGCATCTTGGCCCTCTGTGGACATGGACTCTCAGCCTCACCACACAAATTCCATCTGAATTCCAAGTGGTGAGCAATCTTGTCGCCAAGGGACAGCTGACAAGGGCTGTACTCATTTTTCTTGTCTCCACTGGAGAGGGACTCCCGACACCCCCTTGGTGGAGAGGAAGGTGCTGCACACCCTACAATACACAGAACTGCCCTTCCCCAGCACTAAAATTGTCCAACGTAAGTTGTCCATATTGCCAAGTCAGAGAAATGCAAATAGAGACTACCCTACCAACATTTTTGACCAACTGTCTATTGACCTGCTTCCCTCCAATGCTCATGTCCAAACTCCCTTAGCCATCTACTCCACTGCCCTTGTCATTGCTAGCAACCAAATTCACTCCATGCCCTCAGTTCCAGCACCCCGTCTCCAACAACACCGCTTACCTTCCAGGTGACTCCTCCTTCTAACCTGAAGCCAACATCTTCTTTTCCCTCTCGGACCAATACTCTCTCAATTCAACCATTTATCACGGAGCTCTACATCCATCTAAAGCCACTTTCCGTGGTCAATATTGGAATCAATTCCTTATGCATAAGCTCCAATTGTTTTATATTCAGCTTTTTTCTACTCTCTTGAAAACCCCCAGGCCACTGGACTCTGACTCCGCCTGCTCTAGCCCTCACTCTTGCAGCTGAGCATGGCTGGGGAGGGACAGCCCCTCTCTCATTTCATGGTGACTCAGCTCCAAGGATGTGGAGGAACACAGCCTGGGCAAAGGACCAGCTCTTCCATTCACTCCCCCTCCAATGAATGCCACTGCATGCCAGGTTTTCTATCCTTAATCCTCCAACTCTCTCATTCCCATTGCCACTTGAATCCTATTTTTTTAATAAAAGCAGCAACAGCGAAAGTATATTTTTGATATGTTCAGTAGGAAATAAGATACAGTTGTTATTTTTTGTCCTTTTGACCTATTGAATCTCCACTGACAAAACAGGAACAGCAGAAAACCACAACTTTAGGTCTGTTCTTTCTACAATAGTGCCAAAAGTTTACATTCCAGTGGAGAGAGAGCGGGAAACAGGGAGCACCAGCCTCAGGATGGGATCCAAGCAGGGCCTCTGGGAGCAGTCAAGAAGGGCTCCCCAAGGTGGTGACATCTGATCAGAGCTTTGAACGAAACAGGAAGGAGCCAGACTCGTGAAACAAAGACCCAGACTCATGAAGAGGACTGCCCGGGTAAAGGCGCTGAGGCTCATACCTTCCAGGAAAGCTAGCGGAGCAAAGCTGGGGAAAAACTGTTTGCCTCTCTGCTTTTCTCTCCTAGAATCTCCATCTGCTTACATGTCCTCTTCTCCTGCCCTGTGACTTTCTCTCCCTCCTTCCTCCATATTACATTCTCTCTCTTTTAGCTCTCTTTCTCCCCTATTTCTACCTCTTTGTTTCTTCTTATCCAACCTTCAATATAGTCTGATTATTTCAGGGTCTCCAGAAAGCATATTTATTGAGCAATCAACACTTTTTATATTTGGGCTCTGCTCTAGACCATGGGAGGAACAAGAATAGAAGCATTATAATAGTCAGCTTAGTACCTTCAGAATAGCCATAGATTGTAAGGTATTTTAATGCAGGGATCATATTCCATCACCCCTGCTCTGTTTTCTCTGACTCCACCACTGTTGCTAACACATAGCACATGCTAAGTGATTGGGTGATGCCATAAATGCCCAACCAGTCTTTATGTGCACATATGGGTAATGAACAAATTGGGGCTTTCTCTTCTTGTTTATAAACAAAAAAGGTTAGCTTCCATTTATTCCACAAATACACTTTGAGATCACCTTGATTAGCATCAAATACCTACCTCCCTTACTGGGCAGTGAGTTCACACGCAAAGTGCCCTTCAGCACCATGGACAGGTCACAGCCATGGGCGAGCTGTGCTGGCTCCAACATCAAGGGCTTAACCAGGGAAATGTTTACTTGCTTTATTAGTGTGAGGACTGAACTCTAATTTTTTTGCTAAAAACTCTGTCCTAAGGAGGCCAGCAGGGTTAGGCTGACAAACAGTAAATTCCCACTAAGCGGCTTTTGTTAACCAAACGAAGCAGTGGTTTACTTCCTGACCTGATTCTGGTATGGCATTAACATCACCTAAAAGATAAGAAGCCCCTGTCTTAACTCAAGCATCCTAGCAGATGCCTATTCTTAAATTTAAAGCATCTTAAAACATCCTAGCAGGCGCCTATTGTAAATTTAAAGTGTCCTCCTGTCTGGACCTCCCAGAGTGCTCATACCCTTATCTTAAAGTAAGCATATCCTTTCTGGTCTTCTAGATAAAGACTAACTCTCTCAGCCAATTGCCAGCCAAAGAATCTTTAAACCCACCTATAACCTGTAAGCCCCCGCTTCGAGATGTCCCACCTTTTTGGGCCAAACCAATGTATGCCTCTCATGTATTGATTTGTGACTTTGCCTGTAACCCCTGCCTCTCTGAAAATGTATAAAACTGAACTGTAACCCAGCCACAGCGAGTCCACTTGCCCAAGGCCTCTTGGCAGTGGCTCCGGGTCATGGTCCTCAAATTTGGCTCAGAATAAATCTCTTTAAAATTATTTTACAGAGTTTGGCTTTTTTCCGTCGACAATTTTGGCGTAGTCGGCAGGATCTCAGAGAAGACTCAGGACCGCCTAAGGAGCAGCGCGGACTCGGCGCCAGGTACCGGCATGGCCCTTTTAGGCCTCCGACTCCGAGCTTCTCCTGCAGCGGGACTGGTAAGTCCTCCTGAGATCTGGACCTCCCGCTTTTGGTTGATGGTCTTGGTTTATTCTGAGCTGGTTCTTTTCCTAGGAATTGTTGTTTGGGATCCTAATTTAGGTTTGGAGGTGCACTCTAAAGGGCTTTCTCCGTTGCCTTTTTTTTTTCCTCTCAAAACTAGTTTCAATTGGCTTGTCTGCGCATTTGGCAAGGAACCCAACTGTCCTATTTGTAGATAGATGAGAGACTGAGTTTCTCAGCTCTGAAGAAAAGGGGCAGCTTACTCCTCCCAGACCTAAGGCAGCTCTGGGTGACCAGGGCCCTGAATGGGAGTTGCCTGGGGCGATTCCCCAAGGCGCGAGTAGCCCCACAGGGAACCCCCTAACAAATTAATTAAAAGAAGGCTCGTTCAGGAAACGCACATAAGAGCTGATCACTCAGCGTTTTGAGCCCTCTCGGAGGTACTAGACCCCCGAGAGAGAAACTGAGACACGTAAGAGGGTGGGACCGACTCAATGGTGAAACATTGAGGAGCCCCACCCACAAGCAGCACACTGTGATCCACGACACCAAACCCTAGACCACAGTTCGGTTCCTTGAAGAAAAAAAAAAAAAAAAAAAAAAAAAAAAAAAAAAAAAAAGAGGAAGGGCAAGGAAAATGACTCTTTTGGGGGCACCCCAGTTGGTTTGTGGCATCTCTACTTGCAAGTATTTTTGTAAACGAAAAGATTCAAAGGCATGCCAGGTTTTCTAGGGCTCCAGCTGGTTATAGCTAATTCTTGTGCACAAGGTTTTAAGAAAGGGCAAAATTACATCAAGAAAAATTCAGAGCTGAAATGGTCGACCCCCCACTATTAAAATGTCTCAAGCTATCTCTCTTCCTTTCTGGCTACTCTAAAATCTGCTAACTTTTTCTAGTGATGTTAAGATAACTCTTTGTTTGTGGTATTTACAATTGAAAGGCTGCCTGGAGACCTTGCAGCCACTTCTAGCTAAAATGCTAACATAGAAAACTCATTTTGCACTGAAGAAAAAAAATCAAACTGCCATAGAAACTGCTTTACCCAAAACTTTGATCCACAGGTCTAATTAAGTTACCTATCAGGTCAACTAAAGTTTGCCAGGTGTACAAGTTCCAGTCTCATCAGAAGAAATTTAGATCCAGCTTTCTTTTACAGACTGGTGAGTTTGTGTTACCATTTCATGGCTAACATTCTAAGGTAAAATTTATCAGAACTTTGTGTGTATGTATGCGTCTGAGAGAGTGTATATGTTTAGGTATGTTTTATGTCTGTCCATGTATCACATGTTTGTGCTTATAGGTTTCAGACTGTTTTAAAATTAAGGAAGCGCTCATAAATTAAACCCAAATGCTTCATGTGAATTTAGTAACTGTTGGTAAATAAGCTGTGTTATTATTAATAAATAAGGTGTTATTAGTAAAGTAATAGTAAAAATGCTTTCAAACTGTCAGCATACATTTGTTTTTGCCTGGCTTTTACTGGACATTTTTAAGTTCTTGAGGTGTAAAGGTTTGATAAAAATGTAATGGGTGATTTTTGTTAAGTACATTTAATATTTGGTCAAATGATATTAACTGAATCTGGGTTACCAACAAAAATACTTATGTGTTTAACTTTAAGGTAAAAATGCAAATGTACCTGAGTCAACAAATTAGAATAAATAAAACACCAAGTAGAGGAAAAAAAAATCCAAATTTAATCGTTAAAGGTATATAAAAAAAAACATTTTGGTTTTGGTCTTTTAATCCTAACTGCAGAAATAGTTTACCTCCACTCATTCAATGCCTGTAGAGAGGTGCACAAGGTGTGTTCAACTCATTTAACAGTACTGTTAGGAATTCAAAGTTGTCCTGAAAGTTGTAAAGAACTTAAATTGAAAGCTTTAGTTTTACCTTGGTCTTGTCCATTTTTGTCCTACTCTTTACAATCTAGCTGGTTATGATTACATTGTGTTACTGTAATAGAGTTTTTGCCTAAAAAAAAATTCTAAATTATTAATTTTTATATAGCAATTTAAGATAAAAAGTGAATGATGGTTAAAATCCATGAGACTCTCAAAGTAATCTTACTCTATAAATGTGCTCAAGTTTATGCACTAAACATTGTTTTGAGACCATTTAGATAGTTTGTTTTTTTTTAACAGCTTAATCTTGAACCTCATGTAAAAAGCATGTTACCACTTTGTATCATTGTTTGAGGTGCTAACAAATGGTGCTGAAAGTTTTTTTCCTCAGTCTACAGCCAGGAGATCTTATGTTGATGGGATTAAAAAAAAAAAAAACTAGCTTAAAATAAAGGCTTCAGAAGCAAAATTTTCTGACCTTGCTCACCTCTTGTGCCAATTCTTCTCTAAAGCTAGCCATAAAACCTAAAATTATTCATGTAAAATGCCCATAAAGCAATTATCTGACCTACCTTGTTTTTACTTTGTTTTACTGTAAAACCCCATGCCAGAAAGGGCTTTGTCCTACACCCAAAAGGGAAAAATGCACACTCAAGAGGCCAAGCAAAATCTAAATATAAAATGCCTTGCTGGTTCTGCCACTAAGCCTGTTAGAATTAGCTCATATCCTTTTTGTCCAATCATCTTTCTACACAGCTGTTCATACTTTAAACATGAAAAATGGACAATTTCCCCTGCATCTTTGTGTTCATTCTAAAAACGTCCATGTATAAGTTTTAAGTCCTTCTCTTATTAATCCTATTACTTTTAATGTCAGTAGATTTTCAGCAAGCCTTTAGGAGAACAGTGGCCTTTGCTCCCAAACTTTGGGTGCCAGAGACATTCCCCTATGATGCCAATAGATTTTGTTTGGGGATGTGATGTTTTGGAAGGATCTAATTAGCAAATACCTTTAAACAAGATATTCTAAAATGACTACTATGTTTACAAAATTTAGAAGTGATGTTATATTTTGTTTAAAATAACAAGTCTTATTTAAATGCTTATTGTTTCTGATAAGATTTGAGTTTGTATTTTAATCCGTGTTCTGTTATATATATCTAATTTACAGGGTATAAAAATGGTTAATAAAGTAACATAAACTTTTAATAGCTAGGATCTAAGTAAGCTGCTAATATAGATGAATTAGGTAAATACAAATGCAATAAATACAAATAAATCTTAAAGTCATGTTAAGTTAAAAAATAATCATAAAATGTCATTATATGTCCCTTAGAAATGGGTCATTTATAAGGTAAAATACTAGAACATCAGTTCTTAAATATAAGTTTAAGTTTATACCTTCATAGCCTTATATTTAGAAATACTAATACAATTGGTGACTAATAGTTCAAAGTTAATTTAACTTCCTAAGTTTTTCTAAGAGTTGACATTATGATTAGTACGTGTAATTAAAACTTCTAGATAAAAGAAGAACAACTCTGTACAAAAATTCTTTTAATAAAATGTTATAGACTATAGAAGAAGACTGAGACCATCACCAACTCTCTTTTCCCACCCCACCCCCGCCTTTGTTATACCTTCCCTTTGCTGTGACAATGGGTCCCGTTGTCATCTGTGGCATATGTATCATGCTCTGTAAACCTATATCTTGCTCTTGCCCTATAATCCTAGCTTTCTCTCCTCAATAAACCTAATTTTCATGCTTGCCTTAAAAAATAAATAAATAAATAAATAAATAAAATGTTATACAGCATAAGTATTAGTTTGTTAAAAGATAATTTTGTTTATAGGCATTTATGGAAACAAACTTTCCTCTCAGGACTGCTTTAGCTGTGTCCCACAGGTTTTGACAACTTGTGTTTGATAACTTGTGTTAAAAAAAAAAAATCTTTTGATTTCCATCTTGATTTCCTCATTTATGAAGTGATCATTTAGTAGAAGGTTGTTTAGTTTCCATGATTTTGTGTAAAAATGAGAGTTCCTGTTAGGGTTGATCTCTACATTTACTCCATTGTGATCTGAAAAAAGACACGGTATAATTTCTATTTAAAAAAAAAATTGTTTGAGATATGCTTTGTCCTAGGATATGGTCAATCTTAGAGAATGGCCTATGAGTTGATGAGAAGAATGTGTATTCAGTGGTTTTGAGGTAGAATGTCCTATAAAATGTAAGTCAGGCCCAATTGTTCTAGAGTTCTGTTTAAGTCCATTATTTTGTTTAATTGGTTTTTTGAAACTACTTATCCAATATGTAAATGATCATTAAAAATTAAGTGGATATAAAAGTTAAAGGTTATAAAAGGTTTATAAAAGTCTTATAGTCTTATAGGTTAAAATTAGATTGATTTGTTTATAAGATTTTATTAAAATTAACTTTGATGATTAGTACACTAACACAATGAAATTTGGTTTTCTCTTTTAAACTAGATTGTCATATGATATTAATAGGAATAACAAGATTTTTTATTCATCTTTTAATAAACTGCAAAAAAGACACAGATTCAGCTTCCTTATTAACTTGTACTGCAGTCTGTCTATTTAGGTCTTATACTTGTTTGAGACACTGAGTCTCCTTTCTCTAAAAAAAATAGGATTTTGGTACTTAAAAAATATATATATATATTCGAATTATTAATTTGGCTATAATTTTACAGTAACCTACAATCTTGTTTCATGACAAGTGTCTTAGGATAAACAATTCATGACTTCCTACTTTTTAAAATTTTCACTAAAATTTAAAGTTACTAAAAATAAAAATTCTAGTCATTGTATGTAATTCTACATATAAGGTGTACCAAAGAATATAAAACAGAATGTTCTTATTAAAATGTGTAACTTTGTCTAATAAGGGCTGAATCAAAATAAATTTAGAAAGAAAATACAAAATTCCACTTGTGTAAGAAAAAGATGTAAAGGGACAATGAATATAGAAATATATTTTGGTAAGAAAGGTTAAACAGAAAGAATAATGTAAAGAAAGGATCTTGCATGAAATTTTTGTCCTAAAATGAATGGTTATTTAGAAAAAGGGAATGTTAGGACAAAATCGAAAGTTTTAAGGTATGTTTTGTAAATGGTTTGTGGTACGTGCAGGTGAGGATGAAGTTTATAAAAAATTTATTAAAAAATTTTGGCTAAAACAAAGATTTCTGTCAATATTAATTTACTCTTAATGAAATAACATGATGTGTACTCATTTTGATTTTATAACATGTTTTTTTTTTTTCCTTTTAATATAAAAGGTAGTGTAGTACAAAAGGTTTTTGTTTAATTTTGGTAATTGGCATTTTATGCTTTGGTAAAACATTTTATACTTTGTCAGATAATCCCTGTGCTCTCTTTATTAGGTTTTGACTAACTAGAAAAACTAAAAAAGGGTTAAGATTTGTATCCATATAACTTTATCACCTTTAGATTTATTTGATATCTATCTCTTTGTTAAATTATTTTATAGTGGTTTGTGATTATATGTGCACAAATGCTTTAAGCCTTTGATATTTGACAACCTTTCCAAAACTTAAATTCTAAATCCAGCCTTTTGACCTTAAACTAGCTTTTTACACATTAGGATCACCAAAAGTCTAAGACAGACTTTAGATTTATTTTAATGTGTCAAAACTATCCAGGGAACATTGTCAAATATAAAATGGTGTTTAACTTTCTTTGGGCTGTACTTATAAGTATATTATTAATATACTAGTATTGTAAAATATTGACATGTCTTGGTATGTGTTATCAGTAATGATTATGGTTATTAGGTAAATTGCTATATGTCACAAAATAACCAATTTGGACTCTGTAACCATGGCTGGTCAAGTTTTATCTTTTAAGTTATTATTTTACTTTGATTCATCTCAGAAAATGATTCTTTCTGGCTAAGTCTAAAATTGGCTTCTTCAAGTAAAGGCCATGGAAAGGACTGACAAATCCACTTAAATACTGGTTTCTAATAACTTTGGAGATTATGTATACCACTGGACTAAAAGAAAACGAAGTTCCAAGACTTTAATTAAAAATCTGATATGACCATGAGTATAGCTAATTCGAACCTCATGAGACGGAACTAAATTTTCATATAAAGACTCTTTATTTAAAACATTACTAATTCTTTTATTTTGTTTTCCAGAGTCCTGACAAATTTTAAGTAATTAGCAAGTTTACCTGATCTCTGGGACCTTAAAACCATAGAATCTGCCAAAGCCCTGTTCAAATGTCCTCCCTCTAAGCCCAGGGAATATCGCGGAAGAGGGGGCGTGCCAGATTGTAAGGGCCAATTCTGAGGGATGGAATTAGTTTAGACCCTCCAGATGAAGGAGGGACACACAAAAGCCTAAAGGAATACTAAATTAGATACTCCGTCATTTCAGGCCACATGCTGCAGATAGCCATCCCAATCATAAAAGTCTGTCTCTGCTTCCT
Source organism: Microcebus murinus (assembly GCF_040939455.1). NCBI lineage: Eukaryota > Metazoa > Chordata > Mammalia > Primates > Cheirogaleidae > Microcebus > Microcebus murinus. Next base: position 70,299,840 of record NC_134119.1, on the reverse strand, counting down.
ATAGACTTAGAACTTACTAAGTATAATTTTTATCAGTTATGGATTTATCCAAAAGGAAATATAATGAGTAATTTATCAGCCACCTTACTATAAATTACTAAATTTCCTCCTTAGCTTAATTGTTAATAATGCTTATATTTTGCTACAAGTTGTAGGTAAATTAGTTTTATAACTTTGCCTTTAAAATATTAAAGATCAAATGTTTCTCAAGTTTAATTTATGCCCTCCTCAGGATGTTATACCTATGGAGACTAATTGTCCAGAGGAAAAATTAAATTTATTAGATTCTGAATTGGTATCAGTTTTGTAATCCTCAAATAAAATTTACCATAAAGTTCAATTGACTGTTGATACAGAGGGTAAATGCATTGTAAGTCTGATTAAAAAAATATGATGATGCATGCAAAGGATTTTTTGGCTGGTTAGGCTGCTTGTTACCTTCTGATTCTACCTATGACTCTTATTAAGTTTCCTGTAAATGCTATACCAGATACAGGAAAAGGAAAAAAATCAATCAAAGGCCCAGATCATGATAGCTCGCAAAACAGATCTGGTTCAAGATGTTTTTTTTCAGAGTAGGCCAGAGGCCTGACTCTATCTGGCCCCCTTTAACAATTGGCTATTAAATCAAGTGGAGTCATGTCCCCCCCCTAAGATATAACACCGCCTATTTCACAACACCATGCGACCAGATAGACAACTCTAGGAATGAGCCTTCCTAGCACCGTGGGACCAGACATCTCTAGGAATGAGCCTTCCTAGCACCGTGGGACCTCATGCTAGTTATTGGCCTACATATGCATTCCATGGAATGATCTTTGGCCAACAGGGGGAACTGAGGACTGAACTCTAATTTTTTTGCTAAAAACTCTGTCCTAAGGAGGCCAGCAGGGTTAGGCTGACAAACAGTAAATTCCCACTAAGCGGCTTTTGTTAACCAAACGAAGCAGTGGTTTACTTCCTGACCTGATTCTGGTATGGCATTAACATCACCTAAAAGATAAGAAGCCCCTGTCTTAACTCAAGCATCCTAGCAGATGCCTATTCTTAAATTTAAAGCATCTTAAAACATCCTAGCAGGCGCCTATTGTAAATTTAAAGTGTCCTCCTGTCTGGACCTCCCAGAGTGCTCATACCCTTATCTTAAAGTAAGCATATCCTTTCTGGTCTTCTAGATAAAGACTAACTCTCTCAGCCAATTGCCAGCCAAAGAATCTTTAAACCCACCTATAACCTGTAAGCCCCCGCTTCGAGATGTCCCACCTTTTTGGGCCAAACCAATGTATGCCTCTCATGTATTGATTTGTGACTTTGCCTGTAACCCCTGCCTCTCTGAAAATGTATAAAACTGAACTGTAACCCAGCCACAGCGAGTCCACTTGCCCAAGGCCTCTTGGCAGTGGCTCCGGGTCATGGTCCTCAAATTTGGCTCAGAATAAATCTCTTTAAAATTATTTTACAGAGTTTGGCTTTTTTCCGTCGACAAGTGCAAAGTAAAGTGATACACATTTTAAGTCACAGCCCAGATTCTCAAAGAGTTCATAGCCTAGGGAAGAAGCAGGTAAGCAGATAGTTATGTCACCTTGAACAAGGGGAACAAGAGAACTAGCACACCTGCTGTGACAGTATTGCCCAGGGAATTGTTTTAACAAATGTTGATACAGTGCTTGAGGAAAGTTTCACAAAGCACCTTACTCTCTTTTCTGTTTAACCCTCGTTTGCTTATATGATTAAATCAAAACTGTATTTTTATATTTCTTTTAAAAATGCAAAAAAAAAAATTGCCCAGGTACCCATCATTGATTTCTTACAATGTATTGGCATTAGGTAAACTTACTACACATGCCCAAGGCTCAGAAGGGGGAGGTGTCTTGCCCTTTATTATGCACATAATGAGTGTTGGGCTGGAGTTTGTAAACTCAAGAATCTACATTTAAACTTCTCTGCTGAGAATTCTAAACTTATCCTTTATCAAGGGAAATCTCTGGAAGAGATAATGGTTCCCAAGCATATTTTCCACAGAAATTCCTTCACTAAATTTATCAGGATAGGCAGATTGCAAATCAATAAGAATCAGGCAAACCTGGGTTACACTTTCCATGAAATTTAGAATGAGCAGAACAATTTTATAGTTTCATAGCAATTTGGAATTGTGTATTGGAAATATTTCAACCCAGCCAAATTATACCTAGGAATTTAATCTCTGACAGTAATTCTCAAGGATTCAGAACCTCTTTATACTCTTTATACCTCTTTTAGAATTCAGAACCTCTTTATACTTTCCAAAATTATTGAAGACTCCCAAGGATTTCTTCTTTATGTGATTTACCTCTATGTATATTTACCACATTATAAACTGTAGCTGAGAAAATTTTAAATTTAAAACTTACAAAACAGTAACAATCCTATGATATAGTAACATAATTCACAATTTATGAACAATAATAACATTTTTCAAATGAAAAATTAGTTATAAGGTGACATCATTTTATAATACACTTTAACAAATCCTTTTAACATCCTCCTTAATAGAGGGCAGGTAGATTCTCCAATCTGCTTCTGAATTCGAACACTTTTGACATTGCATACTGCAGAGAAAATGAAAGGGAAAAAGGCAAATAAAATTTTAATATTCTTAGAGAAATAGTTTGAAATTGCAGAACTTTGGAAAGAATTTTGATTTCCCCAGGAGTCCTTGAACTATATTTTGGGACCTACTGGCCTGAGAGATATACGAATAGTATACATGAAAGTATTAATATAATGGAGACCATCAAAACATGCAAATGAGAGGATATCGGTTAAAGAAACCATAGAGCTTCCAAATTACTTTCCTCAGTCTCTGCAGCTACATTTGAGTGTCTGCGACAGAACAGCCCCTCCCCCACTGCTTTTTCTCACTAATTCCAAGATGACTTATCTCCAAAGACACTGAGCCTTGCTTGGCAACCAGACCAAGACACTGAGCGTTGCTTGGGAACCAGACCAGCTCCTCCATTCTCTCCCCTCCAATGAACACTTACTTCAATTCTTGCTCTTCCATCCCCACAGTTGCAAGTGTGTATCCAGGTATCTCAGATACTGTATACATGAAAGAAACACAGCAATTTTCAACATCTGACATCCCATGAACTAGCTGCTTCAGCAGCTCACAAATTCAACATGAGATCTCTCTACATTCCCTTGCTGACATGACATCTTTGTGATGCTGTGTTGTCAGTAGTGACTGTGGAGAAAAGCAATCACCGCATGGAAGTCAACCAGGATGAGGAGGGGAGGATGGCATTGTCCTGTCTTGATTCCAAAGTCTGAGACATTGTGCAGTGTCCAACAGACAAACACACATATCATTATTAAGTAAGTATCATTATTGAGCAGTGAAAGAAATATTAGTTTTTCTTTTGAAAAAAAAAGCAACCACTACATTCCCATTAACATGACAACTATCCATCAAACAGAAAATAACAAGTGTTGGCAGAGTTTGAAGGAGTTGTGACACTCCTGTACTGTGATTTTGAATGTGACATGCAGGGGCTGTGGCATATAGTAGGACAGGTCTTGAAAAAAATCAAAAATAGAATACTCACATAACCCAGCAATGCCATTTCAGGATATATACCCCAAAACATTGAAAGCAAGGTCATGAAGACATATTTGTACACCCATGTTCACAGCAGCACTACTCATAATACTCAAAAGTGGAAGCAAACCAAGTGTCCATCAAAGGATGAATGTATAGGCCAGGCGCAGTGGCTCACGCCTGTAATCTGAGAAGTTGAGGCAGGCGGATTGCTTGAGGTCAGTAGTCCGAAACCAGGCTGAGCAAGAGGGAGACCCCGTCTCTACTATAAATAGAAAGAAATTAATTGACCAACTAATATATAAAGAAAAAAATAGCCGGGCATCGTGGAACATGCCTATAGTCCCAGCTACTCGGGAGGCTGAGGCAGGAGGATTGCTTGAGCCCAAGTGTTTGAGGTTGCTGTGAGCTAGGCTGATGCTATGGCACTCACTCTAGCTTGGACAACAAAGCGAGACTCTGTCTCAAAAAAATAAATAAATAAATAAAATGGATGAATGTATAAACAAAATGTGGTACTTATATACTATGAAATTATATATACATATATATATGACACTTACCCTATGTCAGGCCCCATCCTTGGTACTTTAAACTTACAACCATCCTAAGAGGTGAATGCCATTCCCAGTATCATCCCCATTTTACACGCAGGAGAAACTGAGTCACAAGAGCTCAAATCACACAGCTACTAGTGACCTAACCAAGAGCCACAGCCTAGCAGTCTAGTTTATTTGGCCACATTCTTAACCTAAAAAAACCAAGCCAGTGTTTTTCAGCTGGCTCTCAAGTAGTGCCTTAAATCCATGGATGGCACATAGTAGGGATTAATGCAATCAATCTCCATTTACCATAATCAGCACATTTTAATGAAATAAAATTTAAAAGATTGGAATGTAATTTTTAACATGTCAGTGTGCATTGCTAAGTGTAATGTTTCATGAAGTTTTCATTTCAATTACATAAGTGTATGGGGAGATCACAATATGAAAATATGTATACTATGGGCCTCAGAAAATATTGAAAACTGTGCAGTATGTCCTATTGTGTTTGGGGATTCTGCCTGGCCCTGGCACAAATCTAGTGGGTCTGAAGGTGATTTCATTCACCACTCATTCCACACACTCACAAGCAACTGCCATGGGCCGGACCGTTGTGAAGAAGACAACAGTCTCCCACCCTACCCGTGGCCCCCATGAAGCTGACATTTCAAATGTGTGAAGACACGTTAAGCCAACCACATTTGCTGTTCAATCAAATCTTCAAGGACAGTGATTGCACACGTGGGGAGCCAGGAGAGCTTGAGATAGGAGCCCCACCCAGCCCGAAGCCTGGGGAGGTGCCAAGAGGGAAGTGGAAGCAGAGCTGAGGCTGAGGGTCACCGCTGGCCAACTCCGGCTCAGCCCACGCTCCTCCCTCTAGGTCTGCTGTCCCTGATTTCAGACTGGCTCTTGAGATACTGAGATTTTAGTAAAGCCAGACAAAGGTTCTTGGGGCTTTAAATATAATAATTATGCATTGTGTGTTAATATTATCTATTATTATACATAATAGCAACTTGCTCCAGGACACTCAGCCAGGAGGCGATGAGGGCAGGATTTGAACCTGGGTCCTCCCGTGTTTCTCCAAAAATAAGACCTCTCCATAAAATAAGCCCCAGCAGGATGTCTGAGCATGTGCACAATAGAAGCCCCACCCCGAAAATGAGCCCGAGTGACAGCGTGGCCACGGCGCGTCTGCACAGCCCATGCGTGTCCGTTGCGGAGCGGGAAAGACACCGAGCAGCCCTTCTCATCCGCCCCGTGACAGCTCTGTGGCTCCACGGGAGAGATCGGGGCCGGTGGGTCTAAAGGAAACAGAGTCGCAAGACATTCAGGATGGAACCGGGGTTTGGAGAGTGAGGATGATGTTCCAGAAGAAGACGACTTCACTATATTTGGATAAATGTAGATTGTTGTACCGTACTTAAAAAAATAACACATCCCCTGAAAATCAGCCCTAGGGTGTCTCCTTGAGGAAAAATAAACATAAGACCCTGTCTTATTTTGGGGGAAACACGGTAACTGAAAGGGGCAGCCTTGCAAAAGTAACAGGAAAATACCGAACCCCACAATTTCCCCAGTTACAGTTAAAGGCCAACTCTATGACTTCCTTACTAACAGGCACCTGCGGCAGCTCTGTTTTGCACAACTTCTGAAAAGAGTGGAATGGATGGGGAAAAAAGATATCTTTTAAAATTGTTTTTTGAGAATCTGCTTTTACAGAGTTCCTGAGAAGCAGCAGGAAAATGAGTTACAGCCTCCACCACATTTGGAGGCAGAGCCTCACCCTGTGAGAGCCCTTCTCCAAGGGGCGCGGGAGACCAAGGGTCGCCGGGTCCTGGTAGCGTCTGTCATCTGCCTGCCCGAGAAGAAAGGCAGGAGCGGGGGCAGCAGGTTCTCCACATGGTACCCTGCCATCTTCACAACCGCATTTAAAAAGCCCCCATAGCCGGGCGCGGGGGCTCACGCCTGTAATCCCAGCACTCTGGGAGGCCGGAGGTTTGCTCCAGTTCAGGAGTTTGAAACCAGCCTGAGCAAGAGCAAGACCCGTCTCTACCATAAATAGAAAGAAATTAGCTGGACAACTAAAAATATATATAGAAAAAAAAAGTTAGCCGGGCATGGTGGCGCATGCCTGTAGTCCCAGCTACTTGGGAGGCTGAGGCAGGAGGATCGCTTGAGCCCAGGAGTTGGAGGTTGCTGTGAGCTAGGCTGACGCCACGGCACTCACTCTAGCCTGGGCAACAAAGCGAGACTCTGTCTCAAAAAATAAAATTAAAAATAAAAAGCCCCCGTAGCTGGTTTTTGGGGCCAGCACATTCTTCCTTTTTCCACCTCCCCAGGGAAAAGCAAATAAACCCCTTCTTTCTGTCCTCATCTCTGCGTGAGAAATCCCTAAGCTTCCACCCCAACACTAACCACTGGCCACCCGGCCGCCGCATCCCTGCCCAGTCGAGGGTCAGTCCCCAGAGCTGGGAGCGCGCAGGGGCCCCAGCCCAGCGCCGCCCTGGCGCTGGCCGCGCTGCTCTTCGGAAGCCGCGCCCTTTCCGCGCGCAGCCGCGCTCAGGGGGACGCGCGTTTCAAGCGCGGTCCCGTGCTCCGAGGCCGTGTCTGGCAAGCGTTTGCCCGGCGACGGCGACAGGCGACTAGCACTGCACCTCCCGGGTCTCTGGAGCCGGGGACCCCAACCCGGCTTAGAGGGACGTGCCCTCCCCCTCGCCCTGCGGCTTCAGAGCCTCCCTCCAGAATCTTCTGTTTTCCCCTCTTAAGGGAAAGAGCAGGTTTGGGCAGGTTTTGCGCTTCCTTCCGTGGGTCGATGGTGCCCTCGAGACACACCGCGACGCTGGACACACTGACGCAGTCTGAAACAGATGAGGTGCGTTTTTGCGGGGGACTGGAGAACAAAATTATATTTATGGGGTGGGTACCGTCTGGTCCATTTCCTTTCTTTTCTTTGTTTTTGTTTTGTTTTTTTGAGACAGAGTCTCACTTTGTTGCCCAGGCTAGAGTGAGTGCCGTGGCGTCAGCCTAGCTCACAGCAACCTCAAACTCCTGGGCTCAAGCAATCCTCCTGCCTCAGCCTCCCGAGTGGCTGGGACTACAGGCATGCGCCACCATGCCCGGCTGATTTTTTTGTATTTATATTTTTAGTTGGTCAATTAACTTCTTTCTATTTTTGGTAGAGATGGGGTCTCGCTCAGGCTGGTTTCGAACTCCTGACCTCGAGCAATCCGCCTGCCTCGGCCTCCCAGAGTGCTAGAATTACAGGCGTGAGCCATTGCGCCCGGCCTTTCTTTTTTGTGTGTGGTAAACTGAGACTCGGCCATTTTTCCTGATTGTACTTAGAACCAACATTGACCTCATCTTTAGCCAGAAGATTGCAGTTCACTACAGACGCATGAGTGGGCCCAGCCACGACTGCAAAAACTGCCCACCTGAACCCAGCCCAGAGTTCTAGCTCACTGCTAATTAAATAAAACACGGTTGGGTTTTACGCCTTCTCTATCAGTCTGCTGGGGCTGCCGTGGACAAAGTGCCACATGCTGCCTGGCTCAAACAGCAGAGATTTATCTTCTCACAGTTCTGGGGGCAGAAGTCCAAGATGAAGGTGTCACTTGGTTTGAGTTCTCCTGAGGCCTCTCAGGAGATGTGGCTTGCACATCTCCTCCTTGCGTCCTCACGTGGTTTTCTTTCTCTTCACACATCCCTAGTGTCTCTTTGTGTGCTTACATGTTCTCTTGTGTTCATAATCAGGACACCCGTCAGATTGGATTGGAGCTCACCCTAACAGCCTCATTTTAACTTAATCACCTCTTTTGAGGCCCACTCCAAATAAAGTCACATTGTGAAATACTGAGGGTTTGGGCTTCAACATATGAATTTGAGGAGAGCACAATTCAGTCCGTAGCAGCCTCTGTGTTTGGGGTCGCTTGTTATGCAGCAAAAGCTGACAGATACAGTATGCATGCGTGACTATGACTGCGTGTGTTATCCATGCATGTGCATGGGTGTTCTGGCTACTCCCCACGGACAGCCGACAATGGAGTCCCCATCCCTCTGCCCTCCCCCCCCCCCCCGGCTCTGCCCTTTGGAGCCTGCTCAGCTCCACAAGTGTAAACGAATAAAACGGAGAAATCCCCAGCTAGCAGCTGGCACAAGGCTCCCTGCTTGGCTGCTTAGAAAGGCAGGATGAGAGGTGGGAAGTGGCTCCTGGACACTACAGCCGGACTGCCCAGGTGACTTGCCTTATCCGAGCCTCAGTCCTCTGCTCTGTAAAGTGGAGAAGAAACCCATGGCAGGAGCCCTCTCCTCACCATCTGAGTGAGCCAGACTTGCTCTCCATCAAAACCTGTCACCTCCCCCTGAGATAGCTGTGGCAGGAGCCAATGTATACACATTTCGGGCCCCACCTCTCCCTGCTTCAGGCTTGTAACCAAAAGTGTGTCCCATCTGAGACCCAGTGCAGAGGGATAAGCTGTGTTTCAAGAAAAGAGAGCGTATACACAGAAAGACTAACAAGACTTCACCAACCTGTCTTGGCAGCAGCCTGACAGGTATGTGGTGTAGGGAGTCTAAGGGTGTCAGGCCAAGGAAGATGAAATACAAGATTTGATCAGCTCCAACCCGTGTGCATGGGTGCACTCACCTGGGACTCAGAACCCAATGTGAGGTGCCCGGGACTGACATTAACAGTCTTCTACGTTGGCTAAATAAAGCCTGGGTCAGCAATGATCGACTAGGTCTGAATGTTTATGTCTCCCCTGCCTTAAACAATTATGGTTAAAATCTAACCACCAAGGTAATGGTATCAGGAGGTAGGACTGTGACGGGCCCTGTGGCTGCTGTTCATTGTGGGACAAAGAAAATGTGGCCAGGAAATTGGGTTCCATATTCTTGGTGGGAATAATGGGATCTGCGAGTAGTAGATCTGGTGGGCACGAAACTTTCAGAAATAAGATAGGCACAATTATAATGATAAGCCAATTATAATGATAAGGCAGCACAAAATTCAGAATATGTCAACCCACAGGAAATCTAGAACAATGGCTCATTACCACGTGATCTCTAGAAATGTGGTCACTAAGACATCTCAATAAGGTGCTTCTTGACATACTTAAACAGACTTCTGCATGGGCCCAGCAAACCCAACACAAGTTGAGATAACAGACTTTGTGGACTTGTACTCAGCTCTGATGTAAGCCAATGTGTAGAACCAGAGCCTTTTACTCTGGGGGAGACATCACAAACCTTCTCTCAAGCTAAGTTTAGCGTGACCAGGCTCCAGTTAGCAGAGTGAACTGGGGAAAGCAAAATACCCCAACCTCTTGGGGGTATTAGATTTAGGATGTGAAATTAATGCCCCATGAATGCAATTTACCCATCTGTAATGAGATGCATTGTGCCTGCTCTCTCCCCCTGAAATTCATATGGTGAAGACTTAACCCACAGTCCCTCAGAATATGACTGTATTTGGTTTAATTTTTTTTCCTTTCTTTTCTTCTTTTAGCTCTGCATAAAGGGAAGGCAGTGACTATATTTGAAGATAGGGTCTTTAGAGAGGTAATTAAGGTAAAAGGAGCTCATTAGGGTGGTCCCTAATCCAATATGACTGCATACTTATAAAAGGAGGGAAACACATGCCCCTTGATGTCTACAGATAAATAAATATCTGAAGTGTAAAGAAAGTAAATGTCATGGTTTAATGGCAAGACTTGGAACTACATAAAATAATGTGATGTTTCATAATCAATGGCATGTGGATTAGGATGAAATGCATTTTTCCCCAGTCTCTGTTCACATAGTTCTCTGCTTTCCCAATTGTCTAAAAATGATCTTGTGCTCATTTTTCTAATTGCCCAGGAAATAACTGAAGAAGGCTAACAGAATTCCTTCATAGAAAGTAACTTAAAATAACAGCTGGCCAATAGTAAATCCCACATATATGTCCACTATTATAATTATTTACCTATGTCAATGGATTTGTCATCTCCTTTGCTTTGGATTGAATGACATCAGCTACCTGAGACAAAAAAGAAAAGTATGCGCCGCAAACTCTAGAACCTGTTTTCAGGGCTTTGTGTCCTGGGATAAGCGACTTGCCTTCTCTCACCCTCGGATTCCTTCTTTCTAAACCTGCGGGCTCTGCTCCCTCCCTTGAGGAGGAAAAGTCCCACGCCTAATTGCTGGCCACGCCCACGACCCGCACGCAGGCCGTGGTGAGCCGGACTTGTGGGGGCAGACACAAGCCCCGCCCCCAGGTACCCGACGAAGGAGGCTGGGCCTCTTAGACGCCGGGCACGCGGACGCTGAGCCTTCTGGGAGTTGTAGTTTCGGTGACCCAGGGCCTGTCAGTGGCAGAGCAGACTGGTGCGCGGGGCCTTCTGGGAGTTGTAATTCTTCGGCGCCGCGCATCTTGGTCCTCACTCGTTGCGCAGGCGCGGTTCGCCCGGCCTGGCGCGTGGGCCAGTTCGTGGTGGTGGGTGACTTGGTCTCCGCGCTGCTGAGGGAGGAGGGCCCTAGGGTCTGCGCTGGCTTGGGAGGGCCGGACACTAGAGAGAACCTGAGACGATTCCACGGCGGTTGGCGGGAGCCTCCCCGGGCCTTTGAAGGTGGTCCCAGAAGGGGAGGGTGTGCAGTGTGCGCATGCGCACGGGTGTGTGCGTGCGTCTGAGTGTACATGTATGTTCGCGACTTCAGCGCTGCCTGCCTGTGCAGCTGTGTGACCGTGCGTGTGAGGGCCTCCCGCGTGTCACCGTGTCTGCACCTGGTCAGTCAGTGGCGTGTGCCCGTACAGCTGCGTGTGGGCGCGTCCCCGCGTGTCACCGTATCTGCACCTGGTCACTCCAGTGGCTTCCCCGCGTGTCACTATGGCTATGCCTGGTTGCTCCAGTGGTATGGCGTGTGCCCACCTGTGGGATTCAGGCTCTGCAGGTGAAGCAGCGAGTGTAACTGAGCATGTGCCTGCATGCGTTTGGGGATCTCTGCATATCACAGCATGTCACACAAAGGCGTGTGTGTCTGACGTTGGGCACATGTGAAACCTGTTCTGGGCATGAGGTGTATGACCCCACGTGTGGGTCTCAGGGTGTGTAACTGTGTAGGGTGACTCGGTGTGTGAGCCTACCAGCACAAAGCTCCGCGGCCTGGGTGTCACTGTGTTGTTTTCTATGTGCCTGAGTATGTAAAGGGCTGTGGTTGTGTCACAGGATATGTTTGTGAGAAACACCTTGCAGGCACATGGGGTCAACGTATGTGCCTCTGTGCTTGGGCGAGCCCCTGCACACGTGGCCTTTGGCCATGCTGGAGCTCTGCCCACTGTGACTGCACGGGTTGCAGATGTCCTCGTGGGTGGTGTCCCGGCACATGGCCTGCCTTTGTGGAGCAGGGTGGCATGTGTGACCTTGTCCCTGTGTGTACCTGGTCACTCAGAGATGCTAGTGTGGGGCTGGGCGTGTGTGTACCTACTTGTCCCTGAGTGTCTGTTTGCACATGCGTGTGTGGCTGCAGGTGCACGGCTTCCTGCCTGCCTCTTGAGTGTGCGTCCCTGCATGTTCTTGTGTGTTTGTGTGTGATGCAACTCCCCCCCATTATGATTGTATGTGACTCCTTTTGTGTCAGAGTGTGACGTGATACATGTGTCTACCTGTGATATTGTGATATAATCAGAAATACATATTTGTAAAAACCCATGGGTCAGAAGTGCTGGGAGTAGAGAAAGTTCTCCCCTTCTACTGCCCCAGGCCTGCCTGCCTCTCTCTTTGGGCTCCTGTGTGTATGCGTGACCTCTCTCCCCCACACTCCTCAGTTTACCCAACCCTGCCCAGAATCCACTTCACTCCTCCCACGTGCACAGGGGAGAAAACACCCTGCATCTTCACCCCCCACACAGCCCCCAGGGCCTGCATCTGTCTCGGTGTCTTCCTTCACAGGTCCCCTTGCCTTCTCCCACAGATGCTGACTGGGCCCACTGAGGCATGGCAGCCAGAGCTGGGGCCCCAGCCTGAGTGATGAAGATGCTGAGACCATGAGGCAGGTACCCCACTAGCTCTGGGGATGCAACAGGGGCCTTAAGGCAGTCTCTCGGCTGGCATCCCAGCTGGCCCACCTACACTTATCTTTATGAACCTTTGCCACATTTATAATCCCTAAAAAACAAACGGTTTTGATTTGCCTATTTTAAGCCTAAATATAATAGCACCATACCTGAGAGATTATTTTGCATCTTGACCTTCTTGCCAACACTGTTTGAAGTGTTGATGTTCACCCCGTTTATTTGTCAATTCCCTTGCTGACGGATGGCAGGACTGTCTCTAGTCTGTGGCCGCTAGCAGCCATCTCGGAGCGCTCCAGGTACACGCGTGTGTGTGTGGCTCTCTGGCTTTCTTTCAAGACGGTGTGATTACTGGGCAGTAGAGGATGTGTGTCTTCAGCTTTCCTAGAAAATACCAAAGTCTTCCAAGCCAGTTTCCCAATGCGTACTCCCACCAACAATATATTTTGCATGGAATTTAGGGCTTGCTTTTCCTGTGTATGTAGTGAACTGATTTTTCCCCAGAAAAGAAAACTTTATTTCCAGATATCTTAGCTCTAGCTGCTCTAACAAAATACCACAGACTGGGTGACTTAAACAACAGACATTTATTTCTTTGCAGTTCTGTAGGCTGGTCTGAGATCAGGCTGCCAGCATGGTTGGGTGCTGAGTCCAGCTGAGCACAGGGAACCCCAAACCAATGGGCTCTGCAGAAATGAAGACAAAGTAGCCAATTATCAGGACAAATGGGCACGGGGACTCGATGCTCTAAGAGCAAAGAGCCCGAGCCCCATCCTTGCTGCGCACATTGCTTTTATTCAAACAACACAAGAGGGAGCTCAAGGGCAGGAAACAGATGGCCATTTACTCCCTAATCTGAACATTTTGAGAATGCTCTGTTCAAAAGACATGCCCAGACCTCCTACATGACTGTAGTCACTGGAGACATGGCTGTTTACTTCAGCTTCTCGGGCTGCTGACCAGACGGCTTCCTACCAGGTCAGACCCGGCTTGCTTTGTCCACACCCGTTCAGCATCAAGGAAACAGCCAGCTCTTGCTCTTGCTCCTACAGTTGGGTGCTGGTGAGGGCTCTTGTCCTGGCTTGTAGACAGCTCCCCTGTGCTTGTCCTCACTTGGCAGAGAGGGCAAGCTCTGGTGTCTCCTCCTCTTATGAAAACACTAATCCTGGCCATGCGTGTTGGCTCACACCTGTAATCCTAGCACTGGGAGGCCGAGGCAGGAGGATCGCTGAAGGTCAGGAGTTTGAAACCAGCCTGAGCAAGAGTGAGAACCCGTCTCTACTATAAATAGAAATTAATTGGCCAACTAATATATATAGAAAAAATTAGCCAGGCATGGTGGTGCATGCCTGTAGTCCCAGCTACTCGGGAGGCTGAGGCAGGAGGATGGCTTGAGCCCAGGAGTTGGAGGTTGCTGTGAGCAAGGCTGATGCCACAGCACTCTGGCCTGGGCAGTAAAGCGAGACTCTGTCTCAAAAAAAAACAAACACCACACTAATCCCATCATGGGGGCCCCACCCTCATGACCATCTAACCCTAATCACCTCCCAAAGACCCCACCTCCAAATAGCATCAGCTTGGGGCTGAGGGCTTCAATGTGGGAGTTTTGAGGAGGGGACACAGTTCAGCCTATAGCACTAGATTACAAGGGTACATTTAAGTTCTGACAGATTCTTTTTTTTTTTTTGCAGAGCTTTTCTAAATTTGTTTTCAGTTCCATTAAATCAATGATTCCAAACCAGGGGCAGTTTTGTCCCCAGGGGACACTTGGCAATGTCTGCAAGCATTTTGATTATCACAACTGGGGTGAGGGGTGCTCCTGACATCCGGTGTGAAGAGACCAGGGACACTGCTCAGCATCCTACAACACACAGTGAGGCCCAATGACAAAAAATTATCAGACCCAAAATTTCAGTGGTTCTGAGGTCCAGGGACCCTGCACTAAGTCCTTCCCAGTCCAGTCATTAGCCTTTTTCCAGCCCAGGACAAGTAACAATGTCAACTTCTTTTTTCTTTCAGACCCAGAGCAGAGATGTGAGTTTCAGACAGCAGCTGAGGGAGCAGGGATGGAGGGACTTTTGAGCCTTGCCCTCCAGGGCTCAGAGTTGGAAAGAACCTGGAAACACGAGGATCAGTTCGCAGACCCTCAGGAAAGCCATCTGGAGCCAGAGGCAGCAGCCCACAAAGGAGACCCTGCAGGGGACGGCGTCCAGGAACACGATAAACTTAACCAAATCCCAAGAACCACATCGAGCCCTGATGCTACCCAAGCCACGACCCCCAGTGACAGCAGGCCCCGGAGGTGCAGTGTGCCAACCAAGAACCTGACGCAGAAGCACTCAGACACTGGCCAGGGGCAGAAAGGTGGCAGTCCCAAGAAGCCATGGAAATGCGAGGACTGCGGGAAGGCCTTCAGCTACTGCTCGGCGTTCATCTTGCACCAGAGAATCCACACCGGGGAGAAGCCGTTCGCGTGCCCTGAGTGCGGCAAGGCCTTCAGCCAGAGCGTGCACCTGGCCCTGCACCAGCGCACGCACACGGGAGAGAAGCCCTACGCGTGCCACGAGTGCGGCAAGGCCTTCAGCCAGGGCTCCTACCTGGTGTCCCACTGGCGCACACACACGGGCGAGAAGCCGCACCGCTGCGCCGACTGCGGCAAGGCCTTCACGCGCGTCACGCACCTGACCCAGCACCAGCGAGTGCACACGGGCGAGTGGCCCTACGCGTGCGTCCAGTGCTCCAAGACCTTCCGCAACCGCTCGTCCCTGATCGAGCACCAGCGCATCCACACGGGCGAGAAGCCCTATGAGTGCGCAGAGTGCGCCAAGGCCTTCCGCTTCTCCTCAGCGCTCGTCCGCCACCAGCGCATCCACACCGAGGAGAAGCCGTACCGCTGCGGCCAGTGCGCCAAGGCCTTCACGCAGATCGCGCACCTGGCGCAGCACCGGCGCGTGCACACCGGTGAGAAGCCCTACACCTGCCCGGACTGCGGAGCGCCCTTCAGCCAGAGCGCCTCGCTGGCCGAGCACCGGCGCATCCACACCGGCGAGAAGCCGTACGCCTGCAGCCAGTGCGCCAAGGCCTTCACGCAGGTGTCGCACCTGGCGCAGCACCAGCGCACGCACACCGGCGAGCGGCCCTACGCCTGCCAGCACTGCGGCAAGCGCTTCAGCAACCGCTCACACCTCCTGCAGCACCACTTCGTGCACACCGGCGAGCGGCCCTACAAGTGCCTGCAGTGCGGCGCTGCCTTCGGCCACGTGTCCTCTCTCGTCGAGCACCAGAAGATCCACACGGGCGAGCGGCCCTTCAAGTGCGGCGAGTGCGGCAAGGCCTTCAGCCAGGGCTCGTCCCTGACCCTGCACCAGCGCACGCACACGGGCGAGCGGCCCTACGCCTGCCCCGAGTGCGGCAAGGCCTTCCGCAGCCGCGCCTACCTGGTCCAGCACCACATCGTGCACACCGGCCAGAAGCCCTACGAGTGCGGCGGCTGCGGGAAGGCCTTCAGCTTCTCCTCGGCGCTCATCCGACACCAGAGGACCCATGCGGACAAGCGGCCCTACTCGTGCGGCCAGGGTGGAGACGCCTTTGCCCAGCTCCCACACCTGACTGGACACCGGAGCGTTCACGGGGAGGAGAAGCCCGTCAACAGTGGCCCTCGCAGAACCAGAACCCGCCGGGGCCAGCGGAAGATGCAGAGTTGAGCTCACAGGGCGCATACACCAGGCGCTTCGCTGACATTTTGTATGCCTAGTTTCCAGCCTCACCACCCATGGGGGAGGTGCTCGATCACCCCTCGCTGCCCCCAGGAAACCGAGGCTCAGAGAAGCTTGGCAACTTGCCCCGGGCCACACAGTGGGGAGCACACAGCCCTGGGACTGGTCCCCACGTCTGCTGGACTCCCCTCAATCGGCTCCCCGGTGCAAAATCATGAACGTGGACAGTTCTGAGGGGCTCTGGCTGGCCTTTTCGTCGTTGATGACATGATTGAATAGGCACTTGCTAGTGATTTTAACTGGATTAAAGAGAATAAAAAGGTCTGGCTCCTTTTGTAAAGCTGGCATATTTATTAAAGGAGCAGAGACTGAGGAAGAAATCAAGATTCACTAAGTTAGAAAAATGAGTGGAAGAGATTCAGAGTAGGAAATTGTTCTAGAAGTGAGTGCCTCTCCCCTGACAAAGCTACAAAAGGTTTTTAGGGTGGACCCAGCCTTTTTTTCAGCATGAGCAACTTACCTTCCCCTACCCCACATCCCCCCCCCAAGTTAAAGACCCCACTTCAGTGATTGCATCAGTTAGCTCCTGCTGTGTAACAAATTATCCATTTGTCCATTTAACCTTTCTTACACATCTACAGGTCAACTGGGTGGTTCTGTTGATCTCGGCTGAACCCACATTGGCATCTGCAGTCAGCTGTGGGTCAGATGGGGGCTGGCTGGTTCACGAGGGCTCAGCTGGGCCAAGTCATTCTTCTGATGCCTCACATCTCACCTGGCATGTTCTCAGAGAGGTAGCATGGGGCCTGAGAGAGAGTGGACACACACAGGCCCAGTTTCAAGCCTCTAAGAGTCACGTTTGCCTCTGGTCTCACTGGTACAAGCCTCATAGCCAAGGCCAGGAGCAATGTAGGAAGAGCCTACCTGAGACCGTGCCTGGAGGAGGAGTGAAGAACAGCAGCCATTAATGCACCCCACCTACTACAGTGGGGAGACGAAAGTTACTAGCATAATTGCATAACTTCACAAAACTATGATCTTTATGAAATTATTTGATGGGGAATACATTCATGTGGTCCACAATTTATGCAGTAAAAAATATCATTTTACCCCTGTGCCCCAGCTACTAAATCCCCTTCACTAGAAGCAATCACTTCAGATATATATATATATATATATATATGTTTGTTTATGTGCATAGAGAATGCTGTAAAGATATAGTAGCACACCTTTCTACACAAATGGTAGCATGTGGTACACAGAATTTCCTGTCTACTTCTTTTTTTTTTTTTTTTTTGAGACAGAGTCTCGCTTTGTTGCCCAGGCTAGAGTGAGTGCCGTGGCATCAGCCTAGCTCACAGCAACCTCAAACTCCTGGGCTCGAGTGATCCTTCTGCCTCAGCCTCCCGGGTAGCTGGGACTACAGGCATGCGCCACCATGCCCGGCTAATTTTTTTTATATATATATATCAGTTGGCCAATTAATTTCTTTCTATTTATAGTAGAGACGGGGTCTCGCTCTTGCTCAGGCTGGTTTTGAACTCCTGACCTTGAGCAATCCGCCCGCCTCGGCCTCCCAAGAGCTAGGATTACAGGCGTGAGCCACAGCGCCTGGCCTCCTGTCTACTTCTTTTTCATTATCTTATATTCTGAGATCCCTTGTATTAATAGACATATGGGTAGACATTCCTTTGACAAAGTTTGGGCATAAGATTTCTTATGTAATAGAATCGCTTACTATTGTTTTGGTCTTCCCATTGTGACTTGCTTGGCTCCAGGAAAGAAACAAATCCCTGACAAATAAAAAGAATGCTTTTCTTATAAGGCTGACCAACAAATTGTCCTGGGTCATAGGAAAACATAGCCCCGCCCCAATATAAAAAAGAACCCCCTGGAATTTCTTACAAGGTTTTTCAATGATACAGGAATGCATTAAGTACAGTTAGTAGTCATATGTTAATATATACTCACCCACCTTCAATACTTAAATAATTTTAATAAAAATACAATACCTAAAAAATGTTTAAATAAAAAGTTTACCATATTTTATGGTATATATTTACTTTTAAAATAGGTCATGAAAATACATCTCTATATTTTCCTGGTCTATTTTAAAGTAAATTACAGATGTGATGTCACTTCACTGCTAAATTTTTTTTTTGAGACAGAGTCTCTCTGGCGCAGGCTAGAGTGAGTGCCGTGGTGTCAGCCTACCAAGGCAACCTCAAACTCCTGGGCTCAAGCAATCCTTTTGCCTCAGCCTCCCGAGTAGCTGGGACTACAGGCATGTGCCACCATGCCTGGCTAATTTTTTTTTCTATACATATCTTTAGTTGGGCAATTAATTTCTTTCTATTTTTAATAGAGACGTGGTCTCCCTCTTGCTCAGGCTGGTTTCAATCTCCTGACCTTGCGTGATCCTCCCACCTGGGCCTCCCAGAGTGCTAGGATTACAGGCATGAGCCACTGCACCTGGCCACTGCTAAATATTTTAGCTTTCATGTCTAAGAAAAAACAAAAAGTATCTTCTGCTATATAACCACAATATAATTATCACACATAACAAAATAATTTTTAATGCCATCCAGTGTTCAATCCACATTCAGATATCCTTATCCCTCTGCCCCCAAAAAGTTTGAAAAGTGATATAATTTATCTGAAAATAATGTTTCAAGCCTTGAAAATATAATAACTGACACACAATCTTTAATGTGTATAACTTGGTGAGGGGTGGAAGAGATAAGATAGTGGGCACTCAGGGAGGGACCCAGATAAGTAGACAGGCAAAAACACACGGTATAGACACACCTGGCTCTCCGCCCGTGCACGCTCTCAACTCTCACCCCACCAAGAGGCCAAGCTGTTTTTTTTGTTGTTGTTTTTTACTTCTGTCCTGGCATCGCCTGCACAGGCCCTGGCACACAAGAACAAGTGAGTGAAAGACTCCTGACCTGGCCCTGGTGCCCTGTGGGGTCAAGAACCTGCACACAGTAGGCCCTCAGGAAATGTCAGGCTAATGAATGAATCAGTGAAAAAACCCTGACCTGGCCCTGGTGCTCTTCAGGGCCACACAGGTTGTTCTTCCCTGGGCTGGGCTCCCGCCCACCCAGGCCTCAGCACAGTAGGTCCTCAAGAATTGTCGTGGCGGAATGCATAGTTGCACATTCCTAGCACCAGCCCGAGTCATTCGGGGACAAGGACCACACGTCGCCCAGCCCGGCCCAGCACACAGTAGGTCCTCAGGAAATGCCGGGCGAATGGATGAATGAGTGAAATGCCACCGTAGTGTAGTGCAGAGACATAGGGCAGAGTATAATCACCCAAGAGAGCAAGAGAAGCAAGACAGCAGCACAGAGCGAGCCAAACTCGCTCTTTGGAGACCCCAGGGACCAGAGCCTGGGCCGGGGGCGGGGCGGGGGCGGGGCGGGGGCGGGCCTGAGCTGGGGCTGGGGAGGGGCCTGAGCGTGGGCGGGGACGGGGCCTGAGTGTGGGCGGGGACGGGGCCTGAGTGTGGGCGGGGGCGGGCCTGAGCTGGGGCCAGGGCGGGGCCCGAGTGTGGGTCAGGATGGGGCGGGGCCTGTGCTGGGGCCGGAGCCTGGGCCGGGGGGCAGGGCCGATACAGGGGCGGGGCCAGGGAGGGAGCGGGGCCTGGGCGGGGGCGGGCCTGAGCTGGGGCCAGGGGCGGGGCCTGAGCGTGGGCGGGGACGGGGCCTGAGTGTGGGCGGGGGCGGGCCTGAGCTGGGGCTGGGGCGGGGCCTGAGCGTGGGCGGGGGCGGGCCTCAGCTGGGGCGAGGGCGGGGCCCGAGTGTGGGTCAGGATGGGGCGGGGCCTCAGCTGGGGCCGGACCCTGGGCCGGGGGGCGGGGCCGATACAGGGGCGGGGCCAGTTAGGGGGCGGGGCCTGAGCTGAGGCGGGGGGGCCTGAGCGTGGGCGGGGCCTGAGCTGGGGCCGGGTGGGGCCTGAGCTGGGGCGAGGGCGGGGCGGGGCCTGCGTCGGTCCACCGAGCCTCTCGCCAAGACCCAGCCTGTCAGCTCGGAGTGCGCAGGCGCCGCGCGGCCTCTGGGCGAGGGTTCCGGGACGAGGTGGGCTGCGCGGGGCGGCAGGGGGCGGGGCGGCAGGGGGCGGGGCGGCAGGGGGCGGGGCGGCAGGGGGCGGGGCGGCAGGGGGCGGGGCGGCAGGGGGCGGGGCGGCAGGGGGCGGGGCGGCAGGGGGCGGGGCGGCAGGGGCGGGGCGGCAGGGGGCGGGGCGGCAGGGGGCGGGGCGGCAGGGGGCGCCACGAGAATCTGCCCTGAAGCCCTTCGCTGTGGAAAGAGGGAAGCCCGGGGTCACAGCCTGCTGAGTCTCCACAGCTGCGACGCCGCCCGGAGCGGAGTGGCAGCAGGTTCCGCCTTGGAACGGGAGTGTCGGGTCGGGTCGGAGGAGGCGGACCGCCGAGCCCTGGAGGCGCGTGCTGCGAGCCGCCCGCCGGCCCGCGGGTCCAGGCCCGGCTACGCCCCGCGGGTTCGCTCCGCCCTGCTCGCCGGCTCGCTTCGCTCGTCCCCCCGCCGGTCGGACGCGGCCTGTTCCCGGAAGCGGCGAGCGGCTGCGAGCGCGAGGGGCGGCCGGCGGGGTGGGGGGCGCGTTCCTGGGGCTGCGGCCTGCGCCCCTCGCCCGCAGTTCCTCCCTCACAGAGAGCCGTCCTCCGGCACAGCCACCAGCACACGCCCGGGATGGTGGTTGAGGCTCGCCAGTGGGGAAACAGGCTGTGCAGGCAAGGTGGAGGGAGGGAGGTGCTGCCTGGGGGTGTCGGCGCGGTCATCTCCGCGGAGGCGACACCTGAGACCCGGAGGAGGGGAGGGGCCGTGCTGGCGGGGGAGGGGCCGCGCTGGCGGGGGAGGGGCCGTGCTGGCGGGGGCGGGGCCGTGCTGGCGGAGGAGGGGCCGTGCTGGAGGGGGAGGGGCCGCGCTGGCGGGGCCGTGCTGGCGGGGGAGGGGCCGTGCTGGCGGGGGAGGGGCCGTGCTGGAGAGGGAGGGGCCGCGCTGGCGGGGGAGGGGCCGCGCTGGCGGGGGAGGGGCCGTGCTGGAGAGGGAGGGGCCGCGCTGGCGGGGGAGGGGCCGTGCTGGCGGGGGCGGAGCATCCCAAGCAGAAGGAACAGCCAGTGCGAAGGTCCTGAGGCAAGAGCGTGATGGGCAAGTTAGAAACAGTAGGGAGGCCCACCTGGCTTGGTAAAAGGAGCCAGAGAAGGAGGAATGAGAGTGGAAGCCGGTGGGAGCACAGCTAGATGGCATCCGGAGGACTCTGGCTTTTACCGAGTGAAGGGGGAGGATTATGGGTGGTTTTAATTACGTTTTAATGGGATCTGTATGGCTCTTGGGTGAATGGAACATCTGGGCCTTGGGTGGGTACTTCCGTCATTAATGAAAGGCAGGTCCCTGGCACATCAAAGAGCCCAAATGAATGACCACTGCTACTAGGATTTTTATTACTGTCGTGATTATTTTCGCTATCCCACAAAATTGACCAAGACCCATGGCACTGAGCTAGTCACAGTCCAGTCATCCCATCTCCTCTCGACTGGACATCTCAGGTGGTCTCCACACTCATCTCCCTGCTTCCTCCTTTGCCCTGCTGCCATCCACTCTCCTCCCGTTATTTGGACAGTCTGCTCCTGCCTCAGGGCCTTGCTGGCTGTTCTCACGCCCCTTATTTCAGGACTCCTGTCCCAGCAGCAGAGCAGGAAGGGGAGCTGCGAGTGTGATAAAAATCTGCCAAGCCTCCTACTTCGCCACGTGGAAAAGGAGGCCACCACCAGCCGGGGATAGCATCCCCAGCCCAGTGGGAAGGAGCAAGGGCGGTCACCTTCAGAAGGGGGCACAACTGTGAGGAGAAGAAAAGCCCCAGTGATATTTTTGGATCTGTGAAACCAGCTATACATGAAGCCAGTTTTATCCCAAACATTGTTGTAACATGAACCAAGAATTACTTTTTTTTCTTTTGCTTAAGCTCATTTAAATTGAGCCTCTCTTATTTGCAACTAATAAAATCCCCAAAAATGTAAAAGTTGAGGCCTGTGTTCTTTTCTTTTAAGGGCTAGTTGCTTACTGGATGCAATCAGCCTGTGAGAGAAATGGAGAGAGAATCCCATACTTTCCCTGCTAATTCTCTGGAGAACCTCACGTACATAGAAGAATTTAAAAAGAGCAATATGGTAATATCAACAAGTATTAGGTAAATTTTAAATCAAAGGATTAAATTGGTTAAAGATGATTATGTTTAACAAAGGATTCAGAATCAGGTTTTAACTAACATTTATTGAGTACCTACTGTATACCTGGCACTGTGCTTGGTGTTTTACATATATTATTTAATTGGCAAGAACATAACAATGCTGTACTTATATGCATCAAATTACACAGCTTTTGAATACATAAAGCAAAGATTATAAAAATAAATTGATGAAGACAATTTTATTAACAGATTTTCACATAACCTTATTGATTTTTGACAAATAGAGTAGGCCAAAATTAAATAACACATGAATCTAAACAATGTAATTGATGAGGCTGAGTTAAATAACAGACATGTAGAGTTTTGAATTCTATAGAAAATACATATTCATCTTAAATGTTCATGAAACAATTATAAAACTTAGACATGTTCTAGGCCACAATAAAAGCTTTTTAAAAGGTTTTGGAAGCAGAGATATTATAGGCCACATTCTCTATTCACAGTGCAATAAAATAAGAAAACAAAATAGTTTTTAAACAAAAAGTAAACGAATGTTTTGACATTCAAAACATACTTTAGAAACACTACAATATAATATTTAGACAATAACATAAATA
Organism: Microcebus murinus; assembly: GCF_040939455.1. Classification (NCBI taxonomy): domain Eukaryota; kingdom Metazoa; phylum Chordata; class Mammalia; order Primates; family Cheirogaleidae; genus Microcebus; species Microcebus murinus. The sequence goes on along the minus strand of NC_134119.1, from coordinate 70,277,128 downwards.
AGAACACAGATAATCAAACTTTAAAATATGGCCAAGGCTATATCCACAAGTGCATTTTTATTATTAAGTATACTAATATAGAAAATATAAAGAATATAAATTAAGTATTGAACTTAAAAATTGAGCCAAAAATAAAAAATACATATTAAAGGAACAAATTACAAATAAGAGAAATAGTGGATATAAATAAAGCCTAATACTAGGTCTTTGGAAAAATGACAGTAAACTAGATAAGCATTTGACAAATCTGGTAATGAAACCAAAGGAAAAAAAAACAAAAAACAAAACCAGAAGTTGAAAGGCTAAAGGGGATAAAATAAACAAAATTTTTGTTTAATTATAAAATAGTATGCATAATTAAGTTAGTAATATGAAAAGCTCTATGGAATGAAAAATTTTCTAGGGGATCAAAGAACTCTATAATCACCAAAATGAATGCAACAAGTAAAAAGTATTAATAAACCAATAACTGGAAAAAACTGAGAAAGCTGCCCAAGAAGTAGCTGAAACCTCCCCTTTGTGGCTCTAGGTCCTGATTACTGGCAAATTATTTTAAAATACCAAGGGATTGACACTTCTCAAGCTGCAGAAACTATTCAAAAGCATGGAAAGGGGTAAAAGTTATTCAAGTCTTTCTGTGATGCAAGCTTAGCCATGATACCAAAACTTCACAAAGATAGCACCAATCTCTCATATGAAGATAGAGGCAAGAATCCTACATAAAATATCAAGAAATAGAATTCAGTATATGAAAAGACTGGTGCACAACATTCCTAAGAATGCAAAGTTGATTTGATGTGAGGAAGTCTACCAGATTTCATCAATCCTCAGTTGCACTTTTTTTACCTTCTCAGAAGTCAGGAGACATCTTCCAGTTGGTAGCATCTTATGATTAATTAGCATTTTTCTTTCTCAGTGGTATATAAAATAATATGTGTTTTACAATCAATGATGTCTTAATTTCAATTAAATACAATAATGTAAAACCTCACACCAAAAAGTTAAAAAAAAATCATCTCAAAGGATGTTTGAAAGGCATTTGATAATATTCAACATTCATTCCTGATTTTTAACCAGCACACTTTCTTAACATGACACAGGGCATCTGTTTCAAAACAAAAGCCACCAGTATAGTTAAATATGAAACATCATAGGCATCCCTGTTAAAACCAAAAACAAAAAAAGTACACATACTACCAAGACTATGGTTGTTTGTTGTGGAGCCTTTGACCACTCCACAAAGCCCTGAAACAGAAAAAAAAAAAAAAAAAGATAAATATTGGAAAGGAAGGGGCCACCATTGTTACTTGCAGAAAAATAAGATTATATGATTGGAAATAAAATGGCATACCAACAGAAAAGCTGTTTGAATTTAAAACTGTATAGGAGAGTAACTAGATATAAGATAAATATACAAAAGAAAGTAACATACCTATGGTCTATCAGAGGAACTTTCAGAATAATGGGATAAAAATTTCAAAATGTTGTAGGTATATAAAATCTCGCAGTTTAAAAATACCATCTATACTCTAATGACTCCCTACAAAAAGATGTGTATTGTGTACATGCGTGTGTGTGTGTATGTGTTTCTTGACCCAACCCCTCTCTTGAATTCCCAACTATACATCTATCTCACTGTCTACTTGCCATCTCCACTTGGATATCTAATGTGCATCTTAAACTTTACATGTCCCAAACATGTATTCTAATCCCCTCCCCTGAAAAGCTCCTCATGCAATTTCCCCCATGTGACTCCTTGAGGCCCCTCCAGGCCTCCAACTGTGGCATCTTTGACTCCTCTTTATCTCTCATCACCCACTTTCAGGACATCAGCAAATGCTGTTGGCTTTATCTCCAAAACCATATCCAGAATCTGACCACTTCCATCCCCTCAACTACTGCACCCTGGACAAAGCCACCGTCATCTCTGTTGTAGTCTGTTGTACTTGCTACAGACCCCCGTTTCACATCTTGATAATCCACCCAATTTCTTCTCCGTGGGTCAGCCAGAGTGTTCCTTCTAACACTGAAGTTACTCCTTGCCTTTCTCACTCTGCTCCAGCCAGTCACCTGCAGGCCTTTGTGGTTGTGATTTCTTCTACCTAGAATGCCCTTCTTCCAGATACCCTTAAGCCTCACTCTTTCACTTCCTTAGAAAACCCTTCCCTCACCACCTATTTAAAACAGTACGCTCTCCCCAACCCTTCTCAATAAAGACCCCAGTACTACCCACACTCCTTCCCCAGCTTACTTTTTCTCTGTGCCCTTATCACCACCTGACATACTTTATATGCTTATTGTCCCTTCCCCCAATGACACTGTAAGCCCTGTGAGGGCAAAACTTTGTTTGCTGCCAGCACCTGGGGACCCCCCAGGCATAGACTATGAGCTCTGTAAATATTTGCGAAGGGAACAAGTACATGGGGAGACATACCATGATGAAGTATGGGAAGACAAAACGTTTAACAACAATTCTCCAAAGATAAGTTTAGTGCAATTGCTACTAAATAGGAAAGCTTTGGAAATGAACGTGACATAATGAGTTATCTGGAAGGCAAGGCGACAGTGAACACTGAAAAAACCCTGTAAAAGAGAAATGGAAGGGACACGTACCATGAGATGATAAAATATATTACAAACCATTGATGGAATTCACATTTCTAACTTTGGAAAGGAGAAATTCCTTCTCCTCGCCTGCTGTACCCCTCTGGGTACTGTCTCATTCCAGATCTCCCTTTACAACCAGATGCCCGGAGAGAGTGCCCTGAGTAAGCAGTTCCCACACCTGGCAGAGCGTCAGAAGCTTGTTGGGGAAGATTTTCAAATATCTTGGGCTTGGATTTTCTGATTCAGTGCATCTCAGCTAGGACCAGAGAATGTGCATTTTTATAAAGTTCCTCATAATCCACACTATATAAAATTGAGCCAACCGACCAAACATTTGTGTAGCACTGCCTCCTGCAGCAATGACAATTCATCGGCTGAAGAAATGGGTCTGACACACCCAAACTCTAGGATATTCCACAGCAGTAAAAAGTACATTTGGAAAAGAATGAAGATAATTAATATGTAATAAATCAGAATATATCCAGTGAAAACACCAAATGGCAGAATAACAATTTTGTATTAATCTCCTTTTTGTGTGTTAAAATGTATGTATTCTACTGTCTGACTCTATTTGGATAAAGTTCAACAATGGGCAAAGCTCATCTATATGAGTAGAAATCAAGAACTGTAGTTACCTCTGGGGTGGGGGAGTGAGGTAGACTGGAAGGGAAAATGAGAATTTTCTAGAATGATGACAACACTGTCTTGATTGGGGTGCTGGTTACAAGAGTGTACACAGGTGTCAACACGCTCTGACCTCTGCGTTTTATTAGAAATAATTACACTGCCATTTAGAAACGCAGAGTATATAATTAAGAAAATATAATAAATACAGCTCATTTGAAATCCAATGACTTGACACAAACCACACATAACAGACCTGCTATGGTTTGGACGCTCGTCCCCTCCAAACCTCACACTAATACTTGCTCCCCAGGATGGCCGTGTGGACTAGTGGGCGGCGCTTGGGTCATGCGGATGGACCTCTCGCAAATGGCTTAGTGCTGTCCTCACGGTAGGGAGTCGGTTCTTGCTCTGTTAGTCCCCACATAGCCTGGTGCCTGTGCCCGCACTGTCTTGCTCCCTCTCTCCCCTTGTGGCCCTTGCACACTCCTCCTGCCATGAGTGGAAGCAGCCTCAGGCCCAGGCTTCTTGTACAGCCTGCAGAACCATGAGTCAAATAAACCTCTTTCCTTTGGAAATGACCCAGCCTCAGGTGTCCCTTTATAGTGACATAAATGGGCTAAGATGAGACGTGTAGGTGCCTCACCTAGTTCCCCTTTGTTTCTGTCTACCAGGCTGGTGCAGCTGTGCCCTGGACTCTAGGGGTATTGGCTGCTAGCTTTATGGTTTATGGATTATGTTGCCTCTTCCCTTCTGAGAAATGCCCTTACTAATGGGATTCACCTCCTGTGGGGTTATCTAGGAGGTTAAACTCACCTCCAGGGTAGTCCACACCCAGTGACGGACACATGGGGTGTAAGAGGCCACTCCACTGGCTCAGAGGAGGACAACTCTGTGGTTCTGCTCGCACTCCAGGGCTCCCTGTGGGATCAGACAGAGGCTGGACTTTGGGTCAACCCATGTATTTACCTAGCTTCCCCCTTCCCTCTCCAGCCTGCACATCCCTCAAAAAATTTCTTGCACACAAATCCAAATTTGGTCTGTGTGTCTAAGAAAAAATATCTGGAAGGACATGTAACAACTTCTTAAAAACATTCTTTCGAAGTAGCACATGCAAAGAGAAGTTTGTGTACTTGCTGAGTATACAGTCTAAGCAACCTGCAGAAGTTGAACAACCCTTGTAACCGGCACCCCAAACAAGAAGCAGACCATTACAAGCCCCTTGGTTCCCCCCACCCCAAAGGTAACCATTATCCCGACTTCCAATGATAGGGACGAGTTTGGCTTGTCACAGCAACTTTTACAGGGGTTATCTCTGATGCTGGTGTTTCTCTTTTGTTTTTAGCCTCATGTACTTAGATAAGATTTGTAAGTATTACACATGCTTGTATTTTATGGGATGAGGGTGATGGGACTGTTTCCTCCTCCCTGCTTTCCTCTGGGTCTGCCAAGTGGGAACTGCTGCCCTCTTGGAAAGTGACTCCCTTTCTTCCACTCCCTCTTACACTCTTCCCCTCTAGGGGCATGATGACCCAGGTGGGACAGAGAGAGCCCTGCATCCAGGTCCACAGTCCTCTCTTGGGAGAGGGTCAAGACAAACAGGCAGGACACCTCGTGGTTAGGAGACAAACTGGGTTCGAATACCAGCTCTACCACTTACACGCTGAGTGACAGAAGGAAAGTCAACTGAACTCTCTGTGCCTTAGTTTCACCATCTGTAAAATGGGACAACAAGTCCTTCTTCAAGGACATGCTCCATCAATGCTGGTTCAATGAACCATGACTGAGCGAATGAATGAATGAGTGAGCGAGCGATGACCCCGTGTCCCACTCCCGCCACCGCTGCTGCCTCAGCTGGCATCCTCTCCAGACAGCCTCAGTTCTGCTGGCTCTGCCAGCTGCTCACAGCAGGACCTGGAGCAAGCCATATATTAATGATTTCTCTGCCTCAGTTTCCTTATCTGTAAAAGGGGGAACCACACTAAGGATCTCACAGGTCCTGAGAGAATCATGCGAGTTAATGGGCATCCAGTTAATATATGTGATCATGGGACACATTTAGAACTGTGTCAAACTCATAACACGCATGAGCTAAGTGGCAGCTCTTTCATTTCCACCTGTTTTTTCTAACTGGATGTTCCTGACTGGCTCCTGCATGTCCCCAAACCCCAACCCCTGCTGTATCCAACCGACCTTCCCTCTCCATGGGTGGCCAAAGTGATTCCGTGAATCCTCAAACCCCTGCCAGGGTTTCCCATGGCCTGCAAGACCCTCCTGGCCTCCCAGCATGCAGCCTGGCAGGAGAGGGCTCCGGCTACAGCATGAGCCACAAGAGGTGCCTCCTCTGTCCAGAACTCACCTAGGGCTGCCACCCCACCCAGGATAAGAGCCACATTGTAAATACGGTCACCCACCCCATCACCCCACAACCCCATCTCCCAGCCCTCTCTCCCACACTGGCTCTCCCGGCCACACTGGCCGCTCTTGCTTGTCCTTGTGGTGCCAGGTGAGGGCCCAGCTCAGGACTCTGCACCTGCCGTGCCCCCCAGACAGCCACCAGGCTTGTCCCCCACCCCCTTCAGGTCTTTGCTCAATAGCCCCCCTCGGGGAGGCTGTCCCTGGACACTCTTCTTAAGATGGCAATCCCAGCCCAGCCTCACGCTTTGGAGCCCCGTCCTGCTCCATTTTCCTCCCTAGCGCTCATCACCACGCAGCGAGTTTACGCTTCAGCGGCTTGTTTCACTTGCCGTCTGTCCCATTCACTGCTGTACCCTCCACGCACTGAACACTGCCTGGCACACAGTAGGTGCACAAGAAATAGCTGTGGAATGCATCAGTGACCTTGCCCAGCCGGACTCCCCCCAGACCTCCCACTGTTCTGCCCTTAACTCCGGCAGCCCCACGTGACTTGCCAGGCCGCTGTGCCTTTGCACGGCCGTTGCCTGCCCTGCTCTGCCTGGGGCTTCTTCCTCAGCCCGAACCCCAGGTCTGCATCTCCTCCTCTCTGGGCTATGGAAGCATGAACCCACCCCGCTGTCGACAGCACTTATCTGGCACTATCGCAGTTTCCTGGCCACTGTGTGCCACTCCCCCTCCCCAGCCCTGCACTGTGGGTCAATAAACCCTTTTTCTAGCTTGACCCTGTCAGAGGTAGATTCCTGACAGATGACTGGGAGATGGCGGGACCCTCAGGTGCTGCTGAGGGTGGTTATGTGATTTTTCTCATGTATCACCTGGATGTATAAACAAAAGAACCACTTTTATTATTTCTTGTACTGACATCTTATGCCTCAAGAAAAGGAAGACATTAGGTCTTTGAGGGAAAGCAGTGTGCACAATGATTCTGTTTGGTTTTACTCATAGAATCTGGATTAAAATCCAGTAGGTGGTGAGCGGATGGATAAATGAATCGTGGCTGGCTGGGTGGGTCAGTGACTGGGTTGGTGGGTGGACGGGTGGATGGATAGAGATGGGTGCGTGGGAATGTGGGTGCGTGGATAGTAGCCACGGCCCCACCACGGCAATTAGGCAGTAGAGGATGGATAGGTAGGTGTACAGGTGAGTGGACACACAGTGGGCGGGTGGGTTGAGCAGGACTGATGGCGCATGCACAAAAGGGTGGGGAGGGTGTATGTGGGTAGCCAGATCTGCAGCAGGACAGACGCAGTGGGTCTGTGGACAAGCAGGGGTGAGAGGCTGGGCAGATGGACGCGTGGACAGGTCAGTGGTCGGTGGATATCCCACGAGTGGAAGGAGAACGGATGGGTGAGATGCAAGGTGGGGTGAAGGGTGGAAGGGAGGGTTTGTGGATGGATGGACAAGTGGACGGACCGACACATGGGTACATGGGAGGACGGACACATGGGCAGATGGATGGATGGCGGATGGGTTTACGGGTGAAGGGTTGGAGGGTGTGAGTGGATGGAGCTGTATATGCTGCATGGAGACCCTCCGCTCTGACCGCCACAGGAATATGTCCTGTCCCCCACAGGAGACTTCTTGGGACTTTTTTGGGGCAGGGAAACTTTAAGCTGAGAAAGGACATGTGACAACCCACTGAGATCGGCAGGTGGGACGCCCACGGGAAGGGAGAGGACCCCGCCACACCATACCTGGGACTCCTCCGACTCGTCGTCCTCCTCCACCGAGCTCCACTCCTGGGAAACCCCAGTCTCTTGAGAAGACAGGTCTGGCGGGTGCGGAGGAGAAAGGAGCCATGAGACGGTGACCAGGCGGCCAGGGGTCCACTTGCTCTTCCCACTGGCCTCCCACGCCTCTCTGCAGGAACGCCCTGTTCCTCCCTCTCTCATGCACACGCACACACGCCAGCGCGCGTGTTCAGAAGGGGCTGAGCGAATGAGACACCTGAATTCCGATCCCATCCCTACCCGGAAGGCTGAAACTCGGTCACCTGCCGTCTGTCCCCTGAGCCTTTGTTCCTTCGCCTGCCAGTGGGTGCAGGCTCCCTCCCCGTGGGCCTCCGAAGCAGCCGGTGAGGGGGCAGAAGAGTCACAGAACCAGGCCTGGGTGGCGGGGCCTCCCCCCTCCGTAAGAGCAGCCGCCGGGGGAGAGTCAGCCCGAGTCGGCGCACCCGGGTCCTTCTGGGCAGAACTGGGCAGCCCGCCCTGGCCAGGGCCTCTGCTAGCCACACCTCTGTCCACCCCCGAGAAACAGTCCGCCCCGGTAGAGGGTTCAGTTCAGCCCCTTCCGCTGTGGGGCGGCCTTCGGGTGCCCCCGTCTCAGCAGGTGGCACTGCCCTTCATCCAGCTGCGTGGGCCAAAACCCCAAGAGTCACCCTCGATATCCGTTGTCCTCCCTGTCCCACATCCATCGGCAAGAGCACATTCGCCTCCGACAGGTGTCCCAGATCTCTCCTCTCTCCGGCGGCGTGGCAGCCTCCTGACCAGCCTCCCACCTTGCACGCGGCCTCCTAACCTCCGGCCACCCTCACCCCTGGGCGGCAGGGCAGATCTTGTGCGGGAGGTCTAGCAGTGGCACTGTGGAGTCGCCGGGAGGCGGCGGCAGTGCCTCCCAGCTAGACCCCAAATGCCCCTCTGGGGAGGGCAGGGTACAAAATCGTCCTGGTTGGAAAGCGCTGAGTTAGAGGACTCTTTCTGAAATGCAATGTCTTTCTCCTCTTCACAGTGGCCAGTGGCTTCCAGTACGGTCTAAGAGACGCCCCACTGGGCCAGATGATCTGTCTTTTCCCTCTCGCCTCTCTCCCTCGGGGCTCTGGGCACTGCAGGCCGCGGCCCTGACCGCCCTCACCTAGGAAGCACCTGCTTGCCTTGGGAGCTCTCATCAGCATCAGACGTTGCCTTTCCTTTTGTTTCTTAACGCACTTATTGTCTGCCTTCTCCACTACAATCTGAGCTTTACCAGGCCATCTTGTTCACTGCCATATCCCCGGCCCCTAGCACAGGGCCTGGCACATAGAAGGTGCTTTGGGGTCAAGTTTTGCACCAAGTGGCCCTCAAGTGGCTCATCTTTATGTCCACAGCCCCTCTCTCATGGATTCTGGGCCTGACCATGCAGCTTATTACTATTTTTTTTTTTTTTGAGACAGAATCTCGCTCTGTTGCCCGGGCTAGAGTGCCATGGGATCAGCCTAGCTCACAGCAACCTCAATCTCCTGGGCTCAAGCGATCCTCCTGCCTCAGCCTCCCGAGTAGCTGGGACTACAGGCATGCGCCACCATGCCCGGCTAATTTTTTCTATATATCTTTAGTTGTCCAGCTAATTTCTTTCTACTTTTAGTAGAGACAGGGTCTCACTCCTGCGCAGGCTGGTCTAGAATTCCTGACCTCAAGCAATCCTCCCGCCTCTGCCTCCGAGAGTGCTAGGATTGCAGCGTGAGCCACCGCGCCCGGCCCCGCAGCTTGCTGTGAACAACAGCAGGTGAGCACCTGGCCTGCCAGCAGACACTTCAGAACAGTCTGTGCATCAGGGTGTTCCCTTTCCCGCCATTTCTGAGACTCCTGCAGCCACTCCCATGAGGATAAGCCTGGAATAGCCCGGTGGAGCTGTGTGGCCTCTCGCCAGCACCACCAAGCTAGCCATCAGCCAGTGCCGACCAGACACTGAGTAAGGCCATCTGCAACCAGCCAGCTCGCTGAGGCTGCGTGGGCAAGTGCACACAAGGGCAGCAGGAGATGTGTCCCCAGGGCTAGGTTAAACTGCCAACCCACAGAGTCACGAGCCAATGAACTATCATTGCTTTAAGACACTAAGTTTGGGGACGATTTATTACCCATCAAAGTGGACTGACATAGATCTCCACCAATAGCTGTTGAATGCATGAATGACGAAATGAATGTTTGGTCTCTCCTAGGCTCTGCCAAGACCTTTCCCCCACCCACTCACCTCCCGGGGGCCCTCACCTTTCTCCTCGCTGTCACAGCTGGAGGCCCCGACCTCCACGGCCTCCCAGTCCTTGCTGAAGGCGGGAGGGGGCGGCTTCTCCCAGGCCCTGCTCTCCCGAGGCAGCAGTGTCTTGGTCCTCTCTGGCTCCAGCAGCCCCCGAGCGTGCTCAGGCTTGAGGCTCTGCATGTCCCCAGCGGGCGGCGGGGCTCCCGAGACAGGCTTCTCCTCCTCCTCCTGTTCCAGCGCCCGGTCTGGTCCCCCAGGCACGGGATCAGAGCCTGAGGACCGAGAGGCGCCTCATCATTCAGTGGATGGTTACGGGGGCCAGCAGGTGCTGGGCACCGTCCTAACCGCCAGAAACACAGCAGTGACCAAACGAAGACCCTCCCTCCCTCGTGGGGTTTGCATTCTAGCCGGGAGACACAGAGACAGACAGGTAAGGAAGTACATAGTGTGTCACATAGTGGTGGGGGTTCCAGGGACAGAGCAGGAAGGGGGATCATGCGTGTCGCAGGCAGGCGCACACGCCCACGCACACACTCAGTCCGCATTCCAAACTGCTTAGCCAGGGGCTTTAGAGTAAGGGACGCATCCCCTAGAATCCCTCGGCTACAGACAGGACTCTAGTCTTCCCACCAACCCCTGACAGCCCCAACTTTCTCCTTGGTCATCACTGTTGAAAACAAGATTTACTTTCCACATGGGGGTTAAAAGTCTAATTTTTTAAAAAGAATTCTTTTAGAGACAGGGTCTTGCTCTGTTGCCCAGGCTGGTCTCAAACTCCTGGCCTCAAGTGATCCTCCTGCCTTGGCCTCCAGAGTCACTAGGACTACAGATGTGAGCCACTGCACCCAGCTTACTTTTAAATAAAATACTCTTTAATATTCTCATTCTATGTCAGGTCAACCTGAGATTCAGGAAGTTGTTTGCAAGAAGCATCTGAATTATAATGACTTTCGATTATGTAACTATTTGCCTTGAGACACTGACGCTGGTTTATGTTCTTGTTTTAGGAAATTGTGTGTGTGTCGCACGTACAACCCAAAGACTATCTTGTGAATGGTAACTTTAAAAAAAAAGGAGTCAATTCCCTAGAAGTGAATAAAAGCTTCTGTAAGCTTTTTCTTCTTTACTTAGGTTTGTACAAGCAGAAATTGTTCTATAAAATTTTGAAACTATGGGGCAGATGCTTGAAAGAGCAGTTTGCAACTCAACAATCAATAGCATGTGGAGACTAAGATGTTTGGACCCCGACTCAAATAAACCTGCTGTAAAAAGAAAAATCTTTAAGAATCAAGGAAATTAGATCATGGACAGGGTATTCAACAATACCAAGGTATTATCACTGATTTTGTCAGATATGGGGATGGTTTTATGGATACGTAGGAAGTGTCCACCTTGCTTTTTTAGAGATGCTTTTGTAGTATGTAGGAGCGAATTGGCCTAATGGCCAAGATTTGCTTTAAAATACTTCTACAAAGAAAGAGGAAGAAATAGACAACGGGACATTAGAGCCAACAAGAAAATATAACTGCTGAATTTGAGAAATGGTGAGTGGTGGTTCATAGTGCTACCCTCATACTTAGGAGGGTGTTTGAAATTTTTTTATAATAGAAGCTATATTATAATGGATATATTAATATAACATATACAAATATATCAATTATATATCAATATATTATAAATTATGTCAATTATATATTCATATTAATGTCACATGACATATTATACATTATTTATAAATATAATTATATTCCATATAATATATAATGGAGATGCAAAAAAAAATATATATATATATATATATTTTTTTTTTTTTTTTTTTTGAGACAGAGTCTCACTTTGTTGCCCAGGCTAGAGTGAGTGATGTGGCGTCAGCCTAGCTCACAGCAATCTCAAACTCCTGGGCTCAAGCAATCTTTTTGCCTCAGCCTCCCGAGTAGCTGGGACTACAGGCATGCGCCACCATGCCTGGCTAATTTTTTGTATATATATTTTTAGTTGGTCAATTAATTTCTTTCTATTTTTAGTAGAGACGGGGTCTTGCTCTTGCTCAGGCTGGTTTCGAACACCTCAGGTTGAGTGATCCTCCCACCTGGGCCTCCCAGAGTGCTAGGATTACAGGCGTGAACCACCGCACCCGGCCCAAAAATATATTCTTTTCTTCTGCTTTGCCAATCAGCATTTGTATCTTCCATCTGCCTCCTGCAGGGAAGGGGGTGGGCGCACAGGCTCCTAAAACCCAGACCCAAACTCACCATTTCCCAGACCCCTCTGCCACTGCCCCCATCGCACGCCTCACCTGCACATCCTCCCGCCCGTGCCCACAGGACCAGGCTTGAACTTGCCCCAGCTCGCCCCTGCACCCAGGCCATTGCCCGTCCCCTGCTCTTGCCTCAGAAAAGGCGCTGCCCTCCTGCCCACTGTGGCAGCCCCCTGCTTTTGTTCCCCTGGATAAAGTGGCCTCCGCCATGTCCTCCCTGCCTCCAGGGGTCTACTTGGCCCTCAAGCCACGGATCCTGCTCCCTGAACCTGCCTCCCACCAGCTGCTCGGGGTCCACTCTCCACCCCCAGTCATGAGCAGAGGCCCAGCCTGCATCTGTCTGTTCCTGCAGTCTCCCACGCCCAGGAAAGCCCAGACAGGAGTTTTAGCCACACCCAGGACTCAGTGACACTGAATCCTGGGGAAAGAGGCTTCCCCTCTTCACCCTTTGATCCTTCTTATTTAATATTACCTTAAGGAGAAAGTCTCCGTCTCGCGCCCATATGCCTTCCCCATCTCTAGCTGAGCCCTGCTTCTAACACAGGCAGAGCAGCTTCAGGCTCAGCAGGCAAAGCATCCGGAATGCAAAGACTTTGCCTGTGTTTATTTTCATGGTTACCCTCAATAAGTGTAAAAATAAATAAATAAGGGTTATACTGAGTCCGGGCACAGCGGCTTAGCCTATAGTTCCAGCACTTGGGGAGGCCAAGGCAGGAGGCTCACTTGAGGCAGGAGCTGGAGGCTGCAGTGAGAAATGATCACGCCACCGCACTCCAGCTGGAGTGGCAGAGTGAGACTCTGCCTCTAAAAAAGGGGGGTAAAAGAAAAAAAAGAAAATGTGGTATATGTATATGTGTGGGTGTGTGGGTGTGTGTGTACACACCCACACACCATAAAAACAAATTAAAAGTGATACTGGCTTTCCCTGTGAAATTCATTGAGGTTGATTTCAAAAGCAGGCTGACTCATGCATGCTGGCGGGAGCGTCTACTGGTTCAACTGCTTTGGAAAACTACTTGGCAACCTCTAGGAAATCTGAACACACAAGTACCCTGGGATGAGGAAATCCCACCCCAAGGAACTTCGCCAAGAGCAGGGAAAACCTAGGTCCACCCACACACTTGTACATGAATGTTGTTGATGTCCGCTGTATTTATAAAACCGAAGCAGTTTATATTCATAGTCAAAAGCACTCATACTCGTAATTAAAAATGCTAACAACCCAGCTGTCTATGGACGAGAGAATGGAAAAATAGATTGTAGTTTATTCAGACAACAGAGGATTGCCCAGGAACAAGAAGAGCAAACAGAGGACACAGGCAACAAATGGATGAATCTAAATATATATTATGTATTTCTAATACTTTATGTATTTTATACATAAGCATATCTTAATATAGTTATATAACTATAATATATTTTAAATATAATTATATAAATATATAATTATAAACATAATATATATTTAATAAATATATATTTCATATGTAATATATAATATGTATAATGTATATTGACATAATACATACATATATGACTAAGTTGAAAAAGCCAGATACAAAGGAGCACATATATGTGATTTTACTAACATAGAAAAGTCTGGAACAGGTAAAATGAGTTGATATTAATAAGAGTCAGAGAGGGGTTATACCAGGCTGGCAGCAACATTCTGGGGAAAGTTCTGTATCTTGATCTGAGCAGTAGTCACACAGGTGAGCACCTTTGTACAAATTCACTGGGCTCTATTGTCCCAGAACTGCACACTTAATGCACATTACTCTATGTCCTTTTTAGACCTACAACCTTAATTCCCCCTCACTGAAAAAAGAAAACTAAAATAAAATACCGATTGTTTAAATTTCATGTCATTTTATTTGTGGTTTGCTGCATTTATCTGTTTCAATACATATATATGGATACAAATGCTGGCTCTGAGAATTGCACCTCATATGAATTTCACTGCTTTGCTTAAACCCGGTTGCATCATTGGTCTTTGATAAGATCCTGATTTTAGGAGTCCCTGAGGCATTGTCTGGGTTTCCTAGGGCTGCGGTAGCAGGTTACCGCAAATTCAGTGGCTTAAGACAGAGTCGATTTATTTTCTTGCAGTTCTACAGGTCAGAAATCTGAAATGAGCCCCCGGGGACAAAACAGAGGTGTGGGCAGGGCTGTGTCCTTCCGGAGGCTCCGCGGGGATCCATTCTCTGCCTGTCCTGGCATCCAAGGCGCCTGCGTTCCTGGACTCCTGGCCCCTCCTCCATCTGCAAGCCAGCAAGGGCCATGCACCCTTTCTCCCGCTGAAACCCTCTGACTCCGGCTCTCCCCTCCATTTTTAAGGACCACTGTACGATTAACTACATTGGATCCACTCAGATAATCCAGGGCCATCTCCCCATCTCCAAGAGAGCTGATTAACAACCTTGATCTCATCCGTAACTGTAACTCGCCCTCATCAAATAGTCTGACATGGTCCTGGGTTCTGGCGATGAGGACATGGACATCTTTAGGGAGCTGTGATTCAGGTATTAAAATAACATTGTTAGAAGAGAGGAAAATGAGAGGTGACTTAAAGGAAAACTAGGTAAGTGTTAGTACAGGTGATGCTAAAATGAGAAAATAGTCACAAAGGTGGGACAAGAACGGCGGCGTTAATTATAAAATGCTAACTGCTCCTACAGGGCCGGGTGCTGGGGAGCCAGGCATGGACGTGACCACACTCGCGTGAACTTCAGTTCTGCCTCCTATCTTCTGCATGACCTGGGGCAGGTCCCTTTGACCTCTCCAAGCCTCAGTTCATCAGTAAAGTGAGCAGACGGCAACAGCAGCACCTACCTCACGGAGTCTGTGAGCTTTCTACTGAGACAGAACATGATTTAATACAGAGTTTGAGTACCTGGTGAAAGGAAGAACAAAAAGGGTGTTCCCGGCTCAGTTTGTCCTTCCTGCGTCGGCTTCCAGAAGCACGGCTCAGCCTTCACAGCCGACCCTAAACATCACCTCTTACAGGACCTCACACATATTTGCCACCCTTGGGTGCTTGAACGAATACAACTTTTCCACCCACTTCTCAGCCAGAACCTTGTGCCAGACCTGTGCTGTATATTGGGCGCATGGTGATGCATTTGACACCTTCTACAGCGCACCTTCTCCTGGAGGAGAAAAACGAGTGGACACAGGACCAAACAGCACAGGCCCAGCACTCCAGCAGACAGAAAGGACTGGGACTCAAACACCTCCAGAGTTTGGGCAGACAGCACCGGTGGGAGGCAAAACAAACAAACATCAAACCAGATTGTCCGGCTTTTACTTTCACTCTTTTGAAATTGAGAATGAAATACGGATCCAGAGAAACACTTCTCTGCTGTAAGGAAAGCATAAACAAATAGCAACTGACACCTGGTGTGAGGAGAGGTGACAGGGCACAGAGGGGGCAGGGGGGACAGGGCAAAAGCGAGATCAGGTGCCCTGTCTGAAGAAGCTGCCCCATTCAGTCCAGCCAATGTTTGCTGAGCAGAAATATGGCGCAAATGTCTCCTATCTTCTGATTTCTCAAAAGAAGATGGGAAATTTATATTTTCAGATGACATCTGCAGTTGATCAATGTCAACTTCAAATGTTTGCAGGCCACCATGCAAAGCAAACCGCGCGAGCGGCGGGGCTGAACTAGACCCCGGGCTGCCGGTCTGCAGCCTCAGAGCGGGCCGGGAGCCCGTGGCGGTGAGGAGAGGAGGCCGCCGGCACAGACACCGTTTCTCAAGGAAACAGGTAACTTACTGGCCTTGATGGGAAACAGTGCGAGAGCAGCACCAGGGAGTGCTGTTTGGTTTGCTGCTTTGTTTTGTTCTTAATACGAGACATAATCATGGATTTTGGCTGAGGGGGAGAAGGCATGGGAAGAGGAGAAAACGCAGGCAAGAGGGGTGACAGACGGAGGAGGCAGGAGCCGCCAGGTCAAGGTCAGAAGAAACTGCCTGGCAATGGACGCAGGAGCGGGGAGGACGCGGGACAGAGGCGCGCACGGGTGGGGGAATTCGCACTTCACAACCGCAGCGTCTCGGTGGAACAGCAGACAACCCATCTGCCGAGAGGGAAGGGTGGAGATGCAGCAACAACAACAATGCCAATCACAGTGTGGGCGACGGCGTTTCCTGGGGCGCTTCCGTGCGCCAGCACTGCTGAGCCCCTGGAACCCTCTGTCACCTAATGCGCACACAGATGAGGCTATGATTCCATCCCACAGAAGAGGAAGTCCCCTTTTCAAAGCCGCATAGCTCGGAAGAGTGGGAGCCGCGGATTCCACACCGGGTGACTTCAGAGCCAGTGCTCCCAGCCACTGCAGGATGGCACACACGTGTGCAGACAGACACACAACCCCTTCGTGCGCCGGTGCACGCGCCGCAGGCCCGCGGAGGCAGCGCGCTAAACACCTAGGGACAGCCACAGCAGACGCCGGACCCCGCGGGACAAGAGCGCACGCCGACCGCGAGGGCGCACGCACCACAAACGCACGCTCGGTGCAGGGTCCACTCTCTTCTCGTCGCGCGGAGGTTGGAATTCACGTGCAACGCACGGCCGGGTGGACAGACGGCGCTTGGCGGAGAAACAGCCCCACCCGGACAGACCCGCAGGCCTCTCCCGCCGGATGGGCGCGGGGACCACCCTCCCCCGACCCGTCCCTGGCACACCCCCCCCCTGCCCAAACACATCCACACTCGCGCGTCCCGGATCGCCGCCCGCGCCCCGGCCCCCTTTTCCCGCCTCCTCCCCGCCCGCGGGGGTCCCTCCAAGGACTCACCCTCCCCACCAGACCCAGCCGGGGCACTGCAGAGCCGGCGCCGCAGGGACTGCGGCTGCGCAGACGCGGAGGCTGCGGGCGGGAGGCGGGGGCAATAGGGGAGGGGGGGCGGCCTTCTTCCCTCCTCCCCCAGGAAGTCTGCCCCTGGAAGGAAGTAGGAGAAGGCGGAGCGGCCACTGAGACTGAGTGCCCACGTGGGGTCGCAGGGGGTGGGGAGGGGCGTGGTCCTGTGCTCCGCTCTGAGGGTTGGCCGAAGTGGGACGGGCCAGGCATCCCCCGCGGATGCGCGCGCAGGTCGTGTCCGGCTCCCCATGCTGCGGGCGCCGGGGAGGCCAGCAGCTCCGCACAAGCCGGTGGGTAGTTCTCTGGGCTAAAAACCAGGGGAAACCCTGGGGCCCCACAGCCTGGAGTCAGGGTCTGGCTTTGCCACTTGCTACTAGTGTGTCCTCGGGTGCGTTACTTAACATTTCTATGCCTCAGTTTCCCATTCTCTTAAGTGGGAACAATTATGGTGACCACCGCCCAGGATTACTGTGAAGGTAAAAAATAAAAAAAATAAAAATTAAGTGATACATGCACAGTGCTTACAACCATGCCAAACAACTGCTGTTATCATCAGTGATCATTATTATTCAAATTTTACAATGCAATGACCACCGCCAAGTTGCTCCTAGGAAGTCTATATCAAATTTTTTATTTTTTTATTTTTTTTTTTTTGAGACAGAGTCTCACTCTGTTGCCCGGGCTAGAGTGAATGTCCTTGCGTCAGCCTAGATCACAGCAACCTCAAACTCCTGGGCTCAAGCGATCCTTCTGCCTCAGCCTCCCGAGTGGCTGGGACTACAGGCATGCGCCACCATGCCCGGCTAATTTTTTCTATGTATTTTTGGTTGTTCAGCTAATTTCTTTCTATTTTTAGTAGAGATGGGAACTTGCTCTTGCTCAGGCTGGTTTCTAACTCCTAACCTAGAGCGATCCTCCCGCTGCGGCCTCCCAGAGTGCTAGCATTACAGGTGTGAGCCAACATGCTCGCCTGGCCTATAGCAAATTTTTTAAATCCTTTACAAAGCCATGGAGTGGGGGGAAATGGTCTCCCTTTGTAATTTTATTTCCTTCCTGGGTTACTAGTGAAGTGGAGCAAATTAACATTTTTGTTGACCAGGCTTACTTTCTCTTCTGTGAACTACCTGTTTAGCTCCCCTGTTTGCTTTTGTTTGTTTTGTTTTGAGACAGGGTTTTGCTTTGTCTCCGGGGCTAGAGTACAGTGGTGTCATCATAGCTCACAGCAACCTCAGACTCCTGGGCTCAAGCGATCCTCCCACCTCAGCCTCCCAAAGTGCTAGAATTACAGGCGTAAGCCACCCCACCCATCCTCCCAGTTTGTTTATGTAGCTTTTTCTTACTGATTTATGGGCATTTTTAAAAATATTCTGGATAGTAATCTTTTGCCTGTTACTCTATCAGTGGCAAATATTTTCTCCTGGCCTTTCCCTTATCTTTTTACTGTGTTTACATAGTATCTTAAGTTGTAGATTTGATAAAAATCCAAGATATCTATTTTTACATTTTTTGCTTTTGGGGTCTTATTTGAGATGCACTTCCTGACCCTATTCTCATAAACACTTTCCTGCATAATCTTAACACTTTACAGTCTTATGTTATAGGCTTAGTTGCTTGAACCTTCTGGAATTCTTTTTAATTGTGTGAGGTAAAGATTTAATTTTCTTTTCCAAATGGCTAGGCAATTGAATGACCCTGGTTATGCAGAAAGCCAATCAAAATAGCTGTCATTTATCCAACAAATACTATGAAAAAGGCATCTTATGTTCATTATCTCATTTAATTCCAAAAGTCCCAAGTGGTAAATATTCCCATTTTACAGAGAAGGAAACTGGGACATAATGGAGTTAAATGATTTGCACAAAGGACATGCAGCAAGAAAGTGGAAAGATTAAGCTTGGATTTGCTTAGGAGTTTCTGGATATGTGACTTAATTGGGAAGGGAAACGTCCTCTGCTTAGATGTTTAGAAGATGAGTTTGCAGCCATTCCAAGGATAGTTTGGAGTTTGAACATGGATTGTCAAAGAATTAGACACTTCATTCAGTGCTCACCATTTCTTTTGATAACAAGACATTTAGTGCCAGAGAGCAGGGGAGCTGTCCCAGGTCACAGAGCCTTGAGGCAGGGGTCAAAAGCTGGGCTTCCAGATGCAGATCCACCAGCTGTGTAACTTTGGGAAGTGAATTAACTGGGTCTCAGTTTCTTATCTGCAAAATGGGAACAAAAATAGTCCCTGCCTCATAGAGTTATTGTAAACATCAAATAAGTTTATACATATGCCTCATACATACTGAGTGCTCTGTAAATGTCACCAGTATTACCATTATAATGTTTGAACACCAGATCCTCAACATAGGGAAAAACTTCAGCTGTGATCCTAATAATCCAGATAAATTACCCATTGCTCTTAAAATGTACTCAAGTTTGGGGAGTTTCCCAGAATCCCGAGGGAAAGAATATTATTGAATGATTCCTTAGGAGGTGATTTATTCGTGAAAGAGAAGAAAACAGTGAAGGGAGAGTGTCTAGAATCCCCTTCCATGCTTTTAATGTTTATCTAACTTCAATTTTTCATATATCCTTTTTCAACATTTGCCATGATCCTGCCTACCACCTTCATGATTGCATCCATGTCCATATAACATCCACATTACTATTTACTTAATATTTTTATTTTAAAGTTAACTCATCTTCTACAACCATTTTAGAAGTACTTATAGCACTCCTAAAAATGGAAAACCAGTTTCAAGTGCCATAACCTAAAAGGGAAATAAAATCAAGATTAATAAATCATAGCTAGATGCCACCACTTGATGTGGTAGGGGGAATTATTGGTCCAAATTCTTCATTATCCTGTTGTAACACAACACATCTTCCCCCATGCCATAACCTCATGGCAAGTCAAGTGGCCAGGTAAAGATTTGTTATGCCCATAAGCATTTTCCCTTTTTTGGTTGTGCTTTGTATACCAGGTTTGTGTGATAAACTTTAGCCATGAGTATGGCAGTAGGCTGAGTCCTGTGAGTCTTCCCAGAAAACCACCAAACCTGAGGGTTGTCTTGGAGACCCCAGAACAGCCCTCAAGCCTTATATGATTCTACAAGGATATGAGTGCTGTTGACATCTTTTTTGAGCCCCATGACTAGCTGGGGAAAGACAGATTACTACAGGGCTAAGAATTCATTCACCCATTCAACAAATATTTATTAAATAACTACTATGTGGCAAATGCTGATCTGGGTGACCAAGACTATCAATGTCTATGGTCTAATGGAGCTTATATCTAATGATGAAACAGACAATGACAAGCAAACCAATACACATAGGATAAAATCTAGGTTATGCTAAATTCTATGAAGTACATAAAATAGATCAATATGACAGTAACCACAAGACCAGTTTAGAAGGGAATGGTCAGGAAAGGCCTTTTTGGACAGGTGACATTTTGAGTAAAGATCCAAAATATGGAAAAGAGCTAGTTGTACTAGAATCCAGAACATCAGATGCAAAGACCCTGGAAAACCAACAAGGAGGACAATGAGGCCAGAATGGCCACACAAGGGAGATAGTGATAAAATGTAACATCAAAGAGGCATCTAGGGTCTGGAAAGCCTCAGGAAGACCTTGAATTTTATTGTAAGTGTGTTGGGAAACAGTGGCAGGGTACTGAGAAATAGTGTGATAGACTCTGATTTATATTGTCAAATGGTCACTGAAACTACTGTGTGGGGATGTGCTAAGAAGGGGCAATAGGTACAGTAGGAAGATAATTTAGAAGACTCTTGAAATAAACTAGCTGAGAATTTATGTTGGCCTGGAGTAAGGTGGTGGCGGTAGGAACAGAGAGCCGTGGATAGATGCAGGATTTACTCCGCAGGTGGAGCCGAGAGAACTCGCTGGAGGATGGAGTGGGAGGAACAAGAGGAAGAGAGGAATCAAGGAAGACTTTCAGGCTTTGGGTCTGAGCAACTGAGAGCCCTGAAGCTCACTGAGTGGGATACAGGTTCTTTGTGGGGAAGATCTAGAGTTCCTTTTGGGGCATGTTAATTATTGGATGCCTGAATTTCTGAGATTAACACCAGGAGTGGCTGGATTATGCAGATATACTCCTCTGGAGATTCTAGGGCTGAGTGTTGGGGAGTAGGCTCAGGAATCAGCTCAGAAGAACACATACACCTAGCACAGGTGGTGGCAAAATGACACTTCTGTTACTGTCCACGGTACTGAACCTTCCAGCGAGCTGTCCTCAGTGCTGAACCATACCAGCAGGGCTGGCCGGTGGGGCGCTGTCCGTGGTGCCGAACAGCGCTTTTTTGCATGAGCTGTCCGCGGTGCTGAACCATTTCTATCACAAGCACGGACCTCCCTGCAGTGCTGAGCTAGCCCCGCCTGAGCTGTCCGCGGTGCCCAACCATCCCAGCTGGGCTGGCCCGCGGTGCTGTCGGCGATGCAGAAACCGGCTAGGCGTGCGCTGTCCGTGGTGCTGAACCATTCCAGCACTAGTACGGACCGCCGCGCTTGCTGAGCCAGCCCCACCTGAGCTGTCCGCGGTGCTGAATAGCTACACAGACAATTTGCAGAGGATTCTTTTCTATCGCACCCTGCCTCCCCTCACCCCAAGAAAGCATCCGCCTGGGGAAAGCCCTGTTGCTGCCTAGACACAAAGCTTTCTGAGCTGCAGAGAGCATGGGACGCAAGCACATGAGGGCAAAAACTGCAGAGTCATTTTTAAGTGACAGCTTTGGTTCTTAGGACAGCAGGACCTGGCTACAACCTCATTGAAGTTATTAACACAGAGTTTCCAAAACAGTTCTGAGGGGGGGTAAATGTACAAAATGTAAAGTAAGGGAAAGATATCCCCACGACCCAGGCTGCTGGTCTCCCTGAGTTGGGAGAAGGAAGCAGGGCAACAGGGCACAGCTCACTATATAAGGACATGTGCATTATTGGCAAAGCCTTAGTTTTTATGTTATAAGATGGGCTTTCAAATTAGTATTATTGTAGATTTACAGAAATGCAGCATGGCTACATTTTCTTGCAAGCATCTGAAATCATGACCTTTGCGTGGCATTTTTTTTTTTTTGAAATGATGAGAAGCTTTGCCATTTAAATATTCCTAAAAAATTTATACTGAATAAAAATCTATACTTTCTAATGCAATGAATCACATATATTGCAAACTGTGTTTGCTATTTTAGCTATCACTTTAGCTACTGAATACACATGCCTACCCTTCTTTTTAAGGATTAGTCATGAATTATGAGGGTTTTGAATTGTGAAGACTCTTTAAAACTGAGTCCCTGGCATAAAATCCAACCACTTTGGGATTGTTGAATGAATGAATGAATGAACAAGTTTGTTATTCCCAAACATCTGGCCACCGGGTAAGCCACAGCTGCACCAATCACTCATGAAACAGACATTCACAGAGTACTCACTATGTTCTAGACACTGGAGGGGACACCCAGGATGCCTGGAATATTCCTCCCTTATCTCTAAGAGGATGATGTTTACACCTCTTCAAAAGGCAGAGAACTTTGAGAATCAGGCTTTGAACTCTTTGCTCAGACAGAATCACTGTGATCTGGCTCTTACCTATTTTGTTATCCTCTGCTGGAGTTGCTGGCCCAGGATGTTTTGATATTTGAAATTCTCAAAAGAAGTTGGCACTCATTACATTACATACATTTTTCTTGCTTATTGCCTTCCTTACCTCCTAGAATGTAGGCTTCATGATGGTATGGATTCTGTGTTTCTAATTTGGTCCTGAGCTTCCGGCACCTAGAACGCTTCTTGGCACATACCAGATGCTCTCTGTGTCTTGGTTTTGGAAGATTGATTAAATGAAAGGTGATGTTTATAAATGTAAACTATCCTAATGTCTTAATGTCTAATGTCTTGGTAAATTTTTAAACTAAAGTGAAAATGAGTGAAATGAACCAAGTACATCAGTTGGCTGGGTGCGGCCCGTGATCTTCCCAGCTGAGACATCCAAGATCACAGATCTCCCATTGAGCAAGACTCGGCAGTGAGACCACTTTATGGGCAGGTGATCTATTGTTCTGTCCTCTGGCCCATCAGCTAGGGCCCAGAAGGCAGAGTTCTGTGGCACCAAACAGGGAATCCTGTCAGTACGGATCATCCCACAAAGAGAAGAATCTATTTCATTCTTTTTTTTTTTCTTTTCTTTTCTTTTTTTTTTTGAGACAGAGTCTCGCTTTGTTGCCCAGGCTAGAGTGAGTGCCATGGCGTCAGCCTAGCTCACACCAACCTCACACTCCTGGGCTCGAGCAATCCTCCTGCCTCAGCCTCCTGAGTAGCTGGGACTACAGGCATGCGCCACCATGCCCGGCTAATTTTTTCTATATATATTAGTTGGCCAATTAATTTCTTCCTATTTATAGTAGAGATGGGGTCTCGCTCTTGCTCAGGTTAGTTTCAAACTCCTAGACTCAAACAATCTGCCTGCCTCAGCCTCCCAGAGAGCTAGGATTACAGGCGTGAGCCACCACGCCCAGCCTATTTCATTCTTTTTAACAACTGCAGGGAATAAATCATCCTGTGTGAATGTATCTAGTTTATGTGGCCATTCCCCAACTTCCAGACATTTGCATTATTTCCAAATTATTTGGGAGCCTTGGACCCCTTGGGAAGGGCCCAAGTTTAACTTGTAAATGAAATGGAACAGTCAGGATTTAACCCAGGACATTCTGTCCCCAAAGACCTTCTTGTTTCACTACTACTAAAACTACTTCAGTTTATTCTGAAAGGTCAACAAAGGATGATTGAAGTGGGGAAACTCACCTCATTGCCTATAATCTTGAAGCATCCAGTTATTTGGACTGTATGGGGTAAATCCTAGAAGGGCAGTGAGCTGCCAAGTCTGCTTAGAAAAACACACAACCTCCTCACCATCCCTCCCACAGGACTTTCTGCAGCACCACTACAGAAATGATGGGTTAACATTCCAAAAACAGAATCATTATAAATCAAGTAATGTTTTTTGAGACTTGTTGCATCCTCACCAAGACCCTATTGGTTGGGTGATGTTATTATCCTCATTTTACAGAACAAAATAGATCTTTGTGAACTGATATGGAAACATCTCCAAGACACAGAATTGTGTAGGGAAATAAAAAGCAGGTTATGGAATCACAGATGTAGTCTGACATCACTTATGTGAAAACTGAACAACACATAAAACAAGGTAAGATATTTTCTGTGGGCACATAGATATATACACGAAGCCTTGCCAAATTAAAAACACAAAAGGTATTTAAAATAAAAATCAAAAGATTACCAAGTTTACCAAGATTACACTTGCTTTTTCATGACAAAAAGCAGTAACTATATTAAAACCACTTTAGTACAAGCGTCGACTATAGTCAACAGCCACAGATGAATGCACACAGCCCAGCATCAACTTTAGCAGACACACGTGATACGAAGGCACACAGCCAAGCGTCGACTTTAGCGTTAATAACAAAACTTGACTTTTCTAATTTTTCATTTATCAAAATAAAATTATGAACATTTAAAAATAATGTAATGAAAACATATATGTATATGTTACCTATTCGGATTTACATGACAAGTAAAGCTACCTGTAAAGTAAAACAAGCTTTCAGTGCTTTAAAGCTTTCCTCATCACACAAGACCAAAACGGATTCATCGTCAATGCACAGCACACACTATCGTGTGGACTATGAGTGCCGGCTGTGGGCAAGGTTGCACAGCCGGTGAGCACCGTACCGAAGTGGTTAAATAATTATCACATACAAAAAATTTGTGACATATCCTCAAATCTCAGCATGGCAAAACTCAGCAATAAAATTGCCTTTGCTAAGGAGTAAGGGCTTATGGGAAATGCTCAATGTTTTATTATTTGGGGACCAATACTAGGAAGGGCAAATCTGGTATATTGGTTAATCTCATGATGCAACCTAATTTTTCTTCCTAACTATAGTATGCCATGAACATGAAAATTTTGCTTCCACATGTATGGCTTATGAAATAAAAAGTTAAAATCTTAAAAAGAAAAATGAGGCCAGGTGTGGTGTCTCACGCCTATAATCTTAGCACTCTTGGAGGCCAAGGCGGAGGATCGCTCAAGGTCAGGAGTTTGAGACCAGCCTGAGCAAGAGCAAGACCCCATCTCTACTAAAAAAATAGAAAAAAATTGGCTAGACAACTAAAAATATATAGAAAAAATTAGCCAAGCATGGTGGCACATGCCAGTAGTCCCAGCTACTCGGGAGGCTGAGGCAGAAGGATTGCTTGAGCCCAGGAGTTTGAGGTGCTGTGAGCTAGGCTGATGCCATGGCACTCTAGCCTGGGCAACAGAGTGAGACTCTGTCTCAAAAAAAAGAAGAAAAATCAAGGACATGAACAGTTGTAAGGCACATTTCAATGGGAGAGATCTTAAAATGTAAAAAAAGTAAAAGTCATTTAAATATCAATGAAATATCACATATAGATTTAATTATCACAACTTATCCAATAATAGTAGGGCATATCTCATAGTTAGCAGCTGATACACATTTGGCATTGTTATTATGGAATGGCTAATATTAGCCAGGTTCACTCTATGCATAAGGAAAGTGAGGCTGAGAATCAGTGCATCCCCCCACATCACATATATTTCTCTAGGCGCATACCAGTGTGCAAATGCAAAGGAAAAGTACTTCCTCCCACCCTGCACAACAAGCCCCCAATAGCAGTCACTCTACTCTAGAGGAGAGACCAGCTGATTGATGTATAATTAGTAGGAAATCTTGCTTTATCAATATGTTTTGAACTTTGACCCCCAAAATGTGTTTACTTATCAATTGTCGAGAAATAAAATAAAATATTACTTTACAAGAAAAGGGATTGGCAGAAGGTAAGTCCTTCTCTGAGAGGCAGGACAGAAATGGTCTTGCTCACTCGTGAGTCCCAGTGCCTGGCACCAATCAGCACCGTTCTGACATCTATTGAAGAAACAGCCACGCTCACACAGCCCAGGGCTGACCAGCCCTGACGCCGGCCCTTGTCCTACTCCACGGCGAAGCTGCCTTCTGAGGCTTTTCAACACCAGGAGTGACACCCTTCCTGTTCTCAGTCTCACTCCCAGGACTGTACATTCGCCAGGACAGGGGTCTTGGGGATGGGAGTGTCAAATTCCTTCTGCCTTCAGTCTGGGTCTCTGCAGACACCCTCTTCTCTGAGAGAGGATCCCTGATTCCTTCTTGGGCAGCCACTCTGTGTTTTCTCCCATCTTCAAGAGAAGGGTGGTTGCTGTAGAAACCCACATCATCTCTTCAGCAGATGTGGATCACCAGCAATGAGAAAGAGCGTCCTACCATGTGATTCCCTATTTGCGGGTCTTATTATGAGCAGAGCTGAGACTTGAGCTCGTGTCTGTCCCAATTTACAGATGACTGCTGTCCCCATTACCAGCACCCTCCTTTCCATAGCAATATAGAATTGTAAATAATGTACCAAAGAGTGTAATTTTTGTTTCAGTACTTCTTTTTCTTACTTCCTCCCCTAAAAAATATTATTTATTCTGACTTGAAATGAAGGCTAAACATTTCAACCAAATACAACTGTAAACCCAGTTTGGACCCATTGCTAACAAACTGTACAAATGTATTATTGAGGCAATCAAGGAAAACTGACTGCAAACCACTAAATAGTATGTTGAATTAACATTCGTTTTGTTGGGTGTAATACTGATATTATGGCTCAATTTTTTAAGTCCTTTTCTGTTAGAGACACATACTGAAATACGTGTGGATAAAATATGGTGGTGGTGGAGATTTGCATTTAACAAACTAGCAGAGACAAGGGACAACTGTCCAAACCAGGCAATGGGTATAGGGGGCTTCATTATATTATTCCCATTACTTTAATGTTTTCTTGAAAACTTCCCTGGTAGGATGTTTAAAAATGTAGGGTTTATTGCAAAAACCTTTTTTTTTCAAACAATACCAAATTTTAAAAATATAAGGTAAAAATCTCTGAAGGCTCCCCTTCACTCTCACTTCACCACTCTTTGATTGCACTCAGGAATTAGGAGTGGTGGCTCCATTGAGCAAAGGACTTAGGTCTGCCCACTGCTGGATTCCAGCCCCTGGAACAGTGCCTGGCACAGGAAAGGTGTTCAGATGTTTGCTGAATGAATGACTCCCTGCTCACCCCCAATGCTTCTTGTCTCTTGAGAGTCCTGCTTATCAAAGAGGGAAGAAGTTCTGGGTATTTATATATTAGGCATTCACTTTCTTATTTCTTAAAACAGCTTCTCCTCCACCCCTAAGGGGGAGAGAAAAAATAGCTCTTGCTCCTTCATGACCCAAATTTCTCCTCTTTTTCATGCGCATCTGCTCATACCTACCCCATGTGCTACACTGAACCCAGCAGTGAAAAAAATACCAACTTCACACCTGCCTCTTCACCCTCCATTCTTCCCACCTCTCAACCTCTCTGTGAAACAGGTGATCAACTATAAATAAACATATACCTTTCCTGTAGGCAGCTCTTAAAAGAAACTTGAACTAAATAAAAATTCTGCCTATAAATTTGTATGCCTCGACAAATATTTGTTGGGCAAATGAGTACGTGTCATGAAGGACATGGAAAATCTGTTGTGCCTCATGAGGTGAGGTAGTGGGAGAAGGGGAAGATGGGTGGATAGAATTCCTCCTAATATTTCTTCCTGGTCATGACAGGCCAATAAACCCCAGGGAAACTTGTTCTGAAAATAGGCATGGAGCATAGTGACACTGAACCTTACATCAGCCTTAGGAGGTGATAGTAAAAGTATTATTATAACAATAATGATAACACATAATAGAACTTCCTATGTATCAGGCACTGTTCTAAATGCATCATTGTGTTACTTCATTTGTCCTTTACAACAGTATAAGGTAGATACTATCCTTTTCCCCACTATACAGATGAGGAAACTGAGGCACTAAAGAAACGAAATCACTTTCCCAAGGTTCCTTACCAGAGGAGTGGCAAAACCAGAATTTGAATGCACTAGGGCATCCCCTGGAAGCTGTCACATGATGCTGCCACTTATACTTCATTGGTCAGAATCTAGTCACATGGCCACACCTAGCTGCAAGAGAGGCTGGGAAATGCAGCTACAACTTGGAGGTTCTGGCACTGTGGAGAAGAGGAAACCAGATATTGCAGAACAATGAGCAGTCTCCACTCTCCACCTTTGATTTTTTTCCCTGTAGTGAAGATCCAAAGCCTCCAGAGCTCACAGCTATTCCTCACAATGGGTCAGGGGAGTGATTGGAAAGGCAATCTCAGACATTGGTAGCAGGAGTGCCAATAGACAAATCCCGCCAATAAGGTGCACTAGTTAGTTCTTTCTGCACAATAAACCATGGCAAAGTTAAACAACTCAAAATGGTAACACCCATTATTTATTATCTCTCATGAAATTACGGATCAGCTGGACAGTTCTGCTAATCAGCTTTTGGCTGATTTTGGCTGGACTTGCTCTTGTATCTACACAGGTTGGAGTGGTTAGCTAGGGGTTGTCTAATAAAAGGAAGCATAAATAATGCTGGGTGCCTTCTGGTGGGGCCTAGGCAGAGGCATGTTGTTGTTTTTAATCCTGAAAAGCCAGTAGAAACAAAGAAAAATAAAATCCCCATAAAAACTTACCATCTAGAGGTAAGTTTATAGAATTGTAATAGAGGTAATTATAGAATTAAACAATTCTAGAATTGTCTATATTCTAATGAACTTCACTTTTGGCATGAACACATGCAGAAATATGTTCACAATTTTATATGCCTGCACTATTCTGTAGCCTGCCTTCTCATGTGATAACATGAGAGTACACATGATATTCGTACTAAGTTTACCAGTTAGCTGCTGCTGTGTAACAGACCTCCCCAGAATTGGGTGACTTTAAACAATGAATTATTTTATCTCACAGTATTGTGAGCTGGCTGAGAGCTTCCTCTGCAGGACATATCTGGGCTCACTTATGTGGCTGCATTCAGCTGTAGGGTCCACTGGGCTGGGAGGTCCAAGATGGCCCCATTCACATGTCTGACACTTGCTGGCTGTTGGCTGGGGACCCTCAGTTCTCCTTCATATGGCCTGTCATCCTCTAGAAGACTAGTCTGGCGTCCTCACACAGAGGTCTTGGGGCAAAGTCCTCAGAGGTGAACACAGAAGCTACCGTGCTTCTTAAGGTCTGACCTTGAAATCCCACAGCATCACCTCTGCCATATTCTATTGGTCAAAGCAATTCACAAGGACATCTGGGACTCAATGGTGGAAAAATAGAGCCCAGATTTTGGTAGCAGGAGCTGCAAAAAAAATTGGGGGTCAGTTTTGATATCCAAAATGAAAACATTTTTGAAAGAAAAAGGAAAGGGGGAAGAAAAAAAGAGAAAGTAAAAATTGGGGGAAAACTCCAGCTTTTGGGAAGAGGGACTGTGAAGACCACCCGGTGCCCCCAGGATGAAGGCTGCAGCCTTCAAGGCAGGTGAGTTCTGCTCTCCCATCCACGCCAGCAAGCTCTAGGGTGTTCTAGCTCACATTCAAATAGAAACAAACAACATCACGCCATCTCCCCATCTGCTGATGCCCTCCTGTGGCCTTTCCCAAATGTATTATATCACAGCCTCCTCCTCCTGCTGCAGGGAAGAGTTTATCAGGGGGCCTGGCATGTAGGACATGCTCAATAAATGATAACAACTTGTAGAGAGAGTTGGTGTTATATACCATGGGAGGACCCAAAGGACCGATTCATGTCAAATGCTTAGAACAGTTCCTACTTCTTAGTAAAGACCCAACAATGCTGTTATTGCTGTTGCTATTGTTGTTCTTATCGGGTTTTTAAAGAGGATACATCCTTGTAACGTCCAGGATAAGTTTGGTAACTACAATAGTGAAAGCTTTAGAGCTGCAATGCCGAACACAGTAGCTGGTAGCCACATATATACTACTAAAATTTAAGTTTATTAAAATGAAGTATGTTTACGATTTCGGTTTCTCAAAGACACACTAGACACATATCTGGTGCTCAGTAGCCACCTACAGAAAGTGGCGACCACACTGGACAGCGCAGAGAAGAGAACATTTCCATCACTGCAGAAAGCCTCACACTGCTTTAGAGGAGCCCAGACACTGCTCTAAGAACTTCCTGGGAATTAACTCACATAACAGCCCTATAGGGCACGGCTGTTACCGGCCAGGTCCGTGCCCATTCCTCCCTCACGCAGTGAGCCACTGGGACACTTTTGCAAAATAGAAAAGATTTAATCCCAAGGCCACCAAGTGAGGAGGCAAGCAGAACAGCCCTCAAATTTGCCTCCCTGAAGATAAGGCTGAGGAATGTTTACAGGTTAGGCGTAAGGCTGGGGAAAGGTGATTGGCAGTGGGGTAAAATGCAAGTAACAAGTTTATTCTGCACAAGTTATCGGGGTTCATGGCATTTCACAGGACACACGCACAGAATGGCGGCGCTAGCAATGATCCGAGGGTGGAGTTTGGGCCCTGGGACGCCAAAAGGGGCTCTTGCACAGGCCCAGTCGCAACTTGATGGTCTCAACTAGTTTCAACTGGACAGGAGTTGGCCCAACTTCCAGAAAAACAACCCAAGCAACCGTCATCAAGATGACTTACGAGTGTTATCTACAAAGCAGTCACCGAAGGTTAGGTTTCAGCAGAGGCGTGGCCTTTAGGTTCATGGAAAAAGGAAAAAAAATAACAAAAAGCAAGCGACCAAAAGCAAGCAAGCAGGGCAGGCAGACCTGATTAAATTAACCACTCGGTTTCACATTTTCAAAACTGAGGCTCAAAAAACTATGACACTGGTCCAAAGACAGGTGGCTAGTTTAACCTCAGAGCTGGGCCCCCTCCCCTGTCTCCCCTTCCATCCCCATTTTTTCTTTTCCTCATGGTTTTCCCTCTCTTCTCCTTTCCCTCTGCCTCTCCCTCTCCTCCCCTTCTTGCCCCCTTCCTCTTCCTTCTACCCCTGCTTGCTTCCCCTCCTTCCCCCTTCCCCCCTGCTCACCGCTCCCCTCACTCCCTCGACTCAGTTTCCCCACCTCTCTCCTCCAGCTCCTCTGCCTCGCCCCTGCCCTACCTCTCCTCCCCTCCCGGTCCTCTTCCAAGCTCCTCCTCTCCGCTCCCCCTCCTTTCCCAAGAACCCCCCCCCCTTTCAAGCCCCCTCCCCTTCTGTCCCAAGTCCCTCCCTCTCCTCCTGCTCCTTCCCCTCCCCATCCTCTCCCCCGCAACCCGGCGCCGCGGAGGCGTCTGGGAGGACGGAGTGGGCGGGGCCTCGCGCGGTGGCGCTGAAAGGGGAGGGGCGCGCTTGGCGCAGGCGCAATGCACCGCCTCCGCTCTGGAGCCGCGGCTGAGTCAGCGCCGGGAGGGCTGCCCCCGAACCGAGTGGTCTGGGCCCCTCCGTGCCTCTGTTTCCCCGCGGGGAAGCGGATGGTACGGGTGATGGAGAGGAGGAGGCACAGGGCAGAACAGCTTAGGAGAGCCTAAAAGGCTGCAGGGCGCCACGTGCTGTTTGACTGGAAGACCCACGTCCCGTGCGTGGCCCTTCCTGGCTACGAGACCCGGTTCCACGTGCCTGTCGGGTGGAGGCGAAGACTGTTTCTGCTTCTTCCCGCCGGCATGGCAGACCGTATTTCCCTGGCCCAACCCAGGTCTGAGTGGAGCCGTGGCCTGTGCAGCTGCCAGCGGAAGGAGAGCAGAGTGACACGGGCCACTTCTGATCTGGGTCCAAAGACACTGCACTCGTCTCCTCAGAGGGGTCTTCCCCTCTCCTGCTGGCTGGAACACGGATGTGGCGGGAACTCAGCTCCAACCAGAATCCGTATCAGCATTGTCCCTGGGGGACGGCCACGCAGCAGGATGGGAGGGACCTGTGTCCTAAATGACCCTGTGCTTGGAGAGCAGAGCTTCCCACTGCCCTGTACCGTTCACGCTGGCTCCGGGATGAATGAGAGAGAGAGAGAGATGAAAAGAGAGTTTGTTCTTTAAGGCTCTGTTTTTGTGTCCACTTGTTGCAGTAGCTTTCCCTTCATCCGACTAACCCATCAACCAAACTCTGGGGGGGGGGTCCCACTATTTTCCCATTTTCAAGACGAGGAAACTGCCGCACAGATGGGTTTAATAAAACATGCTTGTGTTACATAGCTGCGCTCAGAATCCTTTTCGCTCACCTTCTATCCAACCACACTTCACATTTGCCATTGCTTGAGCCATTGTAGACTTCATTCCCCCCTGCAGAGAGAGCTCAGACACACAGGTAGGTCAGCTATGCACAGACAAGCAGAGGGGAGGCTGAACTCCTTGGCTGCTCTGGGCATCTGCTGGCCCAACCCTGGAAAGCCACTGCCCTCCTCCAACCTCACCAGGGACCGAGGACTCAAGCCGCCCTGCCTGCCTCTTGGTTAAGGAAGCACAGAGGGCAGTGAGACTGAGGTCTCATCTTGTGGCAATAAGAGGACGCCCCACAGAAAGCATTGCATGCAAGATCTCATGACAAAATAGGCATAGTGAGCAACCACTGGACTGTAACCCACGATGGGGTGGACTTCAGGGGTGCCCTCCCTGTATCAACCCACCTCTCCCCTACTGCGAATGTTGGTGCAGCTGACCCCACACCCACATCAAGGCAGACGATGGTTTCAGGCCAATCCGGGCAATCAATCCCATTCCCTTACCATCGCTATCATTTCAGGGATGAGAACAAGGCCCAGATCTAAGCCATCTCTCTGGTCACAGCAAGCAGTTCATGGGTGAGTCCAACAGAATGAAACTTAGGGCTTTTTTTCCCCCAAGGACTACAAGAAGTTGTCTCCCTCCATCTGGTTGACTGAGAAAATATGTTGTCAAGTAGCTGCTGGAAACCGCCTTCATCCCACGGGGGAAGCCAGCCTGAGGATGATGCCAGCACCTAAAGGGACAGCCAGAGAATCACAGAGCATCAGAGCTGCGGCTCCAGTGACGAGTGCCTGGGTCAAACCCACCCTGATGCCCACTCTACTGCTAGACATTTGAAGAACAGTCTGCCTTGTTTATGTATTCTAGAGTGATTGTTTTTCCTACTTGCAAAGTGTGCTTACTAATATAATTTTTAAAACTGAATTATATGTACCTCAGTGTCACGAAGTGTGAAACAAATGGAAATGCCAGGATGTCAGCAACCAGTAGTATCAAATGTCAAAATTAAAAAGACAGCCCAGAAAAAGTAGACTTTGGGTGAAATTCCGTGTGTAAACAAAGCTTCATGTCAGCCTTGGGAAACTCACTTGAGATTACTGGTATGTTCTGAATGTTGGTGTCCCTCCCAAATTCACATGTTTAGCAACTTAGTTCCAATGTAACAGTACAGAGAGGTGGGCGGGACCTTCAGGAGGTGACTGGTGCCCTTATAGAAGAGATCTGAGGGCGCCTGCCTGCCCGCCTTCTCCGCCTGAGGACACACATAAAAGGCACCATCTACCATGTTTCCCTGAAAATAAGACAGGGTCGTATGCTCATTTTTCAAGAAGACACTCTAGGACTTATTTTCAGCGAATGTGTTATTTTTTTAAGTACAGTACAACAATCTACATTTATTCAAATATAGTGAAGTCATTTTCTTCTGGAACATCATCATAACTCTCCAAACCCCAAATTCCATCCTGAATTTCTTGCAACTTTATTTCCTTTAGAACCATTGGCCCCGATTTCTCATTCAAGCAATAGAGCTCTCATGGGGCAGATGAGAAGGGCTGCTCGTCTTCTTTACTGCTCCACGACGAAATGCATGGATATTTGTGCAGATATGCCGCATAGCCACGCCCATCACTAGGTCTTATTTTCAGGGTAGGGCTCATATTGCGCAAATGCTTAGAAATCCTGCTAGGGCTTATATTATGGGTAGGCCTTATTTTCGGGAAACATGGTATGAAGAATGCTGCCCTCATCAGACACCAAATTTTCAGAGCTTTGATCTTGAACTTCCCAGCCTCCAGAACTGTGAGCAAAAATTTCTATTGTTTGTAAATTACCCAGTCTAAGGTCTTTTGTCATAGCAGCAGGAATAGACTAAGACAGTTACCTTCACATTTAACAGCAAAAATAACTATACAAGGGAAGACTGTATATTTATTGAACCCAGTATTTAAACCCCAGTATCAAACCTGTTAGTGTTTGTTTTCCTTCCTGCTCTCACCACAATAGACTGGACAACCAGTATCTGTATCTGTATCTGTCACACCCAAAAGACATGGTGTCCCTTAATTAAAAGTTTTATTTTAAAAAATGTAACAGACTGCTCTAAGAACCTTTGGCATTTGAAGCAGTAGTTATTGTTATTTTCTAACTCTGAAAAAAAAAATTCCCCCTCACAAACAACTTGCAAACTTCTACCACTTACTAGCCTAGTGGCTTCCAGCACATACTGTAGGGAGACTGGGGCCGGAGAGAAAGCCCCACGCCCTTACCCACCCAGGAAAATCACAGATGGTGACAAACTACACCTGGGCTCCAAGGTACTCCACAAAGGGAGAAACGTCCCAATGCCCATCTGAGTCCACCTCCCCACCCCTCTGCAACCTACACTCCACTACTGAGGAAATGAGGCCCAGGGGCATGCCCCACAGGCCCAAGCTCTTAGGACAATTCACTCAGACAGCGGGGTCTGAGCCCTGATGGCCCATGGCTGAGCTCCCCGTGCCGGTAACCCGGGCTCAGCGGACAGAGCCTTCCAACGTTCCCAAAGAGGGGAGACAGAGGGGCTTGCTCTGACGCTCGGTGCGTGCGGAGGGGCATTTGTGGAGCAGAAGCCGCCTGCGCCCCGCAGGGAGAACGCGCCCCCAACACGGGCTGGCCCCGCGGAGGCGCTCAGGTGTGGATCCTCAGGTGCCGCGTCAGGTTGGTGTTCCGGCTGAAGGTCTTCCCGCACTCGCCGCACCTGTACGGCTTCTCGCCGGTGTGGATGCGCTGGTGGACCGTCAGCGAGGAGTTCTTGATGAAGGACTTCCCGCACTGGCCGCACCTGTAGGGCTTCTCCCCCGTGTGGATGCGCTGGTGCTCGATGAGGTAGGCGCTCTGGCTGAAGGCCTTGCCGCACTCGCCGCACTTGTACGGCTTCTCGCCGGTGTGCACGATCTGGTGCACGATGAGGGACGAGCGCCCCGTGAAGTGCTTCTTGCAGATGTAGCACTCGTAGGGCTTCTCCCCGGTGTGGATGCGCTGGTGCTGCGTGAGGGAGGAGTTCTTGCTGAAGGCCTTGCCGCACTCGTTGCACTCGAAGGGCTTCACCCCGATGTGGAAGCGCTGGTGCTGGATGAGGTAGGAGCTCTGGCTGAAGGCCTTGCCGCACGCGTTGCACACGTAGGGCTTCTCGCCCGTGTGGTTCCGCTGGTGCAGGGTGAGGGAGGAGCTCTTGTTGAAGGCCTTGCCGCAGTCCTTGCAGGCGTACGGCTTCTCGCCCGTGTGCGTGCGCTGGTGCTCGGTCAGGTGCATGTTCTGGCTGAAGGCCCGCCCGCACTCGGGGCACACGTACGGCTTCTCGCCCGTGTGCGTGCGCTGGTGCACGATCAGGTGCATGTTCTGGCTGAAGGCCTTGCCGCAGTCCCCGCACGCGTAGGGCTTCTCCCCGGTGTGGATGCGCTCGTGCTGGGTGAGGGACGAGGTCTTCCGGAAGGCCTTCCCGCACACGTCGCACACGTAGGGCTTCTCGCCGGTGTGCGTGCGCTGGTGCACGGTGAGGTTCATGCGCTGGCTGAAGGCCTTACCGCAGTCCCCGCACGCGTAGGGCTTCTCCCCGGTGTGCACCCGCCGGTGGATGGTGAGGGACGAGCGCTCGATGAAGTGCTTCCCGCAGGTGTCGCACTCGAAAGGCTTCTCTCCTGTGTGGATCCTTTGGTGTTTCATCAGGGAAGAGCTTCGGCTGAAGGCCTTGCCACACTCGCTGCAGTCGAAGGGCTTCTTCTCCACGGAGGGCACCGGCGGCTGGCCGGGCTCTGAGGTGCTGGAGTTCTTCCCAGGCCTCGCGAGCGGACAGCCCCCCTTTTCTGGGGGCTCGTCCAGCCTCGGCGGGACCAGGGTAGGGCTTTGGTCAGCAAATCCCTCCCGTTCTCCGCATTCGGGGCCTGGCTCGCCACGGAGTTTGCTCTCCTGGGCAGTTCCCAGCCCCTCCCGCCCTGTCCGGGCACCCCCATAGCCCTCTGGCCAGCCGCCCAGTCTCCACGCTCCTCCTAAGGCGGGACCCCCAACTGCAGTCCCCGTGGCCACCCTGGTGGATGTTTTGTCTTCCAAAATGTCATCCTTTGGATCCGACTCTTTCATTTCAGGTCTACTCTGCCAGTCTGAAAAAAACAAAAATGCAAATATGTGTGATTAACAATGCTAGGAGCAAGGAACTTCCCAAGTGGGAATGGGCAAATGAAACCAAGTCCAGGAGGCGCAAGGCACGGTGGAGCTAGCAAATGGCAGGAGGGTGGCTTAATGAGGCAGCAACAACGCAGAAGGTGAGCAGAGAGCACATGTCCCTTCCAAAGAAGGGTAAAAGGCCAGGTGGGAGCTTGCAATAGACACACTTAAAGAGGAAAGAGGGCTTGGAAGGAGTGAATAGCAGGCTCTGCAAACTTGAGGAGTGATTCCAACAGGCTCCTAACTTGCAAGGCCTTCCTCTCCTCAGTTCATCCTGCATGTCCCCAACCAGTCATGCTTCTCAGCACTGGTCTTTATTTAAAATAATAAAATAACAGCTAACACTTACATGGCGAGAGCTGGCTATTCTCTACTCCCTCAACCCACTGTCTAATCTTTGCCCTTCTCTGCCCTGCCCTGTGCCCCAGGAGGAGGACTCTGCCCACTGGCCTCCTCTGTGCCTGGCCAAAGGCAGGAAACTGCAGGACACTGGAGGGTGAAACCAGACAGAAGTTGAAGGGCTTCTTCCCCACCTTCCCGCCTCTCTGCTGCGGCCGCGCCTGCAGGTGCTGGAGATGCGGCCCCGCCTGCCCCGCAGCCGCCTGCCCCTGCTGTGCCTGGTTGCTCCCCGCCCTCCCGCATCCCCGCGCTTCCCCCAGTCAGGCCTTCCACAGCGCTAAGCATGTTCATGTGTGTGTTGCTTCTCATTTGAGCCCCACGATGATCACATGATTGGGGGTTCTTGTGATTGTTTTTGTCACTCCGCCATTCCCTCTTCACTGCCCAGTTCTTGGGCGGCAGGTGGTCCATGGAGCTTGCATCTAGCTAGACCCTCTTCTCTTTGCGTGTCCATCCCTCCCTGGCTAACCACATCCATGTCCTTGGCTTCAATCACCTTCTGTGTGTAACTTCTTAATTTCTAAATCTCGATTTCCAGCATAGGTGGCTCTTCTGAGTCCAGACTCCACATCCTAGCATTCATTCCCAGCATTTGAAAACTTGTCTACTTGGCTGCTTTCTCATAAAAAATGTGAAGATATGGCCACACGCAGGCTCCTTTCTGTGGGTGACACACACTAGGTGGGGCAGCAGCTGGCCCCCACCCCTATGTAAATGACCCACCTGGCAGCCCCCATGGCCACCTGGGTTTGAGACCCTCCCCTCCACGCCGATGCGCCGGCCACGCCCCGAGAAGGGAGCCTGGGTCTCAGCGCTGGCCCTGCGCTGGTGCTGCTCACACACTCCTGAGCTCTGCACAGGGATATTCACGTGACTCGGCGTCTCTACTGGACATCCCAAACCTAACACATCCCACATGAAACACATTTGTGATTTCAGAGCCTCCACCAAAAACATCTGAAAAGAAGAGAAAGAAAAGCCCGTGAAAGACACTTAGTAAAATAAGTCAGGCATGAAAGGGCAAATACTGCACGGCCCCACTCACAGGAGGTTCCTGGAGGAGTCGATTCACAGAGACAGAGGGACAGTGGGGGTGCCGGGGTGGGGACATCGGGAGTTGAGAAAGATTTATCAGTTCTGGGGATGGATGGCAGTGATGGTCGCACACATGAATGTCCTGAAGGCCACTGAACTGTGCTCCTAAAAATGGTTAACATGGCAAATTCTATGTTCTATTTTATCACAGTTTTAGAAACAAAACTTTAAAAACATTTTTTTAAAAAAGACTTAGCAGCCATCCCTTATTCCCCCCTTCCTCCCACCATCCAGGTCGCCAAGTGCCACTGGATGCACAAAACAGCCTGAACTGGGCCAATCTCTTCGTCACCACTGCCAACGAGCTCCTCAGCCACCGTGGAGGCCACTCGTGCCCCGAATGGGGCAGCAGCTCCTCCCCACCTGCTCTTACCTCCGTGATGCCTTCTGCACTCCTGGGGAGCTGCTGAGGGAACCCCCAGGTTCCCCACCGCATAGCAGAAACATGTGCCACCTGGCGTGCTCGGCAAGGCTGTTACAAAGTAGCCGAGGCAGGTACCAAAATAACTACTGGGCTCTGGGAAAAGTGCCCAGTACTTTCTTGTCTTGAAACAGCCAGTTCAGACCGGTCCTGATGGCTTTAGAGCTGCTTTGGCATATAGTGCCCTTTAGCTGACTGCAATACTATTAATAAAATCCTCAACCAGTAAAAAATTCTAATATTATTAACATAGCATGGGGTGCATGGCAATTATGATGGTGCTACACCTGTGTGATTTGTTTCACTGTGAACAAGCACAGATACAATGCAAAAACACTGCATTACTCACTGGGGAGAGATTTAAAGCAACACCACAGGGCGGGCAGATGCAGGGATTTTACATGCAAGCAGCTCCCGTGGGAGAAATTCCTGTTCCGCCCAGGTACAAGTCCCCTAGTAAGGAACCTCTAAACAACTCATCTGACTTACCAAGCTGGCCTTGTCAGAGTTATTCTTTGGTCTCTTGGTTCCCTCTCAGTTTGGGTGGTGGTTTTTCTATACTGTCCCGGAATTTTCACGAAACAGCAGGGCTGTCTGAGGAGTCAGACCAAGCCCTCCAGTGGCCTCCCCAGGGCCCTGAGAATGAAGCTAGCACCTCCTGTGGCCTCAGGGCCAGGCCTGTCTCTGAGTCACTCCTGCCCTCCTCCCTCGCTCACTTCCCATCAGCCATGCTTGCCCTCTTCTTCCCTTTCTATCCCCTCGTCCATGCAAGTTCTTCCTGCCTCGGCCTCTGTACAGGCATCACTTGGACCTGCCATGGATGGCCTCCATCAGTCCTCCAGGGAGCCCTTCTCCATCCACCCCATGTAAGGAAGCAAGACTCCTCCCCTACTCTTTGCCTGTTTCACTGTGATCACTTACTGGTCTGTGGCAGCTTTTCTCCACTTGTCCCTTCATCTGTTTATTACTGGCCTCCAGGAGAAGTCAGGTCTACCATGTGGGGGCTTGGCCTTTGCCCACCCCCAGCTCCTCCAGCCAGGCTTGCCCACAGCAGGCACCAGATAGACACTTGTGGAGCATGTGCCACGCCTGGCATGGTGCTAAGCAATTTGCATGGATCTTCTCATGAAACCCTCAAAATCACACGTGAGTTAGGTACAGTCATGGATGGTTATGACAATCCCTATTTTACAGATGAGGAAACCAAGACTCCAAGAATGAAGCACGGCACACCTGAGGCAGAGCTGGGATTCGACATAGGATCCCAGGCCATGGGGTCTGGGGAGTCACTATATTGCATGTAGAAATACTTAATGCAAGAGAATGATGGTGACTTAGTGACCCTGGGTGTGGCATGATGCTCAGGCATCAGGACAGATGGTGGCATAGGGCCTTCTCAGTAGAGAGAAAGAAGGAAGGGCGATGGTGAGTTTGGTTTGGAGTCCGAGATGCTCTGGGATATAAACTGGCAGGTGGCTGCGCAGATCAGATGGCACCAAGAGTCTTGACTCTGAACACAACATCAACCTGAGAGTCAGGGGAGCTGGAGGCAGGATGCAGGCAGAGAGGCATGGGAAAGGTGGCTACCCCTCTTCACAGGTTAAAACTCTGCAGCAGCCGGGCGCGGTGGCCCATGCATGTAATCCTAGCACTCTGGGAGGCCGACACGGGCGGATTGCTCAAGGTCAGGAGTTCGAAACCAGCCTGAGCAAGAGCGAGACCGTTTCTACTATAAATAGAAAGAAATTGGCCAACTAATATATAGAGAAAAAAATTAGCTGGGCGTGGTGGCGCATGCTTGTAGTCCCAGCTACTGGGGAGGCTGAGGCAGAAGGATTGCTTGAGCCCAGGAGTTTGAGGTTGCTGTGGGCTAGGCTGACGCCACTGCACTCACTCTAGCCTGGGCAACAAAGCGAGACTCTGTCTCAAAAAAAAAAAAAAAAAAAAAACCACCAAAATTCTGCAGCAGAGTCATCTGCAAACCACAGAGGCTCAGTTCTTAACCATGACAGCCGAGAAAGCAGAGCTCTATGTCAGCCAGATTAAAACTACCCTGTCACATCACCTTTCACAGGTCAGTCCGGTCAGCAGAATAGCAGAGGGCCTGCGGGCGCAGCACAGGGATGTGCCTGCCCGTTGCCGAGGGAGATGTCACAAGGATAGCTCCTGCAGAGGGCGCTTGGGCTGAAACCTATTCATTGTGGGTGAATTTTTTTTCACAGTGCTAAATCTCTTGTCCTTCATAGTTTCTTTTTCCATGTTCTGTCTTTCTATGATTGTTTCTGATTACAAACTAATTCACATTTTTCATTAAACCATCAAACATAAAAAAAATAACATAAAATGGAAGTCTCCTGTAGTCTCACTCATCAGAGTTAACAGTTGGTTTATAATTTTTAGGATTGGTCCCCCAATACATACTAATACGCACACACAATGCATACTAACACAATGCACACTAACACACATTGCATACTAACACACATTGCATACTAACACAAACACACATTGCACACTAACACAATGTACACGAACATGATGCTTATTAACATACAAT
The DNA here is from genome assembly GCF_040939455.1 of Microcebus murinus. Taxonomy (NCBI): domain Eukaryota; kingdom Metazoa; phylum Chordata; class Mammalia; order Primates; family Cheirogaleidae; genus Microcebus; species Microcebus murinus. The sequence goes on along the minus strand of NC_134119.1, from coordinate 70,236,544 downwards.
ACATACTAACACACTGCATACTAACACAATGCACACTAACACGCACTGCATACTAACATGCACACTGCATACTAACACATTGCATACTAACACAAACACACATTGCATACTAACATAATGCACACGAACACACACTGCATACTAACACACACAGAGCACTCACACACACATGAATGCACAATTTTCCCCACAAATGGGGCTTCTGTCCAAGATAGAGTAACAAGGACCAGATTCCCTTCATCCTAAAATAACAACAACAACAAAAAAAGGACAAAATATATAAAACAATGGTTTCGAAGACACTGGACATCGGGCAAGGGAGGGCAATAATCCCTGACAGCCAGAAAAAAAAAGAGGTGGGGCTGCCAGCTGACCCAGCTTACTGCACAGAAAATTTCCAGGCTGCAACACAGGGAAGGGAAGCTGAGGCACAGCCTGGCAGACTCCCCAAGTTGAAGAGATGCAGCAGAAAGACCAAGGCAGCCAGAGTTCATGGGACAGAGCCTTGGAGAGGACTGAGCTGCACAGGGAGAGGCCTGGAGACTGACAAGGGGAACCAGTCTCCAGTACTGAGATACTGATCGGTGACCATGTGCATGAGGAAACTACACAACACTGGGAAAACATGCAGAGGACTTGAAAACAGTGCCTAGAGTCGACACAGGGCTGGGAATAGTGCCTTTTTGCCTTTTTGTACCAGACAGACTGAAAAAATTTCTAACTCATGGAGCACTGGGCAGAACACTCGGAAGGGTCTTATGGAGAACGTCTTTCTAGACTGAGCACAAGTTATAAAAGCAAGATCCAAAAGGGTCGGATTCCTTGGTGGTGGTGGCAAGACAGACACAGATGGACAGAACAGAAATCAGAAATGAACCCCACACACACATCTGGACAACTGAATTTTGACAGAGGCACAAAGGCAATCCACTGGAGGAAGATCACTTTCAACAAATGGTATTGGAATTGGGCATACATTTGCCAAAAGAAAAAAAAAAACTTGCATTAATACTTTGCATCATATATAAAAATTACCTCTAAATAGATCAGAGCAAAAAATGTAAAACCTAAAACCTAAACTTACAGAATAAAACACAGAAAAAAAAACCAAAACCTTTGTGGTCTTGGAATAGGCAAAGGTATCTTATATACAACACCAAAACCACAATCGATAAAAGGAAAAAATTTATACATTGGGCTTCATCAAATTAAAAAACTTCTGCTCTTCAACAAATGCTGCTGGGCCCTCGGATGTCCACATCAAGGGCAGTGAGCCCCTTTCCTACATCATTCATAAAAACTAACTCAAATGGACCAAAGACCTAAATGAAAAACTTGAGCAATAAAACTCTTAGAAGAAAACATAGTCAGTCTTTGTGGCTTTGGGTTGGGTTTCTTAGCAGTGGCACCAGAAGCACAAGCAACAAGAACAAACAGATGACCTGGACTACATAAAAACAACAAACTTTTGTGTTTCAAATGATCCCGTCAAGAAGTGACAAGACAACATACAGAGTGGGAGGAAATATTTGCACAGCATATATCTGATGCAAAGGACTTGTATCAAGAATATATAAAGAACTCTCAAAACACAATAATAAAAAAATAACCCAGATTTTAAAAAAGGGCAAAATATTTAAACAGATACTTTACCAAAGAAAAGATACAATCAGCACATAAGCACATGAAAAGATCGACAACATCAAATGAAAACTGCAACGTGACAGAACTACACATTTCCAAAGAGGCGTAAAATTAAAAAGATTCATTTTTCCACAAGAGTTCACATGCTAGAACTCTTGTGCCCTGTGGTGGAAATGTGAAATAGTACAACCACTTTGGAAAACAGTTCAGCAGCTTCTCAAAAAAGTTAAATATACATGTACCACATGATCCTGACTTTCCACTCCTAGGTATTTACTCACAAGCAGGGAAATATATGTCTGTACAAAGACCTGCAGACAAATGTTCATAAGCAGCTTCAGTTGTAATAGCCCAGAACTGGAAACAACCCAAATGTTCGTCGACAGGAGAATGGGCAAATTGCGGCATACCGACAGCGTGGAATACAGTGGAATAATACACAGCAATACAAACAAATGAACCATTGATACAAGCAACAACATGGGTGAATCTCAAAATAACAATGCCAAGTCAGACCAAGGAAATTCGGATCAAGAACAAGAGCATGTACTGTATAATTCCATGTACATATAATTCGAGAACATGCAAACTCGACCACAGTGACATAAAGCACACCAGTGATTGCCTGAGGATGGAGACTGGGGAGCGGGTCGGGGAAGGAGGGATTATCAAGAGGTGTGAGGAAACTTTTGGAGATAATGGGTATGTTCATTATCTTCACCATGGTGACAGTTTCCTGGGTACGCACATGTGTCAAAATGCATCAAACTGTTCACTTTAAATATGTGCAGTTAATTGTAAGTCAATTATACCTCCAAAAAAGCTATGAAAGAAACAAGACCGTACTCTAGTTCCGAAAGTGGGTGTTGTCACCTTACAGTGTGTCATAGGACATCTTTCCACGGCGGTGCTTTGAAGAGCTGCACAGTGTCTACCATACTGACAGATCTTGACATGGTCAGCCTTGTGTGCCTGGGCATGTAAGGGGTTGTCCTTCATCCTTCTTCCCAAGTAAAACTTTGCACACTTATGGAAGAATTTCTAAAGGACAGATCCCTAAAAATGGAATGGTTCAAAATTTGATCAACAATGCCAAGCTGTCCTCCAGTAGAGCTATCCCAACTTTATACTCCTAAAATGAAAGTCTTTTTCCCTGTACCCTTATAATACAGGCTGTTATTATTTTTTTGATCTTTGTGTACCTCATAGATAAAAACTGTTATCTCAATTTGTATTTCTCTATTAGCAAGGTTAAAACACTTCCATAAAGTGTAACCTTGTATATTTCTATGAATTGCCATCTTGTAAGTGTGGTCCATTTTTCCATCACTCATTTAGTCTTTTTCTTACTTATTCCTAGAAGCTGGTTACATAATTATGACCCCTTTAACTGTTATACATGTGAGAAATATTAATATTATTCCTTATGTCATCATCTATCAACTTCATTTTTAGCTTCAAGTAGAGCAATTTTTTGTAAACTTTCTATGTAGTCAAATCTGTCAATATTTTCCTTATCTCTTGGTGGTCCTCAAGTTACCGGCCAACGACAAGTAGTAGCTCAATGCAGCTGCCTCTCACCCAGGGAGGCCAGGTTCCTGTAGTCCTCCAGCACCACGCCCCCGTGCGGGCCCTTCTGAGCAGGCTCCAGCTGCTGCCAGTCCTCCTGCATGAAGTCCACAGCCACGTCCCTGAACGTCCCTGGTGCCTGCAAGAGGAAACCCACATCTGTTCACCGCAGGGCCCTCCTCAAAGAGGCCCAGAGAAACGGCCAGAAACACTGAGAGGATTTAGGGAAGGCTGACAGGACATATCCGAAGTGATTTCAGCAAGGTGCAGGGTTCTGAAGCGACCAGTTTTCTTGGTGTCTCGTTATGTTGGGGTGGTGCTCTGACAGACAAATGAAGTCACAGGCCCGAGAACCAGGTGGGAAAAAAGCAAAGGCAAAACGGTCATAACTGGCGAATCAATGCATGCATCAGGAGCACAGCAAAGGCAGAACCTCCGTGGAATCCAGGACATCTGATTTTCCGGGCCCCTACTAAGCACCACGTGTTGAGCTGGGTGCTGGGATGCAGACACAGAAGCTTCAAAAACTAGCTCCTCATGGGAGAGGCAGACGAAAGCAAGTATGTAATTTGGGAAATGCAATCATGAAGGTTTGAGTGAAGTTTTCAAGGCACTTGAGTAATGCCAGCTTTAGGGGGTGTCTGGGAAGATTCTGGAAAAGTAACAATGAGGACTGGGTTTGGGGAGAATTAACCGTTGGGCCCCCTGGGGGAGATTCTGGATAGAGGAGGCAGCTGGGATCAGGACCCGAGGCTGAAAGGCAGAGTAGACAGACTGCTGGGGACAGAGAGGAGACCGTGTGGAAGGAGCGCTGCCTTCCAGGAGAGGCCACGGCCTGTGCCCTGGTGGACACGCAGGGCAGGGGACATGGTGATGGCGAGGCCACGTGCCATGCAGCCGCTACGTGCCAGGCACTACTCTAAGTGGTTGTCATGGGCTGAATTCTGTCCCCCATACACACAAAAAATAATTCATATGTTGAAGTCCCAACCTGCAGGATGTCAAGAATGTGACCTTGTTTGGAAACAGGGTCACTGCAGATGTGATTAGTTAAGGTCATCCTGGAGTACGGGTCCCTAGGGTACCCTAATTCAATATGACTGGGGTCCTTCCTTACACAAAGAGGAACTTTGGACAGAGACACACAGGGAGAAGGCCCTGTGAAGACTGGAGTTATGCTGCCACAAACCAAGCAACTGCCAGCAGGTGGGACAGGCCTGGAACAGAGCCTTCCTCGGCACCCTCAGAGGGAGCCTGGCCTTGCAGACACCTTGAGTGGGGACTAGCAGCCTCCCGAATTGTGAAAGAATAAATTTCCATTGTTTAAGCCACTTAGACTGTGGTACTTACTTACAGCAGCCCTGGGAAACTAACACGCTGCTTCACATATGTTGATTCATTTATTAATTCAAAACAGACCTACCAGGCAGGCAGTAACATTATTATAATAATAACACACTCGCGTATAAGCTGCTGTCTTTCATCCCCAAAGCCCCCTTCTGTGCTCCGTCCTGTGGCCCCAGGGCTTCGACTCTGCAATCTGTTTTTCTGTGTTGTTCTCTGCAATCTGTGTTTCTGCCTTAGCAGCTGGCTCTTCCTTAGGCTCTGCCAGTCGTGGGCACTGCAGGGAGGTTGAAGGTGGAGAAAAGGAAACCAAGGCACAGAGAAGGTAGGTCCCTGAACCAGGACACACAGATAATGAGTGGAACAACCAAGCTTTGAATCCAAAGGGCCACATCCTAACCCCTGCAGGCTACTGACTCCCATGAACCAGCTAGAGAAGTGAGTGTTGAAAACTTGTGATGTCCAGACATGAAGTCCGATTCTGACCTCTGAACCCCCACCGTGTCCCTACAACTGCTTCGTTCCTTCTGTCGTCTGCTCCAGCCCCACTGGCCTTCCCTCTGCTCCTTGAATATATGGTCTGCCTTTGCATTTGCTGTTACCCTGCCCAGAATGTTCTTCCTTCAGGTCTTGGCTAAGCTGGCTCCTTTCTTAGTCATTCTTTGGAAGGTTTGAGGAGGAGAGTGACAGGATCTAATTTATAATTTTAAAAGTGCACTCTGTCTTCAGTTCTAGATCACTATCAAAAAAACAAAACTAAAAAAAAGTGCACTGTGTATCTGCACACCCATGTTCAATGCAGCATTATTTACAATAAACAAAAGGTGGAAGTGACCCAAGTGTCCATCAACTGATGAATAGAAAAACAAAACATGGTATATTCATACAATAGAATATTATTCAGACTTAAAAAGGAAGGCAGGCTGTGTGCAGTGGCTCACACCTGTAATCCTAGCACTCTGGGAGGGCGAGTGGCAGGATCACTTGAGCTCAGGCGTCTGAAACCAGCCTGAGCAAGAGTGAGACCTCGTCTCTACTAAAAATAGAAAAATTAACTGGGCACAGTGGCGCAAGCCTGTAGTCCCGGCCACTCGCCGGGACTGAGCGGGAGGCTGAGGCAGGAGGATCACTTGAGCCCAGGAGTTCAAGGTTGCTGTGAGTTATGATGACACCACTGTACTCTAGCTGAAGTGACAGAACGAGACTCTGTCTCCAAAAAAAATAAAATATGAATTGAAATAAATTTAAAAAATAAAAAAAAGGAAAAGGAAATTCAAACATGTATGAACTTTGAGGACATTATGCTCATTGCAATAAGCAAGTCACAAAAAGACAACTCCTGTATGATTCATGTAAAGTAGCCAAGTACATAGAGACAAAGTAGAATGGGGGTTGCCAGGGGTTGGGGAGGAAGAAATAGGGAGGAGTTGTTTAATGGGTGCAGAGTTTACGTTTTACAAGGTGAGAAAGTTCTGGAGATGGATGGTGGGGAAGGTTGCATAACAACGTGAATGTTCTTAATGCTACTTGTCAAAAGACAAAATTCCAACAAATTTAGTTTAAAGATCTAATTGGCTTTCATTTGCAATCCTAGAATCAGGCAATACTTCATTCCATAAAACAGAGCATGTGTTCTGAGGAGATGAGCAGAGGAGTTTGGCTTTCTTGGTAGGAAAAGGGCTGAAGAAAGCAGAAACAGAGAACAAAAAGCAGACTGGTTGCTTCAAAGTTACTTTCCTATAGGGTTAAAGCAGAGGGCACTTCCTTATTACACTAACTCTGGCTGTCTGGATCTTACTGTTTTTTAGAAAACTGGCCAAAACTTTGATGATGTGGCACTTAGCAAGAGAGACTCCATTCTGGTCTGGTCTGCTGGGGCCTAGGTCAGAGGGTTAGTCCAAAACCGCCACCTCTTATACACTCTAATACACTGCATGCTCAAAAATGGTTGAGATGAAAAATTTTATGGTGTGTAGTTTACCACAATTTAAAAATAAACAAATAGGCCGGGTGTGGTGGCTCACGCCTATAATCCTAGCACTTTGGGAGGCCGAGGCGGGCAGATTGCTCAAGGTCAGGAGTTCAAAACCAGCCTGAGCGAGACCCCGTCTCTACCAAAAATAGAAATAAATTAATTGACCAACTAAAAATATATATACAAAAAATTAGCCGGGCATGGTGGCGCATGCCTGTAGTCCCAGCTACTCGGGAGGCTGAGGCAGTAGGATCGCTGAGCCCCGGAGATTGAGGTTGCTGTGAGCCAGGCTGATGCCATGGCACTCACTCTAGCCTGGGCAACAAAGTGAGACTCTGTCTCAAAAAAACAAAAAATAAATAAATAAATAACATTCCTGTTGGGAGCACGGACTGGCTCTAACCTACAGAGTGTCATTCAGCAAAATCTATCAAAACTAAAATTCAAATACCTTTTGAACAATTTATATACTAATTCAGACATGTTAACATACATATGGAAACATATGTATGAGGATATTTGTTATGGCATGAATGAAGAAGCAAAAAGACTGAACACATCCCAAATGTCCACTGTTGGGGGTGGATAATTAGGTGGGTGCCTCCACCACAGACCACCATAGCACAAGGCGGGCAGCTTGTTAGCTGCTGCTGTGGGTGATGTCTTGAAGACAGTTTTATATATATATATATATATATCCCAAGAAAAGTGTGTCTGGTCTGCTAAAATTTCCACAAAGGGAAATAATTAAGGATATTTATACATATGGGCCTATATAGGCACAGGCTCTTTCTGGAAACGTATGAAAGAAACTGGGACAAAGTACACTGCTGTTATGTAAGCCACCTGGTCTGTGGCACTTTGTTACGGCAGCCTGAGCAGATGCACACATTGTCTTGCTCACTCCTGAATCCCCAGTGTTTAGAAAGATGCCCTGCATGTAGCAGAGGCTCAGCATACACCGCTGGACTGAATACAAAGACCAATTAGTGGGCTGGTGTAAGGATTAACTGAGCCAATCCATGTAAGACACTCAGAACACCAGTGCAAAGCATACAGCAGGCGCTTAATAACCGCCAGCCTTTGTTACTGACACCTGCAGGTCCCTGGCTCTCTCCAGCACGCTGAGCATCCCCCACTAAGCCACAGTTCGCCCTCCCTGGGGAGGGCCTCCCACTGCTGGCCAGTCCCTTCAGGGTCCCCAGATGACCTTCTGGGGCCTGGCTCGGACCAGCCTCCCTGCCCAGCGGCCCACCTCTGGTGCCATTCCCAACTGTGTTTCTTTGACAACTACCTTCCCCTTTCTGAGCCTCATCGGTGAAATGGGCTTCATGATAACCTGTCCCCTCCACAGCTGTCATGGAGGTTAAATGGGGTGGTGCATATATGCTGCCAGCATAGTGCCTGGAGTGGGTGGAGAAAGTGCTCAGTAAGTGCCAACTGTTGCTATTATTATTTCATTAACTTTGATATTTAATATATATCTGATATAAAATTATTACTACTTATAATTATTATATGATATTTTTTGACTATTTGGCCCAATACATCCTTCAGCCAGCCCAGCTAATTATTCCTTCTTTTAAAAATATAAACCACTTAAGGAATGATTGACATACAAAAAACTGCACATATTTAATGTACACAACTCAATGAGTTTGGGAATGAGTGAAATTACTACCACAATCAAGACCATAAGCTTACCAATTACCTCCAAGAGTCCCCTCCCACCTCTTTTATTTATTTATTTTACAAAAACTTAATACAGCAATTCCTTCTGAAAGTCTTCCCTAAGTACACCCCATCTAATTTGCTCACTCAATGAAATACCCCCTGCGCAGGCTCCATGCACCAGAACCAGGCTGGTACCCCGGACACGCTGAGAAACAGAACAGGCCTTGAAGGCCAGGAGGCCAGCATCTTGGGGACAGACATGCCACGGCAAAGGACTCCTCTGAGCTCTTTGAGTGTACATGTCTGAGGCCACTTGTTCTAGTGCTTCATCGTTTTTGGTTTCCTATCTAACGACATGAACTGTTTCACCACAAGAAAAAGCTCTCAAGAGCTGAAATCAGATAGGATCTATTTTTTTAAAAAAATCAAAATGTATGGCCGGGCGCGGTGGCTCACACCTGTAATCCTAGCACTCTGGGAGGCCGAGGCGGGCGGATTGCTCGAGGTTGGGAGTTCGAAACCATCCTGAGCGAGACCCCGTCTCTACTAAAAATAGAAAGAAATTAATTGACCAACTAAAAATATATATACAAAAAATTAGCCGGGCATGGTGGCACATGCCTGTAGTCCCAGCTACTTGGGAGGCTGAGGCAGGAGGATCGCTTAAGCCCAGGAGTTTGAGGTTGCTGTGAGCTAGGCTGATACCACGGCACTCACTCTAGCCTGGGCAACAAAAGTGAGACTCTGTCTCAAAAAAAAAAAAAAAAAAAAAAAAAAAAAAAAATAATCAAAATGTAATTACACTAGAAGTGATTTTAGAAAACCAAACTTACACCAAAAATCCCAACAACAAATCCTTCTAAATAATGCAGGTAAAAAAATAACTCAATACAAGAATCATAGATGGATTCAAAATGAAAACAGCATAGTGATCCCCTTTGGAAAAGCCTGGTGGCTCCTCAGACGGCTAAACAGAGTGAACTGCATGACCCAACAATTCCACTTCTCGGCACACACCCAAGAGAACTGAGAACACGTGTTCAAAGAAAGACTTGCGCACGATTGTTCGCAGAAGTGTTACTCATAATAGCGAAAAAGTGGAAACAACCCAAATGTCCATCAGCTGATGAGTGGTTACATACAATGTGGTGTAGCCATACAATGGGATATTATTCCACCATGAAAGGAAATGAAGTTCAATACACGGTAACACATGGATGAACCTCACGAACATTATGTAGCTGCGTGAAAGAAGCCAGTGGAGGAGAACCACACAGTGCATGATTCTACCAATATGAAATGTCCAGAACACTCAAATCCACGGAGGCAGATTAGTGGTTGCCAGCGGCTGGGGAATGAGGATGGGGAAAACGTGAGTGCTAATGGGTACACAGTTCCTTTTGCAGTGATGAAAATGATCTGACATCAACTGTAGTGATGGTTACACAACTTTGTGAATATGCCAAAAGCCAATGAATTATCCACTCTGTACATACATGAATGTACCTCAACAAAGGTATTACATAAATGAAGACATAACAAACCAAAACTCCCAAATAAGTCAACTGATGTGTTTATATAACAAAATAAATTCCAGGGGGATTAAAAAGTTCAGTGTTAACATTCAAATGATGAATGGTAACGAGGAAGGACCCGCAGCTGGTCTCTGGCCTGTGGACAGAGAAACCCTTTCACAGTTTAAAGACTAAGGAGGATACCACAGTGGAAGAGACCAACAGATTTGATTTTAAAAATACGAAATGCTTTTGTACTAAAAAACTAAGTAAATTAAATAAAGAAGTAAACAAAAAGTACACTTGGGAAGAATATTTGCCACAGATGTTTATACATACACATTTACTTTTGTAAAATCTTTAAGAATACTAAGATTCCTATAGATGGGTAAAGTGCAAGATGGATCATTTACCTGCCTACAAAATGCCTAATAAACATTCTCTAAGAATTGAAGCTCACCAACAGTACAAACAATGTTACTCAGAAACAGATCTCATGACACCATTCATCACCTGTTATGCTCAAGGTTTATACCATTTGTCATTTATATCCCTTTATCTATATATCCATTTATCATTTATATCCAGTGCACCAAATAAACACCTGACGATGGCCAGCGTAGACCAGTGGAGGCCCTTTCCAAGATGCTGGCAGGAATACATATCGCCGCAACCGATTTGGAAAATAATACAAAGACTTATAAAACTCCTCAAAAATATCCAAACCAATATTCTTCTTCAAGGAATTGGTCCTAAATGAATCATATAAAATACCAGGAAACACTTATGCCCAACCTTGTCTCCTGTGATACTGTTTATAAACATGAATACCAAAAATGTCCAAAAACAAAAGAACCATTAAGTAAACCAGGGTATGGCCACTAGATAAAACTTTCATGCAGTCATTAAAACCGATGCTACAGAGGAGTTTTTTTTTTTTTTTTTTTTTTTTTTTGAGACAGAGTGTCGCTTTGTTGTCCAGGCTAGAGTGAGTGCCGTGGCGTCAGCCTAGCTCACAGCAACCTCAAACTCCTGGGCTCGAGTGATCCTTCTGCCTCAGCCTCCCGAGTAGCTGGGACTACAGGCATGCGCCACCATGCCCGGCTAATTTTTTTATATATATATCAGTTGGCCAATTAATTTCTTTCTATTTATAGTAGAGACGGAGTCTCGCTCTTGCTCAGGCTGGTTTTGAACTCCTGACCTTGAGCAATCTGCCCGCCTCGGCCTCCCAAGAGCTAGGATTACAGGCGTGAGCCACAGCGCCCGGCCTACAGAGGAGTTTTTAATGGTGTAGAGAAATGCTCACGATGAAATCTTTAATGAAAAAGCAGGATATAAAAATTACTTAGCCATAGCGATTCTTATTTTCACAAAACAGTATGCATATCCAAGAAGGAAAAGACACTCAAAACTTCCAGAGTGGTTATCTTTTCAGGAAAGATCATGGCTTAATTTGATTCTCTTAGCTATATTTTTCTGGATTTTCTAAGATTTTTATGATGATCATGTATTTCATTAAGTATCAGAAATTTTCTTTTACTTTTATGACATATTATTTATAGTCCCAAAACTACATTTTTAAAAAAAGGTCAAATTCACCAATACTGGATAGACATTTAGGTACACTGGTTATGCAGTCAAAACAAGTGATGTTTGTAAAGCTTTCAAATGCAATGGGAAATCCCTGTTGCATGAGGTTACATGGGAAAAAACCCTCAAGATTAAAATGGCAAAGCCAATACTTAGTCAATTTTTTGAAATAATCACCAGAGAAGATAATAAATGAATACACAAACATCTACACGGTTATCTCTGGGAAGAGGGCCTATTGGTGAATTATATTGTCTTACCTAGAGTTTGCTAGATTTTGCCAGCTTTCTATTACTATAATGACCATATATGTGTATATTTTACTATGAAATAGTTCTGGCTTAAAAGAAAGTTTAGAGAAAAAAACCACAGATGGCCACATACGCACCACCTAGCTAAAGATGCGAAACATCATGGCTAGGACAGAAGAAGCCCATGCGCCCCCACTCCAGAGGGTCTCCCTCCTCCTCTCTGGAGGCAGCCGCTGTCTCGAATGTGGTGGGCTGTGTCCCCATGTTTCTGTACTTTCACCGCATGTGAGCGTTCAGGAGGGACACTTAGTGCTGTTCGCCTATTTCCAAAGGCCACTCGTCCAGCACCGTCCTGCCGAGTCCTTTTCACTCTGTCGTGTTTAAGCCATCACTTCACAGGTGCCCACCAATGGCTCCCAGGACCCCGAGGGCAGGCCGCCCCCCGCTGCTCTGTCCCCCGCAGCCGGCATCAGAGAAAGGCGAGGGCTGTCAGCCCACAGGCACAGCACAGAGGAGCAGCAGGAGCATGGGCACGGCCTCCCCATCAGGGGACACAGCTCAGGACACGGGCGGGCCCGAAGGGGTCGGAGGACGGCAGAGGCTCACCGGGAGGCAGGAGCCTGGCCCCCTGGGCACGAGCCTTCAGGAAGGACTGCGCGTGGGCGGCACGACTCACCAGGGCCTGGTCAGTCAGCAGCTGAGTGGCCATCCCACCGGGACGACGGGCCTGGAGGGCCAACAGGGCTGTTGGGGGAGAGAAGGAGGCACAGTGAGACGCCAGGCGGAGGCCCACCTCACAGATGCAGATGGGCAGGCACACACACGCAAGTCAATGGCAAACATTACGGGGCTACTGCGTGCAAGGCATTCGACAAATGTCTCTGCCTTGATCCTCCAACCTCCCAGGAAGGAGCGCTACTTCCACCCACCCCCATTCACACATGAGGGACTGAGGCCCAAAGAGATAAGCCACTCGCCCAAGATGACAAAGGTGGGACTGGGCTTGGCAGAGTATTTCTGGCTCCACATGCTGACTACTAGGCTACACTGCCTCTCAGATGCACACCCACACACACTCACACACCCCAAGCTGCCAGGGGCCGCGCGATCCCCTGCCTCTCCCAGCAGCCAGCCCCACCCAGACACTCTCCTTGGGTAGAAGTGCTGGACTGAGGCTTCCCAGGTGCCCCAGCACCTTCCCCCGGCCCTTCCAGGCGCTCCCCCAGACCTCATGGGGTTACTGTGAGGCACAACTAACAGATCCAGGTGAGGACCCTGGAGCTGGCCTGGCGCACAGCAAGAGCTATGCTGCTGCCATTACCGCTGGTGTCCGCTGAGCATGTTCCAAAGAGCAGGACACCCCAGGCTCGGGCTCCCAGAGGTAGGATCCCCCAGGGGAATGCATTCGGTTTCGATTCTCAATGGCCACTGGCGTGTACCCCCTTCCCCCCTACTCTACTCTGGACTCCAGCTTAGGCCAACCATAGTATCTTGTTAGAACTACCTGGCTTTACTTTCATTTGTTCTAATATTTCTCTTTTTACAACAATACTCAGCTTTTATCTACAGCAGTCACGTGGAGTTCCCTTTTAAACTAAGTTGATTTAAAGTTTTAAAAAAATCAGTGAGCCAATTCAAATAAAAAACAAAGTATAAAATAGGAGAGGTGGCACAGGTTAAAGCAAATTCTTAAAGTTTGGGGCATGTTGGATCAGTCCTGGCTCCACAGGGACCTGCCTAGATTTGCATGCCTCCCAAAACAGGGAGCTCACTACCTGAGCCACCAACACTTCTGACTGGAAACAAATTTTCCTTCTGCTATAAACTGAAACATGCCTCCCTAAATCTCCAACACCTTGGGGTCACCCAGAAAAACCCCAGTCATCTCCTATACAACCACCTTTTAGCTACAGCACCAATTCTCAAAGTGCCAGAATCACTGAGGATGCGTATTAAAATGTTATTACTCGGAATATAGATTCCTGGGTCCCCACTCAGACCCTCTGAATCAAACCACCTGGGGGGGGGGGCAGGAATCAGTATTTCCAAACAAGTTTCCCAGGTGATTCTCACACATCCTAAATGCAAGAATAACTAAGACAAAGGGTGTTTCTGAGGCTAAATGGCCCCAACTTCCACAAGTAAAATGCCAAATGATTTTAATTGTAGGGGGACACATATAAGGCCAAGCTGGAGCCTTTAGAGCAACGGTCCTCAACCAGGGGCAATTTTGCCTCCCAGGAGACATTTGTGGTTGTCACAATTTGAGGGAGGCAGAGAAACTATGGGCATTTAGTGGGCAGAGACCTGGGGTGCTGCTAAATACCCTACAATGCACAGAACAGACCCCACAAAGAATGATCAGGCCCCAGTGTCAGTAGTGGCAAGGTTGAGAAACGAACGGATCTCAGTGTCAGCTTGTGGCTCTAAGACATAATGTCTGTGGACTAAGATGCTGTACCTGGCCCTCCATTTTACTGGTGCTCAGTAAAAACATCCTCTGGCTTAAAACTCTCCAGCAGCTTCCCCTAGCACCAGAAATCTCTCAGTCTTCCCCTCTGCCCACACAGCGCTGTGGTCTGCCCTCGGTGGCCCCACTCCCACACTTGGCCCCAGCCCTGGCCTTTGCAGCTGCTGTGCAAGGACTGCTCTTCCCATAGCGGGCTCTGCCTCATGATCTGATCGAATGTCGCCTCCTCGGAGAAGTCTCCCACTCCCAAGCCTCCGAGTTCAAGCTGCAAGCCTCTCCCCTCTATCTCCTTACAGCACACATCACTATCTACAGTTGTCTTTGTAAAAACACTTGTTTCCAAGTTTGTCACCTGCTTCCCCTCCACCAGAACATAAGCCCTCAGGGAGCAGGGACTATCATTTTTGGATTGTATCTCCAGCATCCAGGACAATGTGTGGCACACAGGAGGTGCCCAGACATCAAGATGAGTGAACAGATGAGCTAATTTTTAGCACCAACCAGGACGCAAGAGAACCAGCCCGGTGAAAGAATGTGAGTCGCTCAATCTTTTTCTAGAAAATCAGCTGGCAATATACAAACCCCATTACCCAGCAACCCTGTTTCTGGGAATCTGCTCACAGCAATAAAAGCTCCATGTAAAAAGGTTACACATAGGAAAAAAGATGTTTGGCTGGGCACATTGGCTCATGCCTGTAATCCCAGCACTTTGGGAGGCCAAGGTGGGAGGATTGCTTGAGCAAGACCCTGTCACTATAAAAAATTTTTAAAAATTAGCTGTGCATGGTGGCAAGAGCCTCTAGTCCCAGCTATTTGGGAGGCTGAAGTGGAATTGCTTGAGCCCAGGAATTTGAGGTTGCAGTGAGTGATGACTGCACCATAGTACCCCAGCCTGGGCAAAAAAAAAAGAAAAAAAAAAAAAAAAAGGAAGGAAAGAAAAGAAAAAAATATGTTTATAGCAGCACTGTTTCTAGAGGCAAAAAAACAAACAAAAAACCCCAAAGAAACAAAAAACCCAAACCAACCAACCAACAAACAAAAACACTCTGGAAACAAAATTAATAAACATTACTAAAGGAATGGGTCAAATAAACGGTGGGGTCTCCACACTGCAAAATATGAGGTCCCCTCTTGAAAGGAGAGAGTTCTGCATCTATTAACTTATCTGTGGTATCATTAAGAGAGAAAAACAAGTTACACGGTTGTATGAATCACTTCAGCCCTTTGTGGAAAAACAAACCAATGCACGTGGGTGTGTATGTGTCTTTCCAGCCGAGGGAAAGCTGTGGAATGAGGCCACGCTGGCGCCTCAAGTGCACAGAGTGGGAATGAGAATGATGGTGGAAGTTATTAATTTTTCTTTCCATTCCTTTGAATTGTTTTCCTGGGTATAGCAACCTCATGTTACTGTCATTTTTTAAAAATATATTTTTCCTTTGGGTCAGTGGTCTCAGCCCTGCACTTAATCTCTTTTAAAATCATAAGGAAAACAGATTAATCTAATACAGCCTGGATTATATCTGTGTTTATATCAATGAAATCACACAGTATACTTCTAGGGTTTTTTGTTTTTGTTTTTTTTTTTTGAGACAGGGTCTCCCTCTGTCACCCAGGCTGGAGTGCAGTGGCATCATCATAGCTCACTGCAGCCTCCAACTCCTGGGCTCAAACAATCCTCCCACCTCAGCCTCCCCCAAAGTGCTAGGATTACAGATGTGAGCCACCATCCCTGGCCAGGTGTGGGGTGGGTATAGTGGATCAAGGGCCCCATGAAGGCAAAGTGCCCCTGAAAATCATAAAGTGGCCTTGGAAATGACTTGCCCAGGAACAAGGCTGGTGACTGTTGAACCCATTCTGGCCTTAGATCTGTGTAGCTGCAAAACCAGTGGCTTTCTCATTCCTCTTCCTACCCTGGGCTTTCTGGCATTTCCTTCCTTTCTTCCATTTCCACTCTTTCTAAGGGGGAGATTCCCTTGGGGGAAAATCCTACAAACTTGTCTCAGCTGAACAGAAAAGGAAAAAAGGATATCCCATTTGTCTGGTGGTTAATTGTGGGGGCTCAAATCCAGATGCCTGGGTGTAGCCTTGGGAGATTCACTTAAGGACTCTGAGCCTCAGTTTCCTCATGTAGAAGATGAGGGTGACGGTGGTCCCTACCTCAGCGTATTGGGAGGCCTAGCAACCAGGCAGTTCTGGCAAAGTGCCCAGAACAGCACTGGCTCCAAACACATCCCCTGAACAAACCAATCCTGCTTCGTCAGGATGGAGTAGGGGATGGAGACCCTTAAAGGGTCTGACTCCCCTTTAAGAGGGCCCTGTGGGAGGCAGAGGAAGAAACAGCTCCCCTTGACCCCGCATCCTGGCACTCACACACTGCCTGTGCTCCCAGGACCCCACCCCTCCAGAGCCTTCTGTGGCCATGCAGTGCTCTAGGGAGCAGGACGGAGCTGAGGGGCTGGGCAGTGTTGGGCAGACTAGGAGAGGTGTGGGGCAAGGAGGCAGTGGCTCTGCTAGGCCACTTGTCCAGCTGCACGTGGTGTGTGGAAGGGGTGCACTCAGTCACACCCCCACACAGACCCACCCAAACGGTCACACCCAAACACCAAGAAACACTCAGAGACACGGCTGACACACAGAAAGGCCCAGAGGGGCAGGCCTCTGGAGAGCCCGACACCCAGGCTCAGGCCAGCGACCTGCACACAAAGACGACGCGCGGCGCGGCCAGAGGGCGCCCTCACGCAGACACGCGGGAGCAGAGATCGAGGCGGGCGGGCGCACACACGGCAGCAAAGGCAGACGCAGCGCTCACGCAGGGAAGTCCCCACAAAGACAGGCCGGCAGAGACACGGCCAGAGACCCAGAGAGATATACCCGCCCAGAGACACCAAGCCTTTCCGAAGGGGGTGTGTGTGAAGGACCCGCGCGCGCGCACACAGCAAAGACAAGGCCACAGGAGGCCGCCCAGACACACAGACCTACGCGACCGGACCAAGAGACAGCCGCAGCCGCGGGACGGCAGTCTCTGTCTGTCTCTCTCACACTCACACACGCGCTCGCCTTCTGCCCGGGGTCGGAGCCTCACGGCCAGACAGCTTTCCCAGTCCCCTCCTGCCCTTCCCCTGGGCCCGTAGGCCAGCACCCAGCCCGCACGTCCGCCGTGGCCGGCACTCCGTCTCCCCGAGCCCTGCTCCCCCGGCCCGCGCGCCCTCTCCCCGGCCCGCGCGCCCTCACCCCGGCCCGCGCGCCCTCTCCCCCGGCCCGCGCGCCCTCTCCCCCGGCCCGCGCGCCCTCTCCCCGGCCCGCGCGCCCTCTCCCCGGCCCGCGCGCCCTCTCCCCAATCCGCTGCCTCCCCGGGGGACGGCCGGGTGCGCGGCGAGCGGAGGGTGCGCGGCGAGCGGAGGGTGGGCGGGACCCTGACCCCGCCCGGGAGCCGGACTCACCGGCGCGTCGCTCCGCGGTGACAATGACCGCGCCCGCTAGGCCCGCCCGGCCGCAGTGCGCCTGCGCGGAAGGCGCCGGACTACGCTTCCCAGAAGCCCGCGCGCGCCACCTCCCCTCCCGCCCTGGTAGCCGAGCCGAGTGGAGCCGTCGCGCCCGAGCGCTCCTCGGTCTCCCGGGGACCCCCCACCTAGGGAGGGGGGATGGTAAGGAGGGGTAAGTGGGCGGGGTAGGGAGAGGAAGGAGGGGTGGGAAGAAGGAGGGCTGGGGGGCGGGAGGGACGGGAGGAGGGTGGGAAAGGAACAGACGGGACGCGCGAGAGCGGGAGGAGGGCGGAGGAAGGAGAGGGAAGAGGACGGGGTGGAGGGGGAGAGGGGGGGAGGGAGGGACGGGCGGAGGAAGGAGAGGGAAGAGGACGGGGTGGAGGGGGGGTGGGAGGGACGGGAGGAGGGCGGAGGAAGGAGAGGGAAGAGGACGGGGTGGAGGGGGGGGGAAGGGAGCGCAGGGCTGGGGTGGGCAGAGAGGAGGCCGGGAGCCGAGGAGGAGGAGGGGTGCAGAAGAGGAGGGGCGAGCCGGCGGAGGAGGAAGGCGAGGAAGAGCCCGCCCGTCTTCCCTCGGCATTCTGAGGGCCAGGCGGGCCGCTGGGCCGGGTGATGGCGCTGACCTGTACAACACGCGCGGGGACGAGAAGCAAAGGAGCGTAGACACAGCGTGCAGGAGGCCACTGGTTGGGTGAGCTCCTGCAGTGGGCCCAGGCCGGGCCGAGCGGAGCTACTTCTGCGGAAGCGAGGGCTGTCGGGCGGTGGCTCATCTGACCTTCCGAACTCAGGGGACGGAGAAGCCACCCGCCAAACAGGCCAGCTGTAGCCCGCGTGAAGCAGAGATGCGTCTCTGTTTAACCTGTGCTAGGAAAGTAACCTTGAAACGACCAACGCATATTTGTTCCCCGTTCCTGCTTCCTTCAGCCCTCCTCTGCCTGTGAAGCCAAACCCCTCTGCTGAGCTCATCAGAACATTCGCTGTATATTAAGGAATGAGGGGCTGACCGAATCTAGAATCACAAACAAAAGCAAATTTGATCTCTGAACTAAATATGTTGTAATTTTGTCTTTTGATATAAAAAAGTTAGTCCTTATTATTAACAGTTTTCCTATGTGCCAGCTCCTGTTCTTGGTATTTTATGATTTATGAACTCAATTTTCACAGCTAAACTACTTTCCAGATGAGTTAAGTAGTGCAGACAGGAGGGTTCACACAAGGTAAGTGGTAGAACCAGGCCACCTAACTGGGCCCCTTTTCTGCTGTAAACCACAAAGCTGCGGTCAAAAACATTTGCCGAATGTCTGCATGACCACAAAACTGTAAACAGCAGCTAGCCTTATGTGGTGTTTAATGATTTTTTAAAATGAAATATTGTATTTTGAGATAAATGTGGATTTATTCACATGAAGTTGTAAAACATAATACAGAAATGATAGAGAGACCTGTGTATCCTTTACATCTGGTAATATCACCATAGGGTACTGACATTGATCTTGTCAGACACAGAACATTTCCATCACCACAAGGATCCCTCATGTTGCCCATTCGTAGCCATACTCACTCTCCTCCAGACTCTATCGCTAATCTGTCCTCCATATCTATAATTTTGTCATTCCAGGAATGCTATACGAATGGAATCATACAGCATGTGAGCTGTGGGATTGGCTTTTTTTAATTCAGCATAACTCTGGAGATATATTCAAGTTGTATGTATCAATAGTTTATTACTTTCATGTGGAGTGGTATTCCGTGGTGTTGATGTAGCACAGTTTGTGTGCCACGTCTGGGTTGGGGCTATTATAGCTTGTGTGTGTGTGGGGGGGGTAATAACTCTTAACAAAAGATCTACCCTCTAAACAAGTTTTTAATGTATAATACATCATTGTTAACTATAGATACAATGTGTACAGCAGATCTCTAGAACTTAATCATCTTACATAACAGAAACTTTATACCCTCTGAGCAACATCTTCTCATTCCCCTGCCCCCACTCCATCCCTGGAAACCACCATTCTATTTTCTGCTTCTAACAGTTGGACTATTTTAGATTTCACATGTAAGTGAAATCTTATTTTACTTAGCATAATCTACTCAAGGGTCATTCATGTTGTAGCAAACGGCAAGATTTCCTTTTCTTTTCCCCTAAGGCTAAAAAATATTCCTCTGTGTGTGGATCACATTTTTTTTATCCATTCATCTGTCAGTGGACATGTATATTGTTTCTACATCTTGGCTATTATGAATAATGCTGTAATGAACATGGAAGCACAAATATCTCCTTGAACCCTTACTTCAATTCTTTTGGATATTTACCCAGATGGGGATTGCAGGATCATATAGTAATTCTAGTTTTAATTTTTTTTTTTTTTTGAGACAGGGTCTCACTTTGTTGCCCAGGCTAGAGTGAGTGCCGTGGCATCAGCCTAGCTCACAGCAACCTCAAACTCCTGGGCTCAAACAATCCTGCTGCTCAACCTCCCAAGTAGCTGACACAACAGGCATGCGCCACTATGCCCAGCTAATTTTTTCTATATATATTAGTTGGCCAATTAATTTATTTCTATTTTTAGTAGAGATGGGGTCTCGCTCTTGCTCAGGCTGGTTTCGAATGCCTCGGCCTCCCAGAGTGCTAGGATTACAGGCATGAGCCACCGCGCCTGGCCTAGTTTTAATTTTTTGAGTAATCTCCATACTGTTTTCCACAGTGGCTGCACCCTTTTGCATTCCCAACAGTGCACAAGGGTGCCAATTTCTCCACAACCTCACCAACACTTGTTATTGTTTGTCTTTTTGGCAATAGCCATCCCAGCAGGTGTGAAAGGATACCTTATTTTGCTTCTGATTTGCATTTCCTTGATGGTTAATGATGTTGAGCACCTTTTCATATACCTGTTGGCCATTTGTGTATCTTTGTTGGAGAAATGTCTATTCAAATCCTTTGCCCATTTTTAAATCAGGTTATTTGTTTTGGGTTTTAGTTTTTGTTTTTGCTATTGAGTTAAAGGAGTTTCTTGTATATTTTGAATATTAACCCTTTATCATATATATGGTTTGCAAATATTTCCTTCCAACCTGCAGGTTGCCTCTTCCTGCTGTTAATTATTTTCTTATAGGTTTTTGTGTGAAAATCTTCATTTCTCTGTGATTAATGTCCAGAAGTGCAATTACTAGGTCATATACTACATTTATTTTTTTTCCTTAGGAAACCATCAACTGTTTTCTAGAGTGAGTATACCATTTGACCATTTCTAGCAGCAATTTATGATATATACGGTTTCTCCAAATCCTTGCCGGTATTTATTGTTGCTATTGTTAAAAAACATTTAACCATACTGAGAAATGTGTAGTGATATCTCATTGTGTGTGTGTGTTTTAATTAAAGAACTAATGTACTTTATACAACAGTTTAAGGATTACAGAAAAATTGAGCAGATATTACGGAGAGTTTCCACATGCCCACCTCCTCTTAAACACTTGCATTACATTAGTGTGGCACATTTGTTGTAATTAATGAACCAATATTTGTTGTGGCCCATTTATAGGACGGAGGATGAACACAGAACACAAAACAAAAATGCAGAACACAAAGAAAAACGCATATACAAAGATGGTTGACTCAAGTGTCCAATGCACTGATCAGTTTTATTTTATACTCTAAAAAATTAAAGTTAGTTCCCTGTATGTGACCACTCAGGCATTTCAGCAATGGCCATAAATTCTGGAACACATAGACTTAAGGACACAGATGTTGCCTGATTGAGAATTTCCAGGTGGTTGCTCTAGGCGCCAGGCATAGATCATGGACCAAGATTAGCAAGGATGGGCAAGGCAGCCACAGGGGGCATTTCTCGTCCCCACTTGTTCTTAGGCTGGCAGCTGTACCTGGCTTAGTTCGCCCCTCCCTTGAGAGGTCTTACCTGTCATTGACTAACCAGCCATCTTATGGGGCTTAAGCAGCAATAACAGGAACAATGTGTTTATTGTGTGGCCTCCAGGGCAGCTCTTGCTTACTTGCAGCTCAGGTCCTTTGTTTTGCCTCTAGGCAACAGCCTTGTTTATCACAGGGAGCCTGTCCAGAACACATTGCTTTCAAACGCTATGGGCAGAACACGTACATTACTCACTAAATTTAATTCTTAAACTAGGAAAATATATGTCAGTCCCCTACAAATATTGATACATTATTGCTAGCTAAACTCCAGAGTTTACATCAAGTTTACTTTGTTTTACAATTCTGTAGGTTTTGACAAATGCATAATAATATGTATCCACCATTACAGTGTCATACAGAATATTTCACTGCCCTAGAAAATCCCTGTGCTGCATCCCTAGGAACTCCTGGCAAACACTGATTATTTTACTGTCTCCACAGTTTTGCCTTTTCCAGAATGTCATATAGTTGGCATCAAACAGCATGTGGCATTTTCAGTTTGTTTTCTTTCACTTAGCAATATTCATTTAAGTTTCTTCCATGTCTTTCAGTAGCTTGTTTTTCAATAGCTCATTTCTTGTTATTGCTGAATAATAAACCATTGTACGTACCAGTTTGTTTACCCATTCACCTATCAAAGGACATCTCAGTTGTTTCCCTTTTTTGGCAACTATGAATAAAGCAGCTTTATTCATAGTTGCCATAAATGTTTGTGTACAACTTTTTGTGTGTACATGTTTTCAACTTGAGTAAATACCTAGGAGTGTGATTGCTGACTCATATGGTAGTATGTTTTGCTTTGTTAGAAACTACCCAACCATCTCCCAAAATGCATTCCCACCAGCAATGAGAGCCCCTGCTGTCTCACAACCTCACCACCATTTGACATCCACCATTTGACATTGGGAGTTTTTTTTTAGTTTTAGCCCTTCTAATAGGTGTGTAATGATATCTCATTGTGGCTTTGGTTTGCAATTCCCTAATGCCATGTGATGGTGAGCACTTTTCCCATACTTATTTCCATCTGTATATCTTCTTTGGTGAGTTGTCTGTTCAAATCTTTTGCCCATCCTTCAAATCAGTAATTTATTTTCTTATTGTTGAGTTTGGAGTTTTTTGTATATTTTGTAGATAAGTTCTTTAGCAGCTATGTGTTTTGAAAAATTTTCTTCCAAATGTGGTCTTTTAATTCCCTTAACAGTATTTTTCACAGAGAAGTTTTTAATTTTAACAAAGTACAATGTATTAGTTTTTGTTTTTCTTTTATGGATTATGCTTCTTGATGTTGTATTTAAAAACTCATTGCCAGGCCAGGTGCGGTGGCTCACGCCTGTAATCCTAACACTCTGGAAGGCCAAGGTGGGCGGATTGCTCAAGGTCAGGAGTTTGAAACCAGCCTGAGCGAGACTCCGTCTCTACTAAAAATAGAAGGAAACTAATTGACCAACTAAAAATATATAGAAAAAATTACCCGGGCATGGTGGTGCATGCCTGTAGTCCCAGCTACTCAGGAGGCTGAGGCAGGAGGATCGCTTGAGCCTAGGAGATTGAGGTTGCTGGGAGCTAGGCTGACATCACGACACTCACTCTAGCCCGAGCAACAAAGTGAGACTCTGTCTCAAAAAACAAACAAACAAAAAAAAACCTCATTGCCAAATTGAAGGCTTTCAAGATTTTCTCCTGTTATTTTCTAGAAGTTTTATAGTTTCACATTTTACATTTAGGTCTATGCTGTAAGTTAATTTTATGAAAATGTAAAGTCTGTGTGTGTTGTTTTTCATGTCGATGTCCCAATGTCCCAGCATTGTTAACCACTTCGGTACGAGCACCGACTATAATCGATAGCCACAGATGAACGCACAGAGCCAACTGTCGACTTTAGCTGACAGCCGTGATATGCAGGTCCACAGCCGAGCAGTGACTTTAGCCAACAGCCGTGATATGACTTTTCTAATTTTTAATTTATCAAAATAAAATTGTGAACATTTAAAAATAACGTAATGAAAACATATATGTATATGTTACCTATTCTGATTGACATGAGAAGTAAAGCTGCCTGTAAAGTGAAAGCAGCTCTCAGTGCTTTAAAGCTTTCCTCGTCACACAAGAGAAAACGGATTCGTCATCAGTGCACAGCACAGACCACCTTGCGGACTGTGAGTGCTGCTGTGGGCAAGGTGTCGCCGCCGGTGAGCGCCATACCGAAGTGGTTATAAAGACTGTCCTTCCTCCATTAAATTGCCTTTGCTTCTTTGTCAAAGACCAGTTGGCTATTTTTGAGAATCTGTTCCTGGTGCCTCTTTTCTGTCCCCTTGACTTAACACTGTACTCTGTGGGCAATTTTATGCTGTCTTGGTTACTGTCTCAAAGTTGGATAGTGTCAGTTCTCCAACCTTGCTCTTTTTCTTTAGTATTGTGTTGGCCATTCTGAGTTGTTTTCCTATCCACACAAACTTTATAATCACTTTCTCAATATCTATAAAACAACTTGCTGGGATTTTAACCAAGTTTGCATTGAATCTATAGATTACTTGGGAAGAAATGACATCTGAACCATAGTGAGTCTTCCTCCCCCTGAACATGGAATCTCTCTCCATTTATTTAGATCTTTGATTTGTGAGGCCCTGCAGATCTGAAGTTCCTCTTCTGGGTATAGTCACCATCCTGACCTTCTCCGTTTCTTCCCCAGAAGAACTGGATGGTACTTGTTAGCAACCTCCGAGTGGAGGTTGTTCCAAGTTCTTGGTGATTGCTGGGAAAAGAATTTCAGGTCACACCACATAAGCCAAGCAAGTGACAGCTTTTTATTGAAAGCAAAAAGTACTCTCTCAGGAAAGAGCAGGCAGCCATAAAAAGGGAAACTAAACACCCATCCTTCACAAGAAGGAACCAGTGTTCAAAGTTTAGTGAATACCTTTACAGCCCTTAACAGATACTATACAAAATCATGAAGAACAATTTTTATCGAAGAAAGTAAAACTGAAAAGAAGTAAATGACTTTTTTGAAAAGGCCACTTTGTGATAAAGTGCGTGAACATAGAGGCTTGGTTTCCTCAAAGGTCTCCGGTATGAAAATCTTCTATTGCTTTGAAAGGCCTTTCAGCACCAGTCCTGAATGCTTGCCCGGTGACATTAGCAAAGGTGTATTTGTGGGCAAACCTCAGCAACAGCATTTAAAAGAAGATCCTGGGATCCACGGGTTCTAAGTCCATCAGCATTAATAAGAGACACGACTGTGGAACAGTCTCTTTTGAGTATGGATCCTGGGGCATTTTTGAAACTTTGTGTTACATTTTTAGGTAGTTTGTTCTTTCCTAGAGGCTTCTTACCATGAGGAGAAAGCCTTGCTAGCAGAGTTGGTGGCCGAGAGTCAGCTTCTGGAAATTTAACATAAAGTTCTGAAAAAGAACAATTAAGTACCGATTGCTGATTAAGTGAAGCTCTTTGTTATGAAAATATTGAATCTCATCCTATAGGCCCTGGTTTTCCTTTGTTTCTGTTGCAAGGCCAGCATGGCTTGATCCTTCTCTTACTGAAGCAGAACTGCTTTCTCTTGGATTGAGTTAAGTGTATGTAAAAGCTGGTGTAATTCTCCACTTTTGCTTTGTTCTTTTCTTTCAATAGTTCCTCAAATTCATGGGCTTCCTTCATTGCATTACACTCAAACTCTATATCTCATAATATCATGGCATGCTTCATATTGGTCTCTTGTAATGACAGGTATTATCTTTCCTTTTCCCTGGGTGTTTTTGCTATTTTTTCATTTTGCTGTTTCAGTGGACACATGACCATTTGTAAAACTGAAATTCTCTCCAGGTTGCTGCCTGCCTGCCTGCCTACCTCAAAATCTCATTTTCATTCTCTTCATTAGTGAGATTTTCCCTGACAGAACGAAAACTGACAATTTTTGGCTCTGATGAAAAGGTTTTTCCCCTTAAGTAAGATGTGTAGAATATTTTATTTCTGCTTTAGCTGAGTAACTTCTGACTCTGTTCAAGTGCTTTTCTTTCTAGTGCTGAGGTGGCAACAGTTGAATCAGACAGTCTCTGATTATCTTCCTGGAGGGTTCTAATGCTTGCATCTTTTTCTAGCACTGCTTTTTCTCAGTTTGTCAATCTCTTCTAGGAGGAGTTTCAAAGACTCACTTAATAGAGCATACTTACTTGCCTCAGGAGATTTGGCTGACTGTGGCCAGATTGATGTTTCTATACAGAGCTGTGATAGAATAGCAAGTTTCCCCAATAGACTGACCTTCCTATTGCAAAGCTGCCCTGTGCTGTGCTGAATTTGTCCTTCTTGAAGTTGGGTTGGCCCATGCTGCATATTTTGTACTGTGGCCACTACTTGCTGTTGCCATTCTTCCATGTTCTTAACTTGGTGTTTAATTTCTCACATTCTCTAGAAGTTCCTCAAACTGGTTACTATCAATACTTCTTATGTCATTACCAGTGCTGGATGTTTGCAAAATGGTGACTAGTCTGACACTTCTGACTTACTGCATCTATTTCAACATCTTTTCCTCTAATGAGATATGATACATGCTGAACGGTGTCTCTAAACATCTCAGCTTGACTGCTACCTCGAAGGCTTGTGGACAATTTTTAATTTTCATCTTGTAGCTTGCTGATGGCTGCTTCTTTGGCAACGATGATCTCCATCATTTGCTGATACTCTCTTTTGAGATAGCTGTTTTCGTTAGCCTTTGCATTCCAAACAGCCAACATTTGCTCTTCTTCCAAAGCAGCCTGGAGTTACTGCTGAAGGAAAGCAACACCGTGGGTGTGAGAAGCTGAGGGTGCTCTAGGGTGAAGAGCCTCAATCTCCAATCTGTCTGCTGGAAAGTCCCATCACTGCACAGCCAGTTCGTTTCAGTTAGAGACGCGTTCACTGCATTGAGAAGTTTCATGTCCAATTCTTGTTTCTTCATCCCTTTCACTGATCTTTGTTCTGTTGTATATTCCAAATTCTTCATTTCTTCAGCATTGGCTGAAAAGAGTTGAGTGTGTATGTGTGTGTGTGTGTGTGTGTCTTCCATCTTCATCAGCTGAAACCAACTTTTTATTTTCCACCTCTGTTTAAATTTTCATTGAGCTGTTTCATTTCTGAAAGACTTAGTTTTAAATTTCTCACATCAGCTTCCCTTTCTTTAAGTAAATCATCCTTAAAATTCCTGTTAGAGCAGGTGTCCTCAAACTACAGCCCGAGGGCCACATGTGGCCTGCCGAGGACATTTATCTGGGGTGTTTTTGCCACTGTTGCAGCAAGTGTTACAGTTAGTGTTACAGCTAGCGTTACAGCTCTTGTTACAAAAGAACTGAGCAGTACACAAGAAGTCAGAGAATGGTCTTTACTCCTCCAGCAGGCTCAACCGACTTCTGCCTTCTGCCCGCCCCCTTGTTCTCCTCCTGCTTTTATACCCTTGGTAGGACTCAAAAAGCGTCCAATCAGCAACAAGCTTTAACATCCAATCAGCAACAATCTTTAACGGTGCTCAACAGTTTTTCCCTGTCACCACTGCTGTCTGTCCTGCTTAGCAGCCGACTAGTCTGGGGCCCACAGTGTTCACGTGTGGAAGGTGCGCCGCACTCTCCAACGGCCCTCCAATGGTCTGAGGGACAGTGAACTGGCCCCGTTTAAAAAGTTTGAGGACCCTTATGCTTGAGAGTCAGTGTTCAGTCATTTCTGACTCTAGAAAGTGCCTTCTCCTCATTTTGTCTAATAGGTTCTTTACATTTAACAGGGTAGCCACATGGCCGCCCACTTGCCCCAAGAAGTGGCCTAAGCCGGAGCCAAGGCCAGCCAACCAGAATGCCATTGCCTCGCGTCATAGAACTGACCTGGTCTGCTCTGAGAAGTGCCCAGCACAGTCAGATCAGGTCTGAGGACCCAGGGAGACTTGGTTGCTACAACAAAGGACAACCAGGCACACAATGGTGGGTTTCTAGGCAACGCGGGCTCAGAGCCTCCCAAGGGCAGGCGCTGCCTGGAAACGCTGAGGCCGGCCTGGGCCTAACCAGGGCACCAGTCCAGAGCCGGGGCTGTGCTTGCCCCACGACTGCCTGCGCTCTGCCCACCTAGGGGCGGCCCCTTCTCCTCCCGCTTCAGTGACTTTCTCCAGCGCGCCACGCCCCTCCTGCCTCCGGCGCTGGCCCGCCAGACCACTGTAGCAGAGGGCGGCCCCCACGTGCTTTTCCCTGAGCGTATGAGCACGTGTTAAGCAGAATACACATTCCCTCCATGTTTTTACAGCGGTACTATAGAGTACGCTGCGTGTGTTCTGCAGCTGGTGACATTCACACGAGTGACTTTAAATGGAGGTAAATTTTCCATGGTGAACTGCATCCATTTGAGCTTCTGAAGAGCCAAGTTGGGGCACTGGTATGAGGAATGTCTACACCTGCGCATAAGCTCTACCATCAGGGAGACAGAGTATTTCCATTACCTGGAAAAGGTCCTCATGCCCTTTGCTATTCCCCCTCCACCCTCGCGCCCCAGCAAGCCTGGTTCCGGTATCTGTTCCCATGGATGAGGTTTCGTGGTCCTGGACGTCGTACACAAGGGACCGCACGTTTACACCCTCCGTGTCTGGCCTCTTCCCACCCGTATCTGAGATCTCATCAAGGGAGTGAGTTGTAACTCCAAATGGATCACTCTACTGATTGATAGATCAGCCACAGGCAGAGTATAAAGGTCCTGGTAGCTTGCAAGGCACCGAGCTAGTGCCCAACAAAGGGCACAGTTTTCACACACTGAAATCCACTAGGGGTGGTCGGGCGGGGGTGAGCCAGGACTCTGCTGGGCT
Organism: Microcebus murinus; assembly: GCF_040939455.1. Taxonomy (NCBI): domain Eukaryota; kingdom Metazoa; phylum Chordata; class Mammalia; order Primates; family Cheirogaleidae; genus Microcebus; species Microcebus murinus. The sequence continues at coordinate 70,208,298 of NC_134119.1, read as the reverse complement.
CGGCTGGACTTGGAGCAGTCGGCACCTCTGCAAGTGACACAAGACATTATCTACATAGAGGTAGCACTTGTTTTCTCAGGCAACTATTCTCATATGAGGAATTTTGGGCCTCTCAAATGGAAATGATTGGGAACCAACTCAGCTAATAGGTGAGATAGGACTTATGCCAAAATAGATTGTTTCAGGCAAAATAAGCAATTACACCTGGAAAATTCCCAGAGCCACCCTGGCAGTGGCAATTCTGCATAATCCCTGGTTTGTAAAGGGAGGGAAATGGACATATAAGGGGAGAAAAATCTGTTGGCAGATTATTTAATGGACTTTCCCTCTCATTAGAAAATAAATATATGCTCATTGTTCTAAAAATATTTTCAAGCAAGGTAAAGTGAATGAAATATAAAGTAGCTGTCCACTTTCTAGTCTCATGCTGGAAGTATCAGTTGTTAACATTATGGGTCATATTCTTTTCCCATACATAAAGAAAAACATTTATTAAATCACAGAATTTTATTTTTTGAGTCCGTGGATTCATGCTCCATATACTGATCTGTAAATCACCCTCCTTTTGTAAAACTTAATAGATTGTGCTCATCTTTAACATATCACAATGTTGAGCATTACCATATCCGGTTTAAGGACATATAGTATTTATATTGCTATATAGACATAGTATATTAAGAATAATAATTTGTGTATAGCTGGAAATTTACTTGTGGTGTCTTTATTTTATTTAGATTATCCTGTTATAAATAGCCCTGGAAAGAACATCACCATATATGCATCTGTGTACAATTTTAAATCCCACTTTCACTCTTTTTTATAATTCCTTCGTGATTCCCGATTTTCTTTCTTTTTTTTTTTTTTTTTTTCAGACAGTCTCTTACACTTGTCCAGAATAGGTACAGCTCATTGCAATCTCATGCTCCTGGGCTCCAGCAATCTACCTGCCTCAGCCTCCCAAGTAGCTGGGAGTACAGGTGCCAGCCACCTCACCCAGCTAATTTTTGTCTACTTATTTTTTAGAGATGGGGTCTCACTCTTGCTCAGGCTGGTCTCAAACTTCTGACCCCACGCAATCCTTTCGCTTCAGCCTCCCAAACTGCTAGTATTACAGGCACGAGCCACCCTACCTGGCCTGTGATTCCTGATTTATGCTTTTCTCTTGCCTTAGGAGACCTGAGATAATAGTGTTTAATGTCTTACAAGATCATGAGAAGAATTTTTGGCTTTGCTGCTCCATATAACTTATTAACATTTAGAAGTATTGCTGCTCTCCCCAGGTACATACACAAATAATTGACAATGAAATCCTAGAAGGTTTGAGAAAGTGGTATCTCACTGGTGATCAGGTCACTGGATTCTTTAAGAAACATCGTTTTGCATAGGCTGGTTTTCATTTACTACGTGTCAGGAAGAGTATTTTGAACATCCCTGGTTTGGCATCTGTAATGGGGGTGCTCTAGGCCCTCTTCTAGATACTCAGTGAGGAGTCTGTCACTAGCACCAACCACAAGGGAAGTAACTTGCTTCTAGGTAGACATTTGTATCTTGCTGTCACAAACATTTGTAGACAGCAACATGTAACCCTAATGGGGGTAGCAGGTAAAGATACTGAGCAGGCTTTGGTCTGTCCATTTCAGGATGAACAACCTTCCCACTTCCGTGAATGCCATGGAGTTTGTCTTTGCATTTGCGAGGAACTACAGAGTAGAAGACATCTAAGGTGAGCCTATTCATGTAAGAAACGCTGAGTGTCTGCTGTGCCATGTATTTTTATAAGCAGGAGGGATACTAAAATGAATAATAAAATGAATGATAGGACAAAAGATACATGTGCCCTTGGGAGCTCACATTCTAGTGAACATCTTAATTTTTGGTGTCTCCTGATAGTTGTTCTAGGCAATAACCATCCTGAAGCCTTCGATAAGGTGCTGGTTTTCCTAGAACTTGGCATTACAAAATCTGCCTTGGATGTCTTCTGGTAAGACTAGTTGAGAAGCAACCAAAGCACTTTATGTTTAGTGATTCTCACTTCGGATGTGGTCCCTGGGCCTACATACCAAGATGGGAGTCAATGCACATATGCAGGCACCTATGTGTGTGCACACACATATGAACAAAGCCTTGACAAATAGCAATGCAAGACTGTTAGTGAAGCTATTACGAATAGTGGGAATATGAATCATCTTTCATTTTCCTCCATATACTTTCTAGAAATGCCTGAAGTTTCGTTGATAGTGTGCATGTATTTCAACACAAATTTTTTTTAAAAGCTATTTCCAGGCCGGGCGCGGTGGCTCACGCCTGTAATCCTAGCACTTTGGGAGGCCGAGGCGGGCGGATCGCTCAAGGTCAGGAGTTCGAAACCAGCCTGAGCGAGACCCCGTCTCTACCAAAAATAGAAAGAAATTAATTGACCAACTAAAAATATATATACAAAAAATTAGCCGGGCATGGCGGCGCATGCCTGTAGTCCCAGCTACTCGGGAGGCTGAGGCAGTAGGATCGCTGAGCCCAGGAGATTGAGGTTGCTGTGAGCCAGGCTGACGCCACGGCACTCACTCTAGCCTGGGCAACAAAGTGAGACTCTGTCTCAAAAAAAAAAATAAAATAAAATAAAAAAAAATAAATAAATAAAAGCTATTTCCATATGTTTGTGGATGTTTCTGTGTGTACAGATTAAAAGCTTACATTTAAACTTTTGAAATACTTTGTTGGAAAAGTCCGATACACATATTTTTAAAAAATCAGAATAATGTAGTATGTAGGGTAAAAACACAAAACTCTACTCACCACCCCCCACCACTACCAATCTACTATCTTCTCTCCCAATAGCCACCATTTCTAGTTTCTTCTGTATTTTCCAAAAGTAGCCTGTGCATACATAGACATATGTGTCTCTCCCTTCTTTTTTACACAGGTAGTGATATACTATGCACATTACGTACTAAGCAACTTCCTTTTTAAAATTCCATGATATGTCTTGACAGTTGTTCCATGCTAACACATACAGACCTAGCCCAGTTTTAAAAATTGCTACAGAGTGTCCTATTGTGTGAATGTGCTTTAATATATTCAACAATCTTTTCTATTAATAGTTTACAGTTATTTCTGACCACATTGGAGCTATGATGCTGCAGTGAATGCTCTTGAATACATCTTTGAACACATATAGGATAAGTTCTTAAAGGCAGAATTGCTGAATCCAAGCTGTACATTTTAGACATTGATAGTGATCATCAAGAGGCCATCTAGAGAGGTTGTGCTATTTTGCAATCCTACAAGTAATTCAAGGAGCACCTTTTTTTCATGTCTTGTTAAAATGTCTATCAGCCTTTTTGATCTTTGTCAACTTGACAGTTGAAAAGGTATATTGTATATTAATTTGCATTTCTTTTCTCATACATGAATTTGAAAACTTACTATTTTTATTTTGTGGTGAACTAATCTTTTCCCCTTTATTTAAGTAAATTTTAGAAATTTTTCTTATTAAAGTTTAATAGCTTTTTTTTCAGAGAATTATTTTTATTTTTCACTTGCTTATTGAATAGAATGCCATTTTTCCCCTCCATTTTTCTTTTGGGTTTGAAATCCAAGGAGTCAAATAATTCCCAAGGTATAATTATAGTTATTATTAAGTTCAGATGTAAGACATCAAAGGCTTACTTCAAGGATTATAAAATGGTTGTTAATCAAATTTGCATCAAGAAGAACAATTAGTTATATATTTGTTACATGTTTACAGATTCTAGGATTAAAGGGTTTAAATGTATCTCTTAGTATAGTTACTATTAACTGCATCCCATGATTTATTGTCATTCACTTATTCAGAATTTTTATATATATTTGCCTAATTATTATTACTAGTGATATCCTCATAGAAATTGAAAAGAATTACACCCAGTCTTAAAAATTAGGCATTATATTGTTTTAGGTTGTTTCCAATGGTTAATTTAATTTAATTAGGCAAACAGATATAAAAATACTGTAAAATATCTATGACTGTTGTTTTAATTTTCAGCAAATTATGGGGGTACAAACATTTAGGTTACGCATATTGCCCTGGTCCCCCCTGCTTCACTCAAGTCAGAGCTTCAAGCGTGTCCATCCCCCAGATGGTGCACATCACACTCATTATGTATGTATATACACATCATCTCCTCCCTCCCTCCCATCTTCCCGATACCCAATAAGTGTTATTACTAATTAGATGTTGATCAGCTAAAACCAATTTGATGGTGAGTACATGTGGTGCTTATTTTCCCATTCTTGGGATAATTCACTTAGAATGGGTTCTAGCTCTATCCAGAATAATAAAAGAGGTGCAATATCACCATTGTTTCCTGTAGCTGAATAGTACTCCATGGTATACATATACCACATTTTATTAATCCATTTATGTATTGATGGGGACTTGGGCTGTTTCCACATCTTTGCAATTATGACCTGTGCTGCTATAAACATTCAATTGCAGGTGTCAATTAGACAAGAGAGGGAATTAAGGGCATCTAAATGGGGGCAGAAGAGATCAAACTCTCACTCTTTGCTGAGGATATGATATTATACCTAGAAAACCCCAAGGATTCAACCAAGAGACTCCTGGAATTGATAAATGAATTCAGTAAAGTCTCAGGATACAAAATCAATACACACAAATCAGAGGTATTCATATATGTCAATAACAGTCAAACTGAGAACCAAATCAAAGACTCAATACCCCTCACAATAGCAACAAAGACAATAAAGTACCTAGGAATATATTTAACTAAGGAGGCAAAAGATCTCTACAGGGAGAACTATGAAACACTGAGGAAGGAAATAGCAGACGATGTAAACAGGTGGAAAACCATACCATGCTCATAGGTCAGCAGAATCAACATTGTTAAAATGTCTATACTGCCCAAAGTGATCTACACATTCAATGCAATCCCTATCAAAATACCATCATCATTTTTCACAGATATAGAAAATTTTATGCTTCGTATGGACCCAGAGAAGACCCCATATAGCAAAAGCAATCCTAGTCAAAAAGAACAAAATGGGAGGCATCAATTTACCAGACTTCAAAATATAACAAGGCTATAGTAACTAAAACAGCATGGTACTGGCACAAGAACAAAGACATTGACCAATGGAACAGAACTGAGAACTAAGATATAAAACCATCCTCATATAGCCCTCTGATCTTTGAAAAAGCAAACAAAAACATACACTGGGGAAAAGAATCCTTATTCAATAAACGGTACTGGGAAAGCTGGATAGCCACATGTAGAAGACTGAAACAGGATCCACACCTTTCACCTCTCACAAAAATCAGCTCATGGTGGATAACAGGCTTAAACCTAAGGTGTGAAAGTATAAGAATTCTAGGCTAAAACTTTGGAAATACTCTTCTAGACGTTGGCCTAGGCCAAGAATTTATGAAGAAGACCTCAAAGGCAAGCACAGCAACAACAAAAATAAATAAGACCTGATCAAATTAAAAAGCTTCTGCACAGCCAAAGAAACTGTCACAAGAACAGACAGACAACCTACAGAATGGGAGAAAATATTCGCATGCTACACATCTGATAAAGGACTGATAAGGAGAATCTCTATAGAACTCTTGGAAATCAGCAAGAAAAAAATCAAGCAACCCCATCAAAAAGTGGGCAAAGGACATAAACAGAAACTTTTCAAAAGAAGACAGAATAATGGGCAACATACATATGTAAAAATGCTCAACATCTTTAATCATCAGGGAAATGCAAATCAAAACAACAATGAGAAATCACTTAGCCCCAGTGAGAATGGCCTTTATCAAAAAGTCCCAAAACCATAAATGTTGGCGTGGATGTGGAGAGATAGGAACACTCGTACACTGCTGGTGGGAATGCAAACTAGTACAACCTCTGTGGAAAGCAATATAGAGATACCTCAAAGAGATACAAGTAGATCTGCCATTTGATCCAGCAATCCCGTTACTGGGCATCTACCCAAAACACCAATAGCTCTTGATATGGCAAGGAAACTAACCCTTTGTAATTTGTATTGCAAATACATTTTTCTAGCTTGTCATTGTGTTTCCACATTGCTTATGGCATTTTTTGTTCTTTTCAAGAAAAATACATTAAAAAATCTATGTTTTTCTAGTGAGCTAAGTGTCCCAATTGCATTTGATCCAACCATCTTTTCCCCACTGCAATGAAAATGCCTTTTTGTCATATATAAGAGGAGTCTGAAATATGCTCTGGATAAGATTGTCCATCCCAAAGCCTCTATGCCTCCATCAGCAGAAGTGAAGAGGGAGCCTGAAAGTGCCATTTTCTAGTAGTCATGTGCTCTGGATAAGAGCTCCCCTCATCTGGCCCTCCTATATGCACAGGCAGCACTCAACAGGAAACCCAAGAGCTCTGCATGTACCAGGAAAAAAAGTGCCCCTCCAGGCTACTGAAGGACATGGGATTTCTTTTTGGGGTGATGAAAATGTTCTGAAATTGAGTGTGGTGATGGTTGCACAACTCTATGAACATACTAAGAGCCATTAACATTTCACACTTTACGTGGAACTTCAGGGATTCCCCTTCATTTCTGCTGACAGAGGCACAGAGGATAGGAAATCGGTGGCCTTCTCTAGAACTTTATGGTATGTGAATTATATCTCAATAAAGCTGTTACTTAAAAAAACAAAAGCCCCAAAACATATCCTTCCACTAGCCTCTACTAAATCAATATTTATAAGCACAAACAGAACACTCACAATCCTTGTTAAACCATCAAGTCTCCCTTCCTTCACTGAAAGCATCATAAACATCTGCCTTAGAACTATCATGACTATTCTCATTGTGCCCTTTTTGTCTGACAGTTACCTCTATTTTTCCCTCGTCCTCTGCCTCTAATGTTCATATGTTCTGGGGATAGTAAGGTACCCCCACTCAGCACTCCCTAGCTTCTTTAGTATCACTTCTCTATATGGAACATATATACTTATCACATAATATGTATATAATTGTCTTCTCCTACTAGATCTGTGAAGGCAAAAATTTTTGTCCATTTTGTAGTTCTGTATCCCCAGAACATAAAACAGTGCCTGGCACATTAGCAAATGCCGAACTAATATTAAGTGAATGAGTACTACATTCTCAATGTAAACTACATTCCTTGCTAAAATCATAATTCTATAGATCATCAGAATCAGCTTATCAATAAAAAAACACATTGGGTTTTTACTGGAATATCTATGTATTTACAAATTTAACTTAGGGAAAAATATCTTTACCAGATTGAGTCTTTCTATACAGATATATGTCTAGCCTTCCTATTCTGTAATGTTTAAAAAATAAGTTTATAAGCTAATCATAGTGTATATATTTTTCTGTTTTTACATGTCTTGTCAATCTCGTAGAACAAGATGGGAAGTTTTAGCGCATCTTATTTTATACTCTAGAACAATTTAAACGCCACAGGAATTGTATTGTTTTCTAAAGGTTAAAATACTGAACTATACCTTTTGGTTTATTTCATGGCTATTAATCTATTCAACGTTTTTAGCTTCTTAGTTAATTTTGTTTTCATTAATAATACTATCCCCTGGCTAGTCCTACATTTTAACAAATGCTTTTGTCCTAATTGGCTTACTCTAGGTGTCAGATGAAGTGAGAGCTCCTCATCAGTAATGCCACATGTCCTTATATTCTTACATAGGGAGTGGTAGGCTACCATGTTCCCTTGTGCATCACAAAATTTTCAATTCTGAGTTTGTTCAGAGTCTTCTGTTTGCTCTAAAATTTGTAGGTTTTACCTAATTGTTAATTTTATTAATACCTGCACTTTAATATGACAATTCATAGAGAAACATTTACCTTAATGGCTAGCATTTATTTAGCACTAACTATATGCCAGGAATTTTGTGCTAAACCCTTGAAATGGATTAGTTAATATATTTTTCAAATGGGATAGTAACATGAATATACGTTTTTATTTTTAAAAGAGGCTGCTAAATGTTAAAAATGTACTTGAGAGAAGCAAGAGGGACAACAATTATAGAATTGCAAAAAGCAAATTAAGATAGTTGCTTTATGGACTATGGTGAATAGGACACATAGGCTGGAAAAAAGTAAATGGATTCTAGAGGCATTTAAAATAATGAATCTATAAGACTTGGTGGTATGGGAGTGAGGAGGAGGGAACAATTGAGGATGACTCTCCAGTATGAATTCGCTGATGATGAGCAAGATGTACACTCTGCCTGAAGGCTTTTCCACATTCTTTACATTCATAGGGTCTTTCTCCAGTATGAATTCTCTTATGCAGTGTAAGATGGGCAATCTGGCTGAAAGCTTTGCTACACTCCTTACACTCGTAAGGCTTCTCTCCTGTATGAATTCTCTGATGGAGAGTAAGAGATTTACGATGGCTAAAGGCCTTCCGACAAACATTACATTCATAAGGTTTCTCACCAGTATGACATCTTTGATGACAAATCAGAGATGCTTTCTGCCTGAATGCCTTCCCACATTCAAGACATTCATATGGTCTTTTGCCAGTGTGGAGTCTCTGATGCTGAACAAGATATGAGCTGTAACTAAAGGCCTTCCCACATTCAATACATTCATAAGGCTTCTCACCACTATGACCTCTCTGGTGTTGAACCAGGTGTGCAATCTGACTGAAGGCCTTACCACATTCCTTACATTCATAAGGTTTCTCTCCAGTATGTATTTTCTGATGTTGCACAAGGTGTGCATTTTGGCTGAAAGTTTTGCCGCATTCCTTACATTCGTAAGGTTTCTCTCCAGTATGAATCCGCTGATGATGAGCAAGGTGTGTGCTCTGCCGGAAAGCTTTCCCACATTCCTTACATTCATAGGGTTTCTCTCCGGTATGAACTCTTTGATGAAGAGTAAGGGAGCCACGGTGGCTAAAAGCTTTCTCACAGATATCACATTCATAAGGTTTCTCTCCTGTATGAACTCTCTGATGTACTGTCAGGGATGAGCCATGGCTAAAGGCCTTCCCACACACATTACATTTGTAAGGTCTCTCTCCAGTATGAATTCTCTTATGTTGAGTAAGTCCTATGTGATCAGTGAAAGCCTTCCCACAATCAACACAGTCAAAGGGTTTCTCTCCAGTATGATAATATCGTCGATGACGTATCAGAGAAGCGTTCTGCCTGAATGCTTTCCCACAGTCAATACATTCATAAGGTCTTTTCCCAGTGTGAATCCTTCGATGATGAGCTAGGGATGAGCAATCACTAAAAGCCTTCCCACACTCAATACATTCATAGGGCTTCTCTCCAGTGTGAACCCTCTGATGTTGAGCAAGGTGTGCAAGCTGGCTGAAGGCTTTATTACACTGCTTACATTGATAAGGTTTTTCCCCAGTATGAACTCTCTGATGTTGAATAAGATGAGCATTCTGGCTGAAAGTCTTCCCACATTCAATACATTCAAAGGGTTTTTCCCCTGTGTGTATTCTCTGATGTTGAGCAAGGTGGGCACTCTGGCTAAAGGCCTTTCCACATTCAATACATTCATAGGGTTTCTCTCCAGTATGAATTCTTTGATGAAGAGTAAGGGTTGAAATTTTGCTGAACATTTTCTCACAGTCATTACATTTTAAAAGTTTCTTTTCTCCATAGACTTGCTTGTGTTTTTTTACAATTGAATATGTTTTTGAGCTTTTCTTACCTGAATCAAAATTATATATCCTCTTTTCCATGGGAAAAACCTGCTTTATATAAGATAATGTATTCAGATGAAAAACTGTCTCAGACTTGTTAGAGTAGTCTCTTTTCTCAGTAAGGCTATCTATACGAGTTATTATCTGTTGCCTAATGTGGGTCCTCTGACTTACCGGCTCCCTCTCAGACAGGTCTTGACATTTCCAGTTTTCCCCTAAAGTGGAACATTCAAGGTCATAGCTTGTAAGTGTTTCCATTATTATTGCATGGGGTAATTTTTCTTCATAAACATCCTGGTTTAGAGATAATTCCTTAGTCACCCACACATACTCCAAGTCTGAAAGATATTAAGAAAGCAAATGTCTCCTTTATTAAATGCTAGAAGAATGGAAACCTCAAAAATGAAACCATGTGAATCAAACAGTTACTGAGGCCCACAAAAGGCACATATATTTTTTTTTTTTTTTGAGTCAGGGTCTTACTATGCTGTGTAGGTGGGCCTTGAACTCCTGGGCTCAAGCAATTCTCCCACCTCAGCCTCCCAAGTAGCTGGGACTACAAGGGCATACCACTGTGCCTGGCTTAACATGTTTTTAACAGTTTTTAGGTAATAATAGGCGATGCAATCATCCTTTCATTCTTGGAATAAACCTTCACTGGTTATAATGTATTATTTCAATATGATCTTTTAAGATTTTCCATCAACATGGATAATTGGGATTTGTAATTTCCTTTTTTGGTACTATTTTGATTTTTTCTTTTTTTTTTTTGAGACAGAGTCTCACCTTGTTGCCCAGGCTAGAGTGAGTGCTGTGGCATCAGCCTAGCTCACAGCAACCTCAAACTCCTGAGTTCAAGCAATCCTCCTGCCTTAGCCTCCCAAGTAGCTGGGACTACAGGCATGCGCCACCATGCCCGGCTAATTTTTTCTATATATGTATTAGTTGGCCAATTAATTTCTTTCTATTTATAGTAAAGATGGGGTCTCCCTCTTGCTCGGGCTGGTTTCGAACTCCTGACCTTGAGCAATCTGACCATCTCGGCCTCCAAGAGTGCTAGGATTACAGGCGTGAGCCACCGCGTCCAGCCCTATTTTGATTTTAGTATCAAGTATTATATACTATGTTCATAAACAAAAAAATTTAAACTGTACTTTTTATTCTTTATCCTGGAATAATTTAAATAATGCTGGTAATATTTTTCCTTAAGGTTTTACATCGAATTGATTTGTAAAACTATTTGGGGATGTGGCTTCTTTTATTGGGGGAGGCAGTTCATACACAACTTTCTATATTTCTTTCAGGATAACCAGTCTATTTAAATTTTTTGCCTCCTCTGGTGTCAGTTATGCTAATGTATATTTTCATATTCTCCTAGAATATCATCTATTTTAAGTTATGCATCTGTGGTTACCATTGTTTCTTTTTTGTTTTCTCTCATTTGCCCTGACAGTTTATATATTTATTACTGTACATAGTTAGGGCTACAGTAACCTACGAAAAATACTCTTCTTGAAACTCTAGGAAATGAAAGCAGGAAAAGGCCAACCCGCAAGCCACAAAATAAACTGTGACCATCTCATTTGAGGCTCATTTCCTTGCAATATATATCCACAGTCTCTTATCTAGCTTTCTAAACCAGAAAAATAGCTCTGAAGCAAAATAGGGAAATAAGAAAAAAAATTGTGAATAACATAAACTAAGCCCCAAATTCCACTGAGTACAATTTAAGTGGAGAAATGATGGACATATGGGAAGAAGGTAATATTTGTGAACTAATCTCTTCATCTTTCCTATGGGTATCAAAAGATGAAGTTTTGAATTTCAAGTGGATGAATTTCAAAATACAGATTAAAAAAAATAAAGACATAAATAAAGGTAACAATCTATAGAACTAAAATCCTTCCCAATTCAAGGGCTGAGGTGGTGTAAAGGGGAAAAAGAGGAAAAACAGACATACTAAACATCAAAGGAAGAATAAATAACAGGACAGGCACAGTGGCTAACACCTGTAATCCCAGTGCTTTAGGAGGCTGAGGTGGTGGAAGGATCACTTTGTGACCAGGAGTTCAAGACCAGCAACATAGTGAGATCCTGTTGCTACAAAAATTAAAAATTAGCCAGGCATAGTGGTGTATCCTAGCTACTCAGAAGGCTGACATTGGAGGATCCCTTGAGCCCAAGAGTTTGAAGTTACAGTGAGCTATGTATGACTGGGCCACTGCACTCCAGCCTGGGCAACAGAGTAGAACCCTGTCTCATTCATAAATAAATAAATAACAAATGAAACACAAAAAGATAAAAACATTTAAGGGCAAAGAGAAGAACATAGCTGCAATATATATTAACACAATAAACTCACCTTTTAAAGAAAGGAAAACATTTAAACCAGTTCAAAAACTAAACATAAATTTGTCTAAAGAATTCAGAAATGCTTAAAATCAGGGATGCTGGCCAGACACAGTGGCTCACGCCTGTAATCCTAACACTCTTAGAGGCAGGCGGATTGCTCAAGGTCAGGAGTTTGAAACCAGCCTGAGCAAAAGCAAGACCCTGTCTCTACTATAAATAGAAAGAAATTAATTGGCCAACTAATATATATATATATAGAAAAAATTAGCCAGGCATGGTGGCACATGCCTGTAATCCCAGCTACTTGGGAGGCTGAGGCAGGATTGCTTGAGCCCAGGAATTTGAGGTTGTGGTGAGCTAGGCTGGCTGTGGCACTCACTCTAGCCTGGGCAACAAAGCGAGACTCTGTCTCAAAAAAAAAAAAAAAATCAGGGATGATTACCACAATATGGTACTTGAGCAGAACTAGGTAAGGATCAGTGGCACAAGAGTTCAGAAATAGACCCTGGTATGTATCAGAAATGAGTAAAGGTAAAGGAGGCACATCATACCAGTGGGGAAGAAAAGAAACATTCAAAAACCGGTATTAGAACAAGTTTCAATTAGGAAGTGAGCGTGAGAAGTGTTTTACAACAAATATCAGAGAGAAGAACATCTTGAAAATAGTTTCTCCATCTCTTGGTATCTTGCACTCACCTGGGCACAGGCCTCCAGTAATCTTTCCTTTCATCACCCAGGGCTCTTTCTCTTGCTCCAATAAGGAGATCACATCTGGCTTAGAAATACAAAGACCTGAATATATATATATAAAAAGATATAAAAATTGGTTAAGCTGTTAGTAATTCAGAGCTATGATTCAGTCCAAATTGTCTCAAGACCATTTTCTAGGAAAATGCTGATAAAGGCATAAAAGACCACTGAATCATGGAGAGGTGGAAGAAAGAAGATACTCTTACCTACTGAAACCAGATTCCTGTAGTTTTCCAACATCACCTTCCTATACAAACTTCTCTGAGCAAGATTCAGCCACTGCCACTCATCTTCGGAGAAGTCTATGGCCACATCTGTGAAAGTCACCAAACCCTAAAATGACACAAATATAATTTTCTCAGTGTTTGTGTCCCAATGTGGCCGTGGGGTGTAAAGAGCTATCCTGTTCTTACTTTGGGATAAAAACATTGTGCTTAAGTAACTGCACCGAGGCTCTAAATGATCCAGGTCAGGTAGTTATGGACAACTTCTCTACCTAGCTATATAATACATATTATGAAAAAGAAAAAATAAGAGATACTCTCTGCTCTTCAAACATTTATACTTCTATGTTGTTAAGAATACATTCTCATGTGAAAAAATGTTGATTACATTCAAAACAGGATTTAATCAAGTGCTAAATCATGTAATTTTTATGTTAGGAGCTTAATCACTTCTCTATGTGAAGAAATTAAAGAGCTCTGGGATGTTAAGGAAAGTTGCAAGGAAAGATGCTGACCTGATGAATATGATTTCAATCTCCACAGTAGTTTCTAAGAAATCTTAGTGCTCTTGAGATGTTAAGAGGTGTGCCTAAAAAATGAAAGAAAAAAAAACCTAGCAATACTCTTTTCTTTTGAAATAAAAATATTTTGTATTAGGAGAGAAGAACACATTTGAAAAGTTGTTTTTTGATCATTTCCTGAGAAGTATTAGAAGAATCATGTGATATGAGCACATGTTGAACAATCTGTGCTTTCTTACATAAGCTGCTTTCCTAACCAACCAGCAAGGTCATCCACTACATGATTGCTGACAAATTTTCTACTTATTTTGTGACTTTCCTTCTATCTAGATAAAATAGTCTTAAATAAATACCAGTCTTGAATGAAACTAGAAAAAAGGTCTGATTACACTAAAGAATTCAGACTCTGGTACGGACTAGATGAGTGATCTCAGCCAAGTTAATTAACTCCCTTGTGCTTCAGTTTTCCCATCCAAAAAATGGGAATAATTTTAGTACGTACCTCACAGTAGCACTGTGAGAATTAAAGAAACAGGCATAAAGGACCTGGCACAAAGTAACTGCTCAACAGTTGTTGTCCATGATAGTGAAGAAGAAAGGAAGGAAAAGGGAAAGAGGAAGAAGAGCCCAAGAAGAATAGGTGAAACCTTTGGTCTAATACTTGAATAAAAGTTTATTTTATCTAACTGCAATATACTACAGTAGTTAAAAAAAGACATGGTCTCTAGAATCCAGACTACCTATGTTCAAATACTGTTCTGTTCAATAAGTCTAGGCTATTAGTTTTGTTTTCAACCATTGAAGATATTTTACAGAACTTGAGAGAACAGTCTATTGTATTTACAAACAATATTAACTATTTCTGTTGCACTTCCTTCAACTTGATGCTCCAAGTTCCCTTCTGGTATAATTTCTATCTGAAGACCTTCCCTTAGCAATTCTTTTAGAATTCTAGCAATAAATACTCTTAGTTTCTTTCATATAAGAAACTTTATTTCACTTTCATTCCCAAAGTCTATTTTCACTGGACATAGAATTCTGGGTTGACAGTTCTTTTCTTTGAGCACTTATAAAAATTTGTTCTACTTCCTTTGGAAGCTTCCATGATTTCTGATAAGAAATCCATAGTCATTCAAATCTCTGTTGCCCTATGTTATGCGTAATTATTCTCTGGCTGCTTTTTAAGCTATTTTGTCTTTAGTTTTCAGCAGGTTGGTTATCAAGTTTCCAGGCAGGGATTCCTTTGAGTTTATCACGCTGGGGTTTGCTGAGCTTCTTGGATCCAAAGGTTTATAACTTTCACTAAAGTTGGAAAATTTTTAATCATGATATCTTCAATTTTTTTTTTTTTTTACACTCTGCTTTCTCCTCTCCTTTTGGAATTCCAGTGATACACATGTCAGATGTTTTGGTATCATACCAGAGAGCCCTGAGGCTTTGTTTAATCTTTTCTTCTGTTGTTCATATTAGATAATTTCTAATTATCTTCAAGTTCACTAACTCATTCCTCTGTCTTCTCTATTCTCCAATTAAGCCCATCCTGTGAGTTTATTTTGGTTATATTTTTCCAATCTTGTTTATATTTTCTATTTCTTTGCTGAGATTTTCTGTTTTTCCATTGTTTCAAGAGTGTTCAACTTTACTTGGAGCATTTTATAATTAATAGCTGCTTTAAAATCTTTATCAGATAATTTCAACATTTGTGTTATATCAATGCTAGTATTTGCTGTCTTTTCCTCTGTGAATTGAGATTTTCGTGGTTTTTCCTCACTGAGTAACTTTGGATTGGATCCTGGACATTTTGGGTATTATGTTATGAAACTCTATGTCTTGTTTAAATCCTAAGGAGAATACTGATATTTTGTTTAGACTGAAAATTCCAGCCAGCCTTTTGTGAGCCGTATTTCAACATCAGTTCCATTTCCAAAACCTGTGCAGCGATATTTGTCCCTGTTCTACTTGTGCATCAGCAGTAGCCAACCTGAGACCAGGACAGTGGTCTACACTTGCGTTCACTTCTCAAAGGCTAATATGCTCCTTGGGGTCAGACACACGCATGAGCAGCTCAGAGCAAGCCCAAGAGTTCACAAACAATGTTACATGATTGATTTCAAAAACCCCTCCCTCGGCCGGGCACGGTGGCTCACACCTGTAATCCTAGCACTCTGGGAGGCCAAGGTGGGCAGATTGCTTGAGGTCAGGAGTTCAAAACCAGCCTGAGCAAGAGCAAGACCCCGTCTCTATTATAAATAGAAAAAAATTAATTGGCCAACTGATATATACAGAAAAAATTAGCCAGGCATGGTGGCACATGCCTGTAGTCCCAGCTACTCGGGAGGCTGAGGCAGCAGGATCGCTGGAGCCCAGGAGTTTGAGTTTGCTGTGAGCTTGGCTGACGCCATGGCACTTATTCTAGCCTGGGCAACAAAGCGAGACTCTGTCTCAAAGAACAAAACAAAACAAACAAACAAAACAAAACCCATCCTTCTCTTGAATCTTTCCAGTAACTTTCATTTTCTCTAGACTCCCTTTGTCCATCCTCTAGCCAAATAACTGGGGCTTATTCGTTCCATTCCACTGTGTATTTCCCATGACTGTACCCAACCCTGGGGCCAAGCAGGGAGAGGACAAAAACAGAAAAAAGCAAAGAGGGTTTACCCCACCCTCTTGGGAATATAGCTTTTCTGATCAGAGAGGAAATTTTTCTTCCCTCAGAGTGTCAGACTTTTGCAGATCCCCCATTTCTACTACCAAGACACAAGAAAACATAAAATAAAAAATTTATTTTTTATTTTTTTTAGAGACAGACTCACTCTATTGTGAGGATGGAATGCAGTGGTATGATTTTAGCTCAATGTAACCTCTAACACTTGGGTTCAAGTGATCTTCCTGCCTCAGCCTTCCAAGTAGGTGGGACTACAGGCACACACCACCAAAGTTGGCTAACTTCTAAAAAATTTTTTGTAGAAACAGGGTCACGCCATGTTTCCCAGGCTGGTCTTGAACTCCTGGCCTCAAGCAATCCTGCTTTAGCCTCCCAAAGTGCTGGGATTATAGGAGGGAGCCATTGCACACTGGAAGAAAATGTTCTGCCCTCTTCTCTGCTGAGTGCTAGGGGATCCGTTTTCCACCCCTTGAGCCAGAGCTAGATGGCTTCTCCTCCAGCTCTTTCTGTCCATGCCAACACACACCTCCAGGGTATGCTGAATCCACACCAGGAGATAACGGAGGGACAAAAAGGTAAACACACTTCAGTTTGGTGGTACTTCAAATCTGGGGCTCTTCCCCATCCTGCCTGCTAGTATTTACTTTTCAGAGAGCTCGCACTGCTGCTCCAGGCATGCTGTCCTTGTTTAATAAGAGCTGTGGGAAAGATCTTTCAGTGGGAAAAATAAGGTAGGTGTGCTTAGTCCATCTTACCCAGAACCAGGACTCTCAAATTCAGTGTAAATTATTTTTAAAATTATTATTCTACTGGAAATAAAAAGCAAATATACATATATTGTACTTATTCAATTTACATATGTTTGTACATATGAAAAACTTAGTCATTTTTCAACAATAAGCAAATAGTAGCTTACACAGCTAATATTTATACAGTGCTGACCATATTCTAGATATATTTCTAAATACTTAAAACTAGATTAACTCACTCATCCTTACAACAGTTTTATAAATTGGGTACTATTATTATCCCCATTTTATGGCTGAGGAAACTAAAATTAAGTAAATGAAATTAAGGCATATAATGAAGCTAGATTTGATACATAGGCCATCTGGTTCCAGAGTCAATGTTATTAACCTTTATTAACTATACTCTGCCACTCTTAAAATATTTTCCTCTGGCAAATGACAATAATGCTTTTGTTTAAAAAGTTTAAATGCTCCAAGAAACAAATTCCATTGGTAGTGTATGCTTTTTGGCATTATATCTAAGAAAAGGTGTGGTGCTACTGCCATTAAGTTGTTTGTTGTGTCTCTGACATAAAATGAAAACAATTCATTCCAAGTTATTTTTTATTGAATTTTCTAAGCTTATAAATCAAATTCAATAATTTCTTAAAATAATCAATTTGCTAGTGAAACCAGGTTAGCAGTTTAATCAGAACATGAACTGCAACACTTAAACTTTTATTATTGGTCATAAAAATATTAAAATTAAAAATATTGCAGAGTAGGGTCAGTTTGATAAACTCTAATCCACAAGGAACGAAAAACTAGGGATTTAGTCAAAGAAAATGATCAGAGATCAGGGCAAATATTCAACTATAAGAATGACTACTGTAAGACTCTCTATTAAACAGCAGAACAATAGCAACAATTTACCTATGGAATTACAAGAGGCTGATTAAACAGATTATGGTATTCATCCCAGAAAGAAAAAGGGATGCAGAACATTCCCTGGCCTTTTAAGATGCTGATGGCTCGGTGGTCAAGTGAGAAGGAGAAACCTCTGCATACTCTGGCCAGAATACCACCTATTCCTTCAAGATGAAACTCAGGAATCACTTCTTCTGTGCATTCCTCCCAACCCTTCCTCCTCTCAGCAGTGTATGTGATTATGCAGGCTATATCCCGCACAAGGATCCCTCCCTAAGGAAGCAAGAAGCTAAAATACAGTAGACTTCCTCTTGCCAGATTGTGTGGCCTGTCACAGAGCTTCACTAGTCCAGAGGAAGGGGCACCTTTTTTTTGTAATTCATCCAAAGACACCATATACTTATCACATTACATAAGTGCTTACTGCTTTTTCATTTTCCAACAGATTATGAGCTTTCTGAGAACCAGGACTAGCACTTAGGGACTAAGCACATTGTAGCTTTCAAATTTTCTCCAAGGACTATACTTCTGCTTTGTTAGAAAAGATTGAGCACAAGGCAGGGCTCAGACTGGGTCATTTCTTCAGTAAAAAATAAACACTGAGTAGGGAGAAGAAGAATCTCTGAGAGCACACTAGGCTGTCTGAGTCTATCCCTCACTCACGGTTCCGACACTCACCAGAAAGTGAGAAAATGGGAAACAGGCCCCAGGGTGGAACTCTTACGCAGACAATTTTCAGAAGAAAGCATACATTACCAAATACTAACTCACCGGGGACATGACTTTAAGAAGTTCAATTCCTGTCACCTCCACCTCTTCCTAGCTCTTCATTTGGAGAACAGCTATACTTTGAGAGGGCAGAGCTGGAGAAGGAGAAAGGAGTAGTGAGAGACCAAGTACCACTAATAGTCACAGCATAGAAACCCTCTCTTCCCTTCGGCTCCTTCCGTCCTCTCTCACCTCCCACCTCTGCCCCCACCCAAAGTCCAGGCACTCACTGGGAGACCTGCAATGAGAGAGCTGGGGTTTCCCCATCCCCCTCCTCAGCCACCCATTTATTAATATCAGACATGTACCGAGTGCACTGCACATATTAACACTCTCTTTTAATCTCCAATCTTCAAAGAAAGTAGGGGATATTGTCACTATTTTACCTATGAAAGCTATGGGAAGTGAAGCTCTTAAATAATGGAACCCAGTCACCAAGCTATGTCTGCCTGACTCTACCACCCAAGTTATTTGCTCAAGCAGACACCAGAAAACAACAGAAAATATGCCCCCTGTGCAACTGGCCAGGATTTGTGCAGAGTATATAAGACTTAATTCCTTGGAGAATGCCATCTTCCCCACAGAGAGGTATTACCTTTGTTACAACAAAGAGCCCATGTGGCTTGCAGATAATTAGACCAAAAATCATCATGAGACTCGGGTTCTTATTTTGCTTTGTGACAAGTTATAGTTTTGAAGAAGTTCCTTAACCGCACTGAGCCACGTTTCTTTAATCAGGAAGAGGATACAGTATTTGAATTAACTGTGGTTTCTTTCCTCTAAACTCCACTGACTTTTCAAGAGATTATTATAATGATGATAATAATGAATACTTACTGAACATTTATTATGTGACAGGAATTATACCTAGTACTTTGTATGTACAAGCTCATTTAATCTTATGACAATCTTATGAGGTATGTAATATTAGCATCTCCATTTTATATAAAAAGTGAGAGTTGGCCGGGGGGCCGTGACTCACGCCTGTAATCCTAGCACTCTGGGAGGCCGAGGCAGGAGGATCGCTCGAGGTCAGGAGTTCAGAACCAGCCTGAGTGAGACCCCTCTCTACCAAAAATAGAAGGAAATTAGTTGACCAACTAAAAATATATATAGAAAAAATTAGCCGGGCATGGTGGCGCATGCCTATAGTCCCAGCTACTCGGGAGGCTGAGGCAGTAGGATTGCTTGAGCCCAGGAGATTGAGGTTGCTGTGAGCTAGGCTGACACCATGGTACTCACTCTAGCCTGGACAACAAAGTGAGACTCTGTCTTAAAAACAACAAAAAAACAAAAAGTGAGAGTCATAAAGTTTAAGAAAAAAACCTGCTCAGTGGATGTTTGGGGATATGAACTTGTTAAGTTATTTAGCCTTCTCAGAGTCAGTTTCAACTGTCAAAAAGTAGTCAAGAATATTTACCTCAGGCAATTGTAGATGGGATTACATGACAGCTGGTACAGAGAGGAGCTCTGGGGTCAGCTTATTCTGGATCTGAATCCTGGCTCTTCTACTTACTGGTTATTTGTTACTCTCTGTGTTTCAGTGTCCTCACCTGTAAAAAGAAGATAAGGTATTAGTAGTTCCTACTTCCCAATGTTGTGAGGTTTGGTGTTAATACTCCCAAAAGATCTTAGAACTGCATCTGGCACATAGTGAGCACTTATTAAACATTATTATTATTGCATGCAATAAAACAAGCAAAGAACAATATGGCTATAAGCGGCAATTCTTTCCCTTCTTTAATTATGGGGGAGGGTCAGAGGGAAGGGAGAGAAATTAAAGGAATGACAATATTTTCTTTCATTGACTAGAAAGTGACTATGCCATAGAAAGACTGGAATTTCTCAGCATTTCTAGATGAAGCTATGATTCTCGCCTTCTTCCCAAGTCCCATCCCACAGCAATAAATGGGTAAAAAACTAAATGCTGAGATCTTTCTTGAAGAGCAACAGAGCACCCAGAAGTTATAACAGGGAATGTTCTCTCCACGTGGCTCCTTGGTGACACCCTAAGGACCTGGGTGGGGCGGGGCGGATCTGGTTAGGTGACCCCGGGCAAGTCAAGATCCCTCTCTAAACCCAGCTCCACACTCTGGGCCAAGGTGACTCTCCAGATGTTTGGACTCCTGGGTACACCAGCCTTAGAGGACTCTTGCAGCTGCACCCAATCCATCCGTCACTCTTACCTCTGTATGAGTCTCCACGGTCTCTGCTCCGCCCTGTCTCGTGGACGCAGGGACGTGTCCTGAGCTCTGCCCCCTCCATGTAAGGTGGACAAGAAATGCTCTAGCCTCAGCTGCCCCGCACGGGCACCTTCCTAGGACTCTAGGGCCTTGACGTGGCTGATTTGGGGGCGGGGCGGGTACTGAGTCTCCTGCAGGTGGCTTCCCAGCTCAGTCACACAAGGGGCTTCGGTCATTCCAAGACACACCGTCTTCCGCACTCTGCTGGGACGCCAGCGCAGACACGCACAGCCACGGTCACCGCGCTACCGCCGCCCAGACCCCTCTCACACAGGCGCACCCCCATTCACACGCGCAGCCGCCTCCTCCCAGGCGGTCCCGTACCCCACACCACGCACGGTCAGACGGTCCCCGAGCCACGCACGCACGTCCACGCCCACCCCCACGCGCCGGCGGGACGTCGACCTCACCGCACTCTGGGAGCCAGCAGCACCTTCCAGCCCCACCCGTCTGTCCCCCTCAGCCCCGGGCCGGAAGTGCGCTAGCCCGGCTAAAGCGCTTCCGGAAGTGGGCGTGCAAGAGCGCCGCGATGGCCCCTGGGAAATGTAGTCCTGAACGCGGCGGAGTCGAGTCTCTGGGAAACCTTGCAGCCCCGGGCCTGGGTCCTAGAAGCACGGGCCACCGTCATCAGGCGAACCGCACCCTAGACGCTTCTGGGAGCCGTCGCTAGGCTCCCAGTGAGCAGGCGCAGCTGCTAGCCACGGTAACTGAGTACCCGGTCCCAGCCCGCAGGCTCGAAGGCCCGTGGAGAGCCGGGTCGCAGGAGGCGTGGATGCGCAGGCGTGCTGGCTTCCTCAGGAGAAAAAAAAAAAAAAAAAAAAAAAAAAACACCACCACAGAGGGGCGGGGCTTAGGCCGGGCAGGCCCATGGAACACAAGAATGAAGAGAGTTGCATTTGCCTGCTGCTTTGTGCACTTGTGATTTGTGACCTTCTGACTATGTGCATGTGTAACCTGTTTTATTTTAAACCAGTTATCGCTCTCTGATGGAATCTACTCCGCTTTCTCTCCCCCCATTCTGTCTGTGCCTGCTAGAATCTCTGACGGCACACAGCTTTAGTCCTGTTCAGGATTACATCCTTAGTGACTAAGAGAGTTGGCATGTACCGTGTTTCCCTGAAAATAAGACCTACCCATAAAATAAGCCCTAGCAGCATTTTTAAGCATTTGCACAATGTAAGCCCTACCCTGAAAATAAGACCTAGTGATGGGCGTGGCTTCGCACCTTATCTGCACAGCCCATGCATTTTCTTGCGGAGTGGTAAAGCGGGAAAGACCACGAGCAGCCCTTCTCATCTGCCCTGTGAGAGCTCTGTGGCTCCACGTGAGAGATTGGGGCTGATGGTTCTAAAGGAAATACAGTCGCAAGAAATTCAGGATGGAATTCAGGGTTTGGAGAGTTACGATGATGTTCCAGAAGATGATGACTTAACTATATTTGAATAAATGTAGATGGTTGTACCGTACTTTAAAAAAAAACACATCCCCTGAAAATAAGCCCTAGGGTGTCTTCTTGAGGAAAAATAAATATAAGACCCTGTCTTATTTTCAGGGAAACACGGTAAGTGCTGAGGAAAAAAATCACTACATTTAGCATTAGCAATCTCACCTTGAAACATGTCATGGGCTCAGTGTGTCCTCCCAAAATGAGTATGTTGAAGCCCTTACACCCAATGTGATGGTATTAGGAGGTGGGGACTTTGGTAGGTAACTGAGTTTAGATTAGGCCATGAGAGTGAGACCCTCATGATGGAATTAGTGCCCTTATCAGAAGAGGAAAGAGAGGTCTTGCACCAGTAGGAAAAGGCCATGTGAGTGCACAGCAGGATGGAAGCCATCTGCAGGTCAAGATCAGAAGCTGCCAGCACTTAACTTCCCAGGCTCCAGAACTGTGAGAAATTAAGTTTGTTGTTTAAGTGGCCCACTCTATGGTATTTTGTTAGGTATTTTGTTATTGCAGCCCCAGCTGACCAAGACACATCACATATATTGGTCCATCACAGATCACCCAAAAATTGTCACCCTTCACACACAATCATTCAAGGCCACACAATCACATCTAGACTCCAGCTTTTGTGGATCCAATTTCCCTCAGACTTCATAGACTCCATAATGAAAGTAAGTCTAGCTGTGAAGATGCTTTCCTTAAGGAATTGCAGATGGCATCTTAGTGTTTGTAACATTTTGTAGTTGATTATTTATTTGAGTTAGATAAAAATGATATTAATACTCTCATTTTGGCTCTGACATACAAAGATCTTGGGAGCCTTCACTCCCATACTCACAACAAGAATCATTCAACAAACTGAAAATCAACAACTTTTCTTAGATCCATCAGAGAACTGAAGACACAAAGGAAACTGCCACCCTGAAATTTAGAGACAGGCGAATACACAAATACATAAAATAACAGCCAATATTAGCTTACCTGAAGCAGAAGCCACTGAAAACAAATTGGTAGACACTTTTAATTGATAGTTTTGATGAATTGCTGGAGGCGAGGTGTGGACTAACTTGTGAGTTAAAACCTCCTAGGGACCTCATCTTAGATGGACACTCTCATTCTCATGAACTCTCTGGTAATCTCATCATGTTCTCACAATGAAGAATGGAGGAAAAGTCTCCTGATTGGGGAAGGAGGAAGGGAATAGTAACTAGAGCATTCTCTATAACAAATGCCTGCACTCCGGGGAAAGTTACTTACTCTAGAGTCTTATTGGACCTGGCGAGAGGCAATTGGCCAGCTCTAGCCCCTCCAGATCCTTCCTGTCTCAGTAAGAGCAGGATGAAAAAAGGCTAAGAAGCACTTCTGAAGATCACAGCCCAAGGACTCAAGCCCGCTAGAAACATAAGATTTAATCATAAGATTACAGAATCTCCTCTTCCCCACTACTTCACTACCACACTGAGGGGACTCTGGCGTAACAACTTCTTCAGCCACAAGGCAGACTCTATTAGGAGCTCCTACGCAAACCCAAACACGGAGAAGGAAAAAATCAAAGAAACTAGAGGAAACTGAAGTCTCCAGCACCTACAGCTATGGCAAACATTAAACGCAGCCCAGCTTCTAGCCAGGATAATGTAAAACATCACACCAAAAGCCAATTTCCTTCAGTATATACTATCTAGTACATCATGTGCAGCTTTCAACAAAAAGTTACAAGTCATTCTAAAGGCTGAGAAAAATACAGCCTGAAGAAAAAAAGTAAACATCAAAATTAGACTCAGATATGACAAAGTTTTTGGAATTATCAGACCAGGAATGTAAAATAACTATAATTAATATGTTAAGATCCCTAATGGAAAAAGTAGACAAGCAAGAACAGATGGGTAATGTATGCAGAGAGATGTAAACTGTAAGAATCAAAAGGAAATGAATGACATTGAAAACACCATAATGGAAATGAAGATTGCCTTTGAAGGGCTCATCAGTAGAGTGGACATGCTGAGAAATCAATGACTTAGATTGAAGATATGTTAATAGTAATTTCCCAAACTGAAATAAAAAGAGAAAAAATTAGAACAGAATATCCAAAAACTGTGGGACAATTACAAAAGGTGAAGCATGTATATAATCAAAGTACCAGAAGGAAAAGAAAAAGAAGGGAGAGGAAATGTTTGAGGTAATGATGACTGAGAATTTTCTAAAGTTAATGACACCAAACCACAGATCCAAAAAGCTCAGAGAACAATGAGCAGGATAAATTCCGATACATACATATGCATACACAAACACACACACACATGCACACACATATCTAGACATATTCTAACTACACAAAATAAAAGACAGAGGTAAAATTTTGAAGGAAGCTAGAGGGAGGAAAAATACCTTACTCTTACTCATAGAGGGACAACGATAAGAATCGCATCAGACTACTCATTAGAAACCACACAAGCAATTGGTACCGATCAGTTTCGAAAGGAGGGAGGGAGGAGGGAGGGAGAAAAGAAAGCAGGAGAGAGGGAGAGATGGCGAGAGTGAGAAAGAGAAACAATCAAGAAGAGAGTAAAATATTGCAAGTGTTGAAAGGAGAAAAAAAGCCACTGACATAGAATTCTATATCCAGAAAAATTATCTTTCAAAAGTAAAGTAGACATACTTTATTGGTCAAATAAAAATGAAAAGGATTTGCCACCAGTACACCTGCCTTACCAAAAAAAAAAAAAAAAAAAAAGTCAAAAGAAGTTCTTTGGAAGCAAAGAAAATGATATCAGTAAGAAATTCAGATATACATAAAGGAAGAGTGTCAGAGAAGGCATAAATTAAGGTGAAGCAAATCTTTGATTATTTTTAATTGATCTAATAGGTAACTGTTCAAAGTAATAATAGCAACAATATATTGATGCTTGTAGCCTGTAGATAAGTAAAGTGGATGACAGCAATATTATAGGTAATAGGAGGGAGAAATTGGGAATACTCTTTATTTTTTTTATTTTTTTTTTTTTTTGAGACAGAGTCTCACTTTGTTGTCCAGGCTAGAGTGAGTGCCGTGGCGTCAGCCTAGCTCACAGCAACCTCAAACTCCTGGGCTCGAGCGATCCTCCTGCCTCAGCCTCCCGAGTAGCTGGGACTACAGGCATGCGCCACCATGCCCGGCTAATTTTTTATATATATATCAGTTGGCCAATTAATTTCTTTCTATTTATAGTAGAGACGGGGTCTCGCTCTTGCTCAGGCTGGTTTTGAACTCCTGACCTTGAGCAATCCGCCCGCCTCGGCCTCCCAAGAGCTAGGATTACAGGCGTGAGCCACAGCGCCCGGCCAGGAATACTCTTTATTATAGGGTACCTGCAATGCCTGTAAATCAATATAGTGTTATTTGAAAGTGGACTTAGGTTAGTGGTAAATACTGCAGACTTTAAAGAACCCAATAAAAGTTAAATAAAAGTGTAACTGATGCATTAAGAGGAGAAAATTGAATAACATGAAATTCCCAATTAAAACCAGAGAAGGCAGAAGAGTTGGAAACAAAACAATATGGATTATGTAAACAGATCATTATTCAGGCAACCTTCCCCTCTTATAGGTTCTAATTTGGTTTTATGAGTAGATGTTCATATTATCTGCCAGTAATGCTAGTAATATCTATTTTCTTGCTATCATTAAATCTCATAATTGGTTTTTTCTCCTTAGAGCATGACCAGGACCTCCAGTACTATGTTCAACAGAAGCAGCATTTAATGTAATTATGTATATGGTTGGATTTAAGTTCATCATTTTGCTATTTTTTTTACCACCTGTTTTTAGTTTCTTTATTACTCCTTTCTGACTTCTTTTGGTTAGCTAAATATTTTTTATAATTCCATCTTAATTAATTTATTGATCTTTTAGCTATGACTGTTTGCAGTTAGTATGTTTGACATTTATATCACATTAATATATTTTAGTGGTTGCTGAAGGAATTACAATATACATCCTTAATTTTTCAATGTACTTGAAATTAACATTTTACCCCTTCACCTGAAACAGAAGAATGTTGCAACCACATAGCTCTCCCTATGCCCCATCACTTATGGTATGGTTGATAGATATGTCCATGTCACCTATATACACTGTAATCCCCACAATCCCACAATACACTGCTATCATTCTATGAATAATCATGTTTTAAACAGTGTTAAAAACTGAAAGAATAAATGTTAACTTTTTATATTAACCTACATATTTACCAATTCTGGTCCTCTTCATTTCTTCCTAAAGATCCAAATTATCATCTAATATTTACATCAAGTCGGAGGAAATTCCTTTTAGCATTTGTTGTCATGTAGCTTTGTTAGCAACAAATCCATAGTTTTTGTGTTATCTGAAAATGTCTTTATCTTGCCTTCATTTCTGAAGGATATTTTTTCTGGCTGTAGAATTCTACATTGAAAGGTTCTCCCAATGCTCCACTCACCCAGCACTTAAAGTGTCATTCCATTGTCCTCTGTTTCTGATTATAAAAAGCCAGCTATCTTTAAAATTGTGTAATGCATAATTTTTCTTTGGCCACTTTCAAGGTGTTCTTTTCATCTCTGGGTTTCAGCAGATTCATAATTAAGTGCCCAGGTGTGGTTTTCTTTGTATTTATCCTGCTTGTGACTTTATGACATTCTTGAATGTGGAATATGTAATTTTCACAAAATTTGGGAAATTTCCAGACATTATTCAAACAGTTTTTCTATTCCACGCCTTTTCCCCTCCTTTTGTAACTCTAATTATATTAATATGTGTGTTATACGTTTTGACATTATCACAAATCACTGAAGCACTGTTGAGTCCTTTCAATTTCTTTCAATTCTGCTTCATATTAAATAATTTCTATTTATGTATAATTAACTTAATTGACCCCTCTGCTGCCTATAATTTCCTGTTAAACCTCTACAATTAGTTTTTACTTTCAAATATTGTATTTTTCAGTTTTTGAGTTTCCATTTCCAAACTGATTTACTCATTTGTTGCAATTCCCATCTGTTCACCCATTAACAACACATTTTCCTTTATCTCATCCAGAATAATTATATAGGAACGTTAACATTCTTGTTTGCCAATGCAAATATTTGAATTATCTCAGGATTGATATTGGTTGCTTTTTCTCTTGAATATGGCTTATGTGTTTGTTTGTTTGTTTGTTTTTTTGGCTTATGTTTTCTTATTTTTATATATCTAATAATTTTTACTGTATGAATAATACCCTGTGGAGATTCTGTTGTGTTCCTGTGAAGAGTGCTGACTTTTGGTTTGTTTTAGCAGACAGTTCATTTGGTTGAACTCAACCTCCAAACTCTGTCTCCCTGAGGCAGGTAGTGCTAAAGCTTTTGTAGGGATGCCTGGAATCTGTCCAGTACAGAGAAGGGATTTCCCAGAAATGTTGTACCTTAAATGCTGATGAAGGCTTAAAGAACAGTGAGAAAAACCATGTTAAAAACTGGAAGAAGTGGGATTCTTGTTATGTAGTGGCAGAAATTTTAGCAAGTCCATGATCAGCAGTTAATATGGGAAGAATGATTGGGTGATCTAGCTAAGGAGATTTGGAAGCCATGTGTTAAATGTGCTGTTGTTGTTGTTGTTTTCTTGCTGCTTATAGAAACATGCAAGAGAAGAGACATAAAGTGAGGAAAGGACTGTTAACAGAGAACCAAGACATAGGGTTTTGAAAATTCTCAGCCTGTGTAGATGGCAACTACTAAAATCTAGAAATGGCTTCTGAGCAAAGATAAAATCCCGGATAGTTCCAGGAATACTGGTCTAAAAAATAAGCTAAGGGCATGACTATAAAATGTTCTGTTAGAACCTCAGAAAGATCTAAGCCAGTATGTCAGGGTTCTATTTAATCACACAAAATCTCTGTAAAGAAACTTAGGGGGGACACTCATAGATGCTCTTATTCAAATAATTAGGCCTCCAAGAAGTTTATCTCAGAGATTTGCGGCTGTGGCTTTTGTCCAGTGGAGTGAACCCCAATGAGCCCGCAAAGTTTTCAAAAGAATTGGTTCAGTAGAAACCCTGCCAACTTAGAGTGAAAGGGACAGGGACAGTATGAAATGAAGAGAGGCCACTTCATTCCCAAAATTCTGATGTCAGTAAGCAAGCTTAGAAAACTATTGAGCTCCAAACACATTTCATGAAAAAAGGATAACTCAGAGGGCAGAACCAACAGTTCAGATGGTGAAAAATTATTTCCAGGCTTTGAGACCTAATCAAGGAATTTCCAAATATTTGTCTGGCTAGGTTTCAGAATTGCTATGGATCAGTAATTCTACTATGTTTGTTGGTGGGGCAGATAACTTGTTCTTTATTTCCAAAGTTCTGCAAATCAGGAACTGTACTTAAGAAACTATACCTCATGAGCCTTGTAAGCACCTGGTTCTATTGTAGATGACAGGAGTTTTGACTGTGAGCTGATGCTGTAACGAGTGAGACTCTGGGAAGGGCCTTGGAAGGGGATGAGTGAATTTTGAAAGTGGAAGGGACATGATTTACTGGTAGGGCAGAGGGAAGACTATAGTAGGGGGTCCAAGATGACTCCCAAAGTTTTCTGCCTCCAGTTCTTCACACTCTTTTGTAATCCCCTCCCCTTGAAAGTGGGCTGGACCTAGTGACTCCTAGTTAACTAAATACAAAGATGAGGGGATATCATTTCTAATATTAGGTTATAAAAATACTTCATCTTCCATCTTGGGTACTGTAAAGTTGGTGATGGCGGAAAGAAGGTGAGAGACAGAGAAATATGGAAAGCAACATGGCTTTGTTGAACACTCCCGGGCAAGGTTCTCAGGTCCCAAAAGAATGAGGCCAGGGAAGTCATGCCCATTTTAAAGGGGTACAGGCTTTTATACTGCCTGAGGCGGGTCGGGGACTTTTGATGGGAAGGGCTGGGGATTTTCACTGTGACCTTTGGCAGTTATTGAGAACCAGGAGGGGCTAGTGGTATTTGCAGAATCCAGGAACTGAAACTTGGGTACAGACTCCAGGGACCAAAACCTTTCTTATCTGGGTGAACACTCAGGTGTGGTTATCCTTTAACTTAGCTGGGCCTAGCAGTTATTTTTGTGGGTCTTGTGGGCTTCTCCTTTTTACTTTAGGGAGGGGAGGGGGTGCCTGCCACCAGCCTTACAGGTACCTTTTCCTGCTCACTCACTTTCAAGGAAGGCACTTCCCATGTTGTGGGCTGGCCTACAGAGAAGCCCACATGGAAAGGAACTGATGTATACAGTCAAAAGCCAGTGAGGAATCAATACCTGCCAATAGTTGCAAGCATTTGGAAGCTGTTTCTCCTCTAATAGTGTTCAGATAACTGTGGCACTGGACAACAACTAGACTGCAGCCTTGTGAGAGACCCTAAGCCAGAGGCACCTAGCTAAGCTATACCTGCATTCCTTATCCACAGAAATTGTTAGATCATGAACATCTGTCTGTTTTCAGCCACTAAGCTTTGGGGTAATTTGTTAGACAACAGTAGAAAACTCACACACCATCATAGCTCTTACTCTACATCTCAGTGAGTTAAAACAGAAATTCCAACATTAGTCAAGGATACTATACTGATTATAATTTCAGTAGCTACTATTACAATTAAAATTCAAATATATCATTACCTTAACACAATAGAAGTTTATTTCTCACTCACATAATAATCCATTGCTGGTGTTCCTGGGTGACCAGGGGCTTTCCTCTAAATAGTGGTTTAGGGACACAGAGTTCTTCCATCTTTCAACTTTGCTATTCCATATGATTAAGATTCTTTTTTTTAGCTAGACAGCACATCCTGTTCTTAATAACCAATCCCTGATATATCTTTTCTATTCGTAGCACATTGAAGAACATTGATTTGATAGACAGAGCTGGAAGGGTGCCCGGGAAGACACACCCCAGAATTGGTCTCAGACAATAGAAAAGGAAGCACAAACTTTTGGTGGTCATCTAGTCACATCATAGACATCATTAACACAAACATGCCCAGGACCTGGGACAATAACCACAGTATGTGCTTGTGGTCTTGTTGGACCTGCTACATTTATAAAAGAATTCCTTCATAAGCCCTCACTCTGCATAAAAGCAAATCTTTAAGCAAGTCCAGTGGAAATGTTCAGTGATTTTAATGACAGTCATTCAAGAGCACCCAGATCCCTTGCCATAGATTTAAATCACTGTAAGGCTTAGGTGGATGCCATGCCATTGAGTTTTTAAAATTAAAACCTTAGTATACTTTCAACCCTGGGTATCAATTATTAAGTACCCTGGAGATATGAGAAATCAGAACATTCTTGGAGTTCTGAGGTTTGTTATGACCTTTTCCCTTTCTTTTCACAGTTAACTATTGCCCTGTAATCAAGCTACTACATATGCCAAATGTAGTTTCTACAGAAATCAGACATCTTTTCCAAATGCAGTCACTCTCATGAGAAGTCCCAGGACCTAAAGGAGAAGACACAGAGACATTTCTAAAGATGCTCATGCTTCTTTCATGTCAGAGGAACACGGAAGGGCTGCTGGAAACTTGCAGAACATGACTGAGGGAAATGGACATACAGAATCCAATCCAGAATGATAAACTCCTGCATTCTTCCAAGTCCTTGTATATTATGCAATGTAATTTCTAACCTTCAAAACATTTCCAAAAATGTTCCCTAGATTTTTGATAATATAACTAGTGAAGGACATTAAATTTTTCTGGGTGAGATTAATGTCCTTCCTAAGTTTCTATATTTCAAGCTGCAAGTCATTTTATTTTATTTTTTGAGACAGAGTCTCGCTTTGTTGCCCAGGCTAGAGTGAGTGCCATGGCGTCAGCCTAGCTCACAGCAACCTCAGACTCCTGGGCTCAAGCAATCCTCCTGTCTCAGCCTCCCGAGTAGCTGGGACTACAGGCATGTGCCACCATGCCCGGCTAATTTTTTCTATATATATTAGTTGGCCAATTAATTTCTTTCTAATTTTATAGTAGAGACAGGGTCTCGCTCTTGCTCAGGCTGGTTTCAAACTCCTGACCTGGAGCAATCCTCCCACCTCGGCCTCCCAGAGTGCTAGGATTACAGGCGTGAGCCACTGCGCCTGGCCTGGAAGTCATTTTAAACTCTGATTTTTGTTACCAGCCAAGCAATAATAGTAAGTACAGGAGAGCAGGGACAATTAAGTTTTCAGTTTTCAGGTACAAGAGAAGCACAGTTAAGTAAAATTAGTAGGGAGGTTTCTTAAGGGTTGAGAGGAAGATGCAAAGTTTTCTAAGATCTTTGAATCATTCCTGATAGCCTCATCCCAATCACCTGGATTCAAATCTTTCCCAAATTACTTAAGTGGCAAGGTTGGGAACTCAGTAAGCATCATAGCTCAGCAACGAACACATCTACTATTGCATTTGGTTTTTAGCAACTGCAGCCCCCTGGTTAGAAGGAACACGAGATTCTTTCCCAACACAGTCATAAAGTCCCTAATTTCAATTTCTTGCTTAAGGTCAGAATTTCAAGTAGCCTTGAAATTTTACTTTTAATGATCCAGTTTCATTATAAACAATGATTGCATATACATTTGGAAGCAGCATTCCTCATCACCTTCAGTTTTTGGTAGGAGCTATGCAGCCCCTATTGCACGAAGGGCTTATGATCCTGCTGTATCACACACGCCTTTGTAGCAGAGCAGGATGAGGAGTTTCTTTGTCCTCCAATCTATCTCATTTAATGATCAAACCTTAATACTCTGCTTCTCTGTAGCCTGGTCATCATTCTCTAGTATCAATTTCTGTATTGGCTAGCTTTCTTTCATTGAGAACAAAAGAATGTGATTCTCACTTAAAATTAGAAATTAAATATTAGAAGAATGCTCAGTAGCTCGCAGATTTAAAGAACAGATGTCAGAAAGCAGGAGTCATTTCAATAGGTCCCAGTGACAGATGGACAAACCTTTAGATTGCTGCAAAAGGATAACTCAATTCAAGCTATTTCCAGGAGTCATACTGTATATATGTCACAGCTGGTACCAGGGTTCCAACCAATTGGAATGAATACTGACTAAAAGGAGGCATCCATCACAGCCACACTGGGTCATAAAGCTGAATTCAGGCCCTGCTCCTGTTTCTGTGTATCCAGTCAAAATACCAAGAAGGAGAAATCCAGCTGGCTTCACTGGAGTGTTGTGCAACTAGCAGTTCACCAGAATACAAAATGAAGAAAGTGCCCACAAAAGGCAAGAAAAGTACAGATTTTTATATGTGTGTGTGTGTGTATACATACACATATATATACTGAATGTGTGCATGTGTATGTACATGTATACCCATAGATACATTCAATATTAATTCTATGACTACAAGATCATTTTACACATAAGGTTCTGCAAATCACAGATTTCATTTAATATATTGTGGAAACCTCTCCAGAGAAGTATACATAGAGCTTAATCACTTTCCACTAACTGCACAGCACAGTATTGAATAACTGCAATTTAATCCATCTGCTCGGCAGGACATTGAATTCCCATTTGCATGATTAAAACAATTCTACAATAAACATGATTTATATCATATATCTACCGATTTATTCCAATGGGATAACATTCCTAGATCTGGAACTACTGTGAGAGGAGGAATGCACATTTATAACATTAATAGGCCATGCCATATTGCCATACAAAAGATGGGAGAAAAATTCAAACTGCTAATGAGGCACAAGGACCTGTTTTCCCACACTAACATCAGTACTGGGTGTTACCCAAAATTTAGATTTTAGCCCATCCAAGAGCCAAGAAAATTTGTTTTCATTCATATTCTTCTGACTAACGAGGTTAAAAGCTTCACAAATTTTCTTTATTCATTTGAATTCTTCAGGGCAACTTGTCTCTTGGTGTGCACAGCTAGGGTACAAATGTGCCTCTAACTTTTTTTGGAGTGGCAGATAGCCAATTGTCTTTCCAATATTGAAATATCAGTCTTATTATATTCCAAAATCTCATATGCAAAGAATTATATTTCAAAAATTTCCTTGCTATTCTTGCCTAAGTATGCTTCTTTATGTTGTTTTAAATCAAACTGTCAAAGTAAACATATCTTACTGAGACTCTGGAATTACAATTTACAAACATTTTAATAGTATTGAGTATTTCATCTAGACATTTCCTCATTTATGACATATTTTTTTTTGTTTTTCAATATAGTTTAATAATTTCCTTTTACTATTCATAAATTGCTTTATAGTTTCTTTTCTTGTTGTTGATGTGAGTGTTGTATTGCTCTCATAAATTTAGGACCTTTTGTATATTTTCCTTTATTCTAGAGCAGGGATTGGCACACTGTTAATGAATAGTAAATATATGAAGCTTTGCGAGCCACACTGTCTCTGTTGTGACAACTCGGCTCTGTCAAGGTTGTCTAAAGTAACCACAGGCAATAGGTAAACAAATGAACATGGCTGTGGTTCAGGAAAACTCTATTTACAAAAACAGGCAGCAGACAGGATTTGGCCCATGCACTGCTGTTTGTTGACCTCTGCTCTACAACAGAGATCAGCAAACATTTTCTGCCAAGGGTCAGACAGAAGATATCTTGCGCTGCTGGCAATAGGGTCTCTGCCACTGCTCAACTTTGCTGCTGTACCCTGGATGCAGCCACAGATAATATGCAAATCAGTGGGTGTGGCTTCATGCCAATAAAACTTTACTGACACCAAAATTTTAATTTCATATAATTTTCAAGTTGATAATATTCTTTTTACTCTTGTGAACCATTTAAAATTAAAAAAAAATTTAGACCATGTATGGACCATTTAAAACCAGCTAGGGAGACTGTGGCTATGAGTCATGGTTTGCTGACCCCCACCTGAGATCAGTTTACTACAGAGTTAATGGTTCCTTAAAAGTTTAATAGAATTCATTCACAATCCAAGTGACTTCAAAGAGCCAAATCTTACCAATTTTTCTAATTCTTGAGTCACATGTCAATAGTTTTAACTTTATGTATATACATCTTGTACCATTATAATTATTTAATTCATTTATTCCAGGTGGCCAATTCATTCCTGTTCTAGATTTTCTAAGACTGCTGGCAGATACATAGTAAAGTTTAATTTTCTCACCAACAAGGTCATAGCACCTTACAAGTAGATCAGATGGAAAGCCACAATATTATCTTGGCATTATGGAATCCAGTTCTAAATCAACACAGGCAAAACCTCACCCATTCCCTGAAGAACTCCTGTTCCTAATCTAAACTCTGGTCTCTCCCAACCTCATTGTTCTGCATCACTTTTATCAGAGCTGACTATGATAACTTTTCAGTGTTCAAAAACAATGTTTTTAAGAGAGCTAGGTTTACTGAATGCTTAATATGGACCAAGCACTGTGCTGAGCACACCGTATGCATTAGCTAATTTAAAGAAACTACAAGTTTTACATGAGGAGTGAATAAATTACATTTACACTTTAAAAAGTCAACCTGACTGTGATGTGAAGAAAAAACTAGTAAAGGATGAAAAGAAAACAAAACAATGGCAGGGAGAGGAACTACTAAACTACTGGAGTAGCTGAGTGGAAATGATGCCTTGAGACTATGGTGATGGGAGGGAGGACGGATTCCAGAGAAATTTGGGAAATAGTTCCACAGGATTTGATGTGGAAGGTAAAGAGGGGCGTGTTGACGACTCCCCAGTGTGAATTCGCTGATGATGAGCTAAGTGTGCAGTCTGCCTGAAAACTTTTCTGCTTTTCTTATAGTTATGGGATCTCTCTCCAGTATGAACTCTCTTATGTTGATTAAGATGTCCGATTTGGATGAAGGTTTTCCTACATTCCTTACATTCATATGGTTTCTTTCCAGAATGAATTCTCTGGTGCACACTAAGGGACTGACGGTGACTAAAGGCTTTGCCACATGCACTGCATTCGTAAGGCTTCTCTCCAGTATGACTTCTGCGGTGACAAATAAGGGATGATTTTGTCTTGAATGCCTTCCCACACTCAATACATTCATAAGGCCTTTGGCCAGTGTGAAGTCTCTGATGTTGAGTACAGGATGAGTTATCACCAAAGGCCTTCCCACATTCCACACATTTATAGGGTTTCTCCCCAGTGTGAACTCTCTGATGTTGAATAAGGTGTGTGGTCTGACTGAAGGCTTTACCACATTCCTTACACTCATATGGTTTTTCTCCCGTATGAGTTTTTTGATGCTGTGCAAGGTGAGCCTTCTGGGTGAATGCTTTACTACAAACCTTACATTCATAGGGCTTCTCTCCAGTATGAATTCTCTGATGAGTGGCAAGCTGGGAACTGATGCTGAAGGATTTCCCACATTCCCCACATTCAAAGGGTTTCTCCCCGGTATGAATCCTTAAATGACTAGCAAGGTGTATATTCTGTCTGAAGGCTTTCCCACATTCTTTACATTTAAAAGGCTTTTCTCCAGAATGTACTCTTTGATGTTGAGTGAGTGAAGCATGATGGCTAAAGGCTTTTCTGCAAATCTCACATTCATACGGTTTTTCTCCAGTGTGAATCCTTTGATGAACAGTAAGGGATGAGCCGTATCTAAAGGATTTGTGACACACATCACATTTGTAAGGTTTCTCTCCGGTGTGAATTCTCCTATGTTGATTAAGCCCTATGTGGTCACTGAAGGCTTTCCCACAATCGATGCAATCAAAGGGCTTCTCCCCAGTGTGATAGTATCTCCAGTGACGAATGAGGGATGTGTTCTGTATGAAAGCCTTTCCACATTCAATGCACTCATAGGGCTTTTTGCCAGTGTGACATCTCTGATGTCGTGCAAAGGATGAACCATCGCTAAAGGCCTTTCCACATTCATTACATTTATAAGGTTTCTCTCCAGTGTGAATTCTCTGATGAACAGTAAGGGATGAGCTCTGGGTAAAAGTTTTCTTACATTCATTACATCTGAAAAGTTTTTTTCCTGCATAGATGCCTGTTTGTTTTATTACAACTGAATTTTTTGGGAAACTTTTAACTGAATCATGATTATGAACTCTTTCCTCCGAATCTTCCAAATAGAACCATCTTCCAGATTTGTTATGCATACACTGTCTTTCCTTAGAGAGGGATTTGTTATGAGTACTTGGCTCTTGCCTGAATTGTGTCTCTTGACCTACAAGCTTCCTTTCAAACACATGTTCAGAATCCCAATTTTCTCTGAAAGTGGAACACTCAAGTTTAGCATTTGAGGTTCTGTCTGTTACCCCATCAGTATATGAGTCCTGCTTTGGAAATAATTCCTGGGTCTCACATACAGATTGCTGGCCTGAAAAATATCAAGAAAACAGATTTTCATTTATCATGTGTTAGAAAAAAGGATTATGCTAAAAGGAGATTGTTGAACTAATTCACTACTTGACTAATTAAACAACATAAGTTTTGCAGCTCTAAAAGCTATTACATTTAAACATGCAGTGTATAGTGTTTGTAACAAGACCCCAGACTGAATTCACTACAGGAACCTAGGAGAGGTAAGTAGAAAAAAATTAAATATAAGAAGAAACAGTTACATCAGAAGAGTAATAAATTGACAGGCTATGACATTCACTGCCTTTATCTCTCTCCGACTCCTTGTCTGTCCTGCTTTGGATGCCAGAACAGTCACCATTAAATGCTATCATCATATCACAGGAGTTGTTCAAAGGAACATGCCAAAGCACAAAAAAGACACTGTATTCTTTGACATTCATTAGGATTACCTGAAAGTCCAATTATTACTCTACAACTGGAAAATGGTGTTTTCTATCAAGCATATTTGATGCATCTGAACAAAAGCTACACTGCCAATGGATTACTGAAGCTCAGTATTCACATAAAATCATTTTCACATTTTCATACTTGTGGTTTTATACTTGTCACATTTCATACTTGTGGTTACTCTACAAGTATGAAAAAATCTGGCCATTTCAAACTGGGGCCTTGTAATTTCTCTTTTTATGGCAATAAACTTTTTCTGACTTTATTGAGGTATAATTGACAAGTAAAATTTGAACATATTTAAGGTATAAAACAGGATGTTTTGATATACATATACATGGTGAAATGATTATCAAAATCAAGCTAATTATCATAGCCATCACTTCACATAGTTTCCATTTTTGTGTGCAGTGATACTTATGATCTACTCTTAGCAAATTTTAAGTATACATTATTATTAACTATAGTCACTGTGCTGTATATTAGGTCCCTAGAACTTACTCATCTTATAAATGAAAACTTGTACCCTTTGACCAACATCTCCCCATCTTTACCAGCCTCCAATTCCTGGTAATCAACATTCTATTCTGTTTCTGAGCTTGACTTTTTTCTCATTCCACATATAAGTGACATCAATGGTGAGATGGGGTTTCACTATTGTCCATGCTGGAAAATGGTAAATTTTATGTATATTTTTCCACAATAAAAAAATATAAAGTAAAAAAAAAAAAAACCCACACAAAAAAAGATAGAGGATAAAGAGAAAGGTAAGGAAGGAAGAATGAGAAGGAAAAAAACTAAAGGAAGGGGGGGGATAAAGAAGAAAGAATTAAATAAGTAACAGAAACAAGGCCAAATATGTTATGTGGTTCAAATAAGAATGATACATCTATTAATAAAAAGAAAAAGCTAGGAGTGAAACAACTAAAAAAAAAAACAACAACAAAATAAATCTTTCTATAAATGAAGATAATGCCCAATTTAAACTACAATGTAGTAAGAACCACCATATGCAAACTTACAGACCACAGAAAACTGGGGAAAAATTTATCAAATTTATAAAAAAAGGGATTCATATCAGTACTATATAAATACAAGGAAATACATGACCCAATATAAACGTGGGTAATGAGTATAAACACCATTAACAGAACATGAACTCTAAATGGATTTAAACACATATATTCTCACCATTGCAAGTAGTCAGGGAAATGCAAATTAAATAAAACATGAATTTTCACCCAACAGCTTGGTAAAAATAAAGAAAAATATAAATGTCCATGTTGCCAAACACTGTACATCCTCACGAATAAGTGGGAACTAAAAGATGGGCACCATAAGGCACAACACAATATAAAGGACATGAGAAACCCAGGGAAGAGGGCAGGAGGGAGGGTATGAGATAAAAACTTACCTGTTGGGTACAATGAATACCACTCCCGGGACAGGGACAGCAAAAGCCCTGACTTAAGCATTATAGAAGGTATCCACACAATCAAAACACTTGTACTCCCTTAATATTTTGAAATAAAACCCCCCAAATATCCATATTGATGATGACGTCTTTTAACAGTATTTTCACAGATTCTTCACCAAAATATCCATGACACTTTAACTAGATTATGGTATATCCATATATTGTAATACTAGATAGCCATTAAAAATGAAGTAGATGTGTATGTATCAAGCTTCTAAGGACAAAGAAGGAGAAATCATATCAGAAATAATGTATTAATTAGACTATATGAAAAATTTTTAAAATTTACGTATCACAATTTTAAAAGACCTAATTAAAATACTCTAATTACTATATGTGAAAAATAGTTTCAGATAATACATCAAAGAATTAGTATATTTATTTTCTATGTATCAAACAGGAGACTGTTAAGAAAAACATTTCACATACAGAGAAATGGGTACAAAGGAAAGATATTTTACAAAAAGACAAAGAAAAAAACCAAATTTAGGGGAAAGTAGTCAACCCCTTTCATAATAAAAAAATAATTTTAGGCTATATTCTTTCAACAAATTATGATGATGTAAATACCAAATGCTTTGAAGATGCCATTAAACCAGTACATCTAGTCGTTGCTTGAGTCACTAAAAACAAATAACATTTTAAGAGGCAGGGGTACAACAATCTCCAAAATGTATAGTTCTCACTTACATAGAGAAACCTATTAGAAGTATATCTTTAATACCAGGAAATGTGAACAAACCTAACAGTAATAGCATATACAACACAGAATGCATATGGAAAACACTCGTGTGTGTGACTGAATATACACTATAATTTCTATTCTGTGAAAAATGTGTTTACCATGACTTGAAGGGATCTGAAGTTTTCACAACATGTTAAATATATTATGATAATGTGTCATGGTTTTCTGTGGTTTTTCCAAACAGGTAAGAAAATTACATTTTCTACAAATCATTATTGGTGAAGGAATTTCTTTTCCTTCCCTTGTGTATCACGAGGAAAAGACCCTCTACTTCCAGTCTTCTTGCAATATGACATCTACTCACCCTGTCTTGTAGAAACACAGGAGCCACTGGGAGTAACATCTCCTTTGTCTCAGTAATGCTGTTTGAAATTCTGCACACTCTATCCAATGCATGTTACCCATAAACATGTCTTATTCTCTCCATTACAGAAATTCTGTGATGGTTTATACACATGTGTAACTCTCCCTGTCTCCAAACACCTGCTGATAACCAAGCAGAGTGGCTCAGTCACATAACTTTCAATTCATGGTTCTTAATGGGTCACTTAACCAGAGAAGAGAAAACCCTTGGAAGTCAGCTCAAAAGTACATCAGGGTCAGGAAAAGGTCACCTAAGGACCTGATAGGCTGGCACACCTCAGTGGCCAAGAAAAGAGGGAACACTCCAGGGAAATGGGAGTTACTGGAAAGAAGGGGGAAAGGAGGAAGAAAGAATCATTTTGAAATCCCAGAGCTCAACATTCTCTCCAGACCCAGAGTGTTTGGTAAAGTTTTCTATGGTACATTAGTGAGGATTCAGCCTCTTTGATAAAAGCTGAACTGTCCTTTGTAGTGGCTCTTCTGTGCCAGGCTCTCCCACACTCACCCGAGAACAGGCCTCCTGGCAGCGCTCGTTTCACCATCCAGGGCTCCTTTGCTCGCTCCAGCAAAGACACCAAGTCTGGCTTGGAAACACAGTGCCCTGCGTAAGAGAAGAGATGGGGTTCAGTCTTACTCTCGGCATTCTGTTGAGAGAACAGCGTCTCTGCAGGAAGAAACATAAAGACGAGCTGGATTTGAAAGGCGTCAGAGATGACGCTTCAAGCACAACAAAGACACCAACTTTCAAGTCTACAAGTGCCAGACTCTTATCTTAGGAACCAGGAGCGAAAATTCAGGCCGGCACTTCAGAAGACCCGCACGCCCACCCTGCCACCACCACCAATTCAAAACTAAAGTATGAAAATCTGAAAACAGATTCAGATTTGGGAGAGGAACATTCTTACCTACTGAACCCGGGTCGCCATAGTTCTCCCATCTCACATTTTTATAGAAACTCTTCTGAGTTGGGTCTAGCTGCTGGGAGAAGTCGACAGCCATGTTAGTGACATGCATCAAGCCCTGGAATGGTACATCCAAGTTTTTGATCAAAACATGCCTGTGAAACCACCTAGCCCTCGGGAGGGGTGGGCTGTGTCCAGACGCTGTAAAAAATACACTCTGTATCAAGAAGTGTGACTTAAGATCTGAGTAAACCAGATCACATAATGAATGGGCCCAATTATATCATATATGTTTGGGTGGGAAGAAAAAATAGGAGAAACCGTTTCTGCTGTGGAGAATTTGCAACTCTGCAGAGGAGGATGAACGTATACACAGTATGAATTTTTTAAAACTGACTGAAGGCTTTCCCATATTCAATATGCATTATTCAATGAGTTCATGGGCTTTGTTCTCTGGTATGAAATCTCTGATGAAAAGGAAGCATTGACACCCCACTCAAAGTTTTCTCACATTCATCACAAGTCAAACATTCCTAACATAAACGAATATTCTTTGTAATTCATTACAACTCAATTTTCCCTCCACTTTTTTCTCATGTGTCTCCAGATAACTACCCTTTGTTCTGTCTGTAAGAAGTGTTCTATTCAAATGCAAACTGCTCCCAGTTACTGTGGTTGTCTCTTTCCCCAAGAAAGGTTTCTTTATGAAAAGCAATATTTTCACTTGCCTGAAGTTCATCTCCTGACTTACCAGATGTGTCTCAAACAGAGCATCATAACTCCAGTTTTCCCCTAACACAGAGTACTCCAGACTACAGTTTGTGAGACTCTCTGTAATCACTGCCTGAGATAACTTCTCTTCACAGAAGTCCTTCTTTAGAGGCAACTCCTCGGTCTCCCGCACAGCATTAAAGTCTGAAAGATATTAAGAAAGCAAGTATCTCTTTTATTGTGTGCTAGTATGAAGGAAAATTCCAAAATGGAACCAAATGAAATAAACCTTCCAAAAAGCATATCATTTTGAAAACTTTTTTACATGACCAGGAATATTCAGACAACCTTACCTTCTTAAACCTGTGTATAGTCCTAAAGCATACAATAAGAGCTTTCCCACCTAAATATTGAACAAGTAGTATATATTAATATCATATTTTTAGCAGAAGACTGGAAAAAAGAAATTAAAAATCAAGAGATGAGAGAGCTCACGAAGGCTTAAATCTAAAATAAGATGTTGCTAATATTAATATAATAAACAAAGAAGAAGTAGTGGCTACCAAGAAAACTGCTATCTCATCCTTATTTCAGTTTTAATTTAATTCCCTTGACTCTTTCTACATTTACCCATCTAGCAAAAATTTCATCTCTATTTCTTTATGCCTCCTTTTCTATTACAATGCTAACTAGTAAAAGTCCAGATCCTGGCCTTAAAAATGCCTGTCTTCATAATTAACTAGAGTAACAACAAGAGATGAATGATCTGTTGGAGGGAAAAACAGTTCTAGCTCATAAAACTAGTTCAAAGAGTGTGATTTACTATGATGTTAAACTGGCATTCACAAGATGCCATTCTGATTCTCCTGT
This sequence comes from Microcebus murinus, assembly GCF_040939455.1. Lineage (NCBI taxonomy): Eukaryota > Metazoa > Chordata > Mammalia > Primates > Cheirogaleidae > Microcebus > Microcebus murinus. Next base: position 70,166,230 of record NC_134119.1, on the reverse strand, counting down.
ATGATGCCATGACCCACGGGAGGCATAATTTATAATTGGGAATAACCTGTCCAGTTCTGTCAATATGAACTTTTGTTGTGAAGTGTGATGTTAACAAAGAAATTTTATAAGATTCTCAATTCTTTAGAAACTGTTAACCATTTCCTATTATAATAAAACCTCTGAAAGAAACCTATAATTTTGATTCCTTGTCTTACTTGATAATTTGCTGTTTCAGAAATAATGCTGTAGTTGAAATCTCTGTATTCCCAGCGTAAACATTGCTGTAATATCTGTAAGCACACTCCATCAAATCTGAATCCGTGTTCTTTTCTTCTGAGAGCCAGTAATGTAACTGTATGCTGCCTGTCTGCACTAGACATCCACTTGACCCAAATCTACTGTAGCCCAACCCAAACTCACTGCCTATCCTACCAATCTCTTCCTTCTACTGTTTCTATTCAAGGCTTTAGTCTCATTCCATGCTTCCCTGGCTTAAAACTGGAATGATTTTTCTTCTTATGCCCCGGTTGACACATGTCATACATAGAACAGTTTCTACTTCTTTTAAACTGAGTATAGATCTGTCCCATCCCCCCATTAGAGGGTTTATTCTTCAATGGCTTACACTCATCTTACCAACCAGCATCTGGCGGCCCTACTCAAAGCCAAAACTTTGTCCTCATCAGTTAAAAGAATAAGTCTATAAATGAAAGAGTCATTTAATCAAAGATAAATGATACATTAAAAACGATATCAGAATCAGCCAAAGATTTAAACTGAGATGATTCTGTAGGTCTGGAACGGGAGGCGGGTGTGGAAAAAAGGGGTCCAGAGTAGAGGAAAATAAGTCATCTCTAGAGGGGGGAGCAAAGCTGGAGAAAAGAGATGGGGAGAAGAGAAATGTGGGGAGCCCATGCGTGGCCTTGGTTTCCCTCTGGCCAGAGGCTTGGGAAGAGTCCGCTGAAGATGGTGTCTGAGGAGCTGAGCTGTGCCCAGCAGGGTCACCCCACCTGGTTTTCCCACAGTCACCTGGGCACCTACCTCTTGTCACCTTTCTCTTTGCTGTCCAGGGCTCTTTTCCTTGTTCCAATGAGGAGATCACAGCGGGCTTAGAAACACAAAGCCCTAGACACATGGGAGGAAACAGCACAGGGTCATGCTGAGGGCCGCGCAGACGCCAGACGCAGTCCCCGTGGCTTGAGGGAAGAGGGCAGAACACAGCTTGGTAACGAAGGAAGGAACATCTCAGTCATGGCAGCGGGCAGGGAGGGAGGCAGGAGAGGGGCGGGGAAGGCCCTTACCCAGCGACACCAGGTTCCGGTAGTTCTCCAGCATCACTCTCCTGTACAGCTTCCTTTGCATGGGGTTCAGCCACTCCCACTCCTCTTGAGAGAAATCTACAGCCACATCCCCAAATGTCACCAGGCCCTGAAATGACATAACCATGCTCCTGCTCAACCAGTGCTCACATGACTGGGAGGTTGTTATAGAAGGAACTGTGTCCCCTGAAATTCCTACATTGGAGTCCTAACCCCTAGTCCTTCTGAATGCGACTTATTTGGAGATGGGGCCTTTAAAGAGGTAAATGAGGTCATAGGGTGAGACTAATCCAATCTGATGGCACCCTTACAAGCAGCAGCAGCAGTACCAGGATGCACACACACAGGGAAAAGGCCATGGACACCGGGAGAACGAGGCTCAGGAGAAACCAAACCCTCCAGACACCTTAATTTCAGACCTCCACTCTCCACAGCCTTGGGAAAAGAAATTTCTGTTGTTTCTGCTGTTTAAGAGGCCCAGTCTGTGATGTATTGTTATAGCAGCCCTAGAGAACTAACATAGGGGTCTAAGGTTACCTTGTGTTCATTTTGGGTTGCAGACTATATATTCAGTGATTTGGAGATCTAGATAGTTATTGGATCGCTAGCCTCATTCCTTCATAAATTCCAGAAAAAACAGAAAAATACAGAGTTAGCCCCTCCCTGCCTTTGGAGAGCTTGCAGTTTTGTGGGGGTGAAAGTAGGCATACATGAGAAAAATATTTGACATCAATTCAAAACAGTACATAATGAAGGCTGAATTGCTCTCTGTGCAATAGGTACTATTCAACATGGGGACACTCGACATTCCAGTGGCCTAGAACAGCATGAGAATTAGAAAATAAGGCCGGGCGAGGTGGCTGACGCCAGTAATCCAAGCTCTCTGGGAGGCTGAGGTGGGCAGATTGCTCAAGGTCAGGAATTTGAAACCAGCCTGAGCAAGAGCAAGACACTGTCTCTACTAAAGACAGAAAGAAATTAATTGGCCAACTAAAAATACATAGAAAAAAATCAGCTGGGCGTGGTGGCGCATGCCTGTAGTCCCAGCTACTCGGGAGGCTGAGGCAGGAGGATCGCTTGAGCCCAGGAGTTTGAGGTTGCTGTGAGCTAGGCTGACGCCACGGCACTCTAGCCCGGGCAACAGAGTGAGACTCTGTCTCCAAAAAAAAGAATTAGAAAATAAGCTTGGAGATGAACCTCGAAAGATCAACACGACAAAGCCTGACATCGGGTCCTAAGGATTTCTACTTCTAATTTTAGTCTTCACTAGATGTCCATTAAAAAATAATAATAAATAAATATTAAAAACCTAACTATTTTTTTCTAAAATAAAAATGAGTGTGTGAGAAGAAAAACACAATAATGCTTCTAATGAATGAAATGCTTCTAAGAGCCCAGGTGCCACCTCAGAGAAGCCGGCCGCGTCAGGGGGCAGCGCCAGGGCACCCTCCTCACAGCCAGCAGCACGTTCCTGCCCGCTGCCCGGGGGCAGTTCTGGTACGTTCCAGTGTGTGTGTGTGTGTGTGTATATATATATTTATTGACAGAGTCTCACTTTGTTGTCCAGGCTAGAGTGAGTGCCGGGGCGTCAGCCTACTTCACAGCAACCTCAAACTCAAGCGATCCTCCTGCCTCAGCCTCCTGAGTAGCTGGGACTACAGGTATGCGCCACCATGCCCGGCTGATTTTTTCTATATATATTAGTTGGCCAATGAATTTCTTTCTATTTATGGTAGAGACAGGGTCTCACTCTTGCTCAGGCTGGTCTCAAACCCCTGAGCTCAAGCAATCCGCCTGCCTCGGCCTCCCAGAGTGCTAGGATTACAGGTGTGAGCCACCATGCCCCGGCCATTCCAATGTATTTTAAACATTTATTCAATTCAAATGCTAACCCCGGGAACCTGCTGTGGCTAACAGAAGGCAGATTTAAGTGACTGGCAGCTGCAGGATTTTCAAAGTATTAATGGAACCTCAAATCAACAAACAAAAAGTCAGCTCCGAAACCTCCTTTGGTGACTTAACCCCTCTGTGCCTCAGTTTCCCAGTTGTAAAATGGAGAAGTCAACAATACCAACCTCGCAGATTATGACTCAAATTAAACGAGGCAACATGTATGAAGCAGCATGTAGAATGTGCAAGGCAGGATGCGAGGGTCCCTGATTCCAATCCGAACTGCATGCTCCTTGGTTGGTAAGTCTTGCCCATTTTTTTCAGATATTCAAATATTTCAAATATTTTCCAGATATTCTTTCCCAAATGAAACAAATTATGATATATTTTAAAAATATAATATTTTTATAACTGTTGATACAAGAGGATATGATGCCCATTTTTCTAGCATTTGCTACAATTTTGTCATTATTAAGAAAACTAGGATTTGGTGACTCCTAAAGAGAAGAAAATAAGTTCAAATATTTTCTTCTACTTGGCAACCTTTTCTTTTTGGTTTTGATTTTGTTTCTTAATAAGAAATGTCCCTTCTCCACCTCTCTAATCCCATGTTGTAGAGGGGCCCAGCATTAACAATATGAATATATCCTTCTGAGACATTTTTTGTTTATACAGATAGCTCTTTAGGTACAGAATCAATGACTTTCATTTGCAAATGTCTTTTACTGTAAATAACAGCAATGATAATAGTTGACAGCACTTACAATACTCTAGAAACAATTCCATACACTTAAATATTAGTTCATTCAATCCTCACAACAACTGTACTGGTCAGAACTATTACTGTTCCTATTTTATAGAAGAGGAACTACCGAGCTGTAATTTGCCCAAGATCAGTCAACTGCGGAGCCAGGATTTGAACTCGACAGTCTGACTCCATAGTCCACACTGTTAGCCTGTGTATCAGAGGTCAGAAAAGTTTTCTGTAAAGGGCCAGAGAGTAAGTATTTTAGGCTTTGTGCACCATACACCTCTGCCACAACTACTCAACTCTGCCACTGTGGAACAAAAGCAGCTGTAGACCATAGAGAAACAAACCAGTCTGTTGTGCTTCAATGAAACTATTTATGGACACCAAAATTTGAATTTCATTTAATTTTCACGTCTCAAAACACCGTTATTTTAATTTTTTCTACCATTGAAAAATGTAAAACTCACGTGTAGCTCATGGGCCAAAGAGAAGTGGTGGGCTGGGTCTGGACCACAGGCTGTTTTTGCCAAGTTCTAAACCACATCACACACTTTGTTTTTAATGCACACCATGTAAAGGTCTTGCCTGTAAATTTCTAAAGTTAGCACGATGAAACAAGGATGCTGCTAGCTAACACTATTAAGTCCTTGCTACGTGCCAGGTACCTTGCTCTAGGTACTATGCATATATTCACTTAATTAATCCTTTCAAGAACTGTTTGAGGCTGGTCCTATTATCTTCCTCATTTTATGGATGAAGAAACTGTGATTGTTTAACTTGCCTTCAGGTTGCACAGTTATTAAATGCTGGAGCTGCCATGTGAACCCAGAAAGTCTGGCTCCATAGTCCCTGCCTATAACCATGTTGCCACTCTGCTTCTCCTAAAATGTTTCACCCTGACAACAGCAGTAATACTTAATATTCATTCTCCCCAACAGTGAAACAAGGTCCACTAGAAATAACACGGTTTGCAGATCTAAACGAAACAAACTTTCTTTAACTGATGTCTGGATCAACCTACTTAATTCAGAAGGACACAAAACATTCTCAAATGATTAGGTCCCATTCTTATTTCTGTTGCTGCAATATAAATATGTAGATTTCCAAATGGGTTTCACATTTTCACACTACACCACAGAGAAACATTATACAGGTACAGAATCTGCAACTGATAAAAGCATTTGATTCAGGGATTTAATTCATCTTCATATACGTATCAGCTGGGCATAGTGTGCTTGCAGTGCCAATTACTTAGGAGGCTGAGGCAGGAGGATCGCTTGAGCCCAAGAGTTTGAGGCTGCAGTGAGCTATGACAACAACACCACTGTACTTCAGAATGAGAGACACAGTGAGACCCTGTCTTTTAAAAAAAAAATAATATATATATATATATACACACATATGAGATTATATGAGGAAGAGACATTATAAATATGCAAACCAACAAAAAACAAAAGCAACTATATTCTTACAGAAAAATGCTTTCTGTTAAAATTTTATAAGAAAAAAAAGGAATAAAAAGTACTTTATAGAAAAAATGCATTAAAAAGGTGTTTTGGTTCAATTCAATCCAGTTAATTTTTAAAACATGAATAAAAAGTCATTTGGTAATAATTATTTTTCTTGGTGAAGTTTACTTTTTATCAAAGCATGACTTCTAGCTTTTAAGAAGCTATGGCTGTCCAAAAATATCCAAAAATAATTTCATTAGTATTCTGATTTCACATAAGTTGAGGAAACTCTGATCCACCCCAAGGGAAGAAAAACTTATGGGAATGTATTCATAGAATAATTAGGGATGAAGCACATTCTTAGGACTAGAAATGATTACCCTAACACTATACTAAACAGCAAAACACTGGCCACAAGAGAACTTTAAGACTATATTCAAACATTCATCCAACAAATATTTTCTGTATCAGGTACTGGGGCAAAACTACTGAAATCCCTGAGAATGAAACAAGAGAAAACAAGATAACTTAAGAAAAATAAAGTTGACCCTTGAAGAACATGGGATTGAACTGTACAAATTCACTTACAGTTGGATTTCTTTCAACCAAATGTGGATTAAAAATACAGTAATCTTAGGATGCAAAGCCAGTGTATACTGAGGGCTGACTTTTCCCATCCATGGGCTCAACAGGGCAGACTGCAGGACTTAAGTATGCGCAGATTTTGGTTCACATGGGGGCCTAGAACCAATTCCCCATGTATACTGTGGATGACCATAGGAAGCATGTTAAAAAGTGCTAAAAGAAAAAAGTAAAGCAGGGAAGAGGAATGTGAAGAATTGGGGTAGGAGGCTTTGAATTTCAGACAGGGTGATCAGGAAAATGAGAAGGAAAGAGCCACGGCAGAACATAGCAGCAGACATACAGAGGCAAGAAGGAGCCAGGTCACCTAGGGCCTTGTCAGTCACAATAAGGATTTTGGCCTTTATCCAGGGAGCTTTTGGAGGGTTTTGAGCAGAGCGTGACAAGGGGTGCCATGTTCGAGCAGACCCTTCTGGCTGCCACATTGGGGTTGGGGGCAGGGAGGTGAGCAGAAACAGGAAGTCACAGGAGCACAGAGGTAAGAGATAGGAGGAAGTAGACACAGGTGCTGGGGGGGGGGCGTGTGTCGAAAGCCGTCAGATTCTGGACACAATTTTACAATAAAACCAATAGGATATGAGATAAGGGATAAGGAAGCGAGGAAAGGATAAGGGAGGGAAGAAATGAGAAAATAATCACAAGGCTTTTGCACTAAGTAAGGGCATGAAGTTGCCACAAACTAAGACGGAGACAGCTACAGGACAGGCCCGTTGATAGGGGACTCTCAGGACTCCGGCCCTGGATGAGAGGTTTGGGCTGCCTATTAGACACCCACATGGAGGAGGGGAGTCCCAGGTACACAGGCCTGGGCTCAGAGCGGAGGTCTGGGCTGGCAAGGTGAAGCGGGTGGAAGCCAGCACATGGGTGGGTTTTACAGACAAGAAGCAGGCTGGTCTCCCCAGGGAAGTCACACAAATAGAGAAGAAAGGGCCAAGAATGGAGTGCGGAGGCACACCAACAGTTCAAGGTCAGGTAGATGAGGAGGAATCATAGCAAAAATTGAGAAGTGGGGACAGTGGGAGGAAAGTCGGACAAGTGCAGTGTCCTAGTAGCCAAGGGGAAAAAGAGGACCACTGGAGGGCAGGGATGAGCTATTTCGGGGATTGGCAGCCACCTGTTTCTGTGAAGTTTTATTGGAACACAGCCCTACTCATTCATTCACATGTTGTCTCTAGCTGCCTTAGCTCTACAAGAGCAGAGCACAGTAGCTACAGCAGAGACCTCCACATCCTAACATGCTTACTACCTTGGCCCTTAATAATGAAAGTTTGGGCCGGGCGCGGTGGCTCACGCCTGTAATCCTAGCACTCTGGGAGGCCGAGGCGGGCAGATTGCTCCAAGTCAGGAGTTCGAAACCAGCCTGAGCAAAAGCGAGACCCCGTCTCTACTAAAAATAGAAAGAAATTAATTGGCCAACTAATATATATAGAAAAAGTTAGCCGGGCATGGTGGCACATGTCTGTAGTCCCAGCTACTCGGGAGGCTGAGGCAGGAGGATTGCTCAAGCCCAGGAGTTTGAGGTTGCTGTGAGCCAGGCTGACACCACGGCACTCATTCTAGCCTGGGCAACAAAGAGAGACTCTGTCTCAAAAAAAAAAAAGAAAAAAAAATAGTGAGAGTTTGTCAGCTCTGAGCTATTTCAAATACCAATGAAAGTCAAAAAAGACTAAGAATCAAGCACTGCATTTGGTAACATGAAGATCACCAGTACCCACTGAGGAGCAGTTTGGGCAGAACAGTTGGAAACTGGTTCATATATTTATGAGCCAGCTATCATGTTTATGACACATGGCCTACAGAAACAAAACTGTTTATTAGCATTTTTAGAAGCCACAAAATAAAGTAGGAAAAAGGAAGCCTTTCACATTGCACCTCCTCTCCCTAAAATGCTATACTTCCGTATTGTGCCTACTATATGGCTCCTTTACCTCAGCTTGGCTCAAAAATCACCTTGGTAATACACCTTCCTCTTCCTCCGCAGGAGGCTGGAAGCCAGGTGCTCCCTCCAGCCCACCCTCCCAGTACTAGCCCGAGCACCCCTGCACTCTAGAATCTTGTTTGCTTCCTTGGTCTTAGATTGTAAGCTCCCTGACAACAGGGGACAGGGCTTAGCCATAGGTTTCTCCAGCGGCTGGCACAAAGTGGGCCCCAAAGCAACCAGGTACAGCGCCACGGCCCCCAGGAGTACATTTCCGCTCCCTTAGAGTCCCTTTGAGAAAAGCCGCAAAAGACTTGAGGAGCTGAATCATCTCATCCACCAAGAATGAACACTGACTGGGATGAAGACAAAGCAGGGAGGGAGGCCCTGGCAGTTTAAACCACCACTCGCCAGAATGGGAGAAAATGGAAGCAGCGCCCAGAACAGGTCTCTTAAACTGAAAACTTTTCAGAGAAAATAACCTCATTAAGCCTGGAAAAGCAAGGCTGCATTTCAGAGAGGAGAGAGGAAATGCCAACTCACCTGTGACATGGCTTTAAGGTCAATTCCTGTCCCCGCAGCCTCCTGCTGGTGGCTTCTCTCCTGGAGAGGAGCAGAGTCCCTGCACGGCAGCGCTGCAGGAGAGAGGCGTAGCTAGAGACCAGGTCCACACCAGGCCCCACCAGCAGCCTAGAAACGCCCCTTCCTGCGAGAGCAAGGCGGGACCATTTTAAAGGGGCAGGTAGGATCTGTCATTACCCTAGCTAGCGGCTGCCACAACGTTGGGGTTGGGGGGTCTCCTCTCTCTGGGAGCGTGAAAACAGGGAGGCGTCCGGTTAGAGTGGCCCTGGACCAAAGGCCCTCCTTCTACCGCTGTTTGATGCTGACGCAGACGAGCTTCCGAATCCCTGGATTCCCCGATCCACCAGCCACGGAGGCCAGGGACACCGTTCTCCAGCAGTTGGCGCCCGGCAGCCCACCCCTCCAAGACCTCACCCCGAGGAGAGGAATTCGCCACTGCCCACCCGGCCAGGCCCGACACCTGTCAGCCTCACCTCTACGCCCTGGCCCCGTGGTCACCGCTCCTCGCCGGCCCTTGGATGAGAGGCCATTCCCTGAGCGCGGCCTTCCCCGGCCAGGGCGGGCGAAGGCGGCTGCAGTGCCCGCAGTCGGGCCTCGGCCCGCCCTGGGCTTTGTTCGGGGACCGCCTCGCCCCGGGAGGGACCCCGGCCTGCGGGCACGCGAGCTCGCCGCGCCCCGCATGTCACCCGAGACGCGCATGCACGCCCCGGGGCCGCGCTGCACCCTCCCGGCCGGCAGCTCGCAGACACACACAGCCCGCCACCCTCGCTGGCCCGCTCCGCGCCCGCCCTGCGCGCTCCCAGGGACCGCCGCCGAGCCCGCCCCGCCCCCGGCTCAGCGCCCCGCCCCCGGCTCAGCGCCCCGCCCCCGGCTCAGCGCCCCGCCCCCGGCTCAGCGCCCCGCCCCCGACTCAGCGCCCCGCCCCCGGCTCAGCGCCCCGCCCCCGGCTCAGCGCCCCGCCCCCGGCTCACCGCCCCGCCCCCGGCTCACCGCCCCGCCCCCGGCTCACCGCCCCGGCCCCCGGCTCACCGCCCTGCCCCCGCCCCCCCCCCGCTCACCGCCCTGCCCCCCCGGCTCACCGCCCCGCCCCCGGCTCACCGCCCCGCCCCCGGCTCAGCGCCCCGCCCCCGGCTCAGCGCCCCGCCCCCGGCTCAGCGCCCCGCCCCCGGCTCAGCGCCCCGCCCCCGGCTCACCGCCCCGCCCCCGGCTCACCGCCCCGCCCCCGGCTCACCGCCCTGCCCCCCGGCTCACCGCCACACCCCCGGCTCACCACCCCGCCCCCCCCGGCTCACCGCCCCGCCCCCGGCTCACCGCCACACCCCCGGCTCACCGCCCCGCCTCACCGAGCCCGCCCACCCGCCTACCTGCTCACGCCCGCACCCGGCCCACACCCCGACCCCAGCCCCCGCCCCCCGCCCTGGCCGCAGCACTCAGCCTGCGCAGCCGGAAGTGGGCGTGTCCTGCGCGCAATGCCTGCCGGGAAACGTAGTCCCTAGCATGGCACTGAGGCTGCCCCACGGAGGTCCGCTCCCTACCCCAGACCGGTCGCTCCCGGTCCCGACTGGACCGCGGCCGCTCGCCTGGGCCTGGCTGGAAACACAGGCCGCGCGGAGCTGCAGAACCACGCCCCAAACGCTTCTGTGAGTAGGAACTGGGTTCGGAGCGCGCGGCCATAGCGGCCGGAAAACGGGGGCGGGGCTTGCGGCGGGGGCGGGGCCTCAGGGGAGGAAAAATGGACGCGCGGGCGCGAGTGGCAGCGGGAGCGGCTGGCGCTGCAGTCCTTGCCATTTGCTTCTCGGGGTGGCGTTACGGCCTACAGGCAGTGTCGCGGAGGGGAAGGGCCACATGGAGGCCTCTAGAGCCCTTAGGAGGATTCTGAGGGGGATGCGTGTGGGATGGGAGGAGGGAGGTGGTTGTGGGATTCGTTCGGGGAGCCGCCCTCACCTTCTCCCCGGCTACCCGGGCCTCCCCATCCGCCAGACCGCTGTTCCCCATTCTGGAAGTTACGCATATGTAGGTGCTGGGTCTGAACAGTCTTCCCTCAAACTTTAGGCCGGGCTGGCTCCTTTGTGTCATTGACTTGTCATCCATCGCTTCAGAGAGGGCTGGCCAGCGTCTCAGTTAAAAATACCACCCCAGTCACCTTTTAAAATCGCCTTCCTAACGCGAATCATGATCTCAGGTTAGCTGATGTTTTTATTCTTACACATGTTTGGGGCCGGTCTCTCCCAGGGGCCTTATCAGAGAAGTCGAGAGCTTTGCCCCTGGAGCTGAAGGCTTTGTTGCGTCACAGAATGACCTAACAACAGCACAGACAGATCACACCGCGGAACCCCAGATCTCCTGACTCTTGAATTGGTGTTCCCAGGTCTCGTGGCCCCAGTGATGGAATCAAGATTTCTATCTCTGAATTCAAGGGTGACTCAATTCACAAGCTGCAGGAAGGACAAGGTCAGCATTTCCCCTCAAAGCGTTTCAATCTCATAGAAAAGGATCAGATTCAGAGTAGGATTGACCCCATCACTTAGTAGTTGTGGCAGACACTGCCTCTTCAATGTCTGCTGTGCACTCCTTCCACACTAATAGAACGCTGATGTTCTCCACGTGGCCATCCACCCATATTAAAATGCTGACCTCTCCAGTCCCCCTTGCAAGTACAGTGGGTCCTAATCAAGGAGATATAAATACAAATTGCTGGGAGGATTGGTGGATGGGTGGAGAGAGACTAACCTGGCATGTACCTTTGCCCTATGGCCCATCTCACACAACCTTCTTCCTGCTTGGAGGTGACACAAGATGTCAGAAGGTAAAGCAGCTATTTTGATACCATGAGGATGAGTTATGCTAAAGATAGCCCAAGAGAAAAAAAAAACAAAAACAGAAGAAAGAAATGAATAAATTGTGTTAGGAATAAAAAAGCAAGCATAATCACAGAGTAGAGATTTTTAAAATCTTACAAATACTATCACCATTATGTCAATATATTTTAAAATATAGGCAGTGGCTTACAGTAAAGAAAATTTACTAAAACTGACTGAAGAATAGGAAATCATTAAATAAATTCTGAGACTTTTTTTTTTTTTTTTTTTGAGACAGAGTCTCGTTTTGTTGCCCAGGCTAGAGTGAGTGCCATGGCGTCAGCCTAGCTCACAGCAACCTCAAACTCCTGGGCTCCAGCGATCCTTCTGCCTCAGCCTCCCGAGTAGCTGGGACTACAGGCATGTGCCACCATGCCCGGCTAATTTTTTTATATATATATCAGTTGGCCAATTAATTTCTTTCTATTTATAGTAGAGACGGGGTCTCGCTCTTGCTCAGGCTGGTTTTGAACTCCTGACCTTGAGCAATCCGCCCGCCTCGGCCTCCCAGAGAGCTAGGATTACAGGCGTGAGCCACCGCGCCCGGCCTAAATTCTGAGACTTTTCCATGAACACCAAGCAATGGATAATCCCCACCCTATAAAACCATACTAGAGAATGAAAAAAACTAGTTAACTGTGATACCAAAATTGCACAAGGACAGTAGGGAAAAGATTTAAGCCAGTCTTCAATGACAACAAATCAAATCCAGCAATACCTATAAAAATATGTCAAGTGGAAGGAAGGCACGTCAGAATACTCTCATGGGCAAATAGCAGAAATCATTGATTTCTAGCCTAAATAACAAATGCATTCATAGCTGGAAGTTCAGAGGCAAGATAATCACCAGGCTTCTCAATGTCAATCAGAGACTGAAATTCTTTTCATCTCTGTGTTCTGTCATTCCCAGCAATAGACACATCCATCATGGTCACACAATAGTGGTTAACTAGATATGACAGAGCAGGCAAATTATGCTTCGTATCCATTCTCATCTCCTTTTTAATAGACTCCTCTCCCTATGAGGAAGAGCACATAGCTGCTCAGACTACATTTTCCAGGATCCTTTGCAACTAGATAGGTCATATGATTAATTTCTTCCTAAAACATGGAATGTGATCAGAAGGGGTGTTAGCAACTTTAATGTCCCTTTTTTCTTTCTGTTTTTTTAATTTTCTTTTATTTTGGCATATTATGGGGGTACAGATTTTAAGGTTTCAATAAATGCCCATTCCCCCCCCCACAAGTCTGAGTCTCCAGCATGACCATCCCCCAGATGGTGCACATCTCACTCATTATATATGTATATACCCGCCCCCCACCCCTCCCACCTGCCCAATACCCTATTACTGTAGTACCTATGTGTCCACTTAGGTGCTGCTCAGTTAATACCAATTTGCTGGTGAGTATATGTGATGCTTGTTTTTCCATTCTTGGGAAACTTCACTTAATAGTATGGGTTACAGCTCTAACCAGGAAAATATAAGATGTGCTATATCACCATTGTTTTTTAGTACTCCATGGTATACATATACCACATTTTATTAATGCATTCTTGGATTGATGGGCACTTAGGCTGTTTCCACAGCCTTGCAATTATGAATTGTGCTGCTCTAAATATTCGAGTGCAGGTGTCTTCTTTGTAGTGTCATTGGATCTTTTGAGTAGATGCCCAGCAATGGGATTGCTGGATCAAATGGTAGATTAACTTGTATCGCTTTAAGGTATCTCCATATTGCTTTCCACAGGGGATGAACTAGTTTGCAGTCCCACCAGCAGTGTAGGAGTGTTCCTCTCTCGCCACATCCACGCCAGCATTTATTGTTTGGAGACTTTTTGATAAAGGCCATTCTCACTGGAGTTAAGTGATATCTCATTGTGGTTTTGATTTGCATTTCCCTGATGATTAGAGATGTTGAGCATTTTTTCATATGTTTGTTGGCCATTCTTCTGTCTTCTTTAGAAAAGTTTCTGTTCAAGTCCTTTGCCCACTTTTTAATAGGGTTATTTGATTTTTTCTTGCTGATTTTCATGAGTTATAAATATATTCTAGTTATCAGTCCCTTATCGGATGCATAGGATGCAAAAATTTTCTCCCATTCTGTAGGTTGTCTGTTTACTTTCATAACTATTTCTTTGGCTGTGCAGAAGCTTTGTAGTTTGATCATGTCCCATTTATTTATTTTTGTTGCTGCTGTGATTGCATTTGAGGACTTCTTCATAAACTCTTTGCCTAGGCCGATGTCTAGGAGAGTGTTTTCAACTTTTTCCTCTAGAATTCTAATAGTTTCATACCTTAGGTTTAAGTCTGTTATCCAGCGTGACTTGATTTTTGTGACAGGTGAAAGGTGTGGGTCCTGTTCTTCTACAGGTGGCTATCCAGTTTTCCCAGCACCATTTATTGAAAAGGGAGTCTTTTCCCCAGCGTATGTTTTTGTCTGCTTTGTCCAAGATTAGATGGCTGTATGAGGATGGTTTTATATCAGGATTCTCAGATCTGTTCCACTGGTCAATATTCCTATTTTTGTGCCAATACCAGATTTATTTAATTACTACAGCTTTGTAGTATAGTTTGATATCTGGCATATTAATGCCTCCCATTTTGTTTTTGTTGCCTAGAATTGCTTTTGATATTCGGGGTCTTCTTTGGTTCCATACGAAGTGTAAAATTATTTTTTCTATATCTGTGAAGAATGCTGATGGGATTTTAATAGGTATTGCATTGAATATGTAGATCAGTTTGGGTAGTATAGACATTTTAATGATGTTGAGTCTGCCGATCCACGAGCATGGTATGGATTTCCATCTGTTTGCATCCTCTGCTATTTCCTTCCTCAATGTTTCATAGTTCTCCCTGTAGAGGTCGTTTACCTCCTTGGTTAAGTATATTCCTAGGTACTTTAATTTCTTTGTTGCTATTGTGAAGGGAATTGAGTCTTTGATTTGGTTCTCCATTAGATTGTTGTTGGCGTATATGAATGCCTCTGATTTCTGTGTATTGATTTTGTATCCTGAGACTTACTGAATTCATTTATCAGTTCCAGGAGTTTCGTGGTTGAATCTTTGGGGTTTTCTAGATATAATATCATATCATCAGCAAACAGTGAAAGTTTGATCTCTTCTGCCCCTATTTAGATACCTTTAATTCCATTTTCCTGTCTGATTGCTGTAGCCAGGACTTCCAGCACTAGTTGAACAGAAGTGGAGATAGTGGGCAGCCTTGTCTGGTTCCAGTTCTAACTGGGAATGATTTCAATTTTTCCCCATTCAGTATGATGTTGGCTATGGGTCTGTCATATATGGCTTGTATCATTTTTAGGTATGTCCCTTCTATGCCTATTTTCTTAAGTGTTCGTATCATGAAAGGGTATTGAATTTTGTCAAAAGCTTTTTCTGCATCTATTGAAATAATCATGTGGTCTTTCTTTTTGCTTCTGTTTATGTGGTGAATTGCATTTATAGATTTACGTATGTTGAACCATCCCTGCATCCCTGGGATGAAGCCCACTTGGTCGTGATGGATTATTTTTTTGATAAGCGTCTGGATTCGGTTAGCTAAGATTTTGTTGAAAATTTTTGCATCTATATTCATTAGGGATATTGGTCTGTAGTTTTCTTTTTTGTTGCATCCTTTCCTGGTTTTGGTATCAGAGTAATATTCGCTTCATAAAAAGTGTCGGGGAGGTTTCCGTTCTTCTCGATGTTGTGAAATAGTTTCTGCAAGATAGGTACTAGGTCTTCTTTGTAAGTGTGGTAAAATTCGGGTGTGAAACCATCTGGACCGGGACTTTAATTTTTAGGGAGATTTTTAATTGCTGTTTGTATTTCAGCTCTTGAGATTGGTCTGTTCAGGAAATCTATTTCTTCCTGGTTGAGCCTAGGGAGGCTGTGTGTTTCTAGAAATTTGTCCATTTCCTCCACATTTTCCAATTTGTGTGAATAAAGATTTTTGTAGTATTCATAAATTACATCTTGTATCTCTTTGGGATCAGTTGTGATATCTCCTTTTTTGTTCCTGATGGAGCTTATTAGAGATTTCTCTTTTCTGCTTTTCGTTAGCTTAGCCAATGGCGTGTCAATTTTGTTTATTTTTTCAAAGAACCAACTTTTTGTTTTATTAATCTCCTGAATAGCTTCCCTGTTTTCAATTTCATTTAGTTATGATTTGATCTTGTTGATTTCACTTCTTCTGCTGGGTTTGGGGTTGGTCTGTTCTTCTTTTTCCAGCTCTTTGAGTAGCTTCGTTAGATTATCTATTTGTGATCTTTTTGTCTTTGGTTATAGGCATTTATGGAGATAAACTTTCCTCTCAGAACTGCTTTAGCTGTGTCCCAGAGGATTTAATAACTTGTCTCTCCATTGTCATTTTCTTCATAGAATTTTTTAATTTCCATCTTGATTTCTTCATTTATGAAGTAATCATTTAGTAGGAGGTTGTTTAATTTCCACATTTTTGTGTAGAAATGTGAGTTTCTGTTACGGTTGATTTCTACTTTTATTCCACTGTGATCCGAGAAGGTACATGGTATGATTTCTATTTTTTAAAATTTCTTGAGATTTACTTTGTGTCCTAGGATTTGGTCAATCTTATAGAATGTCCCATGAGCTGATGAGAAGAACGTATATTCAGTGGATTTTGGGTAGAATGTCCTGTAAATGTTAGTCAGACCCAATTGTTCTAGAGTTTTGTTTAAGTCCATTATTTCTTTATTAATTTTCTGTTTGGAGGATCTGTCTTGTGCCATCAGTGGGGTATTGAAAGCTCCGGTGATTATGAAGTTGCTATTAATCCATTAGCTTAGCTCCATTAAGGTTTGCTTTATGAATCTGGGTGCACCTAAGTTGGGTGCATATATATTTAAAATTGTTATCTCTTCTTGTTGAACTGTGCCATTCACCATTATATAATGACCCTTTTTGTCTTTCACCACTTTTGTTGCTTTAAAAACTAAATCATCTGAAATTGGAACTGCCACACCACCCTTCTTTTGGCTTCCACTTGCCTGGAATATTGATCTCCACCGTTTTACTTTTAGTCTATATGCATCCTTGCAGGTTAGATGTGTTTTCTGAAGACAGCATATACTTGGCCTGTATTTTCTTATCCATTCAGCTAGCCTATGTCTCTTGAGTGGGGAGTTTAAGCCATTCACATTTATTGAGAGAACTGATAGGTAAGGTAGATTATTGTTCATTGTATTGGGTTTGATGTTGTTGCTTTTATTTTCTCTCTTGATCCATTGTATTATCTGGCCTTTAATCTTTGGGTTTTAGTTGTTTTTATATTCGTGAGTTTTTATTATGGTGTTCCGTGCGTAACACTGTTTTGAGTACTTCTTGTAGGGCTGGTCTTGTCTTGGTGAATTCTCTGAGACTTTGCTTGTCTGAGAATGTCTTTATTTCTCCTTCATATATGAAGCTTAGTTTTGGGGGGAATAAGATTCTAGGCTGGGCATTGTTTTGTTTAAGAAGAGTGAGAATGGGGCCCCAGTCTCTCCTTGCTTGTAAAGTCTCATTAGAGAAGTCTGTTGTTATTCGAATTGGCTTTCCCTTGTATGTCACTTGCTTCTTTCGTCTTACAGCTCTTAGAAGGACCTCTTTAGTTGATATTTTGGTCAGTCTGATGACTGCATGTCGTGATGTCTTCCTGTTTGCATTGAATCTTCCAGGGGTCCTCTGAGCTTCTTGAACTTGTATATCAAGATTTTGAGCAAGGCCTGGGAAATTTTCCTCTATTATATCTTCAAATAGCTTGTCCAACCCTTGAGTGTTGTCTTTTTCCCCTTCTGGTAACCCTATGACCCTCACATTAGGTTTCTTCACATAATCCCACATCTCTTGTAGGCTTTGCTCTTTTCTCTTGTTTTTCTGCTCTATCTCTGTGACGGTTTTATTTAGTTGGAGGGTGTTATCTTTAATCTCTGAGATTCTTTTTTCTGTTTGATCTACCCTGTTCTTGAGACTTTCCACTGTATTTTGTAGTCCCTGAATTGATTCTTCATTTCCAGGAGTTCGGTTAAACTTTTCTTGATTGTGTCTGTTTCTTTAGTGAACTTTTGTTCTAGGTCCTGGAGGCTTTTTGTGGTTTCTTTGTGTTGTTTATTGAGTTGTTCTTGCAGGTTGTTAAGTGTTCTTATGATCCACATGCAAAATTCCTCTTCTGTCATTTTGGTTGCCTGATTTTGGTTGGTGTCCGTTTCTAGGGGGCTGGTGCTCCTCTTTAATGTCCCTTTTTAAAAAACAAAACAGTTGACTGCCGTATTGTTCTATCCTTTCATGATCTGTAATTTGGAGACATCATCCATGTGGATGAAGATAACATCCTAAGTTGATGGAGAAATGGCATAGAAACATCCTGTGTCCTCTGATGACATCATGGAGTAGAGCTGCCTTTTTTCCATGACCTCCCTACCTACCCACGTGAGAGAACAGTGAAATTCCATCTTATGTCAGTTGACAGTGTTGACAATATTTTTTTGTCTTTTTCTTATACCAGCATGGCCCATATCCTATTATAGAGGATTTTATGCTTGCATGTTCATATCTAGCAGAGAAGAGATTAAAGCACACTGAAGAATTATGAAGAAAAATTTTTTGATATACCTAAATTTTAAAAAGGTATAAGAATCACTTCATTATAAAGTTTGGCTGCAGCAAGAAGATGCAAAATAAAATATCTCACCTTAACCATCACACTGTGCTTTTTTTCAAAACCAGAAATTATATGTTTTTTTTAAAAAAAACCACCAACACCCAAAGACAAATATTCTCCCTGACAAATCATTTAAATTAAACTGATACAATGGTAAATTGATTGAACTATCACTCTTCACATTTACCATTGTTTTATGTGTTTAAAACATGTTTTATTAATTTTAAGGAAATCCAGTATAAACAGTTATGTGTACTTCACAAGGCAAAAAGATCTATAGCACAAAGATAAGATATATTTTTGGATTTCAGCTATTTTCCAAACAGAATGTACAATATAATGACATATTTGATTTGTGAATAATATTTTTTCCAATGGATTTAGTTACTCAGGCAATCTACTAGTTAAAAATATGAATTTTCTATAGATCATAATTTCTGATTTCACATTTTCCTTCTGAGGGGAATTTTATATTTTATGTCTTTAGGGTTTTAACCATATCATGATTGTGTTAACATGAGCACCCCTCCTCCATACCAGTAACAATCACTTGGTTAAAGCCTTGTTCTGATCGGCATAGACAAAGTGACAGTTTACTACTGTCACTGGGCATTGGTTTTATCATTTGAAGATGGAAAAGATGCTTGAGCCCAAGTTGAGTTTTATTAGGAAAGACAAAGAGGAGATTGGAGGCCAGACAGGCAACCAACAGCACATACGTCCAAGAATATATCACGGGAGTGCGCTGGTGGGAAGTCTGTTAATATAATGTACCACCATTCATAAGGTAAAAAAAAAAAAAAAGCTCCCTGAATTATGATTATAGATGAGGAAAAAGCATCTTATAAAATAGAATATACATCTGTGATTTCAAAAAAGAGACTTAGCAAACTAGAAATGGTGGAGAACATCTTTACCTTAGAATAAAATGATTATAAACCTGAAATACTATTATTCATCTTTGATTAAAATGGCTTTTCAACATCAGGCTGGAAAGTAAAGGTTGCCAGAGGTAGTCCTGAAAATGGAAATTAATGCCATAGACTTTGTCTTTTATTGTAAATATTTCCTCATCACTTACTATAAATAGAAAATGGAACCAAAAAAAAGTCTCAGCCCAAGAGGGGCATTCTCACTTAGGTTAGGTTTTTATGAGCCTACTTGAAAGGCAATAGAATGATAAATTGGACTTCATCAAATTGAGATACATAGTATATGAAATAAAAAATTCACTGGGCTTAAAAGCAGAATTGAAAATGAAAGAAGTCTCAGTGAACTTGAAGACAGATCAGTGGAAACTATCCAATCTGAAGCACAGAAAGACTGGGGGTTGTGGGGGAGAAACCCAGTGCTTCAGTGGAATGAATAGTTAAAATTTAAAATACAATTCCATTTCCAATTACTTTAAAAAAAAAACAAACCCTGAAGTATTTAGCTGTAAAGCAAATAAAACATGGTGAAAGTTAGAAAAACACTAATACAATTTTTAATCCATTCTTGATAAATGTGCCACAAAATGAAAGGCTGTTGAAATGAAAAAAGATTTCCACTGATTTAATTTTTAAAACTGATGGTTTTCCATCCCACTCAATTTTTACAGATATATCAATTGAACAATGAACAAAAGTTTGCATAAGTAAAACCAGCAAATTGAAAACAAAAAAAAAGTAGTCTATGTATATAAAATGTAATGTAGATGAAGCATACTAACTAAAGGGGAAACAGAAGACTTGTAAGGGAGTCCTTTTGTCAGAAAGAGATTTCCTTTTGCTGCTCCTCCTCCTCTCAATTTTCCAGACTTTGAGGGGGCTTGTGGTTATCTTGCACTCAAACTCTATTTAAATGTAAAGTCCTGTCACAGAAAAACACCTTTAGGCAAAATAAAGGCTAAACACAAAGTGATACAAATATACTTCTTGTTTGCTGTTGACACGCAAAGAAAAATATTTGGGTTCACTCATACATGGCATGCAATTCATAACTGTCCCACATGATAACCTCTAACTAGGCACTGTTGCCACAAGTAAATCAGGAAGTGTAGTCTGTCTGAAACTCTAAGTTGAAATACCACTCTTCACAGTGTACTTGGGGTATCTTGGAGTGAAAGTGTTGATACACTGGAGAAAAAAAGGAATTGCTAAAAAAGTGATGTAATTGTTTGAGAACGTTTATGACAAAAAGACATTGAGCAAATATGAAAGGTAAGTTTGTAATCACATTTTGGTAACTGAACAAAGAATTATATGTCTATTGTTCATATTCCGTGTTCATGTTAAGATGATATACTATCCTGCCTCATGGCATGTCACCTGCTAACTTCAGCACTGTTTATAAGAAAAGAAACATATGGGCCTGGTGTGGTGGCTTACGCCTGTAATCCTAGCACTCTGGAAGGCTAAGGCAGGTGGATTGCTCAAGGTCAGGAGTTCGAAACCAGCCTGAGCAGGAGCAAGACCCCATCTCTACTAAAAATAGAAAAAAATTAATCGGCCAACTAAAAATAAATATATAAAAAACTAGCTAGTCATGGTGGCTCATGTCTGTAGTCCCAGCTACTCAGGAGGCTGAGGCAGGAGGATCGCTTGAGCCCAGGAGTTTGAGGTTGCTGTGAGCTAGGCTGATGCCATGGCACTCTACCCCCAGGCAACACAGTGAGACTCTGTCTCAAAAAATAAAAATAAAAAAAAAGAAAAAGAAAAGGAACATATGACTCTCAGAGGGATCAATGCATTGCCTCATGTTACTGTGAAATGAGTCATTGATTTTTGGGAACAATGCTTATAACGATGGTTTAAAAAGGATTCATTGACTCCTTGGATGGAATGGAAAAGATCCAAGGAATGTTAAAAGGAAATAATCCAGAATAAGTGGGATTATAATAATCCAGAATAAGAGTAATCCAGAATGCCACATTGGCCTCACTCACTTCCCCATCCCCACCTCTTTTCAATGGAAAAGGCCCAGTGGGATCTGCCTTCCTCAAAATATGATTTCTTTTACTGAAAAAAAATGAGCACTTAGAGGGATGGTAACCAGGTTAGACTTGGTGAGTAACAGCCCACAATGTCAAGTCTAAGTGTTACCTTAGAAGAACACCATGGCTTCTTTCTTTTGTTGTGCACCCTTTAAGCAAGAATTAAACTAACCAAGGAAGGAGAGGGGCTGCCACACAGAGTGGGTCACCCTGAGAAGAGTGGTTAAACTCAGTTGTTCTATATTGGCTGGTACTGGCACACTGTAGCATCTACAAAGATAGGGAGTCTTCCCCTCTAAATAAATCTCTAGGTTTTTGTGGGTTGGGAAGGGAGTGCCTTCCAGTTAATCTGGGCTGTGGTGCAAAGGGCTCTACCATGGACTCCTTGAGTACAAAAATCCAGTTTAGTTTGTAAGATTGAGAGCAGACTTTTTATGTCATCTGTGGAAATCCCAACAGAGGAGTCTCATTCAAGGCCCATGTTTCTCCCTTTGAGAGACATTTCTCAATTTGCCTCTAGCCTATGTTTGAGATTCAGAGCCAGACCACAGAATCTGACCTAGCTCCTACAGATCCACCTAGCTAGAAAGTGTCACAACATCAGGTGGAAGAAGTACATCTGGGTCTAGGCAACTGTAGGATCTGATGGTGCAGCTCATTCTGCCAGTGACTACCATCATACACTGCTGTCATTCCCTTTACCAACTATTGACCTCAAAAAGTCCCCAGGACTTGGCAGTCTTTCTGGTCCAATGATGCGTGGGCTGTAACAAGATTGTAACTGTCTTATGTTGTATTTAAGAAGGATCATATCTACTTCTTAGTGTTGGAAAATACAAGGAGTTACAACTTCTTCAATATGCTCTAGGTTCAGCAGGACAAATCAGGAATAGAACCTAGCAGGTACATGAGTCAGGTCAGGTGTATGGAGCAGAGGAGCAGAAACTTATATACCATCTTTAAGCTGTGGCCAAAGGATAACATATTCAACTCCCTCCTGCATCTCAACAAGTACCCAATTTGATTAAAATGAACCATGCACTCACAACTAGCAACACATACAAAAGTTCATGAAATAGTATGAGAATACCCCTCCCCTCAAAAGAAGCCCAGGGAAGTGTGTGTGCATGGTTTCTACTTGTAAACAAAAATAAATGATGCAAATGTGTGTTGGGAAATAGGCTAAGAGACGTGATAGGTTTCAGGAGTTTTGCAGAGCTTTGCCTTGAAGGAATCTGTGAACATGTTAGTTCACAGAATAGAAGCTGCTTCCAACAAGGGAGGCATTGTCAGAGGACATTTGCAAAGCAATGTTTCTTCTTTGCTGCCAGCCATTGCCTTGAGCTTTTCTGCAAGGCAGAAGCTCAGTTTGGGTCCTTAGCAGAGAGGCTGATTAAAATGCATGCCCAATGGATAACGTGCAGCTGGAACTATCCTAGACTTCAAGGCTATTATTGCTTCACTCCTGGCTACCTGTCTCTGTGTTTAGAAGAAGTATGTTAGAGTAGTACACAGACTCAGTGTTCTCAGTTTGTACATTTTATCTTTAATTTGTATGCTCAGCTAGGTCTATTTCTAACTTAGGGCTTAACATGCTTATCTTTAAAAAATTTTGTAACTGTCTATTCTTGTAGACAGAATTAGGTAAGGTTCCCCTGGAAACCTCAAAACATGAGCTGTACACATAATTCTTTAACAAAAGACAACTATTTGCTGTAATAATAAATACAGATGTGGGATTTCAGTCAGGGCTTCACAGTTAATGGGAATGCTGGAGACCCCCAAACTCCCCCATCATTTAAACTGCACTTTGTCTCTGTCTCAATCATTTCTCCATTTATGTTATTTCTTTATTTCCTATTATTTTGAAATCCCTTGCCACAATCCTGCCTTGGGGCCTGTTTTGCTGGGAGAGTAGCTAACTCCCGGCAAATGTGTTTTTGAAAATTTATAAACTTTATGTAGTTGGAACTATGTGATCATATTCCATAGTTATGAAAATTGCATTTTGATTCATAAACTGAAAGACATCTTTGCATATATAGAGACCCACCTCTTTTTCAGGAACTACATAGTAATTTACTGATTTTCCATAACATCAATTTACTGGTTTTAGACATTTATGCTGTTCCAAATTTTTCACAATTTTATAACAGATATGCTGATGCATGTTTCTGCGCTTGTGCTTTTTGAGAAGATAAACTCCTAGATGCAGAATTTTGACAAAGGATGATTATGTTAAAAATGCCGACATGTAACACCCTGTGGCCTTCTAAAATGGCTTTCCTCTAGTTTACCCACTCAATATATGAAAACATGGTTCTAACATCTGCAACAATACTGGGTGTTATACAAACTTAACATTCTCATTAAGTTTTTGCCAATTTATGTTCACAGTAGTAAGGACGTTTAAAACTATCTCAGTGAGGCTGAGAACTTTATTTTACTGTTTTGATTTCTTCATCCAAGAGTTGCTTTGTTGATATGCTTTGCCAAACTGTGTATCTTATCTTTACTGCTTTCCAACAGCATTTTTTGTAAGAGCTGAATCTCTTCTGTATATTCAAAATATCTCTCAGCCTATCATACGCCTTTCAATTTTGCACACAGTATCTTATGCCATGAAAAAGGTTGAAATCATTTACATGGTCCTACCTGTCTTTCTCTCTCCATGGATTCTGAAATGCGTCTTGCTTACCAAAGCCTTCCTGAGCCTAAGGGTAGAGTAATAGTCTACATTCTCCTCTACCATCTTATTTTTGTTCACCACTATGTTTTAATCTGTATAGAAGGAACTTTCATTCTGTGTGGAACTGATTTCCAGTTGGATAACTACCAAAGACCACTTAAATAACCCATCAAAAATATTTTTGTAATACACTAAACTCACAGCTATATTCATTTTCAAAAATTTCCTTGTGATGCTTGCCTAATTGACACTCTACTTTTCAGAACAAAACTGTCAATGTAAAAATAACCTACAGGGATTTTGACTGAAATAAAGTGTAGACACCTTTATAATATGGAAACATCCATCTAGGAATATGCCATGGATCTCTATTTATTCAGAGCCTCTTCATTAGTAGAGGCTAACAATTTTTCTACACATAACTACAAGTAAATTTATCTATCATTTTTATCTATCATTTAAAATCTATCAATTTTATCTATCATTATCTGTCATTTGCTCCCTTGATTTAATATCAGAGTTCACTTAGCTCAATGAAAGAAGTGGAGTGTTTTAAGTCTTTTTTCTTTCTTATTTTTTTTGAGACAGAGTCTCACTGTGTTGCCTGGGATAGAGTGCCATGGCATCAGCCTAGCTCAGAGCAACCTCAAACTCCTGGGCTCAAGCAATCCTACTGCCTCAGCCTCATGCGCCACCATGCCTGGCTGATTTTTTTTTCTTTTTGGTAGAGACGGTGTCTTACAATTGCTCAGGCTGGTTTCAAATTCCTGAGCTCAAACAATCTGTCTGCCTTGGCCTCCCAGAGTGCTAGGATTACAGGTATGAGCTACCGTGCCCGGCCTAAATATTTTTTCGATACTCCCAAACAGCTTAAATTAGTGGATACTTGAAAGGTTAGAATTAATGTGTGAACCCATGTCTTGAAATAGGGCTAGATTATTCAAATTCTGTAATTCTTCAGTTAAAGATTAATTTTTTGGTTGTTTTGTTGTTGTTGTTTTTGCCTTGACTAAATATGGTCTTACATAAACTCTCCTGAGCAAATTCTAAAGGTTTTGTTCTAATGTCATCCAGAGCTCTAGCCACTTCCTAAAACATGTTCTGTGTATCATGTCACCAACAAGAGAACATAGCCTCAGAGTGACAGGAGAGCCACTACATTGTTTTGTTTTTAATGATATTAAGTGTTGGACATATACACAGGCTAATCATCATTCACCTTAAGATAGTTTCATTTCCAGAATTATGATCACCTAGTACTAATATACTGCTTTCCAGACTTCACTGTTTAAAAAATAATAATTTAAGTCAACTCTGAAGAATACTGATACAACATTTACCAAGCATTTAGTATGGGTCAGTCATTTTGCTCTGCATTTTATGTGCATCAAGGATTTTAACAAGAGTTTTAAGAGAATAACATAATTACATTTTCATTTTTGAAAGATCACTGTGGCTGTAATGTGAAGAATGAACCTGAAGGGAACAAAAGAGGATGCACAAGAACAATTTTAGAGGATGAAAACAGTTCAGGTGAAATGACTCTGTTCTGAACTAGAGCATGGAAAGAAATTGATGAATTCCAAAACTACTTAGCAGAAATATCCACAGGACATGGTGAATAGCAGGTGAGGAAGAGCTGTATACCAGAGATGAACTCAATGATTATGAGCAAGGTGTGCATTTTGTCTGAAGATGTTTCCATATTCCTTACACTTTAAAGCTCTCTCTGCAGTATGAATTCTCCCATTTAAAGTATCCAGTCTGAGACATGGCAGGTGGATTGCATAAGTTGAGGAGTTTGAATTCAGCCTGAGCAAGAGTAAGACCCCGTCTCTAAAAAAAAATAGAAAAATTAGCTGGGCATGGTAGCATGTACCTGTAGTACCAGCTACTCAGGAAACTAAGCCAGAGAATCACTGGAGCCCAGGAGCTTGAGGCTACGGTAAGCTATGATAAAGTATCCTGTCTGGCTGCAGGCTTTTCTATGTTCCTTATATTCATATGGTTTTTATTCAGAATGGGTTCTTTGATGAAGAGTAAGGAATAGCTAAAGGCTTTGCCACATGTAGTACATTCTTAATGTTTCTCTCTAGCATGACTTCTTTGATGATAAATAAGGGATAACTTTCTTCTGAATGCCTTACCACATTCAAAACATTGATAGGGCTTTTGGCCAGTGTGAAGTCTTTGATGCTGAGTGCGGGATGAACTGTCACTGAAAGCCTTACCACATTCAGTACATTTATAGGGTTTCTCTCCAGTATGAACTCTTTGATGTTGAATAAGGTTGGAAGTCTGGCTAAAGGCTTTCCCACATTCACTACACTCATAAGGTTTCTCTCCTGTATGAGTTTTCTGATGTTGGGCAAGGTGTGACTTCTGTTTGAAAGCTTTTCCACATTCCTGACAGTCATAAGGCTTTTCTCCAGTATGAATTCTCTGATGTGTAGCCAACTGTGAACTGATTCTAAAAGCTTTTCCACATTCTTTACATTCGTAAGGTTTTTCACCAGTATGAATTCTCAAATGACTAGCAAGGTGTATATTCTGCCTAAAGGCTTTCCCACATTCCTTACATTCATAAGGTTTCTCTCCAGAATGTACCCTTTGATGTTGAGTGAGTGACCCATGATGGCTAAAGTCTTTCCCACAAACATCACATTCATAAGGTTTCTCTCCTGTGTGAATTCTCTGATGTACAGTACGGGATGAACCAGAACTGAAAGTTTTTCCACACACGTTACATTTGTAGGGTTTCTCCCCAGTATGAATTCTCCTATGCAAAATAAGTCCTATGTGAACACTGAAGGCCTTCCCACAATCACTGCAATTAAAAGGCTTCTCTCCAGTATGATAACTCCTCCAGTGACGAATAAGAGATAAGTTATACCTAAAGTCTTTCCCACACTCAATACATTCATAGGGTCTTTTGCCAGTGTGACATCTCTGATGTCGAGCAAAAGATGAGCCATCACTGAAGGCTTTGCCACATTCCTTACATTCATAGGGTTTCTCTCCGGTATGAATTCTCTGATGCTGAGCAAGATGTGCAGGCTGTCTGAAGGCTTTTCTACATTCCTTACATTTATATGGTTTTTCTCCGGTATGAATTCTTTGATGTTGAATAAGATGCTCACTTTGTTTGAAGGATTTCCTACATTCTTTACATTCAAAGAGTTTCTCCCCGGTATGTGTTCTACGATGTTGAGCAAGGTGTGGCTTCTGCTTGAAGGCTTTTCCACATTCTTCACATTCATATGGTTTTTCTCCAGTATGAATTCTATGATGAACAGCAAGGGATGAGCTGTGAGTGAAGGTTTTATCACATTCATTACATTTAAAAAGTTTCTTTGATACATAGACTTTCTTGTGTGTTATTACTACAGAATTTTTGGAGAAGCTTTTTTTTTCTAACTTGTGATTATAAACACTGTCTTCTACATTGTCCAGATGAACAAGTTTCCCAAATTTGGTGTATTTGTGGTCTGTTTTCTTAGTGAGAGTTTTTTTATGAGTGATTGTGTCTGTCCTGTTAAATGTCTCTTGACTTCCCATGTGTCTCTCAAAAAGGTCTTCCCATTTCCAGTTTTCTCCAAAAGTGGAACACTCAAGTCCATAGCTTGTAATTCTCTCTATGAATGCATCATCATACATGAATTGCTTCAGAGATGATTCTTGTGTCTCATATATAGATTGCCAATCTGAAAGATATCAAAAAAAGCAAATGTTTCCTTTATCATGAGCTATATAACAAAGGAGATAAAGTGAAAAAGGTAATTCAAAAATATTTAATGAATTGACAAAATGTATCATGTACAGACATGGAAAGACAGGGAAAACATGCAAGGAGACTCCAGAGAATGAGAACTCATGAAGGAATATGGAAAGGTGATTAAGAAAACTAAATGTAGGACAACAAGGTCCTGGAGGAGTGGTGGAAATGAATATATTTTATACCTACATTAATAGACTACAAATTAAGTTCCTTTCTTCTACTCTCTCCTACTTCTAATTGGTTTGCATATAGTTAGTGTAATGTTGTTTAAATACCAATATCATCATATCACTACTGCTGCCCAAGTCTCTAGAGATCCCCAATGTTCATGCACCTTAGACCTATGACTACCTTTGGGACTTACGTGAAATCCTATTATCTTTTCATAATCAGAAAATAGTGTTCCTATGAAACCATCTACATATTTCAATACAGTGAACTCTTCATTTCTTACTGGTCCCTGAACTTCAGGCTGCACATTAAGAGATTTTTTTTCCATTCATTTTCACACTTTGAACAGCCTAGGGAAAGTGTCAATTATTTATTTATTTGTTTGTTTATTTATTTATTTGAGACAGAGTCTTGCTCTGTCACCTGGGTAGAGTGTAGTAGTGTCATGATACCTCACTGCAACCTCAAACTC
The DNA here is from genome assembly GCF_040939455.1 of Microcebus murinus. Lineage (NCBI taxonomy): Eukaryota > Metazoa > Chordata > Mammalia > Primates > Cheirogaleidae > Microcebus > Microcebus murinus. The sequence goes on along the minus strand of NC_134119.1, from coordinate 70,138,101 downwards.
CTGGGCTCAAGCCATCCTCCTGTGGCTAACTTTTCTATTTTTAGTAGAGACAGGGTCTAACTCTTGCTCAGGCTGATCTTGGACTCCTGAGTTCAAGCTATCCTCCCACCTTGACCTCCCAGAGTGTTGGGACTACAGGCGTGAGCCACCAAGTCCGGCCATAAGTGTCAATTCTTAATGGTGTTTTGTTATTTCCCTTTTTGAAGAAACTAATTTTATAATGGTATAATTACATCTAGGTTGGTATCACTTATTTTTTTTTTTTTTTGAGACAGAGTCTCACTTTGTTGCCCAGGCTAGAGTGAGTGCCGTGGCGTCAGCCTAGCTCACAGCAACCTCAAACTCCTGGGCTCAAGCGATCCTTCTGCCTCAGCCTCCCGAGTAGCTGGGACTACAGGCATGCACCACCACGCCGGGCTAATTTTTTTGTATATATATTAGTTGGCCAATTAATTTGTTTCTATTTATAGTAGAGACGGGGTCTCGCTCTTGCTCAGGTTGGTTTCGAACTCCTGAACTCAAAGGATCCGCCCGCCTCGGCCTCCCAGAGAGCTAGGATTACAGGCGTGAGCCACCGCGCCCAGCCGGTATCACTTATTAATCATGTTTTTATTTACTGACAACATTCTTACCTCATGAGCTAGAATATAAGTTTTGGGAATGAATGTGCTTTAAAATTGCTGCTAAGTCACATAACATATAAAGGAGAACCTGAGCATATATAAGAAGTTTTCAGTAAAAATATAAAGAAATTTATATTGAAGATGTGATACTGAGAGAAAACCTTAGGAAAAAGGTGCTATTAAGAAAGGACAAAGAAGGAAGTGTTTTCCTTTCCTATCTTATCCATAGCAAATTATCAACTAATCCAATGTTTCTTAAAGCAGTTATCTATTATAGAATTGTTCTCAATAAATTTAGGAAGTAATTAGGAAGACAAGACCAACAAAGAAAGTAATGTGAGATGAAACTATAAAACATAATCAAGCATGAGCCCATGTGGTAAAAAGTCAAATTGGTATAAAAGTTCAGAGCTGGGAGAGATCAAATCTACTAGAGTAATTAAGAAAGGTTTTGAAGTGTTAATAAGCTTCCAACCACCCAGGCCATTCTGATATCAGGAATACCATCTTGGTCAACTTAAGTTGCTATAACAAAATACAGTCTTGTGTCACTTAACAACAAGGATATGTTCTGAGAAATGCATCACTGGGCAATTTCATTGTTGTGCAATTATACAGTGTACTTACAAACACCTACATGATATCACCTACTGCACACCTAGGATATATCGTATAGCCTATCACTCCCATAAGCTACAAACATGTCCAGATTTACTGTACTGAACACTGTATGCAACGGAAACACAATGGTAAGTATTTGTGTATCTAAACATAGAAATATCATATCTAAACATAGAAATGGTACAATAAAATATGGTATAAAACTATAGTCCTCAATCCTCAGACCGCAGCCCAGTACCAGTCTGTAGTCTATTAGGAACCAGGCTATGCATCACTGCCTGAGCTCTGCCTCCACCCCGAGTCTGTGGAAAAATTGTCTTCCAGGAAACTGGTCCCTGGTTCCAAAAAAGGTTGGGGACTGCTGGTATAAAAGACTAAAAAAATGTTACATGTGCATAGGGCGACTCCATTATAATCTTGTGAGATGTCATATATGTGGTCTGTCGTTGATTAAAATGTTGTTATGTGGCAAATGGCTGTGCCATAAACTGAGTAGCTTATAAACAGAAATTTATTTTTCACAAATCTGGAGGCTGGAAAGTTCAAGGTGAAGGAACAGGTAGATTTACTGTCTAGTAAGGGGTGGCTTACTCACAGTTTGTGCCTTCTTGCTGTTTCCTCACATGGTAGACTTATAAGGCCTTTTATAAGGGTACTAATCCCATTCATGAGCGCCCTCATGAGCTAATAACCTCCCAAAGTCCCCACCATCATCCTGGAAGAGAGGATTTCAACATAAGAATTTTAGGGGGACACAAATATTCAGACGAGAGCACCACCAATTCAACTAATGGCAGAATGAGGTAATGAGAGGTCAATGAGCCAATCACCTATGGCTTTTCTTATATGGACAGACAAGGGAGCAATACTAGACAAAGAAAGAGAAACTGAGTTTATCAGCTATTGCTCTCTCACATTCACCTTGTCACAGGAAGATTCTTTCAACTCCAATCTGAAATCTGGGAGAGAGCCATGGTTGTCCCCCCTGCCTCCTTTTTTTGGCTTTTTTCAACACAGACACTGAGATATCTTACTCACTTAATAATACTTAAATCTACAGTTTGACTCAATGTCCCACCAGAATTACAGCTTCATTCCTTTTTCCTCCTGTACCTATTTTTTTCACAGGGTCATTTACTATATCTTATTAGGAAGATTCACTCTTTCTGTTTCCCTATTTAAGGCAGATGGCACCTTCCTACATGACTAAAGTATAAAGTACATCCAAGCAGGGTTTATTTGCCTTCTAATATTGGCACACAGTAGTCCCCCCTTATCCACTGGGGATAAGTTTCAAGACCACAGTGGATGCCAGAAACCTCAGATAGTACCAAACCCTATACGCATTATAGGTGTGACAGTACATCTAATAACCTAGAGGCTACTAAGTGACTAACGGGTTGCTGAGGTACACAACATGGATTTATTAGACAAAGTGATGATTCATAACCCGGGAAGGGTAAGCCAGAAATACGCAATATTCCACATGCTACTCAGAATGGCAGGCAATTTAAAACTTATGAATTATTTCTAGAATTTTCCATTTAATATTTTCAGATAGTAGTTGACCATGGATCACTAAAACCGCAGAAAGTGAAACCTTGAATAAGAGGAAGACTACTGTATTTGCAGGACATGTAAGTCTAGGATCCAAACTATCCCAAATGTAAACATCAAATACTGTTACAGAAGGAAAAGGAGAATTTTATATAAAGGCATAATTAACATGTGGGATCTTAACATTTCCTTGTCTTTTGAAGTTTCCTTTCAGTGGGAGAGGCAGAAAATAAGCATTAAACAATAAACAAGTTAATTATAGGCTCTCCTGAGTGTTACAAAGAAAACAGTGGCTTGGTAAACAGTAACTGGTTTGGGATAGGGTGGTTAGGGAAGGCCTCTGATAAGATGATTTTTTAGCTCTGGCCTGACAGTCATTCTGGGTAGAGGAAACCAGAAATGTAAAAACTCAAATCAGTAAAGAGTGCAGTGAGTTCAGAAAAGGTGACCCAAGGGCTAGAGCAGCACTCATTGAACTTGATGTTTGTAAGGCACACGGCAAGGGTGGTTAGCTGAAGAAAGACACTGCCTGTGACCTAGAGGCAATCAGATTGGCAACTGCCTCTGGACCTGTCTAGTCTCCCAAGGCTGAGCGACTGGGTATCTTGGCATACCTCTAACTCACTTGAAGCATATCTGGGTACCTCACATACTCTGGACTAAAAAGTATAGTGAAAAAGCTAAAAAGTGATAGAGAATGAGGTTAGGGAAGTAGGAAGGAGCTGATCACATAAAAGCTGACAGAGTCTGGATTTTTCCTATTTCCAAAAAGAAAGGAAAAGTTCAGGGTACATTATGATTTGCAAGCAGCAGCTAATTAGGGAGTTAAGAAAAGATTTAAGGAACAGAGAGGGTTAAATAAGTTTGTATGACAAAGGGAAAGGAGATGGTTAGGAGGTAGCTAAGCAAGTTATTGAAGAAAAGAACCAAATAGAAGAGAAGATACGTGAGGGGACTATGCCAAGTATTAAAGTTTCAGTCTTTTCCTCAGGCCTGTAAGGCTTAAAGTTTCTGAAAAGCTTAAGTGATCACGTTTGACAATGGCTGAGTCACCATGACAAGAGCATTCCCCTATCTGGCTTTTACCCATACTTACCTGAAAACGGACTTCTTGTCATCTCACTCTTCATCTCCCAAGGTTCTTTCCCTTTCTCCAATAAGGAGATCACATATGGCTTAGAAATGCAAAGGCCTGCATAAGAAAAAAGATATAAAAATTGGCCATGTTTTGGTTTATTTCAGAACTATAAAGTAGTTCCTTAGTTCTGATGGAATGGTATTTCAGAATAATTAGATAAGAGAGCATGTTTCAAGGATAGATAACATAAAACTCTGAAATAGTCTAATGGGACTGACAATCAATTCTATAAAAGTTAAACTATTTTCTAAGAGGCACTTGAGGGCAGAAATTTAGCATTTTCTGAGGATAATCAGATAGTAGCAAATGAGGTATTTTTAAAGGCCCCTAGAAACATACTTTGGACTTTAACTGCCTGCTTTAAAAAAAAAAAAAATCAATACTCTTCAGAGGGAAATGACAGAATCCAGAGGTTCCACGTTTTATTTACAGAGTCCATGATAAAATCCAAAGTTACTAGATATAAGAAGAGGGAAAACTGAAATCATTCCCAGAAGAAAACACGATTAATGGACACCTACTCTCCAATAACACAGTTGTTGGAATTAACTTTAAAATTAGATTTTAAAGTATCTATTACAACAATACTCAAAAACATAGAGGAGGGCCGGGCGCGGTGGCTCATGCCTGTAATCCTAGCACTCTGGGAGGCCAAGGTGGGAGGATCGTTCAAGGTTAGGAGTTCGAAACCAGCCTGAGCAAGAGTGAGACCCCGTCTCTACTAAAAATAGAAAGAAATTCATTGGCCAACTAAAAATATATAGAAAAAATTAGCTGGGCATGGTGGTACATGCCTGTAGTCCCAGCTACTTGGGAGGCTGAGGCAGGAGGATTACCTGAGCCCAGGAGTTTGAGGTTGCTGTGAGCTAGGCTGACCCCACAGCACTCCAGCCCACGCAACAGTGTGAGAATCTGTCTAAAAAGAAAAAAAAAAAAAACATAGAGGAAAATACACTTCTAATGAATGCAGAAACAGGAAATCTCAGAAGAGAAACAAACTATAAGAAGAACCAAATGGAAATTCTAGAATTAAAAAATACAGTATCTGATAAAAATTTGCTAGATGGGCTTAACAAAATATTGAAGATAAGGATAATCAGTGAACTTGAATATAAGTCAATAGAAATAATCCAATCCAAGAAACAGAAAACAGATCCTTAGTTACTTAGGGCACAATATCAAAGGATGTAACATAGGTATAACTGAAGTCCCAAAATTGAAGAGAGCAGATAAAAAATTTCAAGAAATAATGGCTAAAAATTTCCTAAAACTGGTTTAAGATATAAATTTAGTTTCAAGAAGCTCAATGAACCATAAGCATGATAAACAGGGCTTCTAGAGAATAGAAAGCTAGTCTAGCCAATGAAGTCACCCCAGGGCTTAGAAGAAAGGACTACCTAGTTTCACTAAGAGTGAGCATCTGAAGACATTTACATAGTTTGTGTTTCTCTGGTTTACTTACCACAAGTTAATAAAAAAGATATAGATTTTTAAAAAGGATAATCTGAATTTATAATAATCTAGCTATATTCTTGATAAACACTGTTACTGCTTAGTGGTAACAATAACTTTGCAGGAAAGAAAACAAGGAAGCACAGGAGACTTAGGAGATCCACATCGTGTCCTATCTTCCCAGTTACCTTAAGGGCACACCCATGGAACATGATATACATCAAATTCATTGACTCTAAATCTGAAACTCTCTCCCATCCCTGAATATCCACTTTGTTTCCCAGATTTCATTCTGACCTATACAAAAATAAAAGCAGTTTTCATAATAAATAAAGGTTCCTTAAGGATACATTCTAAATTATGCAGGGGGAAAAAGAGTCTCACCCAGTGATACCAGGCTCTGATAATTCTCCAACATCATACTCCTGTATAAGTGCTTCTGAGCAGGGTTCATCCATTGCCATTCCTCCTGGGAAAAGTTTATTGCTACATCCTTAAATGTCACTAAGTCCTGAAATGACAAAAATACATTCTTAACCAATACTCATGTCCACAGATGACTCCAACTTGAAGTGCAAAGTTGTCTCTATTTTATGTGAGAAACAGCCCAGAGAAGAAAGAAAAATATTAAAATCCAACCCAAAATAAAGCTTAAACTGCATTATATACAATGGTGCCAATCCATTCTCAGCATGGGGGAAAATGTGTAGGTGGCCACAGGCCAGGAAACAAAGGCTTCAAGGAGGGACATATGCCTGTGGTTGAATTTTCAAAAACATAACAAAAAGAATACCTAAATTGACATTTTTCAAATGTGATCCTAGTTTTTTCAGGGAGGGGGCAAAGAGGAAGAGTATTGAACTAATGTGGTTAATTTTTCTTTCTTAAACAAAAATATATTTAGAATGCAATTTTCTTATGCTCTGCCATTTAAAACTGGTATGCCCAACTCAAATCAGCTGTGAAGCAGTAGGAGCTCACCCAGTGTAAGAGTGCAACACACCCAGTTTGTATATTGAGTTTGAATTCAAGTCAAAATAAGTTGTCCCATGGTATCCAAGAGGTATTGCTTCCATATCTCCTGGCCCATGAATACCAAAATCCACAGATGCTCAAGTCCAGCTGTGGGCCATCTGTGGGTTCTGCACCTGGCGAATACTCTATTTTAGACCCATGGTTGGTTGAACCTGCACTTGGGGAACAAAATGAAATTATAAAGTTGGGGAACAAAATGAAATTAAAAGTTATAACTTCTAAGTGTGCTAAGAGAACAATGTCCAGTTACAATCACCAGTAGGTTGTGAGGAATTTAAAAAATTACAGGCATATTTCATCTTCAGGTTTATTTTCATTAAAAATAAGTATCTTCTTAATCTCAATGCATGATTTGCAAAGTAACCCAAAATATAACTATATAAAGACAAAATATAACTATATAAAGACAAAGCTATGAACATGACATTTTAATTAGTAGTAATCTTTGTATCATGCCTTTGTTCTAAAGATTACTGTTTAAAAACAAATTTATAAATATATTCAATATATGGGACTTTAGAAGATATTAACACCTTTAGAAAAATGTTTTTCATATAAAAGTATTACAAGATTATCTAAGGTTCCCTGTGAACTACTAGTTTTCCTGAATTCTAGTTTTCACCAACTAGTTACCTGAACTAACCATGAGAATCATCATTTCAAGTATCCTTATAAAATTAAATGATGCTGGGTACAGTGTCACATACCTATAATCCTAGCATTTTGCTTTTGATCCTGCTCCTCATGGTTAATAATTTGGCATGTATACTACCAGACTTTCACCAATGTTTGTTTACATGGATAATTTTATAAGTATGTATAAATATCCAGTGACTTAATTGATCCTATAATCAATGAAGTAAATTTCAATTAGTAACATTTGAAGAGCCTGTTATTTTTTTATTTTTTTCAGAAGAAAAGCATTTATTGCAAGCTATTGGTAACTTATGGGATTTCCAGGAAGACTAAGGAACCAGATTTGGATGGTCCACAATTGGAAGACAAGCCCAATTATATCAAGATGATTTTCTTCAAAATCAAATGGTAGTCCGAGTGGATCAACTGAGCCGAGTGGTTGTGTGGTCATGTCTTGGAAACCAGTAGTACTTGCAGCATGGCTGACCAACTGACTGAAGAGCAGACTGCAGAATTCAAACAAGCTTTTTCATTATTTGACAAGGATGGTGGTGGAACTATAACAACAAAGGAATTGGGAACCGTAACAAGGTCTCTTGGGCAGAATCCCACAGAAGCAGAGTTACATATAGGACATGATTAATGAAGTAGATGCTGATGGTAACAGCACAACTGACTTCCCTGAATTTATGACCATGATGACAAGAAAAATGAAAGACACAGATAGCAAAGTAGAAAAGCATTCCATGTGTTTGATAAGGATGGCCATGCTATATTAGTGCAGGAGAGCTTCACCATGTGATGACAAAGGTGGGAGAGAAGTTAACAGACAAAGAGGTTGATGAAGTGATCAGGGAAGCAGATATTGATGGTGACGGTCAAGTAAACTGTGAAGAGTTTGTATAAATGATGACAGCAAAGTGAAGACATTGATCAAGTAACATGTTACATGTGGCTTCCTCTGAATATATCTAAGCCCTTTTGCACATCTAAACTTAGAGAGAAGTGGTCAAATGAGGGAACATCTAGGTTATGCCTTTTTTAAAGTAGTTTTCTTTTTTTTTTTTTTTTTTTTTTTTTTTGAGACAGAGTCTCGCTTTGTTGTCCAGGCTAGAGTGAGTGCCATGGCGTCAGCCTAGCTCACAGCAACCTCAAACTCCTGGGCTCGAGCGATCCTTCTGCCTCAGCCTCCCGAGTAGCTGGGACTACAGGCATGAGCCACCATGCCCGGCTAATTTTTTATATATATATCAGTTGGCCAATTAATTTCTTTCTATTTATAGTAGAGACAGGGTCTCGCTCTTGCTCAGGCTGGTTTTGAACTCCTGACCTTGAGCAATCCGCCCGCCTCGGCCTCCCAAGAGCTAGGATTACAGGCGTGAGCCACCGCGCCCGGCCTAAAGTAGTTTTCTTTAGGAACTGTCAGCATGTTGTTGTTGAAGTGTGGAGTTTTAACTCTGCGTGGATTATGGACAGTCAACCAAATGTACTTAGAATTTGCACTATTGCAAAACGGATGTATTACACTATTTTTTTTGTACTGCTGGTCCTGTGCCACAAACATTTTCTTTTTATTGTTACTTGATTTTTAAACTTTGTTTAGCCACTTAAAGAAAACCTGCTTAGGGAAAAATTTGCCTCAAATCCATTCCAAGTTGTGTATTTGTTTTACAGTTAAAAAATGACAAAAAAAAAAAAAAAAAGATTCAAATGGTCTGGCTCTCTGGACCTCTCTGAAGTTACCTACTATTCTTTTCCCATTTGCTCTGTCCTTGCTCTTCTTGAGCATAGTAAAGACCCACTGCCTGCAACCTGTTTCCACCACTATCCATACACTTGCTTATTTTCTTTAGGTCTCTGCTCAAAAGTCTCAGAGACTTTCATGACCACTCTAGAAACAATGAAATCTAGACTTGCCCTTACTCAGAACCCCCTCTCCCCCTTACCTCAGTTTATCTTTATCTGTTGTATTTTAAACTATCTGAAGTATACTAATCAATTAATTGATGTCTATTTTCTCCCTCTAGCATATAAATCCTACAAGGGCAGGGCCTTTGTTTTAGTCACTGGCACATCCCCAGAATCTAGGAAGAACATCTGGTACATACAAGACCCTCAAAAAGTATTAGCTAACAATAACAACAACAAAAATCTCAGTTTAAAATAATCAGTGGAGTTCTAGAAAATTGCCTGCTTCTAACATATGCATGGAAAAGTAAACTTTTAAGAACAGTCCAGAGAATTCTGGAAAAGATAAGTAATAGGACATTTTCCTACTACTCATCATAGGTATTTTCCTTTACACATTATAAAATAAAGTATCCAAATAGAAGGCAAAGATTTCCCAAAATATGCTTTCTACCATGGATTATTACCAAAGTCTCCCATGTGATATGATATCCAGCAGGATTTTATTCAGGTGCACAAGCAGGAGTAGATTCATAAAACTGTCACCACTAAGAAGTTGAGACCTTTTTAGGAAGGACATTATCAGGAGAAACAGCAATAAATGCTAATTTAGAGTGTTTACAGTAATCTGACAAAGATGGTCCTGGTAAACATCTCAGGCTTTTCGTTCAGACCCCAAATTTGAAAAGATTAATGGTGAGGTAGAAATAACTCAGCCTTCCAGGACTGAGGCCTAGCCTCAAATCATATCAACTGATTTGGCTGAGATTAAAATTTGTTCCTAGTATAGTTGTCTGCCTAAAGCAAGAGTAAATCCTCTCCACTTTGGTTCATTCTAGGAGTAGGGTGGGAAATATACAGAATAAGCCTACATATATAGTGTCAGAAAGTAAGGAAGTGCTAAAAATAAACAAAACTCACAATGATGAGGTATGTCAGTGGGACACAGGAGCCACTGAAAGAGCTCCCAATGGCCAAAGCTGAAAGAATAAGCAACAAAATAGAGTGGTACTGGATTATAACCCAAAGTATAAAATAAATATTCATGAGTACATATTGATACAAATAAATGACTAAACAAATAAGTGAGGAAAATAGGCAAATATCTCATACAGAATTCCAAATGATTTATGTAGACACTTTGACCTCAAGGAGGTAGAATATAACTTCCCACTCCTTAGGTGTGGGCTATCCATATGACTTCATAGTGAGTGCAGTATGGAAAAGTGGGGTAAGAGTGGAGAAACCTGATAAACACTACCTCAAGTTTAATCAAGTTAATCTTGATTAATATCAACAATAATAAGTCATGTTGACAGCATGTACCCTTGGTCTCATGTAGTAAAAAACGAATTTTACCTCTGTCATCTTCCTTCCCAAACCACATTACCCTAGTCTAATCACAAAAAAAATCAGATTTGAAAGATGTTCTACAAAATACCTGGGCACTCCTCAAAGCCGACAAAATCATCAAAAAGGAAAGTATGAGAAACTTTCACAGCTAAAAGGAGCCTTAGGAAATACGATTAATAAATGTAATGTGGTATCCTGGATAGGATCCTGAACAGAAAAAAGACATAAACTAAGAAAATCTAAACAAAGCATGGACTTTAGTTACTAGTAATAAGTCAATATTGGCTCATTAATTTTAACAAATGTACCATAATAATGTAAGATATAACTAGGGGATGCTGGGTGTGGTATGAGATTTCTCTGTACTTTCTTTGCAATTTTTCTATAAAGCTAAAACTATTCTAAAAAAATAAATTTATTTTTAAAAATTTCTAAAAAGTAAACCCATTCAAGCAGAAGACAAAGCTCTAAATTATCTCTAAAATTTTTATGTATATACAGTCCAACACTGAATCTAAAAATAATGAGGCACATAAGACAAAATCAAGAGGAAAATAATGAGAAAATAGAAACACAGAGGAAATCGAGACAACGGAATTATCCAACAAGGATGTCAAAATAATTAATGTTTTTAAGGAACTAAAAGGAAAGATGGTAAATTAAGGCAGAAAATGGCAAACTACATTAAACAATTAGAAATTTTAGAACTAAGTATGCAATAATGAAAGTAGTCAATGATAGGTTTAACAGGTTAGAGAGTTGGAGAATTAGAGCATACATGACATATAATGCAGTGTATTTTTAAGAATCTCAAGAATGGAAAAACAAGCACCACATGTACTCATCAGCAAATTGGTATTAATGGACCAACACCCAAGTGGACATATAGGAATAACATTTATCGGGTGTCGGGCAGGTGGGAGGGTGGAGGAGGGGATGAGTACATACAAACATAATGAGTGAGATGTGCAATGTTTGGGGGATGGTCATGCTTGAAGCTCTGACTCAAGGGGGGAGGAGGAGCATGGGCAATATACGTAACCTTAACATTTGTACCCCCAGCTGAAATAAATTTTTAAAAAAAGGAAAAAAAATTAAAAATGAAGCACCACTCTCAAAAGAATTGAGAGCTTTGGACTCAAAATGGCAGGGGTAAAAATAAAATTCCAATTCATGAGCTAAAAAAAAAGAATATTACTGCTCATTTACAATGTACCTGGTCACCCAAGAGCTCTGATGGAGATATATAGATTAATGTTGTTTTTATGCCTTCTAACACAACATCCTTTGTGCAGCTCATGGATCAAAGAGCTTTGTAAGGCTATAGCTGCCATAGGTAATGATTCCTCTGATGGATCTGGGCAAAGTAAATTGAAAACCTTCTAGAATGGATTCACCATTCTAGATGCCATTGTCATTCATGGGAGGAGGTCCAAATATTAACATTAACAGCAGTTTGGAAGAAGTTGATTCCAAACCTCATGGATGACTTTTGTTTTTTATTTTTTTTATTTTTTGAGACAGAGTCTCACTCTGTTGCCTGGGCAAGTGCGTGGCATCAGCCTAGCTCACAGCAACCTCAACTCCTGGGCTCAAGAGATCCTCCTGCTTCAGCCTCCAAGTAGCTGGGACTATAGGCATGTACCACCATAGCCAGCTCATTTTTTCTATTTTTAGTAGAGACAGGATCTTGCTCTTGCTCTTGAACTCCTTAGGCTCAAGCAATCCTTCAGCCTCGGCTTCCCAGAGTGCTAAGATTACAGGTGTGAGCCACCGCACCCAGCCTCATGGATGACTTTGAAGGGTTCAAGACTTCAGTGGACAAAGTAACTGCAAATGTGGTGGAAATAGCAAGAGAACTAGAATAGAAGTGGAGCCTGAAGATGTGACTGAATTACGGCAACCTGAGATGATGAGAAGTTGTTTCTCAAGAATGAGCAAAGAAAGTGATTTCTTGAGATGGAAACTACTCCTGGTGAAGATGCTGTGAACATTGGTGTAATGGCCACACAGGATTTAAAGTATTACATAACCTTAGTTGACAAGGCAGTGGCTGTGTTTGAAAGGATTGACTCCAATTTCCAAAGAATGCTACTGTGGGTAAAATGCTACCAAACAGCATCACATGCTACAGAGAAATCTTTCATGAAAGGAAGAGTGAATAGATGGTGGCAAACTTCATTGTTGCCTTATTTTAAGAAAGTGCCACCACAATCTTCAGCAACCACCACCCTGTCAGTTGGCAACCATCAACATATAGGCAAGACTCTCCACCATTAAAATGAGCATGACCTACTACAGGCTCAGATGAGCATTTTTTAGCAAAAAAGTATTTTTAAATTAAGATGTCTTTTTAAAGATAATTTTATTGGACACTTAATAGACTACAATATAGTGTAAACACAACTTCAATACACACTGGGAAACCAAAAAATAAAATAAATAAAAAAGATCTACCATTTATATAATTGTAATGTAAGGAGAGGAAACTTTGAGAACTAATATTTGAAAAGACAGTGGTTGAAAATTCTCCAAAACTGATGAAAGACACCAAGCTACCCTGAACACTATTTTATTACTGTCTTTGTTTTAAATCAAAGTTGAAAGTCTGACAATGTATGTGCATTTTGGGTAGTGGGGTTGTTTAACGGACTACATCTTTATCATCTACAGTAGGTTATTAGATAATACCTAAAACTAAAATAATCAACAGATAATGTTCCAAACATATTTAAGAGTATGAGTTAAATATCAAAACTAAAGATAGTAATATTGTAGAGATCCCCAACTTATTCCTATAGGACAAATGAGGGGGAAAAACCATTCTGTTGTGTTAGTGTGACTTCAGATACAATTTCAATGACAATATCATGCACACAAACTCTAAGATTTCTGTATCTTTGGAAAATTATGTTAGATAATTCATAAAATGGTCCTAATGCTGAGGAAGACACAGATGCCCCAAAACCATGTAAATATTTTTGAATCTCATGAATTCTGACAGTGGGGGAGGTAAAACAGTGTTTTAAAATTAATTTAATGTTTAACATTAAGACCCTTATGAAAAAAATCAAAATTAGTGTGAATTTCAATATTACTATTTAATTTAATTACATGTTTCAAAAGTGAACATTTGACTCTCATGTATGTCATGAAAGCATGCCTTCCACTTGGAAAAAAATTTCAGGAGGAATTTCACTCTGGGAAAATTAAGGGGTCCTTTTGTATTCAGAGTTCCTTATACTCATGCAAATATGATATATTTTTAAATTATAAGATTAAAAACAGAAATTCAAGTACAACTGAATGTAGTCCAGCAACAGAACCAAACATACACAGGAATTTAGTGCATGATGTAGGTGGTATTATAAACTAGTGACAATGAGACAAATTATTCAGGTAATGCCACTGGGTCAACAAGATAGGTAACCAGAAAAAGAATAAACACCTACCTAGCCTATCACAATAGGTTATATATTCAATGTAATAATTTAATGTAAATTAAATACAAAAATATAATAGAATTTGATCCCACTTGTCATAGAAAACCACAAAAATCAAGTCTAAATTTACTAGAAACTTAACTGTAAAGGATAAAACAAATCTTTTAAAAAATAGGACCTAGGGGTAGGCAAAGATTTCTCAAACAGGGCACAAAAATTATTAACTCTGAGGGGGAAAAAAGTATATATACACACAAAGACATGGCATAGGTCTGAATGACATAAAAGCTGACAATCTCTTAAGAGAAGGCAAGAGTGAAATTTTACGTCTTTTGAGTTTTGTATTATGTGCATACATCACCTATTTACATGTATAAAATTTGCAAAAATAAAGTTGGATTAAGATTTTTTTCAGGTGAACAAATGAGGTTAGAAATTCATGCCCAAAGTGTAAAAAAGACTTTTAAAAATGTAAGGATATTCCTTGCTGTGGTGAGATGGAAAAAAAAAAAAAAATGTAAGGATATAATTAGAGATTTGGACAAAAATTCAACCAAAAGAATAATTCCTAATGCACTAATGTACAGGAGGCACTGGATGCACATTTAACTTGGAACCCAACTCACTGGTACTGAGATATCCATATATATTCCGTTTAATATAAAGCAAATCTTTTCACAAGGGTCAACACTAAATTTAAAATGTGCATAAGGTGAGAAGAGGGGGCTCAGATGGGCCTTCATGACTCATCATACTCAGATATTACCTATTAGGAAGCCAGAGTTAACAACAGTGTCCTCCTTTGGGAGAAATGGGAACCAGGTTGTTGGACATGACTGTTAATAAGGAAATTTTTAAAAGAAAAGAAGCATTACCAAGTTCTAAATAGCAAGAATGCCTCTCATGGAAAAGCGAGGAAATGTCAACTAACCTGGGGCATGGCTTTCACTAGCTCGACACTCATTTTTGCCTTCTCTTCCTGGTCTCTCTCTTGGACAACAGTAGTGTCCTGGGAGGGCAAGGCTGCAGGAAGAAAAAAGATAGTAGGAGATGAGGCCTTCACTATACTCCCAGAATCACCAACCTAAAAAAATCACCTTCCCCTTCTTCCTCCCAGCTTTCTTTTGTTCCAGACTCACATAACTGGGTGATTATGGGCAATAAATCTATGGCCATTGAAGGAATACAGTAGACAACTGTTTTTCTTATGCTTAAAGTCCTAAATTTAATCTTCTTCCAAAAGCTGCCTTCCCATTCTTTATCTTATTATGAATAAAAATAAGACATGTACTAGGTATACTGCATAGATTATATTCTCACTTTATTTTTAAAATAATCCTATGAAATAGTTATTTCCTCTGTTTTATAGATAGAGGTGGACTCGTTCCCTTCCTGGGTCTCTGCTTCATGCTTTGACAGTCTGCAGTTCAAAAATCTGATTCTTAAGTGCCACCAGAAGCCAGGATTATCTTCCTTCTCCACCCAAAGTCCCAGGGCCTTTACTTCCTCTAGAAGTATGAAGGATGAAAACTGTAGCACTCAATTCTGCCACCTTCACTCTCACCTCAGCCCCCTGGTTAATGCTCTCCTTTGCCACCCAGAATAGGGGGTATCTCCTGCTCCAGTCAGGAGCTAGTCACCCCAGCTCTTGCTTTTAACTGAAACTCTTGTCCTGGGGGCAGGGAATTCTATTTCAGGACTCTCATGCTGGCAACACACAATTCCAAACAGCCACGATCAAAGAATCCAATACTATCAATCTTATAAGTAGTCAGTCCCTCCATACAGACAAGTTATACAGGGCCAATTAGAAGCATACAGGGTGACATGCAAACACTAACACAAGACCTCACATATTTCCTGATTACACACAGTGGTCCCCAACCCCTTTGGCACCAAGGACCAGTTTCATGGAAGATATTTTTTCAACGGACCATGAGGAAGATAAGTGCAACCCAGTTCCTAACAGGCCACAAACCTCTACTGGGCCCAGGGGTTGGGGACCACAGACACAGAAGACAAATCACAAGCACCCAAAGGCAGACACACCATATACAGCCACATACACCATGGCCTGAGACAGGCCATGGGTAAAACCACATATGGTGGTTTGCTAGCACCTTCACACATACCCCAATCTTATTCTCTCACACCCCCTTGGCTCATGGCCCCTTATCTCTGTTTCCCTCACATGCACACACTCCACAACTTCACAGATGCTGCATTTATAAAGCCTTTGGGTGACATATCATGGTTCATTTAGTCTATTTACCACACATTTTGGTCTTACACAAAACCACATCATTACTCTGTCTCACACTCGTACATACAAACATGGTCTATTTGAGACACCTATTTCTCACACCCTAGTCTCTCACAAAGACATACACAAACACACCCTGGTCTCTCCCATTCTAACTGCTTTCTCTAATACATAGAGGTCTCTCTTACTTCAGTATCTCTCACACTTGGATATACACACCCTCAGAGACCAGACACAGACATCCTCCAGTCGCACATGTCCACTGCCCTCTCTCACACACTCACACCAACCTCCCTTGCTCTCTCACAATCACTGAACTCTCCCAGTCCAATGTCTCATTTCACTCACACATGTACCATCTTTCCCACTCAGTCTTTCCAAGGAGCCTCTTACTTGTTCATCTTTCACACACGAGGCACACCACTCATACTGACATACCCTGGTCTCACACTCTCTGGATTCTCACAACCCAGTCCTTAACACAGAAACTCTGATGATATAGAGGAAAAACAACTCAGTTCCTCCTACTCTACTCTCACAACACAAAACATTTCAACACAAGATGTTTGGGGGTCTTGCCCCCCCCCACATACACACACATGAAGCAATCAATTCCACAGCAAATTGGGTGTCCTCAAATGCCGTTCAATTCTGACACTAACTCCCTGGAAATAGCAACAGATCTCACAGGTTGAGGGCTCAGTCCCTTAAGAATGTCCCCACTTCTGATGCCAATCCCAAAGCTCCACATTGTTCTGTTAACCAACCGCCTACAAATTACAAATCAAGGTTCCCCAACCCCTCCCCCCTTCAGTTCAATTTGCTAGCTCAGCTCACAGAACTCAGAGAAACACGTTTATCAGCTTATCATAAAGGATACTACAAAAGATACAGATGAAGAGATCGTGAGAAAAGGTTATGTGGGGAGAGGTTCACCCTACAGGAACTTCCATGAATTCAGTTATCACCAAAACCAATGCTTTTGGATTTTTATGGAAGCCTGGATTCTTTTCTCTCCGGGGAGATTGAAGGTGGGGCAAAGAGTACCAATCCTCTAATCCTGCCTTGGTCTTTCCAGTGAGCAGCCCTCACCATGACTCTACCTAGGGGCTCACACTCACTGGGCTCACACTGTGGTCTGTCTCCCTCTCACACACCAACACGCCCTGGTCTCACACTCTGAACTCTCACAGTTCATTCTGTCTCTCTCTCACACATACACACACCCAAGCCTCTCACGCTGACCGGTCTTTTATACAGTAAATCAGCATACAAAAAGGCATTTACTACTTCAAATTTTAGAGGGATTTTAGAAGTTGGATGCCAGGAAACTGGGATGAAGACCACACATATGTATTTCACATAATCAAACACTCACACAATTTTCTCCCATACTTGACTGTCTCCCTGTCTCACGCACTCACACCAACACATCCCGGTTTCACTCTCGGGACTCACACAGTCCAGTCTCTGTCTCTCACACTCACACTGGCCTCCCGGAGAGCCTAACACACGTGTTTCGCACAACCTTTCTCACACTCACTGGTCTCACACTGGCCTGTCTCCTCTCACACACCCTGGACTCACACTCGAACTGACGCTTCAGTCTGTCTCTCACACACACCCGAGCCTCTCACGCCGACCGGTCTTCCCCACACAGACTAGCCCGTCTCTCGCCGCTGCGCGTCTCTCTCACACGCTCGGACTCACGGGTCAGCGTCGCGCGCACACTCGCCAGCCGGCTCGCCCACGCAGGCACACACCCACCCCTCGCGCACAACCCGCCCCAGCCGCCCGTCCTGACGAGCCGCGGCCTCGCGCGTCCGTCCCGCCACCCCGCACTCGCGCCGCGCGAGCCTCTGGGAAATGTAGTCGGCCAGGGACCGCAGACGCGGCCGAGGCTCCCTGTCCGGGTCCGAACCCCCTGCCTCGCCCGCCCGCCTTGCCTCCCCTGCCCCGGCCGCCCAGGCCCTCCGGCTGGAACTCCTAGACCACCCAGAACAACCCACCGGGCTCGTCCGGAAGCCGAACGCTCTCACACGAAGGGATTCGGGAGTCGACGCTGGAACTCTCAGTGCGCAGGCGTAGGCCTCCCT
This sequence comes from Microcebus murinus, assembly GCF_040939455.1. Taxonomy (NCBI): domain Eukaryota; kingdom Metazoa; phylum Chordata; class Mammalia; order Primates; family Cheirogaleidae; genus Microcebus; species Microcebus murinus. The sequence continues at coordinate 70,119,976 of NC_134119.1, read as the reverse complement.
CGTCCAACGCGAGGGGCGGGGACGGGGCGTGGCTTAGCGTTGAGGGGCGGGTCCTCAGCCTGCTCGGAGGGCGAGTCAGAGCTTGCGCGCCTGCGCGGTACATGGTTACGGAGCGGGGCGTGGCCCAGGGTTTGTGGTCCAGAAGAGAGAATGTGCGCAGGCGCGTAGATCAACTGACCCGCTCCTCTCGCCTGGAGACCAGAGCGTCCCTAGTTACCGGGTCCTAGCGCCCCAGAGAGAGACGCGCTGCGGCTGAGCCTCTGGTGTGCTCTCCGTGTGGCTTCGTGATGCGCTGCGTCCGTGTGGCCGCGGTGTCACTCCGAGCGCGGCCTTCGGCGCCTGTCCGCGGGAGTGTGGCTGTGCTAAGCTTTTCCGCCGTGAAGACGGCGACTCGGAACCGCGACTGTTGCAACTCCAGGAAAGCAGTACCTTTCTCACCTGCAAAATGGGAATGTCATTATCAGTCTCAGAGGCAGCAAATCAGACGTCTTTGGAACCAGTGTGCTAGGACTGAACTCCACCCTGCCCTTTACCGGCGTGGAAATGGCCCCTGTCTGAAGGGACTGAGGAAACCAGAATTGTTAGTGGTACCTGTATGGGAAGGTAACACAAATAAGGAATTGTCATTCAGGGGGATGCAGCAGAGAATGAAACAAAAAGCCCTGCCCTCTTAGGTGGTGGATAAGCTTCTCCGAGAAAACACCAGGTGGCGGGTGACGCCGGTGCAGCGGGAGGCCCGGGATGGCGGGCCTCGGCAGCGGAGTTCGTGGCCGTGGTCGCGGGTGTGGTCGCGGCCGGGCCGAGGTCGCGGAGCCCGCGGAGGCAAGGCCGAGGACAAAGCGTGGATGCCCACCACCCAGCTGGGCCGCCTGGTCAAGGACATGAAGATCAAATCCCTGGAGGAGACCTATCTCTTCTCCTTGTCCATCAAGGAGTCTGAGATCATTGACTTTTTCCTGAGGGCATCTCTTAAAACATGAGGTTTTGAAGATTATGCCGGTGAAAAAGCAGACCCGCGCTGGCCAGCGGACCAGGTTCAAGGCGATTGTTGCCATCGAGCACCACAATGGCCATGTCGGTCTGGGTGTTAAGTGCTCCAAGGAAGTAGCCAGTGCCATCCGAGGGACCATCGTCCAAGCCAAGCTCTCCATCGTCCCCGTGCGGAGAGAATACTGGGGGAACAAGATCGGCAAGCCCCACACTGTTCCTTGCAAGGTGACAGGCCGCTGCGGCTGTGTGCTGGTGCGTCTCATCCCTGCCCCTATGGGAACTGGCATCATCTCGGCCCCTGTGCCCAAGAACTGCTGCTGCTGAGGGCTGGTATTGATGACTGCTACACCTCAGCCAGGGGCTGCACTGCTGCCCTGGGCAACTTCGCAAAGGGCACCTTTGATGCCATCTCCAAGACCTACAGTTATCTGACTTCTGACCTCTGGAAAGAGACAGTATTCACCAAGTCTCCCTACCAGGAATTCACTGACCATCCTGTCAAGACCCACACCAGCGTCTCTGTGCAGAGGACCCAGCCTCCAGCTGTGGCTGCAACATGGCATTTTTATACAAGAAAAATAAAGTGAAATTAAGCAGTGAAAAATAAAAAAGATAGTGGACCGAGACAGGCCACAAATGCATAAGTAAAATAAATACTATAAGGAATGGTGAAAAGGATATGGAGAAATATAATGCAGAGAAGGTTGTGTTGTATACATCTTTTCTATTGTCTTTATGCTATATTTTGACATTGTGAAAAAACTTTCTGCAGAGGACACCAGCGTCGTCTGATCCAACTCTTGGACACTACCTGGAGATGGATCAGATCCTACAGGTTGAGAGTCCAGTCACACAAGACCGTCCCCAACTCCTGATGCCAGTCCCAAACTCCAGGTTGTTTTACCTGTGTTTCTGACCAACTTGCTGTGAACTGGGGTTCCCACAACCCCCCTTCTTGGATTTGATTAATTTGCTAGAGCAGCTCACCGAACCCAGGGAAACACTTTTACTGGATTATTATAAAAGATATTTTCAAGGTATACAAATAAACAGCCAGATGAAGAGACACCCAGGGCAAGGTCTGGAAGAATCCCCAGTGCACAAGCTTCCCTTCCTGTGGAGTTCTAGCTAGAGCAATCAGATAAGAGAAAGAATCAAGGTCATCCAAAGTAGAAAATAAGTCAAATTATCCTTATTTGCAGATGATATAATCTTATATCCAGAGAAACCTAAAGATTCCACAGAAAACTATTAGAATTGATAAGGAAATTCAGTAAAGTTGCAGGATACAAAATCAACATATGAAAATCAGTAGTATTTCTATATATTACGATAGTAAACAATCTGAAAAAAAAAATAAAGTAATCCCATGTACAATAGCTACAAATAAAATAAAATATCTAGGAATAAACATAAGAAGTAAAAGATCTCTACAGTGAAAACTACAAAATACTGATAAAAGAAATTGAATAGGACACACAAAAAAATAAAAAGATATTCTATGCCTGTGGAGTGGACGAATCAATATTGTTAAAATGTTCATACTATCCAAAGTAATCTATAGATATTCAATGTAATACTCATCAAAATACCAATGACATTCTTTACATAAACAGAAAAAATAATCCTAAACTTCATATGGACCCACAAAAGACCCAGAATAGCGAAAGCCATACTGAGCAAAATGAACAAAACTGGAGGAATCATGTTACCTGACTTCAAATTATACTACAGAGCTGTAGTAATAAAAAAAGCATGGTTCTGGGGTAAAAACAGACACATAGACTAATGAAACAGAATAGAGGACCCAGAAATAAATCCACACATTTATAGTGAATTTATCCTCAACAAAGGTGCCAAGAACATATAGTGGGGAAAGAACAGTCTCTTCAATAAATAGTACTGGGAACACTGGCTATCCACATGCAGAAGAATGAAACTAGACTCTTATTTCTTTTTTTTTTTTTTTTTTTTTTTTTTTTGGAGACAGAGTCTCGCTTTGTTGTCCAGGCTAGAGTGAGTGCCATGGCGTCAGCCTAGCTCACAGCAACCTCAAACTCCTGGGTTCCAGTGATCCTTCTGCCTCAGCCTCCCGGGTAGCTGGGACTACAGGCATGCGCCACCATGCCCGGCTAATTTTTTATATATATATCAGTTGGCCAATTAATTTCTTTCTATTTATAGTAGAGACGGGGTCTCGCTCTTGCTCAGGCTGGTTTTGAACTCCTGACCTTGAGCAATCCGCCCGCCTCGGCCTCCCAAGAGCTAGGATTACAGGCGTGAGCCACAGCGCCCGGCCTAGACTCTTATTTCTTGCCATATATGAAAATCAAATAAAAATGAATGAAACACTTAAATCTAAGACCTGAAGCTATGAAAATACTAAAAGGAAACTTTGGGGAAACACTTCAGGACATTGTGTGGGCAAGGACTTCTTAAGTAGTACCCCCAAAACACAAGCAACCAAAGGAAAATTAGACAAATGGTATCACATAACGCTAAAAAGCTTCTGGACAGCAACAGAAACAATGAGAAAAATGAAGAGACAACAGACAGAATGGGAGAAAAGATCTTCAAAGTACCCATCTGACAAAGGATTAGTAAATAGAATATATAAGGAGCTCCAACAACTCAATAGAAAAAAATCAAATAATCCTATTAAAAGATGGGCAAATGATCTCAACAGACATTTCTGAAAAGAATACATACTTAGCTGGGCACAGTGGCTCACACCTGTAATCCTAGCACTCTGGGAGGCTGAGGCAGGAGAATTGCTTTAGCTAAGTTGAAGACCAGCCTGAGCAAGAGTGAGACCCCATCTCTACTAAATATAGAAAGAAATTAGCCAAACAACTAAATATAGAAAAAAAAATAGCTGGGCATGGTGGCACATGCCTTTAGTCCCAGCTACCTGGGAGGCTGAGGCAGGGGGATCACTTGAGCCCAGGAGTTGGAGGTTGCTGTGAGCTAGGCTGATGCCACGGCACTTTAGGCCAGGCAAGAGATTGAGACTCTATCTCCAAAAAAAAAAAAAAAAAAAATAGAAATGACCAATAGGTATATGACAAAATGCTCAATATTATTAGTCACCAGAGAAATGTAAATCAAAAGTACAATGATAAGAGGAGGATCAAGATGGCAGATGAGAAACACCGCCAGAAAGAGTGTCTCTGCAGAAAAGACAGATTCTAGTAGAAATTAGAAAAAAGAAGCAAGAAGGCGAGCATACAGCAGACAAGGGCTGGAAGGAGGGGTACCTGAGACACCGGGAGACTCCATGGGAGGAGGCTTCAGAGCAGAATGGAAGCTGAGACCGCCGGAGCAGACTGGAGACCAGCCGGAAGGGTAGGTGGATAAATCACCTTTCCCCTCCCCTGCATTTGGGACTGCTGGTGGGCTCCCCAGCGGGTAGAGAGACCTGCGGACACCAGCCCAGAGACAGCCGCCGCCAGCTAGGGGTGAGCCTGTAGCAGACACGGCACCAGACTCCCAAATCCCTGTGCACCTCCGTGTGCACAGACCCGAGCCGCGCGGCAGGCACCATATTGCCTCCTTCTCCCCTCCACTGACCCTACATGCGGCTGCTCAGAGAGACAATACAGCCACGAGCCGGAGGCACCTCCAGGGAACGGGACCTTCCCTTTTGGGACCCTACAGCTGACTAAGGGGAACTCAGACTGTGAGCTCCCTACCCGCCAGCCCTCCCAGGTGCTGCTGGCACGGTGTTCCCAGGAGAACGGTGCTGACTCAGAGGCTGAGAGACACAGACACAGCTTGGGCTCTCCGTGGGTGAAATTGGACCCGGAACGCCTCTCCCTGGTGGAGATACAGTTTGAACTCTGGGACCCAGAGGTTGGACCTGCAGACCAGATCCCGTGCACCGAGGTCTAGCATTGCCCGGGGCACAGAAGGGATATTTGTGAACAGCCTGCAGAGGTGTGTGTGCCTCCAGGGGCAGATCAGCGTCCTAGAGGGCAACCCTCCCACCAAAGGGAGGCCGTGCACCCAGCCCAGGCAGAGTTTCTGCACAGGGAACCTCCCCGCTGGCATCACAATCTGGGGAGGCCTGGTGACGTGTGGTCTGGACTGCTAGCAGAAGCCCAGGAGTAGCTGCAGAGTTGGGGAGCGTGGAAAGAAGCGAGGCCCGCTCCAGACTGCGGGTCTCAGACAGCCCCACCCCCACACGCAGACTTTCTGGCTGAGCGGGACCATTCCAGCCCTGCCCTGACAGCTTTTCCTGGAAGCAGAGCACAGAACTTTGACCCCTGCTAATTGCATTGGTGGTGCCTGAGGGCAGGCTTACCCAACCCAGCTCTACCCAGAACAAGAGCTGATAACAGGACACAAAAACAACAGCATAGCCTGTTCCTCCAAGCAAGCGCCACCTACTGACAGGGACAGCATCCTGCACAGCCTTATCATGGCACCCACTGACTCATTATACAGGGAGTGGTCGAATCTCACCCACAGACACCACCTAACGGCTCAGGAACTAAACAAGGCGTGTGAATATCCAAACAAAAACCTAAAGGAAAGAAACAACAACTGATCGACATGGGAAGAAATCAGCGAAGGAACTCAGGAAATATGAAGAACCAAACGGAAAACACACCCCCAAAGAGGAGCACCAGCCCCCTAGAAACGGACACCAACCAAAATCAGGCAACCAAAATGACAGAAGAGGAATTCCGTATGTGGATCATAAGAACACTCACCGAGCTGCAACAACAACTCAATAACCAACACAAAGAAACCACAAAAAGCCTCCAGGATCTGGAAAAAGAAATGGACACAATGAAGAAAAGTTTAACCGAACTCCTGGAAATGAAGAATCAATTCAGGGAACTACAAAATACACTGGAAAGTCTCAAGAACACGGTAGATCAAACAGAAGAAAGAATCTCAGAGCTTGAAGATAGCACCCTCCAACTAAATAAAACCATTACAGAGATAGAGCAGAGAAACAAGAGAAAAGAGCAAAGCCTACAAGAGATGTGGGATTATATGAAGAAACCTAATGTGAGGGTCATAGGGTTACCAGAAGGGGAAGAAGACAACACCCAAGGGTTGGACAAGCTATTTGAAGATATAATAGAGGAAAATTTCCCAGGCCTTGCTCAAAATCTCAATATACAAGTTCAAGAAGCTCAGAGGACCCCTGGGAGATTCAATGCAAACAGGAAGACGTCACGTCATGCAGTCATCAGACTGACCAAAATATCAACTAAAGAGGCCCTTTTAAGAGCTGTAAGACAAAAGAAGCAAGTGACATACAAGGGAAAGCCAATTCGAATAACACCAGACTTCTCTAATGAGACTTTACAAGCAAGGAGAGACTGGAGCTCCATTCTCACTCTTCTAAAACAAAACAATGCCCAGCCTAGAACTCTTCTTCCCTTCAAAACTAAGCTTCATATATCAAGGAGAAATAAAGACATTCTCAGACAAGCAAAGTCTCAGAGAATTCACCAAGACAAGACCAGCCCTACAAGAAGTACTCAAAACAGTGCTATGCACGGAACACCATAATAAAAACTCACGAATATAAAAACAACCAAAACCCAAAGGCCAGATAATACAATGGCTCGAGAGAGAAATCAAAGCAACAACATCCAACCCAACAGAATGAATAGTAATCTACCTTACCTATCAGGTCTCTCAATAAATGTGAATGGCTTAAACTCTCCACTCAAGAGACATAGGCTGGCTGAATGGATAAGAAAATACAGGCCAAGTCTATGCTGTCTTCAGAAAACACATCTAACCTGCAAGGATGCATATAGACTAAAAGTAAAATTGTGGAGATCAGTATTCCAGGCAAGTGGAAGCCAAAAGAAGGCTTGCGTGGCAGTTCTAATTTCAAACGATTTAGTTTTTAAACCAACAAAAGTAGTGAAAGACAAAGAGGGTCATTATATAATGGTGAAGGGCACACTTCAACAAGAAGAGATAACAATTTTAAATATATATGCACCCAACTTAGCTGCACCCAGTTTCATAAAGCAAACCTTACTGGATCTAATCAAAAGGATTAATAGCAACTCCATAATCACCGGAGATTTCCATACCCTACTGACGGCACAAGACAGATCCTCCAAATAGAAAATTAATAAAGAAATAATGGACTTAAACAAAACCCTGGAACAACTGGGTCTGACTGACATCTACAGGACATTCTCCCCAAAATCCACTGAATATACTTTCTTCTCATCAGCTCACAAGACATTCTCTAAGATTGACCATATCCTAGAGATTTACACAAAGTAAATCTGAAGAAATTAAAAAAAAATAGAAATCATACCATGTACCTTCTCAGATCTCAGTGGAATAAAAGTAGAAATCAACCCTAACAGAAACTCACATTTCTACACAAAAACGTGGAAATTAAACAACCTCCTACTAAATGATTACTTCATAAATGAAGAAATCAAGATGGAAATAAAAAAATTCTATACTCCTACACTGCTGGTGGGACTTCAAATTAGTTCAACCTCTGTGGAAAGCAATATGGAGATACCTTAAAGCGATACAAGTGAATCTACCATTTGATCCAGCAATCCCATTGCTGGGCATCTACCCAAAAGATCCAATGACACTCTACAAAAAGGACACCTGCACTCGAATGTTTATAGCAGCACAATTCATAATTGCAAGGCTGTGGAAACAGCCCAAGTGCCCATCAATCCAAGAATGGATTAATAAAATGTGGTATATGTATACCATGGAGTACTATTCAGCTCTAAGAAACAATGGTGATATAGCACATCTCATATTTTCCTGGTTAGAGCTTGAACTCATACTATTAAGTGAAGTTTCCCAAGAATGGAAAAACAAGCATCACATATACTCACCGGCAAATTGGTATTAACTGAACAGCACCTAAGTGGTCACATAGGTACTGCAGTAATAGGGTATTGGGCAGGGGGGAAGGGGGCGGGTATATACATATATAATGAGTGAGATGTGCACCATCTGTGAGATGGTCATGCTGGAGACTCAGACTTGTGGGGGGAGGGGGGAAAGGGCATTTATTGAAACCTTAAAATCTTAAAATCCCCTCTCTTGGGACCCATGAACCTCGCCCAGGAGCACTCAATAAAGCCACGATGTTTGGCCCCATTCTCTCTCTGTGTGTCTGCTTCTTTCACCACCACAAACCTTACACTTGGGTCTGTGTTTCCATTAAGGAAAAAAAAATGTGCCTGAACTGAACTGATAGGGTCGAAGCCCTGTTGGCAATGAAGGAAGGAGCACAAAGAGAGCTTAACTCAATGTCTACTGAAATTGACATGTTGTAAGCCTGTCTGGCAAATACCTCTTCAAAGGATCAGAGGAGCTTGTCCCACTGGGGCACTGTCGCATGGAGAGGCTATCTCTAGATGAAATAAATTATTTAGGGAAGTCAAAAGGAAATCCTTGAATGAAAGGGGAAAACCACACTTCAGGTAAAAGAAACAGCATGCCAGCACTCCCTACAGGGCATCAGACTAGAGCAGCACTCAGCGGGGCCCAGCATGCTCCTACTTCGCTGCCTACACCCCGTCAGACACACACCCAGTGACCGGCAAACACAGGACCCAGAGGACTTCTCAGACCCAATGCTAATAGTGTGCTCCAGGCGTAGCCGGCCTGGCTCACGGTCACACAGCGCTCCCTGAAGGGGTGGTGAGACCCTTGTAGGGATTTTTAATCCCCTCTTAGCCTCCTCCAAATGCCTAGGGCCAATTCGCTGATGTTCTTCCCAGGACAAAAGCAGATAGCATCCCCTGGATGGTGGCAGCTGCCCAGACCCAGCCATGATTCCCAAAGACCCACTGCAGTTAGGTCAAAAGCCATCCTCCTTGCCCTGGACAATATGGACCAGGACAAGTCGGTACAGAACAGTAAGAATCTGGAGAAGCAGCAGCCTACATGAGAGATAAGAAAGAACAACTAATTTAATTACTGATTTTTATGGACTTTAAAGATCACACCAGTTGTCAGAGAGAGAGGGAGAGAGAGAGAGAGAGAGAGAGAATCGGTAGTACTCATTGTCTCACATTTTGAGATAAACTATGCAAACATGTTAACTAAGCATAGTATACTAATTAACATAAGTAAGCATGTTACTGTTAAAATCATACTGGTACCTTAGGTAAAACCCTTTCCCCTAAGAACCAGAAAACATATTTCATGTAAAACAGAATTCCTATAAAATTCCTGCTGAGGGTGTCTTCAGTGAAGATTGGGTCCTACTTAACTACTCCTAGAAGTTGAGATAACCACAGGTTGAAAACACTGTCAATTTAACTCTAGTTAACAAACAGTATCTGGGCACATATTAGATCCTAAGGGTTCAGAGGTCAATAAAATATGGTCCCTGCCCCTGAGAAGCTCCTGGTCAGGCTAGAAACACAAATAGGGTGGTATTTTGTATTAGTCGGGGCTTTCCAGAGAATTAAACTTAATAAGATGTGGGTGTATATGTGTGTGTGTGTGTGTATATATATATATATATATATATATATATATATAGAGAGAGAGAGAGAGAGAGAGAGAGAGAGAGAGAGAGATTTATTATAAGGAATTGGCTCATGTGATTATGGAAGCTGTGGCAAGTCCAAACTCTGCAGGATGGGCCAGCAGAATCAAGACCCAGGAAAGCCACTGCTGCAGTTTCAGCCCCAAGGCAGTTTTCTGGAGAACCAGGAAGAGCAGATGTTGCAGATGAAGTCCCAAAGCCATCTGCTGGAGAATTCTTTCTTCTTTGGGAAAGACTGGTCTTTTTGTTTGATTCAGGCCTTCAACTGATTGGACAGAGCCCACCCACACTAGGCAGGACAATCTGCTTTACTCAAAATCCACTGATTTAAGTGTTAATTTCATCCAAAAATGTCCTCCCAGAAACACTTAGAAAAATATTTGACCAAATATCTGGGTACCACATGGCCCAGCCACGTTGACACATAAATTGAACCATCACATATTTTATTACCCAAGGTTGGAGGACAAGTGAAAGGACATTGGAAAAGAATTTATGGAGGGAAAATACCTGAGCTCACCAGGCAAATGAGATGAGGAATGGTCTTTCTGGGTGAAGGGAACACCATGCTCAACAGACTCACAACATTGTGGAGTCTTAAAAAGTTGAAAGGGCTGGGCACAGTGGATCAGGCCTGTAATCCAGGACTTTGGGAGGCTGAGGCAGGAGGATTACTTGAGGGCAGGAGTTCTAGACCAGCCCAGGCAACCTAGCAAAATCATGTCTCTAAAAAATTAAGAAAAATTGGCCAGGCATGGTGGCACATGCCGGTAGTCCCAGCTACTTAGGAGGCTGAAGTAGGAGGATTGCTTGAACCCAGTTCAAGGCTGCAATGAGCTATGATCATGTCACTGCACTTTAGACTGGGCAACAGAGTGAAACTCTGTCTCAAAAAAAAAAGTGGGAAGGAAAGGGATGGAGTTGCTCCTGGAAGAACAAAGATCAAACCGAGCAGCCCCTGTGGCCCATGTTCAGGGGTTTGGATCCTCTTCTGTGGTTGAAGGGAATAACCAAAGACTTCCAAGTCAGGCACAGCCATAACTCTTGCATAATCTTGGGGGCAGAATGGAGGCTGGAGAAGAGGCAAGCATATGAGCCAGCTCTGGGTTACTGGCTCTGTTTCCTGGCACCTGCAGACCCCTCCATCCAGGGAAGACTGTAGTATCATGTCTTTACATTCAATTCCACTCTACATCACCAAGTTCACAATCCAAAACCAATCTCATGGTCAACATTTGCATGTAAGAAAATCAAGATGACATGGTTCCTACAGGAATGCTCAAAACTCAGCCATCTGGTACAGGATGCCCACCTGGCTCTCCCATAATGTGGGGCAACATTTGCTATTTTTCCCTTAATGGCCAAATCTTCAGATTCTCCCTGACCTCAAGCAATCCGCCCACCTCAGCCTCCCAGAGTGCTAGGATTACAGGCGTGAGCCACCGCGCCCGGCTTATATCTACTTTTATAAATGCCTCCAGGCTCAGAAAGTATGGGTGTGTCTTTCCTCATCATCTGTTACATGCTTTTTAAACTCAGGATCCTGTTTCTCACCAGCTCATCCCCCTTTTTTCATTTGAACTTTAGTAAGGCTTTGTATTTTTACAAAATGTTAGTCTTTGATGCTGCTGTTTCTTTACTGTAAAATGACCTATGTAGTTATCTGATTGTTTGAATGGGTATATTCATTGATCATTGATTCATTAACAAGCATTCATTCTTTTATAAATGGCCGAGTACTAAAAGTCCGCAAGACCACCGGCAGGTGTGGTGACTCACTAGGAGTAGTCATAGGACTCAGCATATAGTTGCACTCCTGACCTTTAAGTTAGGGAGTAGTCCATAAGGACACCCTCATTCTGATGCCAACTCCAGAGTTTGAGGGTCCCCAAGACCATCCTCACTTCTGACATTAATTGCAAGTTCAGAGTACCCAAGATCACCCTCAGGTTTGAAAATTCACTACAGGGACTCAAAGAATTCACTGAAAGCTGCTATACTCATGGTTACAGTTTATCACAGTGGAACGATACACATTGAAATAAGCCAAGGGAAGAGATACATGGGGGAGAGTACAGGAGGGTTCTAAACACAGAGCTTTCCATTTGTCCTTCCATGGTGGAGTCATGGACTATGTTAACTCCTCCCAGCGATGATGTGTGACAATATGCACTGAGTGTGGCCAACCAGGGAAGTCCACCTGACCCTTGGTGTCCAGATTCTTTATTGGGCCCCATCACATAGACATGGGTGACTGCTCATTTGGCTGACCTCAGCCTCCAGCCCTCTGAAGGTCACATTGATACCATGTGACTCAGATTCCCACATAAATCACATTGTTTGACTATCTGGTATGGTCCAAGGCCATGAGGTAGACAGAGATACTTTTATCAGGCAGGATATTCCAAGGGGTCAGAGATTACTTCTCAGAAGCCAAGGCCAGAGGCTAGACCTCTCTTTGGAAAAGGTTAATTTTTTTAATGTTTGATATTAGTTATATAATTTTAATTTAACAATGCTCATACAAATATTTTATTTTAAAAATTTTTATTTTTAATTATTTTGGGTACTTAATAGTTGTATATCTTTATAGAGAAAAGGTTAAATTCCGTACTACACAGTGGCTGAGATATACTTTAGCAAAAGGATATGAAGCAAAATCAGCAAAGGTTAAAGTCTGGAGGAAACCAGGCATGTTTCCAAGTTTCTTCCCCCAGTGGAGTCACATAGGATGTGCTTAATTCCTCTAGTCACAGATTGTGTGATATGTATGAGATATTGGATGCTAGATAACATTAGAGACTTAGTGTCAAGGGGTTTTACTGGTGGTAAGTCACAAAGGTACCCTCTGCCTAACGTGCTAAAATTCCAGATGCTCAGAAGGAAAATAGGTGTTTAGCATAAACCACATCATCTGTACAAATAGTTTAGGTATAGTGAACCACTTGTATCAGTTCTGGGAATGGTGGGAACCCTTTTGAAATCCAAGTTCCTTAGAGGCCAGTCAGGGGCCAACCTTGCAAGCAGACTTTTCTATGGTGAGCAGTAGAAAGGAGAGCTTGCTATATTAATACTTTTTGGGTTTGTTTGAAATTCCAGAAACTTGAAGTGATTTTACATTTGAGTGGGGGAATTAGAACTTGCTTCCACAATCTTGTGGTAAGTGGAAACTATAATTAGAAGTATTAAAATTAGTGTGTGGCAATTAATAGTTTTAATTTTGAAACTCAGTGATATTTAATATGAAGTGGGGCAGTGGAGCACCTTTGTGATGTATTTATTAAGGAATCATTAGAATTAAGGTACAACTTGAACTGTAAGTTAGAAATATGTAACAGGGTCTCAGTAGAAATTCAGGATTGTAGATGAATGTTTATTTCATATATTCACTCACTATTCAGAAATACCAGGTAACCAAAATAAGATCGAGACATTGGAGTAAGAAAACACTGAAAGGTAGTTGGTATCTGACCAATCTCTTATACTTACTAAAGTGGATATTTCTATTTAATGGGTTGATGTAATGGTGCAAAGGACATAGAATAATGAGCATGCATCATCACATTTTGTAATAATCTTTTGTTTAGATTCATTTTAGAAACCATTAAGCCTTTCTGGTAGAGGTCTCCTATAACTGTAGCCCCTCTTGCACCCTTAATGGGGTTAGGCCTCCAAGGTGGGATCCCTACATATTTAGTGCAGGAACAGGCCAGAACTCAGTATCCATCCTCCATAACTGAGCAAGGTCCTATTCTTTTTTTCCTCCCCCCTTGGGACAGGGTCTATTTTGGAGGGGATAGAGTGCAATGGTGTCATCATAACTCACTGCAGCCTCAAAACTCCTGGACTCATGAGATCCTCCTGCCTCAGCCTCCTGAATAGCTCAGACTACAGGCACATGGCCCCATGCCAGGCTAATTTTTCATAGAGACATGGTCTCGCTAATACCCAGGCTGTTCTCCAACTCCTGGCATCAAGCGACCCCCCCCCCCTCCCACTTCAGCCTCCCAAAGTGCTAGGATTATAGGCATGAGTCACCATGCCTGGCCAGCAAGGTCCTGTTGTTACTTTTACAGCCGGTATCTCGGTCCAGCTGACTAGTGAGGATGGAAACTGTAAGAACTTTAGAATTTTCTAAAAAATGATTTCCGGTGGAGTTGTTTACAGGTCACTTCCCTTGGGATCCATGTAAGAACAGTGAGTGCAAAGCTCTGTGCACCTGCACTCCAGACTGCCTCTTCCTTCCCTGTTGTTCACTAGCAGTCTGTACCCATCATTGTCTTCTGCTTTTTCAACTTTAAGTATTTTATTGTCTTTCTTACCTGTGGCCTGCCTTTAGCTCCTAAACAGCAAAAACTACAGGTTCGAAAGATACTGCTTCTGTCTTTTGTGGCAAATCTTGTCGCCCTTTAAAATTTTTGATCATGTCAATCAGCCTTCCCTTGATACATTTTTGCCCCTGTAATTCCACATGATACATGTTTTCTGATGCTCTAAATCCTTTTCCTTTCTGCCTTCACTTGACTCCCTTATTTCTCATGTTTGCCTAGTGATCACCTCAATTGTGAAAATTCTATTAATACATCACTAAGAGTTCATACTCTGCCTGCCTTTGATTGTATGCTTGATTTTGTTGTTTATTATGTCACATTTTTTCTGTACTAAAATAGAGAGTCATTCTGTGTCCCAAAGCTGGAAACATTAATACCTCAGGTTTATACATACACACATATACATACACAACCAATTACCTTTTTGTGGTTTGAAAGTTGATGTGTAACACATAAGTCTGTATTTTACTCTTTTTACTTAATAATGCATTATCCTACAGATCAGAAAACATAGCCAAAGTTCAGTATTTTTTGAGTAACTGAATAATAGTCCAGATATAGATATACCCTGATTAATTATGAAGGATATCTAGCTTATTTACAACATAAAGCTTATTTTAATAAGCATTCTTATCAATATATTCTTAAGAACTGATACTTCAGTTTTTCAAGTTGGTTCCTAATGGATTGACAGGGTATAAGATGTGTTTTAAGTTAGTTTAATTTGTTTTTATTCTTTTTTCCCCCCTTTCAGATGAGTGAAGTCCAGAGATTAAGGAGTTATCTGCAAAGAGGACTATTAATGGAGTATTATCTCAGTTTGACATAGTGAATAAATGTACAAAAAACATATGTAAGGAATGTGGAAATGTTTACTGCCACGATACCCAACTTACTGTCCATCAGAAAAATCATATAAGAAAGAAATGCAATCAGTGTTTTGATTGTGGAAAATACTTCAGCCATCGATCAAGTCTCATTCGACATCAAAGAATCCACACAGGAGAGAGACCCTATAAATGTAAGGAATGTAGTAAAACCTTTAATCAGAGAGCACACCTGACCCAGCATGAGAGAATTCACACGAGAAGCCCTGTAAATGGTAAAGAATGTAGGAAAACGTTCAGCCAGATGACTCAGCATCAGAGTACACACACACGAGAAAAATTTCATTAATGCAATCAGTGTGGAAAGGCCTTCAGCCGGTCCTCAGCCCTTATAGATCACCGGAGAATTCACAGTGGAGAAAAACCCTTTGAATGTAAGGAATGTGGCAGAGCCTTCACTCAAAGTGCACAGCTCATTAGACATCAGAAAACTCATTCTGGAGAAAAACCATATGAATGTAGTAAGTGTAAGAAATCCTTCATATGCTTCTCTTCCCTGATTGCACATTAGAGAGTTCACATTGGAAAGAAACTGTATCAGTGTAGGGACTGCAAAAGGACCTTTAGTCGTGTCATGCAGCTCACTCTGCACAGGAGAATTCACACTGGTGAGAAACCCTATGAATGTAAAGAATGTGGAAAGGCCTTCAGTACCCACTCTTGTTACTCATAAGAGAGCACACAGTGGAGAGAAACCCTATAAATGCCTTGCCTGTGGAAAGGTCTTTAATACCTCAACACTTTGTCAACATAACAGAATTTATACAGGGGAAAAGCCCTTTGAGTGCAGTCAGTGTGGGAAGTCCTTCAGATGCAGCTCTCACCTTACTTGACATTATAGAATGTGTAATGGAAAATGCTAGCACATAGTCAAAACTCAAATGTTAATTCTACTTGTTCCACATCATTACCAGTACTTTTTACTCTCAGTCTTTCTAAATACAAGCAATTACAGTTTGTGTGGAATGACAGCTCATGGCAGCTTTAATTTGCATTTCCCTGATGACTATTGATATTGAGAATGTTTTCATGAACATTTTGACTGTATCTTTGGTGAAGTGTCTGTTTCTTTCTCTGAGTATGGAGTTGTGAGAGTTGTTTGCCAGATTTTGGAAACATTTTCTATTCTTTAACTTGCCTTTTCATTTCCATAATGGTGATAAATCAAAAGTTTTAAATTTAATCATATCCAGTTAACATATTTTTATGGTTCTGCTTTTTATATTTGAAGAAATACTAGTCTATGCTGAGCTTACATAAAATTTCTTGCATATTCTCTTTAGCTATTGTGTAGTTTTTACCTTTTACAGTTTGATTTATTTCAAGTTTTTTATGAATAATGTGAGGAGGTAAGGGATGACGTATATTTTCTTCTTGATATAATCGTCCCATTTCAACATCATTTTTTGGATATGTCTTTCATTTTCTCCTTGAATTGTGTGGGCGTCTTTCTCAAAAATCAATTAACAATTTATGTAGGAGTGTATTTCTGGAATCTATTCTGTGTCATCAATCTATTTATCTTTTTTTTTTTTTTTTTTTTTTTTTGAGACAGAGTCTTGCTTTGTTGCCCAGGCTAGAGTGAGTGCTGTGGCATCAGCCTAGCTCACAGCAACCTCAAACTCCTGGGCTCAAGCAATCCTTCTGCCTCAGCCTCCCGAGTAGCTGGGACTACAGGCATGCACCACCATGCCCGGCTAATTTTTTCTATATTTATTAGTTGGCCAATTAATTTCTTTCTATTTTTAGTAGAGACGGGGTCTCGCTCTTGTTCAGGGTGGTTTCGATCTTCTGACCTCCAGCAATCTGCCCACCTCGGCTTCCCAGAGTGCTAGGATTACAGGTGTGAGCCACCGTGCCCAGCCTATTTGTCTTTTTAAAAGTTCCACACTGTCGGCCGGGCCTGGTGGCTCACGCCTGTAATCCTAGCTCTCTGGGAGGCCGAGGCAGGAGGATTGCTCGAGGTCAGGAGTTCGAAACCAGCCTGAGCAAGAGCGAGACCCCATCTCTACTATAAATAGAGAGAAATTAATTGGCCAACTAATATATATAGAAACAATTAGCCGGGCATGGTGGCGCATGCCTGTAGTCCCAGCTACTCAGGAGGCTGAGGCAGAAGGATTGTTTGAGCCCAGGAGTTTGAGGTTGCTGTGAGCTAGGCTGACACCACGGCACTCACTCTAGCCTAGGCAACAAAGCGAGACTCTGTCTCAAAAAAAAAAAAAAAAAAAAAAGTTCCACACCGTCTTGATTATTAGCTTTAGAGGAAGCGTTGAAATGTAGTAGTATAAGTCCTCCAGCTTTGTTGTTATTTTTAAAAATTGTTCTAGCTACTCTAGCTCATTTGGCATTTTGTGATAAATTTTAGAGTCACCCTGTCAAAATCTGCCAAAAAGCCTGTTAGTATTATAATTGAGATTACACTGAATCTATAGTTCAATTTGAAGAGAATTGACACTTTAACAGCAGTGACTTGCAATCTGTAACCTTAGTATAATTTTCAGTTTCCTTTAATTTGACTCACCAACACCCTGTAGTATTCTGCATGTACTTTCTTAAACTTATTCATATTTTCACAATATGTAAATTGGTTTGTCTTATAATTTGTTTTTCCAGTTATTACTAGACATGAAGATACAAATGAGTTTTGTATATTTACCTTGTATCCTGTCTTGTTGAAAATTTTATTTACTCATTCTTTCAGATCTCTTAGGTTTTTTTTTTTTTTTTTTTTTTTTTTTGAGACAGAGTCTCACTTTGTTGCCCAGGCTAGAGTGAGTGCCGTGGCATCAGCCTAGCTCACAGCAACCTCAAACTCCTGGGCTCAAGCGATCCTTCTGTCTCAGCCTCCCAAGTAGCTGGGACTACAGGCATGTGCCACCATGCCCGGCTAATTTTTTCTATATATATCAGTTGGCCAATTAGTTTCTTTCTATTTATAGTAGAGACGGGGTCTCGCTCTTGCTCAGGCTGGTTTCGAACTCCTGACCTCGAGCAATCCGCCCGCCTCGGCCTCCCAGAGAGCTAGGATTACAGGCGTGAGCCACCGCGCCCGGCAGGTTTTTTTTTTTTATATAAGCAACCATATCATCTGCAAATAAAACGGCTTAATTTATTCATTTCTGGTCTTTAGGCAATTCATTTTGGGGGTTTATCGGTCATCTTATTGTGACCTCCAGGGCAGTATTGAATGGAAATGATGAATGTAAGACCTGATGGGGAAGAAGTGGCATTCTGAGAGTCAGGATTTCGTTTTCTCTTAGTACATACATCTGAGAACCTTGAATCCCCAGACTTCCCAGTGCCCTCTACACCCCTCTTCTTGTGGAAGATTATGCAGAGCCCTAAATGAAGCACCACTTTTTCAGACAATGCTCACCTTCCCTGGGATCTTCTCCAACCAGTGATAGGTCAGATTTTAGCAACACCAAGGGAAGTGCTGGGCCTGCTATGGGAAGAGATGGAGTCAGGCACCAAAGGAGCCACAGGGCCTGGCTAAAATGTACCAGCAAGAATCAGAAGAGTAAACCTGTAAGGAGATCCTGAGCCTGCTGAACAAAGAGGGTAGAATACAAAGTTGTATAAGGGAGAGTTTATTGCTAAGTGGTCACTACATGGCAGGATTAATGCCCTGGCAAGGGAGCAGAAAGATGCTTGTAATGGATACTGGGATAATTCTTGAAACTTGGAAAAAGCCATGACTCTCAAATCAAGTAGAGATATCAGAACTTCCATGACAAACTGGAGGAAGGAATCAAAAGACTCAGAGAGGAGGACATATAAGGAGGGAGTGCAGACATCATGGAAATGGCCAGTAGTGGCTGTACTCTAAGCCAGATCAGACTGTAAGAGGTGCTGTTAGGGAATTGGGTTCTCTAGTTCAGTGGAAATGATAGAATCTCAGAGTAATGGAGGCCAGGTGACAGCCCTTAGCCATCGGAGGCAAGGAGACTGTAATTACCATTGTGAGTAGAAAGGTTGAAACTGATTCTCTTGGGAATGATCTTCAGAGATCTAGGGATCTGGCTTATAGCATGAGTTTGCTGATAGCAACACATATCTGCTGCCAATAAGAGTATTGTTTAAATAAATATATTAATAATCAAATAATATCCTGATGGCCATAAGGCTGGAATAAATGATGACCACCTCACGGAAAAATAATCATCCCTTGCCTAGTTTTCAGACTGCATCCAGTACTCAGACCTGGAAACCACTGATTGAACTACAGGCTGAGTTTCCATGAGGTAAGATCCTGCAATACCACATTAAGTACATTGAATTAATAGTCTCTAATCTTAGTTTCTGCCTTGCAGAAGGTATTTGAGAGTATCTCAGTTCTCTCCATTAAACAGTAAATTCCTTAACTAGATAGATACCATTAGACAACCTTAATTCTTGGCCAAAATTTAAAACTGAATAAAAGTTTGTTAAAAGAGGAAATGGATTTATTCATTTTTCAATCAGCAAAAAATAGGTACTCTATGAATAGGTAAAGAATTGTTGAGGCATGTTTTTGAACAAAAAACAGCTTATGTAAAACAATAAGATGAGCTGGTGAGAAACATAAATGTAGAAAGCTGATCATAAACAAGGAGGAAAGGCACACATGCTTATATACTGGAGGTAATTATAAAATAAAATTATCAATGGAGAGGAAGATCAGATCCATTAGAGGTCAAAGTAGAAAGGCCTCATTTTTCCTGAGGCCTAAGAAAGGAGATGTCCTAATAACCTAAAGCTGCTGCAGCCTTGGGGAGCAGGTGGCTTTTGTGTGAACAGCTTTCCCTCTACTGGTTGCCCTGACTCACCCATCCATGATGCTCTTGTCTCCTTACACCTCATCATCTGGGGCTCTTTACCTTGCTCCAAAAGGAAAGCCACATTGGGCACAGAGATGGAAATGCCTGTAGAAAGAAAAAGAATGCCAATTGGCCATGCCATCATCCAAAACTTCAGACTCACTAATGCAGGAATCTGGATAAACACCCTTAGAAGTAATGGCCAGATGAAGTTTAGGTTTTCTGAAGCATAGGGAAGAGGAAATTACCAATTTCTACCTCCGTTCTCATGAGAAATGGGACCAAAAAAAAAAATCCAGAATTAGAAAGATAACAGAAAGCAAATGCTGAACTAAAGGCTCAGTGCACATCTTAGCCAGACCCAGGCTCTGATGCCACTGTACTCTAGCCTGCATGACAGACTGAGACCCTGTCTCCAAATACAAACAAAAAAACCCAAATGTGAATTCTCTTATTTATAATTAGTTTTATAATTAGTGATAAGTGATTAA
The DNA here is from genome assembly GCF_040939455.1 of Microcebus murinus. Taxonomy (NCBI): domain Eukaryota; kingdom Metazoa; phylum Chordata; class Mammalia; order Primates; family Cheirogaleidae; genus Microcebus; species Microcebus murinus. Next base: position 70,099,954 of record NC_134119.1, on the reverse strand, counting down.
AGGCTTGTCCACATTCAGAACATTGGAATGGGTTCTCACCAGTATGATTGCTAAGATGTACATTAAGTTGTGAAATGTGACCAAAGGCTTTCACATTCATTACCTTTATATGGTTTCTAACCAGTATAAACTCTGGTGATGGCAAAGCTATGAGCCCTCCCTAAAGGCCTTCCCACAGTCTTCACATTTACAAAGATTCTAACCAGTATGAATTCTCTGATGTTGAGGAAGACGAGAATGATGACTAAAGGCCTTTCCACATTCATTACATTTTTATCATTTCTCACTAGTCTGAATTCTTCAAAACTCAATAAATTGAGTTATACCTCTAAAGGCCTTTCCATATCCCTTAGATTCACAGGGCTTATTCCCAGTATGAATTCTCTGATGTTGAATAATCAGTGATAAGTGACAAAAAGTTTTTCCACATTCAGTTTTTCTCACCAGTATGAACTCTTTATTTATTTATTTATTGAGATAGAGTCTTGCTTTGTTGCCCAGGCTAGAGTGAGTGCCATGGCATCAGCCTAGCTCACAGCAACGCAAACTCCTGGGCTCACGCAATTCATCTGCCTCAGCCTCCCGAGTAGCTGGGACTACAAGCATGCCCCACCATGCCTGGCTAATCTTTTCTCTATGTTAGTTGGCCAATTAATTTCTTTCTATTTATAGTAGAGATAGAGTCTCGCTCTTGCTCAAGCTGGTTTCAAACTCCTGACCTGGAGCAATCCATCCGCCTCGGCCTCCCAGAGAGCTAGGATTACAGGCGTGAGCCACCGCGCGCACCCCTCTTCTTGACTCTTAGTATTTTCTACCCACTGACCCCTATCCTGCTTCTTGAATCCCCACTTGTTCGTGTACTCAGAATCGAGCCAAGTCCTATACCAGGGTCTCCCTCGTCCTCTTTGCAATAGTTCCTGAATAAAATATGGTTTTATCGCTTTATTTTCTGTCTAGTCCTGGTTTTCTTTAACAGGGACTGAGTCCACACCAAGACAGCTGCTCAAAAATACCTTGGAGAATTCATACAACTATAGTCCTTTTCTTCAGGAAAATGCAGATTAAAAAAAAAAATAAGCAAAACTGCTCACAACCTCAAGCGTAATGTGAAGTCCTCCGTTTCCAGCATAAGAATCTTGAAGAAGTAAAAGATGCGGCGTTTGATTTGGGATCCGACAAACTTACCATTGTGATGGCCTCTGAGAAATGCAGTCTAGAGGGAGGAAAGCCCAGAAATGCAGTAAGGAGGTGCAGGGTGTCATGGGCACCTCTCGAACCGACACCAAAGTCTCCAAACACACTCCCTGCAGCCCGTGACGGGCTCCGACGCACTTAGTGTCCTCCCTTGCAGACTCTGACCCGACTGGCCGCAGCAGGGATCGCCCATGTGCCCCGTGCTGACTGGACTCTGAGGACCCTCAAGTCGCCCTAAAAAGAAGAAAGCAGGTTCTCGGATTCGCGGCGGGCCGCTTCGGCTCCGGGAGAGGCAGTCCCGACGCCACACGAGGGAGGGACAGGCAGTCGGGAACACCCGGCACCAGGAGCAACCCGTGTCCCTCATCCCTCACGCACTCCCGCAGCCCCACCCCAGCGAGGCCCCGCTCCAGACTCCTCCTGGCTGTCCACTCGTCCTTGCGGGGGAACAAACGCGCAGACGCGGACTCGGCGGGGACTCGCGGGCCGCCGCGCCGGCCTAGGGAACGTAGTCCACACTGGAAGTGCCCTCTGAGCCACACCGTTAAGTCCCGGCGCTACGAACCTCGGCTCAGAAACGCCAGGACGCTCGGGGCCTTGCACCCGCGCGGAAGGCCGTGTCTCTGTCCCAGCCTGACGAGCTAGGAGGCGTCCCGAGCCCGCACCGCTGGCTGGATCCGCGGTCGCTTCGGCGAGGCGCAGCGCAGAGCGAAAAGAGTCACGGAACGGCCCGCAGGACGCGCCAAGCGCCTGAGGAACTCAGGGAAGGCGGGTCCGGGCTGGACGCGGTGGCTTCTGGGAAGTGCAACCCAGTCCTTAAGAGGCGCCAAACGCCTGAGGAACTGCAAGAAGGCGGGTCCGGGCTGGCCGCAGTGGCTTCTGGGAAGTGTGGCCCAGCCCACAGGAGGCGCCAAACGCCTGAGGAACTCCGAGAAGGCGGGTCTGGGCGGCGACAGGGGCTGTCGCGGTGGCTCGTGGGAAGTGTAGTCCGGGGACGCTGCAGCACTATCCAGAGAGCGGCCTGCTGTCGCGCAGCCTGGGTGTGTGGAGCGGAGCAGGTAATTGAAATGAACGACTGCGTATGCTCTGCTGGCGGACGGTGACTGGGATTCTGACCCTGTGGTGCTTTGGGATTTGTGGCCTGGTACACAAAGTTTCTATGTCTTAGAGCGTGTGCCTGTGGTTATTTGTGGAAGTCGGCGTGACTTGCCCTTTCGGTGTGAATGTGACCAGAGTTCAGAAACCATGTAGGCTTGTGATTATACAGAGCTACATATGCAAGAATGTGATGATACGAATTTGGGTTTCTGTTTGGTTGCCTGTGGAATTGTGACAACTTGTTTAAGATTTACTTTCCCCATTTATAAACTGCATGTTTCTTATTACCCTGACGTTTTGCAACAAAGAAAATTGATTAGAAATTTGGCTGGTGGAAAACTTTAAACATGATTTTTTCATTAAAGAAACTAAGAATTATTATGGAGAAAAAATTAAAATCAGCCTAAAATGTTAAAATATTAAGATAGGTTTTAATAGTTTTTTGTGGTGTGGCCTGCTTGGTTTTTCTGGGGGGAGAGGGGAACAGGGTCTCACTCTGTTGCCTGGACTAGAGTGCCATGGCATCACCCTAGCTCACTGCAGCTCCTGGGCTCAAGCGATTCTCCTGCCTCGGCCTCCCGAGTAGTTGGGACTACATGCGCACCACCATGCCCAGCTAATTTTTTGTTTCTATTTTTAGTTGTCCGGCTCCATTTTTTCTATTTTTAGGAGACGCAGGGTCTCACGCTTGTTTAGGCTGGTCTTGAACTCCTGACCTCAGGAGTCCTCCTGCCTCAGCCTCCCAGAGTGCTAGGATTATAGGCGTGACCACCGCTCACAGCCCAACAGTTGCTGGTTTTGAAGATGGAAAAGGGCCACAAGCCAAGGAATGCCGGCAGCCTTTAGAAGCTGTAAAAAGCAAAGAAATGGGCCGGGCTCGGTGGCTCACGCCTGTAATACTAGCACTCTGGGAGGCCGAGTTGGACGGATTGCTGGAGGTCAGGAATTCGAAACCAGCCTGAGCCAGAGCGAGACCCGTCTCCACTATAAATAGAAAGGAATTAATTGGTCAACTAATATATATAGAAAAAATGAGCCGCGCATGGTGGCTCATGTCTGTAGTCCCAGCTACTCAGGAGGCTGAGGCAGGAGGATTGCTTGAGCCCAGGAGTTTGAGGTTGCTGTAAGCTGGGCTGACTCCCCGGCACTCACTCTAGCCTGGGCAACAAAGTGAGACTCTGTCTCAAAAAAAAAAAAAAAAAAAAGCAAAGAAATGGCCTTTCCCACAGAGCCTCAAGTAGAAAACACAGACGTATCACCTTGTTTTTAGCCCAGTGAGACC